>NC_088603.1:54895347-55522608 GCF_036013475.1 Columba livia | reverse complement strand
GCGGTGCCTCTGCATGGAGCAAGGCACAAGTATGCTAAACCATCACTGTTCAGTGAATTACTGTCTTATTCCAGGAACTTCTGAGGGACTAGACCTCTTTCTTTGGGGCCTACTTTGTATTAGATTATCCTTACTGGCATTGAATTCCATGTGCTTGCTGAAACTGAGGAAGAGTAAAGGTGATGTGCATATCAAGGGACAGGGATCTATGCATCTTTCTCTGGAAGCATTGCACTCTCCATATTATTCAGTATCTTAAGTGAGATTAGTTGCAGTTGATCTGTTTGGAAGTCTTACCTTGGTACAACAGAGAGGATTACCAGTTTATCCTGTTTGTTTCGAAAGCTGTGGGAACAGGTGTAGGTCTAGTGTTCAGGTGTTTTCTGCGAGCAGTAGGGGGGCTCTGAGTGTAAATGCACCCAGCTACATTAAAGTGAAGTATTTGCAAGTGTCTTCTGATTATAGCAAGGCTAATTTGAGGAGAGTTAATCTCCTGAAAATATAAAGAGCTCCTTTATACCATCTTCTGGTTCCTTCTCTAGCTGTTATAATGGATTCTGAAGCTGTTAGCTCTCTGATTGAGAAAGAAGGTGGTTTCTTCTGTCTTGTAGAAAGTTCTGACTTTCCAAATAACAGGGATTGTCTAGTATGACTTTGGTCTCCTATCAAGATTAGGTTCTTATGTGGGAATCCTTTTTGTTTAACAAATAGCTAAATAAGTAGCAGTTGAGGTTCATGTTCTCAGGGTTATGTTCACAGTCTACACTGGATACAGCTGATACGATCTCAAGATCTGTTTTCCCTGTTCGTTTGTTGTGGAGATTCTCTGCTTCTAAAGCTGTTTTGTGGATGGAGTATCTTCAGCTGACATCTGCATCTCTGCTTCATTTGTCTTTGTAATTTACAGAGAAGCTGTTGTATTCATTTTAAATATTCAGCAGTAACCTGTTGTCACCAGGCCTGTCTTATGATTGCTTGAGACCTCTTTCTGCAAGAACAGCCTTACATGCAGGGACAGAGGTTTATCACTTCTGTGTTCTTACATTGACTTCAGTTCAAAGTGAGATATAATGAACATGCCAGAAAGTGAAAAGAGTCTGACTCTTGTCATGTCACGAGCCTCAATCAGATAAGCAGCAGTTTGAAAGAACAATCAGGATTTACATTTTATATCCTTTCTTTCTGTGTTTGCATCAGCAACCTTTTCATTCTTCAGGGCTGAATAGATGACAAAGAATTGGAGCCCATGGACAATGCATTGATATTCATTTCCTTCTTGTAGCATCTTGTCTGTAGTTTTTCAGGAACCATTCTCTTTACTATTTTCATTTTATAGCAGAAGCCTGGAAATTCTCACAAGGTGTTTTCTCATGTGAGAGAATAAGATTAATTTGGATTTAAAATTCACTCTCTAATGACTCAAACTTTGGGTAGTGTGGAGTTGTTCTTTCTTTGGTAAACATGTCATGTTACTTAATTGCCAGGGTAGAAGGAGCCAAGAGTTCAATATTTTAAAATGTTTGAAGACTGCATAATGAATTTTTAAAAAGTTAACAACATAGTCTTCGCCATATTGAATCTGTTCAAAGTTCAGTGCATGTTTCTCTCTGCATACAGTTTCTGCTTTTCTTAAGAAAGCAAACAAAACCCCAAAGAACCCCATGCTCTTACAGAGATTGTAGATGCTAGATTATTTTTGAAATTTTTTTAATAAGAGATCACTTAAATATTTTTAAATCAAACATTTCTACTTTAGTATTACTTCAAAATTTTGTTTGCTGTTGTTTTTCAATAGTGCTTTTTCAATTTTTCAATGCCCTGTGGCAGCGATGGAGTTTGGGTACCTTGTCAAGGGCAGCTGGTGCCCTCACTGTTGTCAGCTGTTGGAAGGAGGAAAGTCTTCCTTACTAGGGCCTCTTGCCTTGAAAACTGCAGGGTAGTAACCCAGCATATCCCTCAACAGAGAGAGAAATGAATTATGCATATGTGGTAGCCCGTGGTAGCAATAATTCTAATTTTTCAACAAAAAGCATTCATATTTTGTCAGAGGTGAATAACAAATTTTGGTATAGCCTGTGTTTTATCCTTTTGAAGATTTTATGCTGAATCTGATCTAATTAATTGCCTTCTCTACAGTATAAAAATTTAAATCAAAATAGTATTGCTTTCTAGTGAATTCCGTCTTGCAGGCAAGGGGAAAGAGCAGGATACCTGTCTACAGTACGAAGACAGATGTTATGATTCTCCTTGTTGAACGTGCATGGAAGCTTCTACCATATCAATTCCATGTACTAGTATGCTTCTTAACTTGGTGAAAAATTTGATGGTTGCTCTAAAGAGACTAAGAAAAAAGCACTTCAGAAAGGAGAGACTATAGGCTCAATCTTTACAAAGACATTCAAATTAAAATCTGGTCTCTTTCCCTTTCTTCTTTCTTTCTTTACAAAAATATCTTGGATTTAACTGAAAAACTAAATGTTACCCTTGGAAATTGAGATAAAATGGCTTGGAAGGTTTTAAAAAAATTGTGGAAGAATATGTATTAAAAAAAAAAAAAAAAGGAAAAAATGGAGTAAGCAGAGATAGTTTTCTAAATGTGACTGTAAGTAGTTGTTAGTAATTGGGTTTTAGGTGAAAATAAGCAAACTGACCATGCCATCTCTAATGGAAGGAGACCATTCTCTTGCTACCCTGTATTTACTAAACATATGCAGTAAAAAAACTAATCAAAGTGAGCGCTGCTTCAAGGTAGTAGCTTAACTGCATGAAAACAGTAAGAATCATCATGTTCTTCTAGAATGAGATGCTGTTCATGCAGGTGCAAAGAAGCTTTTTTTTTTGTTTTCTTCTCCCATGATGCTTTTTGGTACCTATTTTGAATGAAGAAATCCAGAACTCAGTGGTGAACAGATGGCTTTGTTTTGTTACCCAGAGCTGAGCTAATAACCAGAGAAATGCAGATATGGCACTTGGTTTAAAAATCACATATTTGTCCTTAGAGTAAATGGTAAAAGATAAGAAGTAGAACCATGGAATTGTTTTTGTTGGAAAAGATTTTTTAAGAACATGAAGTCCAACTTTTAACCTAACACTGCCAAGTCCATCTCTAAACCATGTCCCTAAGAACCTCATCTAGACATCTTTTAAACACCTCCAGGGATGGTGACTCCACCACTTCCCTGGGCAGCCTGTTCCGATGCCTGACAACCCTTTCCATGAGGAACTTTTTTCCTAATATCCAATCTATGCCTCTCCTGGGGAAACTTAAGGCCATTTCCTCTTGTCCTATCACTTGCTACTTGGGAGAAGAGACCAACACCCTCCATGCTACAACCTCCTTTCAGGTAGTTGTAGACAGCGATAAGGTCTCCCCTCAGCCTCCTCTTCTCCAGGCTAAACAGTCCCAGTTCCCTCAACTACTTGTCATAAGACTTGTGCTCCAGACCTATCACCAGCCTCATCACCCTTCTCTGAACTCTTTCCAGCATGTCAAGGTCTTTCCTGTAGTGAGGGGCCCAAAACTGAACACAGGATTCAAGGTGGGGCCTCACCAGTACTGAGTACAGTGGCACAATCATTTCCCTATCTCTGCTGGCCACACTATTCTTGAGACAAGCCAGGATGCTGTTGGCCTTTTTGGCCACCTGGACACACTGCTGGCTCATGTTCAGTTGGCTGTCAATCAGCACCCCCAGATCCCTTTCTGCAAGGCAGCTCTACAGCCACTCTTCCCTGAGCCTGTAGCTCTGTCTGGGGTTGTTGTGACCCAAGTGCAGGACCCAGCACTTGGCCTTGTTAAACCTCGTACAATTGGTTTCAGCCAAAGGATCCAGCTGGTCCAGATTGGACTGATAAGAGTTGCATGAGTCTGTTCATATACAAAAACAATCTACAAATTTAGTTATTAGTCCTTTAGTCTTGAGGGCCTCTTCTTTGTGTTTCTTTCTACCCAATCCCTTTTCTTACAAAGGTCTTTTCTGTAGTCCTCTATTTCCTTTCTTCACCACTTCTCTGAATGAATTCTGTGCAGAATTGTTGTATTTATACCTAATGATGAATCCTACTTGCCCTTCAGAATATCTAACAAAGTGATTTATGTCCATTTTACCCACCAGTATAAGTGTACTGGTATGGCTCCAACAGGTTTGGATACGTCATCTCTTATTTGCAGTTGAAGTGTTTGAGAAAATACAGCTATTGCCTTCCTTTTTAACAGCTGGTAATACCCTTTAGGAACTTTTAAAATAAAGTGTCAGATTTGCTAGATTTTAGACAAGACACAGTTTAATTCTCAGTTCAGGAAAATAGGAATTTGGTATATGACTTTTTAACAAGCTATATTTCAATTATATGACTTTGTAATAAATATATTAGTTATTATAAAGATATGTGTGTCTTGTCTAAAGACTGTATAGAGAGCAACGATCAGTGAAATGGAAATCAAGGCAGTAGTGGCCTGTCTGTAGTTTTCTAAGATTAGAATTTGTTTGATGCAAGCTGTAGAAAGCAACCTGTACTGACTCCCAAGTTCCTATGAGCAAAGAATAGTGATGTATTTAGAATACTCTTCAATTCAAATAGTAATGGAATTAGAAAAGTGTTATAACATGATTCCCTGTCTTTTTGCTGTGTTGTTTTTTGTGGGTGTTTGTTTGTTTTGTTTTTTCCAAAACATAAAAAGTAGCTTAGACTTCCTTTCTGTGCTGGTTCTATAGTCCAAACAGCTTCATCATTTCAACTCTGTTCTCTAGCCAAAGCTGTTGTGGCACTATATTTGCCTTAGCAGATATTTTAAGACTTTATCTCAACATAGCTGAAGAATTTAATTTGTGAAGAGTTTGTTAGTGGAAATTGTTTCATAACTTTCATGGGCTTTTTTCAGTAATGCAACAGAGTGAACAACAGCACCCAGGAAGAAAGTGATGTCCTTTTGAATTATGGTTATTTCTCTATTACTTTTAACTTTGTTTTTCAGTTACGTAGTTATCAAGATTTATGAGTGCTCTATTAATAACATGGGGTCTTATCTCTAACAATTTTACTGAGAATAAAGAATTAATTGTTATGATGGCCTTTCAAATGGTAATGTGATTTGTCTCTTGCTCTAGGGCTTGCTGAAGGAAGCTCAAGACCTGCGTTCTGAGTTAACTTGCCAACTACTTTGTCTTTTTGAAATTGTGTACCTTTTAGAGGAACCTGGTTGCTCAGATTAATAATTAATGTAATAGCAAACTTTTTCGAAAAAAATTCTATAAGAAAAAAAATTATTTCTTTGAATTCAGGCACCCATTTTATGACTAATGTTTGTAAAATTCAAGGGCTTAGTAAATTGGGAGAAATGGAGTTTCCCTTCTACTGTAGGAATGTGAAAGTTTGATCTGTGGCTACTGGACTAGGACAGAGTGAAATGTGAATTGATTTTCAGCATGAATCAGTAAACAAATGAACTTTCTATCTTTTGCAAGAAAACCTTGCCAGAGTCTAAAGGCTAGATGTGTGTATCTGCTGATTTACAGGCAGAATTGAACCCAGACCTGTCAGCCGTGTGAGTCCTTTCTCTTTCTGTGCTGCATATACATCTGTGTCAAAGTTTATAGGCCACAGAGCTATGATTACAGACAATGACAGAGTAGGGCTGCAAGTAAGAAAAGCCTTCCTGATGCATGGTAATTCCCTTGCTTTTCTTGCGTGCTGTCATTGGGTAGGAAGAAGTGTTACGCTGCTCGGAAAAAGGATTGCAGCGTGGCAGTCAGGAGCGCTGACACAGCTTTGGAATCACTTCATCTGAGTATGCAAAATATAGAAACACAATCTTAATGAGAGTCATTTGAAACCAATACAAACTGGTTTAAGTAATGAAGCTATAATGTGTTTGCCCTCCTTCTTGTCATTGATAGGTATCTTTGTACTTGTAGTGTAGTCATAATTTAAACTTTTTTCCTGAAGCACAGTGAAAAACAGTTATTTGCAATTGTCATGAATTTTGTAAGTTTCTAATACTTTACATAAACCTGTGCTGTGATGGTGGCAAAAGCAGAAAAAAAACCCTAACCAAAGGCAAAACCCCATTGAATTTTACATTTTTATGAAGTTCTATAAAATTAGGTGTTTTGCATGGTAGGAGTTCTGAACTTTTGGCTACTGATATTTCTCTTAAGTTTTTAAGCAACAGTAGATAGACAACAGGAAATCTTGATGGAAAACCTGTCTTCAGTGGCTTAATATTCTAAGAATTTAAGAGAAAATTTTCATGAGCTCATTTTACAAACATGTAAAAAATGAGCTTGTTTTCCTCAGCTGTTTGCTTTATGTCAAAAATTATTACCTCATAATTATTAACTGATTAGATTTGAGGTGGCATTTAGGATCTGAAAGACAATGTGTTTCTTTTTTGATTGAGGCTGGATAGAAAGTGGAGAAGATACATAGTTGTATATACCAATCACCAGGTTTTGATTACTTCTTTTTTCTTTAATGTCTGTGGCCAAAGATTCTGCAGCTGCATTCATACCTGTATAAATCCTATGCATAGGTAGAGTCCTGTTAAAGTCTGCAAGATATGAATTTTTTGATTTAATGACAGTAGTATTTATGAACTCAGTTCTTTTATCAACATGTAATTCTTTGAACTTGTAATGATATCTGTAAAGACTTAAGTATGTATCCTTTCTGAAACTTCATTCAGAGAACTCCAATTTCTTTTCTATTTATGTATTGTGATGTTAGAATCTTAATGTGTTTCTGTAGAAAGTGCTCAATAATGTCTTCACAAAAAATGTGGGTTTAATTTTCAGTATTTTCAATTTGCTTGTAGGCGGAAGCCAGGCTTGCAGCCAAAAGGGCAGCTCGAGCAGAAGCAAGAGATATACGTATGAGAGAGCTGGAGCGACAGCAAAAAGAGGTAGTGTAAATCAGGAATTATTGCAAGTCTTTGCTAAATTCTTAACATTTTTCTGTACTTTTGTCTTTCGGTCTGCTAGTATTTACGGCACCAGGCAACTATTAGCTTCTCTGTCTCCCCCCATACCCAGCTCTTTTCCCTTAGGTTATTTATCTGAAAAGGCAACTTGTTTGTAATTACCTGTGGATGACACCTCACAAAATATTGATCCGACTATTCATTTTGAACTTCCTCAATAGTTGCCCTCACTTTGTGGGAAAAATCTGCTATACAAAATAGGCTGTTAGCACTCTTGCTGTCAAATTAAAAATAAAATGTTTTTAATGTGGTTTCAAATTTTAGGTTTACAGACATCATCAGGTGGTTGGATGTTTTACTTTTAACAAATGCACTAAATTCAAACCTAGCAACAAAAATTGAACAGAAATGAATCTAAATGTTTAGGTATTTTAATTGTCGAGGCTTTCTTATTACTGCTTATTGGATTTTAAGTGAGCAGAAGGAGAGAACATAATGACAGTATCCAGAACTCGGTCTTGCATAAATAATTTTGCACCGAGAGGAACAATTGTAAACTTCAGATTAGAAGCTGAATGTTGTCTGGATTTGAATTACTACACTTGTGGCTGAGTCAGCTGGTGACTTTTGTGCTTTTATAAGAGTTACTTAACACAAGGGGCAGTTTCTTTCCTTGTTGTTGGTGTGCAAGTGGTCCATGTAAATATGGATAACTGACAGCACAGCATAAATAGTAAACATATACCCAAAATGTACACTGACTAGTGTATAGGATAAACAGCTATGAAAAAGTAGAGAATTATTTTGCTGTACTTTTCATGTGTAATATACTTAGTAATTGGATAATTTGGATTTGTAACTTTGGGTATACTGTTTTCAGTCAGTTTCTTCCCATAGGAATTATACCAAGTGTTCACAATAAATACCTATTGTCAGGATTTTTATTTATAAAAAATAAATAGATTTGGGACAATACTTATACATATGGTTGCGTGTTGCTCCAAACATTTCTCAAAAAAAAAAAGTTTCATTTTTTTGAGCAAAAATACCTGGGAACTAGGTTTTCAACAGTCTGACTATTTCATGATTGTTGCATTTGGTTCAGGTTTCAATGCAGCATGCAGAAGATTGATAATTTATTATTTATCATTATTACATTCAAATCCGTGTAAATGCTTATGTTTGTGTTGTTTGTTTGTTTTTCCTGTGGTAATAACAAGTACAATTACAAAACATGTTTTTGCCTCAATTTTACATGGCTCTCATTATTCCATATTTGTACTTCTCTAGCTGCCTCAGGTATCCAATAGTATGCTGAAGATTACATGGCAATTAACTCAGATATTTCCAAATATTTGATTTAAGATTCCAGTCTTGTGTGGTGAATAATCTATATTGTAAATGGTTTCTTTGTTTTTCTTTTCACATTCCGTAGTCTTCTCAGCATTCATATGATAGAAAATGGGCTCATATCCAGAAATGGATGGTAGGCTAAAACCACCTGTTGTGCATGTTTGTGCCACTCAGAGAACTAACACAGGATTTGGAGGAAGTAATTTACTAATGGTTTGCTGTGTGTTATTTCAAAGTGTTTTATTACCGAAAATAATGACATATAAACCATATATGGATGTGGATATGGAGGGTACTTCATGGCAGCAAAAGACAAACTATGAAATGAGATGCTCTTCTTAAAATGAAATGTTTTTTGTTTCTACCATGTATTGGTTTAAAGTCGCCAATCTATTTAAAATGAAATTTCATTAGTTTCAATCCATGTAAATATCTTTTCAGTAGTAGATGTTTTAATTTCAGTTAACTTCTGTGGTTTGGGTTTTTTACTACTTTTATTTTTCTTAGCAGACTTGCATTTAATTTTTTCTTCTTTGAGCAATGTGGCAAATGCTAGTCTTTTCACTGATGATTGTCACTTCCCTGACTTAAAAAACAATTATTTACAAAAATCTAAAAAAGCCCAAACCAACAAAACACAAACCAAAAACCCCTCACAGGCAACTAAAAACACCCTGTGCATCACCTGCATCCTTTTACCCTTTGCCTCTCATTTTCAAATAATAATGATAAAATATTTGAATGTTCATTTATTTATTTTAAATGTAGTAAGTAGGAAGGAATAGAGATAGTTGAGTTACAATCTGAGAAAGCTGCTGTTCGATTTATCCTAATTTAGTGCAATGTTATATTAGAGAGTTCCTTTCTCAAACTACACCTGCCTCTTAAGGCGGCACATGGGATATGTGAGTTTCTGTTTGTTATTAGGGAAGTGTTCACTGTGCAGATGTTTTGAATCAAGAACATTTAAGAAATACATGCCAAGACTAACCATAATTTCAAATAGTTAAAACTACCATGAGAGTTAATCAGCATTTCTGTTGATAAATCCTAGAACTGTCATTAGAATTTTATTTGCGAAAGGTGTGCTGGCTTTGTATTGCCTCTTTGCCTACCTGATATATGTGTGTGCTTATTTGTTCCCGCGCCACTTATAAAGAACAACATAGGTTTATGTTATCTCATGGCGGAATGCACATTTGAATGCTTTCTTGCTGGAGAGAAAACAAAAATTGCAAAACACAGATTGCATTTGTGAGCAATTTCGATTTGAAGTTAATGCCACCCAATTGAACAACACCTTCTCTTCGTGCTTGTAAGTGGCACATTTGCTGCAGGAGGTTTCTGAGCACATGTGCACTCCTTTCATGGATCAGGAGACCTCACCTCTCTCCTAGATAAAGTACATATTTCAAACTTAAATTTTTAGAAACAAGCTTCATAGTGACCAGCAGCAGTTACCTACAGTACGTACTGCAGTACTTAATTTATCCTTCGACCTGAATATGCAGAACTCTTTAACACTGGCTTTCTCTTTTCTGATTCTATGTCAGGAAGAGGCTTGTTGCCCTAAATAAACCTACACTGCCTATTGGCAGTGATCTGACTATGTGTTGAAAAGTTACATAGTATAAATGTTCGTTTTAAATCTCAAAGTGGACACTATAGAGAGGAAGACATAAAATGTCATTATGAAATGAAGAGAACCTTTTTTTTCTTTTTTTTTTTTTTTTTTTTTGTCCTCTCCGTGGGAAATTTTCTTGCAGAGTATCAACCAGGCCTCTTGAATAGTCACAAAATAATATTGAACTAGTTAATATATCCAGTGATAATGTAGAAAATAAACGCATGACCGTAAGCATTTTGAAATCCAACTTTAGACCATAGGTATCTATTTATGATCTGGAGGCCAAGCTTTTAACTCTGAAGATAACTGGCCAGCAATCTTTAAAATAGACATTGAAAACTGTAGAAAGCAAGTAATTTGAAGAAGGACTCCTAGTTTAGAGCCCTGTTGTAGCCTTGAAATTGGATAGTTTAAAATCTAATTCTTGATGAGCTTGTTTACAGTAACTCAATTTTTGAGAAGCTTATGGCATGTGAAACATTTTAATTTTTGGTTTTAAATCAGTTGCATTTTTGTCCTGCTGCTTCTCGCATATTCCTTTCTGTGAACGTTCCCTGATCTTCAACAGCACAAAAGATATTAAGGTGTCTTAGCTAGTTGTCCTTCCCCAAATTTTGTAATTTGGTTTTAATATTTTCACTGTCATTGTGGAGCAGAACTACCTATAGAACCTATAATTGATCGATTTGCCTAAGAAACTTTGTTCCTTTAATAAAAGAGACAATATAAAATATGTATGAGGAAACTGAGAATTAACATCTTTGTTAGAGCTAATATAACTTTGTAAAATGATAACAATCTGACTGTAGTAATTATAAAGTAAATTTCTTACTAATGTACTTCTGATTCGGTTAAGCTTTTTAAAAAGTTTTTACCTTAATTTCTTAATTTTAAACTTTTTTTTTTACTTTTTATGCATTAATATAGTAATCAGAAGAAAGATTGGCTACTGAACACTAATGATTAATTAAACTAACCTCCCTTGTTTACATCTCCTAATGTAGTGTGTTGGAATGCTTACCTAGATCAGGTGAAATCACAGTTCTTGTGACTTGAATGAGTTCACTTGCCATGATGGATTAGTCAAAATGATACATAACATTAAAAGTGCTAACAGCATGTTGCTTACTTTTGCTTGCTTTTACTTTGTCACTTTTTTATATATATATATATTTTTTTTTTTTTTTTTCTCCTATGAAATAACTCTGCATTTCTCCTTTCTCAGGAAGATTCAGAGAGGGCCAGGTATTCTCACCGGTCCAGTCGACATTCATATTTGGTTTGTGTTCAAACTGTGTTGTTTTCCATTGTGGCCTCCAGAAAAAAAAAAAGAGGGGAGGTTCATTTGCTTGGGGAGTGGATGATACTTTAAGTCTTCCAAGTATTAGCAGTTTTAGAGTCAGTATTTTCAGTCACATACAATATTAAAATTCATCTGGTATTTTATTTCCATCAATGTTAACAAGATAGTTTATTTTTACGTATTGTGTATCACATTTAAATTCTTTGATTCTTTTTACTATAAATACCTCATGCTTTTTTTCCCTCTACTACATGTATTTATTTACAGTATATTTTCATTAGTGAAAATAACTGGATAGGCATTTGGAAATTGTTTGGAAATATATGTAGTTCAACAATCAATTATTTGAAATAAGATATTTAATTACAAGTTTTAAGTGTCATCTTCTAGTGTTATCCCAGTGTAATATAATTTACGTCTTTTTTAAAAAGCTGAGTAAATTGTACTTAGGCTTCAGATATTGCCAACTAGTAAGGATTAATTGGCTTGTCTATAAATGGTAGAGTATGAAGATTCATACATAAGTTGTCAGTTGTCTTATGGTTACTACAGGGTGCTTCAAAAATATATACCCAATTTGAAATCACCATATATTTGGAATTTGGTTCATCTTTTTGAAATGCCCTGTACTACACATCAGATCTCTTGGTCATTTGTGAAGGTGCTGTTAATGATCAAACACTGGTCGAATTTAAAAAGTCTGGGAAAAAAAGTCTTTTCCATTTTCTCCGTCTGTCTCAAATTCTGCAAACAGGCAAATTTTTGTTTAGTAAAGTAAATACTACTGCTGACTTAGTGACCCTGAATTAATGCCACTTCCAAATCAGTGTTACTCATTGTCAGTAGCTTGGGCTTTCATAGCAAACTGATGCTGATGGTCACCTGCTCACTGTTGTTCTTGCACTTGTGTTTCTGTAATATTTGTGGAAGAAAAAGTAGTAATACCTTTGGATACAATTTGAAGAAGAGTTTGGTATGATGTAGTGTTTTATTTCTCTGAGAATATGGGGATATGTTATTTGTTAGTGGCAAAGACTTGCCTGAATGATGCGAGGTATCCCAAAGACTTCTAATAGAAGTATTTATCATATTGTATAGGCTTTCTTCTATCCTCTTCAGGTCACATACAGTGCTAAAGAATGGTTTTATTGAGGGTTTGTAAACATTTTCCTTGTCTGAGTAGATGTACATAGAAATCAGCTTGTCATTGATCTGGATATATAGACCAGGAGATAAACAAAAGTTAACCCTTTTATTTTAGCAATTTGTCTATTTGGAAAGGTAGGATAAGCTGTTTCTTTGCATGACTTTAAAGAAAAAGTTGTCATTTACTAAGAGGATTCAGCTTTTAGGTGCAATCTTTGATTAACTGAATTTTGTTACATCTTGCAAGTCTTGGTGTTGTGTTTCTGCAATTTATCACACAGATTTTTTTACTGACTAAATTGTTTAAATAAGGTACTTTTGACTACTTTGCAAACAGTAAATGTTTTACAGAAAAAAAACATGTAAAATGTATTATGTGGCAACACTTATAAACTTGTGAGATGGTACAAGTCTGCTCAGATCTGTTCTTGTTTCCGTTAACATAAAAAATGTGCTAAAATAGAGATGTAGTAATTTACCCTGAACTAAAGAATAGGGTTTGAACTCAGCAGGTAACTGAGCTCATTTGGGGGGCGAATACCCAGAATTTCTTTGACTGCTTTGATTATTTTGTGCCTTTCAGTGAAGATGAACAGTTTTCACTAGAGCTTTTAAAAATTATATGTTGATATATTTTTACAATTTCATTCCTAAGAGTTCTTTGGATGTCAGTGGGTCTCACAGGAGCAGAGCAAGTACCTCCAGAAGGAGAGATCTTGTGGTGTGTAGCCTGGAATGAGCATGCTTGGATGTGTTCCCATTATAACATTTTCTGTGCCTACTTACCAAAGCAGTAGTTTGGTGAAAGCATGCTTCTATGTAGAAAATTGTATTAATTCGACTGATTGATTAATGTAATCGAAGGCTTTGTGATTGCAAGTTTGAGGGCTCAAAGTGTTGTGTTTGGTCTTTGAAGATAACTTCGAGTTTGAAGGGAATTAGTCTCAGGGAAGGGAACACAAACAGAAATTTCAATTCTTCAGAAATAGATATTTCTGTTTATTTTGTGGTTTCCTAGTTTAAGCAAGTTAAATATAGTAGACTTAAGCTGTTAACAGTTAAGTAAAGGTATAAGTTAAATCTTATTATGATAATAATCTGAGTGATCTCTCAATTCTCTGATAGCAAGGTTGCTTATTGGAAGCTAATAACTTAATTTATTTTTTTTTTAATATTTTTTATCTTAAGTTGGCTAAAACTGGTACAGTGTCCTCTGGGTCCTGTATAGTTATACTTTTAGAAGCACAAAAAGGTACTATAGTCTGTAAATTATATTCATAATATTAAATTACTTTTTAATGTAATATGAATATTGGATATATTGGAACTATTGAGATAATATTAAAAACAATATGAAATAATATGAACTAAACCTGGCCTATATCAATTTATAAACAGATACAAAATCTAAAACTAGGGGATTTTTGGTGTTTATTTGATCTCTAGAAGGAATTTTCAGGTGTATCAATAGACAAGTAGAAATCATATTTTCTTGTAATTGTCTCAGTAGTTATCATGATGGAAATTATACTGGGTGGTACTCTAGCATGCTGTTAGTCTGTAATGTTCTCAAGCTGCCTTCAATTTTTGTTTGTGCTTTTTTTTTGTTTGTTTGTTTTAAGGAAGCATAGGATGATACTAAGTAACATTTTTGGATTGTGCATTACCTGCAGTCGGAATAGCTGTTATACCTGTGAAATTTTAAATGAACTGGAAAACATAAGCTTGCTTTGAAAATTTAAGATTTGTACACTAAAAAGAATGTGTAAACTCCACAGATTTTGCTGTTGTTGAGTGACAAGGCCCATGTGGACACTGGCTAAACTATTACTACAAAGCTGTTTTTATGAATATTGAGTTGCTAAATTTGATAGACAGGCAGTCTCTTTACACGCAACTTTCATCCGACTATTCCTTCTTTTTCACACATTCGCTCCTTCTGCAAACAGCTGTATCTCCCTCCCTTTCCCCACCTTCGATTGCTCTCTAGGTTACCTTGCATCCCATAGTGTCTTCCATACCCTGTAGGCAGTGACCTCCATTGGTCTGTAAGGTGCCCTAAGACCCCCCCACATCCTGATGGGTTTCACACCTTGACATCAGAGCTGACTGATGGTCCTCTGGGCTCCTTTGCCTGTGTGGACATGAGCCTATTATCACATCACCTAATAAACACACTCCCAGTTTAATATAATGTATTGTACGAGACTTTGCTTAATTATTTAAAACACTGTTACCAAAACCACATGAAATATTTCACATAACCTGCTGCTGTCCAAAATATTTTACTTTTCAGAAATCGAGGTGCTGTTGGGGGAAAAATAGTCTTTAATAAACAGTGTTCCAGCCTCAGAATGCCCTTTAGATTGAATAAATGGCATTCCTCTATGTATACATTTTCATAATTAGTAGAATGTTGTATTGCAATTTCCTTTTAAGTATTTTAGTCATTATTTGAAAAAAAAAACCAACTAATTTTGATATATATACATTTTTAATTTCATTATTTTAATTTCTTTTTTTACTGCAGTATGACAGTACTAAGGATATATCTTCAAGATACTCGGTCCCTGTATGTTAACACTTTGCATGTCTTTCAGTGAAAACTTTAGTACTTTGGTTTTAAGATGTAGTGACACTAACCAGCTACTTTGAATTATTGATTTTTTTTTTTTTAAGTATATGAATTTGTACTATCCCAATTTCAGACCTAAAATAGCAGTACAATTCTAACACTTTCTATAGAATGCATGTATAAACTTTTTCTGGGAGAAAATCTAATGAAGTCACATACTACAGATAACTGTCTTACAGTAAGCACTTTTTAGTATTTATTATTTCTGAACTTTAAAGCAAAGCGATACATACAGATTAGACTTAAAAACAAAATGTGTATATGCATATATTTGTATTCTCCATTTCCATATAGAAACTTTGACTAAAATTGTCCTGAGAAAAAACAGGTGGTTTACATAACTTTACTTTAAAAATCCTTATTGTTATGAAGTGGTAGTAGTGTACATCACATTCTCATTGGTATTATGCCAGGTAAAATTTGTGTATGTCTCCTAAGCAAAGGCAAGCACTGAGTGCCACTAGAAGTAATATGTAAGCAGCTTAAAAAGCTGAATTTGTTTAAACAGCAATGTTATTTGAATTAGCTACAGATAGGCAAACACAATATAATGCTTAGAATAATCTGTAATGTTAAGCTTTTTTAGTTTATTTACTGGTTATACTTTTTTTTTTTTTGTGAAATGTGAGCACTGTCTTAAGCCCAAGCCCCTGTTAATCAGAGATAGTATTGGTTATAGATGCACGTATCGGTTCTTTTTTACACAGATAGAAGTATGGCCTATTATTCTAATAATGTAGTTAGAATTTTCTGTTGTGCTTCCATTGTAGGTGATAAAAATTTTAAATCCTTATGTTTGACTTATTTATGTTTTAAGATTGATGTTACTATATAGTAGCATTAATTCTCTAAATTTTATTCTTAGAGTCATGCTTACAGTGAATCTCATAGTTCAAAGAAGAAAGCTGCTTATTCACGTAAAGACTTATTGGTTAGTTTTTGACTATAATATTTATTATAAATATACTGTGTAGAGTTACATACTGATAAAGTTATGGATAGATTTATTAGCTTGCTGACATACACATAAATGTTTTCAGGAAAAAAGAGACCTCTTGTACTGACTAAATTCTGACCTGAAGTTGAGCATTTGAAACTGTGCTCATGGCAGTGGAATTCCATGAATGGAATCAGCTGAATAGAAATCATGTTCTGTTGGAGGCCTGGGGAAGGCTTTTGTGAATATGTAGATTGGCATTTCTGGATGAAAGTTTATTCAGTCAGGTTGGAGATATGTGCTCTATTATTTACACTTTATCCCCTATCACTTTAGAGATATTTTAAATGTAGATGTAAAACAGATTGAATTTACCAAAAACAGTGACATTAACCCAGTGAACTGTTGAAAAAGGCATGTGGATTATTGTGATATTCCCAAAACTATTTTAGAAAGTTCAGTGTAACATATGTGAATATAGTGCCAAGAAATCATATATTTTGGATGTAATTTTTCAGAGTGTTTTGGCACTGATGAATCAGCAATTGCATCAGGGATTGGGGACATGGCCACCTGTGTTGAGGAAAAGCTGAAATAATTTGTGTATTTACATGTTTGTATTACAGCATTTCTGTGTGCGTTATCGAGGCACCATTTTTCTGTTTCCCCAGTCCTTAAATACATGAGTAGTATGGATCTGTCTGCCTTTCATGGCCTATTGAGATATCAAGCACTACATGCTGAAAGCACTACTTTTTGTCATGTCTTCATCTCTCTGTTTTTCCTTCATTTTATGTATATATAATTTTTTTTCTCACATATACATTTATGTGCAATTTGTGTAGGAAGTGTCAAAAAACAACAAAGCCAAAGTATAATTGCTAGGCTTTCAGCATGCACGCGTGGTATAAGGAATGGTGGTAGGGTGCAGACTAATGCTGATCACACAAACAGCCATTCCACTACTAAATTCTTAGGAATTTCTGTCATCTCTCCCCATATGCTCTGATTCAGATTGGTATCTAATAGAAAAAAAAATCAAGCAAATAATTGTACTAATTATTAGCAAGTTTCGTCAAATACGTTCTCCATATATTTCATGCTTCACTTATCAGGGCTTAGGTAAACTTTTTGGGGCTTTGTTATTTATTAGAGGGGGGGGAAAAGGACACAAAATAATTTACTACTTTGGACATGGTATTAAAAATACAGATAATGGTGATATATAGAATACATAAGTAGTTTGGTTTTTTTATGCTTTACTTACTTCAGAATGTCATATATGGGTCAACCATAGGGGAAAATTTTTACAGCATTCTGTACAAGTTCTAAGCTTGGGAACTTTTGGGCAATGTTGAGATAGAACTTTTATTTACAAGATCTATAGATGCAACTTTTCTCTTTTCTTCCCCCCACAGAGTGGAATTTACTATGATCAAAGAAATTATAGCAGCCTTAGACATAGTAAACCAGTTCCTTCCTACCATACTCGGGTCTGTCTCCTCTTCTTATATTAATTTTTCTATGTATATAAAATACATATAGTTGGATTTGCTTTCTTATCCTATATGAAACAAACTTCTCTTTCTTTCCTTCTATAAGACTGCAAATTATTACAGCTAGTGGTAGTTGAAATTGTATTTCTTGCTCTTAAGGGTTGCCTTTTATAAAATGAATGGATAACTCTGTGTTCTGCGTATGGTTTACTCTGTGTTCTGTGTATGTGGGGTTTTAAAATTAAAATTTCTGTTTCCTGATTGCTCTGTAATATAAAGAAAACAACTAGTGTCTGTGACACTTTTTCAAAGTCCTATTTTTAAAAAACAGCAACAACAGCAAAAAGTCTTTAAAGTTTGGTACCAATGTACTGCTTTTCTTCTACAGTAACAGGAGAGATAAAGCAATGGTCTGTTGTAAGTTGGGTGGTACCTTCCAGTACCTGCAGCTGCTGGACAGGTTGAAATAAGTAGCTAGAGGAAATCAGCATGTCTTTTGAAAGCTATTTAATTTCTTATCATTCTTTTCTACAAATCTTCTGATAAAAAGACTGGATTGTTTTAATTAATGTTTTAGATTATGATTTCAAAGATAATGGGTTTTCTTGGAGTGTGTATCCACACAATTCTTAAAATTCCTGTCTATTATAGATGTGAAATTTATTATTTCAATCCTTAGAACTTTTGGGGAGTATAAAGTAATAGATTAAAAGAAATGTACACAGAACAGGTGTTTCTGACATTTTCTGTTCTTCGTGCTACAGTCATCTTCTCTATACAGTGATCCAGTGGCAACAACTAGGAGTTACAGGGTTAGTACCACATAAAATAACATTTTGGCTATCTTTAGATGTTTGAATGGCCTCAGAAATATAAAATTACACTTTTCTTCATAGGTGTCTCCTTCTGTAAACACTGGTTTGATAAGAAGTATCAGTTTGGTTCGTAAGCACCATTTGCATGGTTGCCATAAAATTGTATTGTATGGCCATGAGGCTTGACAGTATTACATGTGCATTTTTTCATATTTTTAAATAAAGCTGCTGCTTGTGTGCGTTGTTCTGTGGAGGCACTCAGTTTAATGTTTTTAACATTTTAAAATTGCCTCTCTAAAGAATTTTAGTAATTGCTGCTGTTTTACTGATCTTTTTATGGACAAGCATAAAGTTTATGAATACAACAATGATGATGAAGAACATGGGTTGCAACAAGTTAATCTAAATATACTAAATAACAACTGCATGTATAATACAAAAAAAAGTATTTAAAGAACTTAAGCATTTGAATAGGAAAAATCATTGTTAGGAGATTACAGAAATTTGTGGTAAATACACTTTAAATACTTTCAAATAAGATGCCATATTTAAATGTAATAGTAATACAAAAATGTAATAGGATGAAAGCCTAATCTGCATCTTTACAAAATAAAAAGTATTATAGTGCCATTTTAATGGCACTTCTAGTATAGCTGGAAGTTCCATTAAAATGACTAAGATAGCTCTACAAAAAGTTGTTGTCTTCAAAGAGTGACATGCATGCCTGAATCTTTGACTTTGCTGCTACAGTAGTTCAAATCCAACTTATACTGTCATTTAGAGACATGCTAAGCCTATGTAGAAAATTGTCAAGTACTCTTATGTAATATTTTTATGTAGTTAGTGAGGTCTTGTTCTACGCTTGGATTGCAAACGGAGATAATTTACTTTTTTTGGCTTTATGCGTGTTCTTCAAGGAAACATTATAAGATCCAGTGAGACATCAAGGTCATAATGACTGCTATTATCTATAATTCTAATCTACATATAATTCTGATTTATACTAGAGATGTAGGAGGAAAGCAGCATGAGACTGTAGTTCATTTTTTTTTTTATAATTGTGTTGCCCAGAGCTTCTTTAAAAGATAAAGAGATTTCAGCCTTACACTTTGAAACATTCTTCTTCAGGAAAACCTGCATGGATGAGCACAAAATAAAACTGATCAGTGTACAAGGTAGTTTCAGTTCCCAGCATGGATTAAAACTTCTGAAGACTTCAGAACAGCAAAAACCAAATGGCAATTTAAATATTTTAATTCATTTATTTCTGAAAATAGTTAAGCTTTGGGTTGTTTTGTTTTTGTTTTTTTTTTAACTCTTTTGCTATTGTGCAAGGAAAATCTTAGATTTATATTTGGAAATAAAAATCCCTAATAGTAGGAGGAAATGCTGCTGGAAATTTGTAAAAGTTGTTTGTCCTTTCAAAAAGTATAATGTTAACTGCAAAATGTGTAGATGGAATAAGATAGAGTACATTAGAGTTTGTAAGAATTACGGTGTATAAGAGCATGGCATAATTCAGACTGAATATAAATGGTATTTCATTCCTTCTTTCTCAGGCATCTTTGTATGGTGATGGATTATATAGCTCATATAGTTCTCGCACTGTAAGTGTAACAGGCTTTTGGTTTCTTTCATTAACTTTGTTTTCTGGAGAGAAAAATCTATGAATATTGTGAAAATTTCCTTCATAACTTTTCTTTAGCCATCTGAATACAGTTATTCTTCAAGAGCAAGCTCAATTCGAAGTAGTCCTATGGTGAGCGTTCCTTTTGCATGGTTTGCTAAATGCTTTGATACTAACGCACGATGATTATGAGTGTTTACACTGGGGATCTCTTTACTGACCAAAACACAGACTCGATTTTTCAATTCTACATCCAAAAAATGTAATTCGTCAGAGATTTGATTTTTAGTAAGACGTAAAGTTTTAGCAGAAGACAGTTAAGTGGAGAAGCAATAAGGAATTTGTTTTTCTAAACATCTTTTAAGTGTTTGTAATATATATATATGGAAGGAGTTGGAAAATGGAATATGGTACATAGTTGGGGCAGGCACATTAAACTGTTTCTACAATACATGTGAAAAAGTCTGTCTTTTTGGGAAGGGAACTATAGCAAACTTTGTTATATTGTGCAGTAAGAAGTTGCTGGCTCATTTTTTATGGTGACCAGTATTCAAAACAGAGAAATTTGTTCTGTACTGTGTTAAAAGGATTGTTCCAAAGATGGCTTTTTGTGCTGCGGATTGATTTTTTTTAAATGCTTCTGTTCTGTTTCTGCCACAGAACAACTGTCTTAGTTTCACTGGTACTGCTGCTTATTTGTCATGCTACATGAAAAAGTAAATCAATATTCTGGTATGCGCTACATTGAAATGTTCAATCATTTTTTTTTCATTTTTAACATATTCTAAACAATGTTATAGAGACTAAACGAAAACAGATTTGCAAAACTGGATGTTTTTAGCTACAACAGATGTCAGAGTGAGTTTTTGAGAATGTAAGAAAACAGGAATTTTGCTATTGCTTGAATGAAATTCCAAAACCTAACATCCATCTGCAAAGTCCCTTGAACTTGGTTTCTCTTAACACTGAGATTCATTTCTTAAAAGCATACACTTCATACTGAGATCTGATATTATATATTGCTATGTATATATAATACATATATATGTATATATATATATACACATATATATATGTATATGTGATACCAGTAATGCCAAGGTTCCATTCATTCACACTGGTGAATGTTTTAGAGTTCAAAGTATTTGTTTAATAAAAGAATTCTGAAAAACGGATTAAGTAAAAATCTTATTCATAGCTTTCCCTTTCTACTGTTTCTGTGGTTAATATTTTGGTTTCACTCTGGGTAGTGCATGGGAAGTCAGCTCAGTACTCACTGAAAATCAAAAGATAAAGTAGGAAACAGTAGAAAATGCTGGTGAAAACCTGCGTGTGTATCTCCATCTTAAACTGTATCAGTTTTTATAAATCTATTGAGAAAGACATTAGAAGTACAAAAGGCATAGAAAGACAAGCAGTCAGGTTTATTGGATGTATGGACTTGCCAACAGCAAAGGTAACTTGGTTTTGAATGACAAGAGCTGTGGTGTCATAGATTGTGTTTGTAGGCCTTGAGTTGTTTGTTCTTCTGCTGTAAGCATAATTTATACAAGCAGAATTCTGTTCAGCATATTTCTACTTTGTGAAATGCAAGTCAAATAAGAAAGTTTAGCCAAATCTCTGATTGTGTAAATATATTTACTTTGATATATATATATAAAAAATTCTTTGTCAGAGAAATAGAATATAACCTAGCAGTGAGAAAAAATACAATTCTGTAGTCCTAATCTGATACAGGTGTTCATCAGCAAACTGTTTTATATGTAACTGGTCATATTTGCATAAAAGGCATCTCACTGTCTTTTGGTCAGAATAAGATGAGGCCGCATCACTCATGTACATCAAGTACAAAGAAATCAGAATTATTTTTTTGAGTGGTGAAAATTAGATAGGAACAATATTTTCAAACTGTTCATTTAAAGCTTGTGCTCTTATAATTGCTTTTAAAACCAAGTATAATGTTCACATTAACTATAAAGTCAAGTCTTTTGAAGCAGGATGTTATCAGTACAACACTTTTGGTAAACCTACTGTTCTCAGCAAAAACTACGTTTAACATGAATAAATAATGTTTTCTCAGTTAAATATTTCATTTGAATTCCCATGGCAGGTGTATTTACTGTAGTGTGGTTAGATATATTTTATCTTTTTTACCACTGATGTGTAGCATTAGCATTTTATCCTGACATTTTTAGGTACTTCTGACATAAGCTTTGGGGAGTAAGCTTGTCTTCTGTTGTACTGCCTCTCAAAGTTCTAAATGAAGGAAGCCCAGATCCTACTATGAGTATGTGTGGGGATTGTGTTAATTTGAAAAAAAAAAAAAAAAAGACAGCATTTGTAGAGGAAAATACTATTATTTATCAGCTTCTGATTCTATAATGTTTTAATGTTCTACAGACTTTTTTTAAAGTATTTTTGTAGCTTGTTGGGTGCTATTTTAGTACTAAACCCTTTTGTATGTCTGTATTTTTTATTTTACTCCATATGAGGAAAATGAAACAATAATAAATGTTCATTGCTTTTCATTTTAGATACTGTCAACTATAAGAATAACAAACATGTGAAGAGAGTGTTTAAAAACAATGCATATGCTGACTAAAGTATTCATATCAGTGTGGCACACATTTTATTCATGTAGACACATTTAAAGTAGCAAACTTCTAGAAGAATAATTAAGATTTTTACAGCTGTTAAACTGTTAGAAAAACAAATTGCAATAATGGAGATTTAACTTAGGATTTCTTGCTTGTTGGAGTTTGTTTTTTTTTAAATAAACTTTTGTTCATTCTGTGGTATCATCTTCAGTTCTCTCTCACCTTTCTCCTTATCTTTTGAAGTCTTCTGATTTTTCTGATCAAAGTGAAACTGCTGCTGACTATTTTAGTCGTTCCAACCGCAGGGGAAGCGTTGTTTCCGATGCAGATGACATCCAAGATTTGAATAGTGTGAGTGCAATGCTGCTTGTTATGCTGTGGTGAACACAGCGAATTTACTAACTGTGGATGTTCTTACTCTGAAATAATAAATACTGTGAAAGCACTCAGAGTTATTTAATAGCAAATAGATTTGGGGGCATTTTTTGTATAAATATATCTGGAGTCTGAATTTTTAGAAAGCATGCTGCTTTATTTATTTTGAAGGGGATTTTGCCTGTTGCTAGGAGCATGTGATGTGTTAATGCTTCACGTTTTGTGTGTGATGAGCTTAAGCACCTCTTAAATTTAAAAGGCTGGGGTTTTTTCTTGTGGAAATCAAATGTCTAGGTTTTTTGTGTATTTTGGAATACTATTACTACTTGTTTTAGTGACAAAAATAAATACTTAGAACTGAGCCTTCTTTGGTACATTTTAGGGTTCATTGATCCAAGTTAAGATTTTGTCAGGATCCACTACTGGAACTCTTATTGTTGGCTCTGCTCTTGTACTGAATCCCAAGTCAACAGACCATGGTACAGGAAAATTATCACTAAGATTTTCCTGTGTATTCCTTTAATCCGAACATTGTTCACAACAAACCCAGCTGCCTTCTCTTTATTGCTACTACCAATTCTAGAAATTCTTAGAATCATAGAATTTCCTGATTTGGAAGGGACCCACAAGGATTATCGAGTCCAACTCCTATCCCTGCATATGACAACTCCAACAGTTCACACCATGTGCCTGAGGGTGTTGTCCAATTCCTTTTTGTTGCTTGCCATCAAACCTTTTGTGTTTAACAGTGGAAAAAATAGTGATATTTTTGTTCTTTGGCATGTCTTTGAAATGACAGTCAGGGTTAACACATGCGGTAGGAGGAAAGGTTGAGAGAACTGGGCTTTATTGGGTTGGGCCAAGGGGACGCTACGTGGTGATCAGCAGCCTCCATTAAGCAAGAGCCAAACTCTGCACACCCATGCCACGCAGCGCAAGAAGGGGCAGCAGCCTCATGTTGCAGCTCGAGAAGTTCAGATGAGCCCACAGGAGTTCGGTGCAAGGAGCTCCACAAGGAGGTCGGTGTTGTGCTCTGTCAGGCTGCAACAAGGCTGGAGAACCTCCAGCTTTGGGAGCTGGTGGGACTTGGCTGGGTAAAGCCACAGGTAACCTGGGCTCTTGGCAGCGGTTTGGCTTTGGGAGGCAGGACTAGGTGACTGCCAGAGCACCTTACCACCGCTGTTTCCTTGGTTCTGCAATTAGATGATTTAATGTTCTTATAGTGCTTTGTAACTGGTATTGTAATAATGGATGCTTCAGATTAATTGATGTCGTAACAATTTACCATCATAGTAGTGAGAAATATTTGCATTTTACAATTTCAGTACATCTCTGGAGATGGTAAATTTGCCATGGAAATGCCATGTTCCTTCTGCAGAAACCAAAAGAGAAGGAAAATGAAAGATCTTGTAACATTTGTTTCTCCTTGTAGCAGATTTCCAAGTCTCTTGTCCTTGGACTGGGAGAAAAACAGGTGTTTTCAAAGAAGCCAGATACTTGAGATACCATACTTGATGTAGCATAATTGTTTTAGAAAATATGGCAACATATTAGTGTCTTCATTTGATTCCACCTATTTTAATTCATAGCAATGTAGAAAATACGGAAATCTACTATGTAAGTTTACAATATGAGTCTCCTAAATAAGAAGGGGGGATGGTAGTTCTTTTTCTTAGGCTTCAATACATAAAATATGAATTGAAATTATTTAATGAGTTGCTTTTACTTAGTACACTTCATTTCTGAGCTTTTACCAGAATTGTTTTTTTGTCCTGATGTAACTACAGGTTTCACTAAAGAGATTAAAGGAACAAATGTGTTTTCTAATAACTAGGACATTTCACACTGATTGTCTGAAGTGCACTTGCATGAAGCTTCATGTTTGTTGTGCCACCAAGTGTTGTAGTCACTACCCTGTTGAAATAGTGTTGAATAGTGAAACAAATTTTGTTGTTCAATACTTGAAGTTTTTAAGAAGTCATATACCAATATTCAAGAAAATGTTTCTGACTTTTTCTTGACAAGTGTTCATTTATTTTTGCAATTGAGGTAAAACCTACTTTTTCATGCTGAATATTTTTTTCCTGTCTTAATCTGTGTTAACTTCTGGATTTTTTTTCATTATTTCATTTTTCATTCTTAAATATTTCTCAGTATCTTTGAACAGAAGATGGTGATTCAGTAGTGTCTCATTGGAAAAAGGTGTATTGTGATCGTTTTCCCTTTTCTCTTTCAGCTAGAAGAAAAGAGTGAAAAATCACATTCAGAAATATTTTCAAGGGTAAGAGTTTTTAATTTAAAAATTATTGAAAGTCAGTGTTCATCCATAAATTTAAAAGGATTGAAGCAGTTCCAAAAGTATAAATTTTGTGTGGTTTTTAGCAGAGTATTTTAATCATTTTTAAGAGCTTGCAAAGAGTTCTTTTTAGATATATTTTTTATCTACAAAATATTAGTGCTTTGTGTCTTTCATTTCACGAGGAAATAATTGTATTCTCCAGTTTACTTCTAGCAAGTATTAGTTTTTTTATAGAATTTATTTTCTGTGTGAGAAGTATTTAGCAGGAAAGGTTGAATTATAGCAGGCAAGAGCTATTAAAATTCATGTGCTAGATTCCGCTGGAAACTTTATTCTGAGTCCTGGGTGGCAGAAATTACAATTTTTAGAAATATTTTAAACTTCTACAGTTTTTCAGCACTAACAGCCTCCTTATGAAAGTCTTCTGAACAGGAGTCTCAAACCTGTAATGTTACGTTAACTGATAAGTCATCAAAGGAAATGAACATTTCAGAAAGAAACAGCAAAAGTGCTGGATAATAATCAATGTAAAATATTGTCTATAAGCTACTATTAAGAAATGGTGTAAACAAGAGAGAGAAGTATTCTATGACTGTGAAGCAATTTATAGAAAGCAATGTCAAGTATACCGGATATGACAGCATAATTACTGATATAGTGTTTTTCTCTTTTTAAGCCATCATCTCGCAACTCAATAAGTGCAACTCCTCTGAGCGGCAACTCATCTAGGAGAGGAAGTGGAGACACAAGCAGTTTGGTGGATCCGGATGCATCCCTCAGTGAATTACGGGTAAACTGTGTTTTCAGTGAATTTGGAACTGGCTTAAAATTGTATTTTTGGTTAGGAGGAGTTTTTTTTTGCTATAGAACTTCTGATTTCTTAATACTAAGAAAAAGTTATGAGGATGTATTTTTTAATCACAAAATATTTCTGTATCTTAGTAATTGTTTATAAATATTTATAGTGTTAACAGTTTCGCATATATTAAAATAAGACTTTGTTTATGTCGAATTTGAAACAGTTCTGTCCTATTTGAGATGCCTTGGATTCAGGAATATAAACAAAATCTTAATTTCCATCAGGTTGTTGTGAAGTAACTGTGATTGCTGTGAATTATTGCAGGCTTTGGCATTTGACAGAAATGCATGTAAACCTTTTATTGCTTTTTCGACTATAAATTATTTCCCCATACTTCTTATGCAATGGTTCATTCCTATGTCCTGCAGGATATCTATGATCTTAAGGACCAGATACACGATGTAGAAGGGAGATACATGCAGGGACTTAAAGAACTAAAGGTATCAGGGCTCCTCCCAAGCATGCATTCTGTATGGGTGTTTTTGGGGTAATGGAGATACCACTGGTTCCACTAACTATATAAGGCTTTACTAACAAGATTTTAAATTTCTTTAAAGCATGTCTCTAACTTTTAATTCATAGAAAGTATCAACTTAAATTTGTCACATGAGTAAATCGTTAAGATATGTTTTAAACGTAAATGAGATAGCCAATGTTCATAATTTGGTTTATGTTAAAATAGTATTAAACTTTCAAATTTAGCAAGTGTTTTCTGTAAGGTAATGAGAAGTTGAATTTCTATTTTTCAGACTTTTGTTAGCAAGTAAATGGATACTCAAAGTAATTACTATGTATTGAGAGAGGAAGAAAGAGACAGGATATAGTTATGACAAATAATTTAAGAAATTAAGCATTAGTCTTCCAAGTTTCGGCAAAAGTACATCTTATAAAGCAAAACCACATTAATTTTGAAAGATGTGCTGAAATGTATCTGAGCATGCAGGCAAAGATTAAGGTTGTTTTAGTGCTTTGCCGTTATGAAGGACTTTTTTTTTTTTTAATATTTGACTTACATTCCCATTATCTTTGTTGAAATTATAGGTTTGTATTTTCATATTAGATTAGTGAAGTCTATCTGTATTTTGACTGGTTTAAATTAGTGTGCGTGCTTTTCTTATGCAAATTTTTACATAATTAGCAGTTTGCAGTTAAAGTATTACTGTTTTCCCCTCTTTGAAGGGAAACCGAATAGAGCAAATGATGTGGCTTACAAATCTCTTTCAGGATATTTGTTCTGTTCTCTTTCCTGTAACCTAATTGTGAATGGTTCCTTGTAAAAGTAGAGAGATCTTTCTATATTTGTTGTATATCCACATAGAGACTGAATTTAATGACAGCTCTTTGTACTAGAGCATGTAACAGTGATGTTTTTAATAGGTTCCTCGAATTTCCTTGATTAAACAGCATATTAGATGGTATAGTAAAGAGAAGATATGTAATTTGAGCTGTTGAGTGTAGCAAAAACTGTTTCCTCTTTAGAGGATAAGTAACTTTGAATCTGATAGCTATATGCTTACGTGAAGTACATCTTGTTTTAATCATATTGCCATATGAATATTAAAAGGACTTCAAAGAGCAGTAGATTACAAGATTATTAGACATGGCAATGATTGTACTAAATTTGAATAAAATGCGAGATTCATATTTTCAGAACGGATCTAACTCTCATGCTTTTGCATATTTGCCAGCATCTCATGACTACTCTTCTGAATCATTACTAATGTGCTATTATTTGTTGTAATCCATTACAGTTACCAAAGAGCACAGGTGTGCAACAGACAGTAAGATCTTGATCTATGCTTGACTTACAAAATGGAATTGCATTTTATGCTATGGTTAATACTGAATACTATCTTCCTAAGTTAATTTGCATTCTGTAGAGATTCTTTCAGTAACCCTTTGTAATTAGGAAGGTATTGCCTTTTCCCCCAACTTCTGCTTTAGCAGTTTTGTCTTGTGTGTGTTAGAGTTACTAGGATACCTGCTTTTACACTCCTTTTAAATGGTGGGGTTTTTTTCAGTGGCTGAGTAACAGTGATATGTAATCATGCTAACTTTATTTCTGTGGTTGCCCATCCCTCGTGCTACAAAGAGTGTGGTTTTTACCTGGCTACAAATCTGCTGGGTGTCAGCAGAATAAACTCTAATGAGGATAGTTCTGATTTAGTGATTTAGTTAGGTCTTTTCATGTCTCAGTCTGATTCAGTTTTATTCTTTCTATATTCCCTTGCATCAACTAGAAAGGAATCCTTTTTTTTTCTTTTTCCTCAAAATGTTTCTTTTATGCAGTTAACAGAGCATTCTCTTGATGTCTGCTGGGTTTAATCATCTTATTCTAGCCAAGTAGACTAATTTGCATAGCCCTTTGACTTTACTAAGAATTGTGGGTGGTACTTCTTCATAGCTTTAGGTTATGTGGAGAGCCTTATTATCTGTTTTCATTCCAGCCTGTTCCCACTGCTTCATCCTTAGGCATTCCACTGCCTCATTCAAGTGCTTCAGAATTTCTTCCAAATCCATGTTGTTTCCCACCAAACTGGAAGATTACTGAAAGTACATGGAATTCTGTAGCCATGGGGAACATGTGTAATACTTTTCTTTGGAATTGTTTCTTCTTTTCGAGTAGCCTTAGCAATGTTGCAATTTTTTTTTTTTTTTTAACTCATTGGAGACTCTTTGGCATAGCTTTTTTTTTTTTTTTTTTCTGGGAAGCAATTCTCACTCTTCTGTCTCAAAATCAATTTATTCCTCGTTCATAACTGCAGACTTTTTCCCCTATTAACTTGTTGATTAATGGCATTTTAATCCAATCTTTTAAGCCCCAACTTAGTCTTCTCTTTAAGGCTGAACTCTTGGAGCACATGGCATACTGTAAGAGGCTGAGACAACTGGATTGGATAAGCCTTGGGCAGGAGGGTGGCATTATCATTGCTGTTTTCAGCTGCCGCATAGAAGGCTGTAAAGATGACAGGCAGACTCCTTTCAGAGGTGCACAGTGACAAGGCAAGATGCAACAGGCAGAAGTTGCATTGTAAAGGCAGAAATTCCAATGAGACCTCAAGAAAAAGACTTTTCACAAGGGAGGCAGTCAAACACTGGAACGGGTTGTCCAGCCAGGTTCTGCAGTCTGCGTCTCTGGAGATACTTAAAATGAACTGGAGAAGAGCTGTGAGCAGCCTGATCTTGATTGACCCTGTTTAATTAGGAGATCAGAGCAGATGGTGTCCAGAGATCTCTGCGAACTGAAATTACAACATGACTCCACTCAACACACTCACGGAAACAATCAAGTTGGAATTTTTTCCTAGTTGTACTTTTCATTGAATTTTCGTATCTCCTCACAAAAGGACTACAACATTCATTTTAGTCCTGATGTTTTCCTTCTTTTTCTCTAAATCAAGTTATTCTTTGAAAGTCTTTGGAAGGTTTACTGTCTGTGACATTTTGTTTTACCAGTCTTTACAAGATTTGTCATGGTTCCACCATCACAAAAAATGGTTTCTTCAGTTTTAATCTAAAACTTAAAAATTAGTGGAATGTACTTACATATGTCCTTTTTCATTTGCTTCTATCTTATCGTGAATCTTGTTTGCTGTTTACTGCTGCCCAAATGGTAATGGTAGTTTTCTTATCTTTTCACTACTTATATTTTTCTTGTCTCTTCTGATCTGTAGTCTGTCAGGGTGTGTCTTAAGTTATTTTTTTCTAGGGTTTCTAAAATACTCTTTTTCTCCAGCACAAAATTCTCCAGAATTTAGTGAATGGAACAGAGACATATAAATACGCACAACTAGGATAAAATTATTAGAGTTAATATATGTACTTTAAGGACAGCTTTCTCAAAATGGGGATTTATAACATGGAATAGTATTTTGGGGCTGGGTTTTTTTATGTTTTCTTAGGAAACTTAGATTGTTACCATCCTCTCCCCTAGTATCTTAGTCCTACAGTTCTGTTTTCTAGAAAACCCCAGCCTGATGCCCTTTCTATGCTAGTACTTCTACTGTCATAATACAAATTAAACATGGAGGTTATGGTACCCATGCTTTGAAAGAATAGATTACGTTAAATACTAGGGGATTTGTAGTAGGGCACAAACCTACTTTGGAAATGGAATGGCTTAATAGTTTTTATTTTCAGTTCTAAAATTAGGACTCAAACTCAACTTTAGTGTTTTTAGAAGCATGCATATTGAAATCATTACATGTTTTAAAAGTGTCTGGAGTGATAGTTGTTCTAGTATTTGAATAGAATCATAAAATCATTTTGGTTGGAAAAACCTTTGAGGTCATCGAGGCCAAGCATTAACCTTGCACTGCTAAGTCCACCTCTAAACCGTGTCCTGACGAACCTCATCTACACGTCTTAAACACCTCCAGGGATGGTGACTCAACTGCTTCCCTGGACAGCCTGTTTCAATGCAGAACAAATAGTTGACATTTGTTACAGTACTGAGGAAAAAAATAGGATAAAATAATATTGGTAAATTTGAAAGAATTGCGTAAGAGCATTTATAGCTAGGCACATGTGCACATTCAGGTAGAGAATCAAGCGTGTCAATCTTTACATGCTGCTGCTTTTTTTTTTTTTTTTTTTAAATCTCAGTAAGGAAAAGAGAGAAAATGTTTTCTTAAACAAAGAATCATTACTTAGTGTGGTTACCTTAACTTCAAAGTATAAAGCACTACTCAAATAATGGACATTAAGTTATAGCTACTTTTAGAGAGATTTCTGTGATCTTTTTTAGTTACTTGTCTGAGTGCTCTGTGTCAGATTTGTTGCCTCATTCTGAACTATTTTCTTGTGCATGCACTGAAAACACAATATAGCTGTGATGTTACTACCCTGTCAGTTTAGTTGTGAAGGTGGCAGAGCAGAAAATGCAAGTGGAATATTATCTTGTAGTTCTCATACTTTTATAATGATAACTTTTAATAGCTGTGTGTGACTTAACCTGAATAATGGAAATTGAACCGTGACCTGATATTTGTAAAGAGAAGACATGAATTACAATTCAGAAACAAAAATAGTTGTGTAATTTCACTGTAAAACAGGTAGTGCTCTTCAGCATTATGGTGGTATTTTAACATTATAACAATGCATCAAAAAGTTAAACTAATGTAAGTCTTTCTACTGTCTGTAGGATTCGCTAGCTGAGGTTGAAGAGAAGTACAAGAAAGCTATGGTTTCCAATGCTCAACTAGACAATGAGAAAAACAACTTAGTTTACCAAGTGGATACTCTAAAGGACGTCATTGAGGAGAAAGAAGAACAGATAGCAGAGTTCTATAGGGAGAATGAAGAGAAGTCAAAGGTACAGATTATTATGACCTTTTTTTTTCTAATTATAAAGATAAACCATAGAAGCCTGGATTACTTAGTAAGAACAGTTGAAAACTTCTGAATCAGTAGAAAAGTCTGTCTATCTCAGTGACCAAAGATCTTCTGAGTGTTGTTTTGTTTGTGTTGGGTGTTTGTTTGTTTGTTTTAAAAACAAAACAAACAAAAACCCCAACCACTCCCCACTAAAAATTAATAATTAAAAACAAACAAACAAAAACAACAACAAACACACACACACACACACACAAAAAAAACAACAAAACCAAACACTAGTAACCTGAACACCATCCCCCCAAAAGAAACAAACCCCAAAACACATCCCAACCCACCCCACACACACCACCCTTCCACCTCTGCACCAATTACATGCAAATTAGTTGCATTTAATCAATGCAATACACTAGTGATAAAATATGCATTTGAATTGAATAGGGCATGTTCAGTCCCCCTTTCTTGAAAAGGGAAGATCTGCGTGGCAGGTTTTTTCCAAGAATATTTATGTAAATTCAATATCTGAGCTTTTCTCATTAATATTGTACTAAAATTTTTATAGCATCTTTTCTGTCCACTCTAGAGTTTATTAAATAGTCTTCTGTATGGTAAATATCTGGAGAACTTACCTAAAATACTGATTCTGTGAATTTTAGAAACTTGGTAGGTAGAATTTCTCAAATTGTTGCAGTAACTTCGTAGGTAACGTTATGTTAAGTGATATTACTAACTTTTTAATACTGGAAATTAGTGTCAAACCGAAAAGAAATAAAAATCATTAATTTGTTAATATAGGAATTGGAAAGACAGAAACACACGTGCAGCGTTCTACAGCATAAGCTGGATGAACTTAAAGAGGGCCTTCGACAGAGAGATGAATTGATAGAGGTATGTTCATATAAGATAGTGTCGGATAGAACTTGCACAAATATATATGGTGTAAAACTTGAATGGGACCAACCACCATACATGAAGTGAGCTTAAATATTATCTTACGTTTTTAAGAAAGAATTAATCTTGTTTGACTGGGTAGAGTTTAAGCTATCAATCTCTCTTAATTTGTAGAATTGAAAATGTCTCTTCAAGGTTTTCAAACGTGTAAAATTATTAATTCCTGTGAGAATCAGTTATCTCATGATTGTTACTTGTATCTTTCCTTCCTTGTGAGGGCAGAACTAATGTTTTTATGTCTAAAATCTTTTGGATAGCCGGTAGTTCTGATGCATGAATATTACAAAATAATATTATTTGACTTTCTGAAAGTTTTCTTTTCAGTTATTTCTGATTTTTGTGAGCATCAACCACTGAAGTTTGCAGTAACTAATATTTTCTTACCAGTCAAGCATAAATGTAGAAACACTGGTCAGTGTGTTATTTTTCAGTGTGTCATAACAATGTTGCTGGGTGCATGTTGCGTTACTTTCTTTTCCCCTCTCCCTCCTTTGATTTGTTTCCAGAATAAGTGTGCCCTAAAATCCCAGAGCTATTATCAGTCTTAATTTTAAAATGGTCCACAAAAATATATATTGTCAGTAGTATGCAAGTGTCCATTTCCCATTGATTTTGGTTCTAGTACTGTAAGCTGTGGTTTAATTACACATGATCTTCCTACTGCCTTTTGGTTTGAGTAAAAAATTGTGATTTTAAGTGTATGGGCCAAAATTTCCACTACCTAATTTTCAAGAGCTATATAATATTGGTCTTCACTGATTGATTTCTTTCCTCATTAAGTTTTTATGCTCTCCAGGCAGTAATGCAGTAACTCCAAAAGGCTTGTGGAAAGTCTCAGATCTGTTATGGTTACTGAGAAAATAATATGCTTCATGAACTGGAGTTGATATGACTTACTAGCAGAAGAAAAGGAGTAAGATTAGCCTAAACAGCAGGATTTTGCAGATTAATGCTGACAAGCAAAATCTTGGCAAATTCTGCTTGTAGCTCTGTCACTTGCTCTGGATTCTCTTTGACTTCACTGTGAAGTTAAAAAAAAACACTTTCTGCTTTCTACTTTGGTTGTGGTTGTTTGCCTTTTTTAAAGAAGTATGTGAATCAACAATATGCAACAGATTTGCTGGAATGTGTGCTTTGGTAGAATGTAGGATATGAGTGTTGAATATTCACCAAATGCATGCCGTCCCTTCAAAAGTAAAGACAGTTTGTTCCGTATTTAACATTTATTCGACTAACCTCTCTAGCTATTCACACTAGCAGATAATCTAGCTGAAGCCATTTAGCTTTTTGCAGAATCAAGTTCACTCACTAGGAAGGCAAAAAGTTACCTCTAGCCCTAGAAGTTCTTATATCATCTTAATACATAATTATATGAATGTAGCAAAGAATTGTAGTTAATGTTTGCAAGGCAAACAGCAGAATTCAGTGTTAGATAAAAAACAGGAGCACACTTGATATGTATTAATATAGTACCAGAGGGCAGTCAGCAGCTGGATATCACTTCCTGGACGCTTGATTCAAACTTTCTTCTTTATGCTTTCAAGGAGGTGTTCTCTTTTGTAAAATATTAATAAAACCACTTGTTAAAATAAGTGTTCACTTCCAAACAGTACTTGAAGGTATCTGGAAATAGCCACAGGGTTATTATTTTCCTAAAGAAAGGGCATATTACCCACAGTCTGTAATGGGAACTGTTACTAAAAAAAAAATGTAACTCTACCTGCACTAAATTCTCTCATCAACATTAAGTGATTGACTAAAATTAGTTACCATTCTCTTGCATTAATTCCTAAGGGAAATATTATGTTACGCTTAGTAGCACCCTTTTTCTTTAACTTCATGCTCATATCTCTTTGGTTGACTTTTACTATTTAATTTCCTTTCTCTATTTTAATGTTTTCCCTTTTTTTTCCATTTCCTTACTTCTCTTTTCTATTCTTCCCTCATCCTATTTACTACAGGAGAATCAACGCATGCAGCAGAATATAGACTCCATAACCAAAGAGGTGTTTGATCTTCAGGAGACAATTAATTGGAAAGATAAAAAAATAGGGGTATGAATCAAATATGGGGGGAAGGTATTTTTTCATTTTAGAAGTAGATGGGCGCTCCCACACTCCAGGGAATGCTGTGTACTCCAAAGAAATGAAGGCCAATCCCAATTTAAATATTTCAAACATTTTGCAGTCTTTTTCTTCTGTGGAAAATGAGCTCCACTTCATCTTTATGCAAAGATGAATAATGCTAATTAAATCTGTAACATAATAAACTGTTATACACACAATTTTATAATTTTGTAATCTGATCCTAGGTGATAACAACATGGCCCTGCACTTGTGGCTGTTCTGTGGCACAAGTAAATTGCCTGGTGGTGAGAGGGAGTTCAATAGAAAGTCTTTAGAAAAGCATTGTCTGCCTTTTAATAACTGTAGGGTAATCTCTCTCTGAGTTTTACACAGGATTTTGACATGCAGAGATTTCTTGGAAAATTGCTGTATTTTCTGGAGTTCAAGTCACTTTGAGAAGTTCTCTTTTAACCGGTGGTGGCTAGTTTAAAAAAACCCTGTTATTCTGTCTTTTTTCAACCAGCATTTATTTCACCTTTCAGTCCTTCAATCCATACTGCAGTCTTCTCTTCCATCATAATATTTCAATATTTTTAATTTTTTTCTGAACCTTCTTCTGACAGTTTTTTTTGAATCTTTAATTAACAGTATTCTTGCCATACTTACTCTTCACCTTTGGGTTCTGAACTATTTCAATTTGTGCAACTTTTTTTCTGCAAGTGCTTTTTTCTCTCTCAAATATGTTGCCAGAGTTTGTACAGAGCGTTTATATAATGTTCATAAAAACAGTGACGAAACCAATATTTTTTTCCTTCAGACAAAATTTTCCTGCCAGTTTCTATATTCTTGTAAACACCATTACTAGATGTTTTTTTGCCTTCTCAGAATTGAAGTCTTTAGTTCTTAAAATGTAAAAATGCTACTGCCTTTTCTTTCTCACTTCTGTTACCGAAAAACATTTGCAGTCTATTCTTAGCTTGCAGTTTTTGAGTCTTTCTCCCCAACGCTAAGTAGCTTTGCTCATTTTTATTCTGTTCCAGCTTCAGAAGTCTCTGAGAAGCTTCACAAAGTATTTTATAACTAGAATTTTAAACCGGTTTTAAAATATATTCAAGACTGCTGCCTCAGAAGGAAGAGCAGGAGGCAAGCAGAACGGAGACAGCACGAGTTTGTTTTACACTTGCCTTCATATAGGGTCCTGTTTCTACAAAGTGATTGAAGTGTGCAGTTGTACTTGTTCTTAAATTAGATCAGTTTGAGGACACTGAACTCCCAGGTTATATTCCTGAAATATACAGCTGTTTTAATGTTTGGTGACTCCAAATTGTACGTGCATTAGCGATGGCATGTCTGAGTTTGGTATAGATTTTGTGGAGGTTTTTGGAATACTTAGAAAATAGGACCCCAGACAAGTATACTTTCTGCCAAATGATCAGATGTTAACCATACTGGTTTGTTAAAATGTGTCTGCAGAGCTTAGTTGTCATGGTTTCTTCCCTCTGCCCCAACAGAAGAATTGCAGAAGTATATTTAGTACAAAATTCATGTCGTGTATCATAATCTCCAAGCACACGAACAATAGCAGTTTTATTAAAGTTTTTCAATGTTGAATACTGATTAGTAATTTCTCCACCACTAAAGATACATGGTTGTATCAGTTTCACATCCTTCCCCATTAAAGTTTTCTGATTTCCAATGCTTGTGCACAGGGGGTGAGGATAGAAGGGCTGTTTTGGGAAGGTCAGCAGCATCACAGGACACTGCCAAGTCCCCAGGATCTGTGTGTCTATTCTCTCAAGTGAGCGAGCTCCGGTTCTGCCACTGTTCTTTGAAAATGGCAAAGGTGTTTGTATCCTTAAGTGGAATACAAAATGATGTAATGATTAAAGTTCATCACACTGTTTGTAATGTAGTTAGAGATCAGGAATGTGTTAAGAAATAAAGGGACATTTTATGAATTGTTAAACTATGATGTGACAGCTAATGCCTTCACACATTTTGAATTACCTGCATTTTAAATGCTACACTTCCATACTAATAAATCAAGTGCAACAGCACTTAATTTTTTTCTGTTGAAGTTAAGAGTAATGCATTAAAACACTGCTCTAGTATACAGATTCTAGATAACTATTGAAATTCAGCACACTGCAAATTATTATGTTGGGCATTTATAACACAAAGTTTTACACCTTCATTTCTTTCTTGTTATCAGTCCATTCCTAAACATTCATGCATGACATAAGGTTTAGTTGGATCATTTTCTCAACAAAATGTGTGTACACTTTTGTTGTTGCTGTACGGTCAGGATTATTTGTAATGCATTACAATATTGAATTGTAATGGAATACTGGGATGCAGCTCAGTTCAGTGAAAATGTCTGATTAACTGCCAGGTAACACAGCTCCAGCATAGGTAGGCAAACCTATCTCTATCCATGTTGTAATTTTAGCTGCAATACTTTTTTGTACTAAAATAGTGCTGTTAGTGTTTACTGCTTTTTTCCACCTCTAAAACCTATGGCTTTGGTTTTAGTAAAGGGTGGTTGCAGTAGTTAAGCAAGTAGTAAATGAACTAGTATTTGTATTGGATGGCAGGCTTTTACATCCAAGGTCTTTTATGAGGTAAGATTTCTACTTCTATACTCTGTAAAAGGTAGAAAAATTAGTTCAATGGACATGACGTTTTAGGATCTTTGCCAGTTCAGTTCCAGGAAATTTTATTTCTGGCCACAGAGTGCCTGTATTAAGAAGAATCACTTACTCTTCTGGTATTTGATGTAGTTTATCAAAATCTACCAAAAATAGAACCCACTAAATAAAAGTCTATTATAGAATCTACTAAGACTTGCCTGGGAAAAAATTATATCATGACAAACATGCAGCAATGAGGCTACATACCAGACTTGTAAAAGGTAGTTATCAGAAATGTATGTTTATATATATTAAATAACTTTTATTTTATTGAGCTCTTTGTATTACTTGTAGAAAATCTCTCTGCTGTCTGTCATATGCTTTTTCTCTGTGCCGTTCTTTTTCTTGCTATCTGCCTGAACGCAGGCCCTAGAAAGACAGAAAGATTACTTTGACTGCATTAAGAATGAGCGAGATGAGCTCAGAGAGGAGTTGGCTGACCTGAAGGAAGCAATGACGAGAGGAGAGGTATGTTGGTAGCAGATACTTTACAGTAACAGAAATCCAGGAATAGGGCATGAAATCAAGGTCAATGAAAAAGAAGAATAGTTACTATTCTTGTGCAGTCTCAAAACCTGAGCTTAGGGTCAGATAAATGCTGCATTTCGTTGTAACTGTTTTGATCATCTTGAAAAGATTTTTAAAAACTTTTCTGTCCAATTATATTACGGTACAGCTCTTCTATGAGGTTCTTTTTTTCTTTTTTGTATTTTTAGAAACATGGATTAGTTATAATTCCAGATGGCACACCAAATGGTGATGTAAACCATGAATCAGTGGTTGGTGCAATAACAGTTGTATCACAGGAAGCTGCTCAAGTCTTGGAATCTGCGGGAGAAGGACCACTAGGTAAAAATATCCTAATATACTTTATGGAGTATTTGAAGTCTTTGTTTCCCTCCTATTTACAGTTAGTTGTGACTTACAGATGCAAAAAGATACCTGTGATGCTTCTGGAGTACATGTTTACACAATTTTCGAGGTTGTGGCGTTGTTTTTGTTTAGTTTGTGCTTTTTTGTTTGTTTGTTTATGCTGAGTAAGAAGACAGATGTATCTTTTGAGTAAAAAAATAATAGTATATGCTTGGATGTTTGTAACTGATTACATCTCTTGCTCCGCTTTCTCTTTTACTGCTGTCAGACAATACCTTGTATTTTGGAATAGCATGTTTTTCATTGCATTTCATGAAAAAAAAATCTTTAAAAGTATGTATAATGAATGAAAGAATTTCCATTACAGAAAACAGAGTATTGTATGTTCTTTCCCTTTCCTTGAAATACTTCTGCCTTTATTAGTGTAAAGCAAGTTCAGTGTTTAATCACAATCATGAAGCGAAAAAACCCCGAAGTTTTAAAAACATTCAAAAAACAACGCAGACAACAGAAAGATACAGGTTTGGGGGTGGGGGGTATTTTAATTTGCTTTTATCTTTAGATTGAACAAGTTACTGTATGTGTAGTCAATCCACTGTAAAACTCAGTTAACATGCAAAGAAACATCTCTCTAGACTTGCATTGTAGTTGTACATATTTTTGTTTTGATAGAGATAAGACTTGATACATGTTTCTGCTGTGGCCCCATCATAGTGAAATGCAGATGTCTTTGTGCTTTGTTTCTGTCAAAGTTACAACTTCCAAGGGAGCTGTTCTAATCTAGGCATGGTGTTGCTTGACAGACTTTTGTAGCCATTGCTGATTTCTGACTGGGTAGAGATAGGGCAACATTCCTGTGGGTCCTTTCCCAAGTACTTTTCTTGTGGTTTGAGAACACTTTCTACAAACTTTCTAAGCGTATGAGGAAGCTTAGTGCCTTCCCTGAAGACACAGAAGTTTTTAAGAAGAAGGGAAAAGAGTGTACAATGAGAAGACAACTTTGTTGGAAATGGCTGTTGTAGATATTGGGACAAAACTGTGTTTTATTCTTATTAAAACAAACAAACAAACGAAACCACAAAAACAAAACAAAAAAACCCCACACCACTCAGTTGATAATTTAGTTTGAAGAATTACTGAACTCAGAGGTCTTGCTTTTAAATTTATTACACTAAAATAGCGTGAATGAAAAAAAATTCCTGTTTTTCCTGCTATTAACTGGTATGTTGTTATTAGTGAGATACCAAATTTTTATGCTCCCTTAAATTGTGAAGAGCATTAGAAAATGAACAAAAAATTATGACATATGTTCTTAGTTACAGATTTCTCAGGTTTTTAACTGGATTCTTTGGTTTTAGATGTCCGGCTACGAAAACTGGCTGGGGAAAAGGAGGAATTGTTGTCCCAGGTAAAATAAGCTATTCTTTCCAGAAACAGACCTTTCTGTATCCTTTTGCAGACTATTAATATATTAGCAGTAAAGAAATTTTAAGCACCTAAGCTGCTTAATCAAATATTAAAGTGCTAAAGCAAAATACAATACCCAACTTCTTACCTGGCTGGCTACCACAAATTATCAGCACCTCTCACTAATGTCCTTATCCATGTGACTTTGATCTTAGATGGTGAAGAAGCCTCATTTCACTAGCTGGTTAGCTGAAATATAACTTGCTGCTGACTCAACTATTAGTGCATGTACTTACAGTTGTGCTTTCTTTTATTTTGTCTTATGTGGAAATACTGAACCCAATGAAATGATGTTCTCATGAGCTTCCCAATTGCTAAGTGATGCTATTTCTTTGATCATTTCAGCCACTGAAATAGAAAATTAATAGTATCTAAGTAGTTGTATTTTAATACAGTTCATTATTGAGAAGAGAGGACTCAAGAAAACATATAGCTGTTGAACAATTGTTAATAACAACATTGGTTTTGGGCTTCTAGTTGAACACACTACGAATTTAAAGTCATACACAGCAAAATCAGATGTAGACAACATATACCTTAATTTTAATGTAGATACCTGGTTTAAAATGCAAATAGATTACAGTGTTGAATCAAGGCTATTTTATATATATATATATATATATATGTATGTATATGCATATTTGTCACCATGTGATTGCAGAAATCACTATTAAAATATTTGATTTATATCATGAATGGGAGTTTTCCAAGTATAACTCTCGTACCACTCATCTGTAGGACAGTATTTTGATAACAGAATCAAAAAAGTAGCTCCCACTTCTTTCATAAAGTGCAGACACAAAGGATGTAGCTGAGGAATCTGTGTCCCCTGACTACTGGAAAAATCCTGAGACAGCTACTGTAGCATGAAATTGAACCGTTTAAGACTATTGTGCACCACAGACTTGCCTAGGACCTTACTTCCAGATGGAGTAAAAGAGAGGATCCCCAAAAAGCCGTGTAAACTCACCAGGATATTGTTAATAACTTTCATAAGTGTTTAGAGTCTAAAAGGTATACTGGCTGGCTCTGCTGATCGCCCGCACAGAACCGCCACAGCTAGCAGCACCTGGGGACTGCTCTGCCTTTCTCCCTGTTGAATATTTAGATAGACAATCACTGAACCTTCTAGAAGTCTCTTTTTCACAAAATAATAATTTTGTTTTTTTTTTTTCCAGGTTAGAAAACTGAAGATGCAGTTGGAAGAAGAGCGACAGAAATACTCTAAAAGTGATGGCATGAATACAGATATCATGGGCTTAGAGAATGGTTCTGACTTGCAGCTAATTGAAATGCAGAGTAGGTATATGGTTGCTGTTCGAAGGTATTCTTACTGGCAAGAGGAAACAGACTCTTCCAGCTGCTTTTCCTATATTCTTTTCCTATATTGGTGTGTAGTAGTAGTATTGTGAAGGAATATATAATTGACCAGCTAGATTTTTGGTGGTATATCTCCCTGTAAGAGAATTCTAGCTGCAGAATAGCTTAAAAATCTGCCTCTTTCAGTGCTGAAAAATAACATTCTGGGAAGTTATTTTTCAATTGATGACCTTGTCTAGAATGGGTGCCGCTACTTGGAACAACTTCAATTTTTAGATGATAGAATTTCAGCTTGAGATATTTTGTTAATATATACTACTTGATTTTTTTTTTTTTTTTATTTTGTTTACTCTCTGATATGGAAACTTAATCTACAAGACTGTTATTCTGTGAAGCAAAACATGAAAAATTATTGAAGTTTAATACGATATTCAGTGTTGCTTCACAGAAGCACTAAGCTACCTTCCATTTCAAGCAGGCTATTTCATCAGCTGTAAATTTGTTTGACAGCTTGTCATTTAGTATGCTTGTGGCAATGTACATGAACAGACCACTGGCAATGTCAGGGCTAAAATATAACACCAAAATAATTTGCAAAACTCCTTGGTTTGTCAGGCAGGTTCAAGCCTTGTACTCCTTATCTTTTGAATGTTATTACACATGTCAATGCCATATGCTTCTGGTATTGTGTCTATAGTGATTTGATCCATTTTCGCAGTGTGTGTTGGTTATTGTGTTGATTCTCTTTTGAGAGGTGAGTTGGCTATAAATATGTGTCTTAAAAAGTGTATATCTCATTTATACACCTGAGATTTAATGCACACTCTTACAGAGACAGTAGCTGTATTCTCTAAACAACATGTTAGGGAGACCTTCTCTAACAAACAGGAAAATTATTTCCTTTTCCTGTTCTCCAAAAAGACTTCTGAAATAACATTTGTGTCTTTGTAAACCTTTCTATGGGCTTCTCAATAAAATGGTATTTTTAATGAATTTTAATTAAAAGGGAAACTGCCAGTATAAAAAGTTGCTTTGACTAATATGTTTGTCTCAATTTTTGTCTAGGAGATGCCAACAGACAAATTAGTGAATACAAATTTAAGCTTTCGAAAGCTGAACAAGATATAACTACCTTGGAACAAAACGTAAGTGGGTCTCTCTTCATATTTATTCTTATCATTACACTGGCTCTGCACACTTTTATAATACTTCTATAAGCAAAAACTGAAAACATATTTCATCATTTGATTTACTATCTTTTTAGTTTGCACAGAATGACAGTACGTTTGTATTTTTTCATGTATTGTCCAATTCAATACCTATGCGTAGTCTAACCATAAGAGAAAATAATATGGAGTTAGTTTATTGAGATGTGAATGTACAGCAGAATATGAAGAGGAACTGAAGCTACTAGTTCATGAAAATCAGTCTATGTAGCTTAATTACTTGTCAGAAAGTTGTATAGACTGTGGAAGGTACATTATTTACTCTCTGAAATTCAAGAGTTTGTTTCTGTAGATATATGTTTCTCATACTGATTTACTCACACTTTGTGTCTATAAATCAGTAACATGGTATTATAGTTCAGCATCTCTGTAGATCACCTAAAATGTATATAAAGGATTGTGATTTGAATCACAGAGGCATAGTTGGTCTCTATTCTACAGCAACAGGCTACTAGCCCATTCTATGGATTTTGGGGTAGCGGGGAGAACTATAGATGTAATAGTCCAGTGAGTGGGCTGCAGATTGCAGCCAGGTTTTGTCTCAAGCCCCCCTCTTTATTGCTGAATTCTGTGCTTGAGCTCAACACCTCTTCATCATATCCTGATAACAGTTACAGTCTCCTTTCTGCTGTATACATTTTCATTTGGTCTTTGCTCTTCAACTTTCCAGGTTGTTTCTTTGTGTGTCATTTTGTTGTTGGTTTTGGTTTTCCAGCTCTTTGCTTAGTTCTTAACCTTCAATATCTTTCAGCTGTGTCCTATGCTATGTTCCATTCTCTACCATTTCCCATGACCCTTGCCAGGGAGGACAGACAGTCAAGGGTATTCCAAGTTTCTACCCACAACTTATTTTACAGTTTTATTAGTTCTTTTAAAATTTCTCTTAGTAATTATGGCTGCTGCTAACACAGTCAAACTTCCTTTTTCCAAAGGGAGTCACTATGGATAATTCACAGGATGCCTTGTGTCATGGTGGCTTTTCAGAAGGTGAAGAACAGCTGGTGGCAGGTGAGCTCAGGCTGGAACACCTGAGTAATCTTCTGTCTTGTTTGGGTTTGCAGATTGGACGACTTGAGGGGCAGGTTGCAAGGTATAAAAATGCAGCAGAAAATGCAGAAAAAGTAGAAGATGAACTCAAAGCTGAAAAGAGGAAGCTTCAGCGAGAGGTAATTCATTTTATTTCCTTTTCAGCTCCGTGCTCCTTTTCGTCTTGGACTGCTCTGTCTTTTGCCTCCAAGCTCTGTTTTTTGTAATCTTTGGTTACAGCTTGTAAGTGTTTTTTGAGAAGGTCTCCGAGTATATCAGTGTTGCATTGAGAAGACAACTGTACCAAATAAAAGTAATTACAGTTCAAGGCAGTACTTCCTTGAAAGGAAGGATCTAAAATTACATATTCTTCTAAATGTGGTAACTTGCACTATTTAAAACTAATGCTTCTGCAAAAATTAATGGGGAGCCGAATGCTCTGTGTCAAGGGCCAGCCTGGGAAGTTTCCAGCATACACCTAACAGGGAGCTGGGAAGAAGCTGTATTTAACTGAGCTGTTTGTCGTGCTTGCTTAAGACCTGCTGCATGACTGGCATGTTTGCTACCCATGGGATGGATATAGATATAGATATAGATATAGATATAGATATAGATATAGATGATATAGATATAGATCCATCAGTAAGTAACTATTGTGGAGAGGGCTGTACCTTTAAATAGTGTGTAATAGGAAGTTGCCAGCACCTACCTCTTTCAGAAGGAGTACATGTTTCATGTTTCAGTTGCTTCCTAAATATCTTTTTAATAGTTGACTTCCACTTCATCTGACTGCAGTCATGAAAGAGTTGTGTGGTAACTTACGTGGTACTCTTACAAAGCATATGATACTTGTATTCCTGATTTAATTTCCTCTGTCAAAGTTTAAGAACAGTAGAAAGTCCAGTTAAAGTGATCATAACTTTTGCTTTTATTTTGTAGTTAAGAACAGCACTGGATAAGATAGAAGAGATGGAGATGACCAATAGCCACTTAATGAAAAGACTGGAGAAGATGAAGGCAAATAGGACTGCGCTTTTATCTCAGCAGTGAAGCGGAAATCAAAAATATGATGCACTGCTCCTTGAATAACTAGCCCCTAGCTTGTTTTTTGGATACAGACTTTCATTGGCACAAACTATTTGAACACTGAGTTGTTCATAGCTGGTTTGGTTTCATAATTAAATGGCATACTTCTTTTTGTAACTTATGAGAGAATGAAATGTAGTTTGAATTCCCACATGAATGACAGCAATTTTTCTGTAGCCTTTGATTCTAGAGTCAGAGCTGGAGCACAACGCTGTATGTTCAACTTAGCGGTAGCAAATGTTTTTACAACTGTGGAATCAAGTTTACTCACGATCTCTTTGGGCTGCTTTAATGATGCTTGATGCTTGGAGACAGCTGCATGAATTCAAGACGACACTGTTTTACTGTATTATAGACTAACATATTTGCTCAAGACATCACACAGCACAAGTGCCTTTTATCTGGTGCAATTCTAGACTTCATTGTTGAAATAACCTTTGAAATCAGATAACATTTTATTTTAAGATACATTTGGGGTATTCACTAAACTTTATACATTTTGAAAATGCATTTTTGTAAAATATTTAAATTTATAAGAAAAGAATAGGGACTGTATATAAAAATCTGCTTTTTTGCATGAGCACATCTGAGTTCCTAGGTAATTTTGTCAAAAACTAGTCCTGATACTCTTACTATTAAGAGTGCAGATTTAAAGAATTATGTTGTACACCATGAAATTATGTCATCTGCTGCTTATGTGTGAATTGAAATTTTAGGGTGGGAGGAAGGGGGTGGGAAATGTGGCTAAGGAATTTATTAAATGGACACTTGACTGACTGAAACCAGATGTTTTGTGTTTTCTTTTAAATACTGAGATAACAGGACAGAGGAAAACCTTTGCAGAGTAGCTAACACCAGTCTTCATGTTCTTGAAAAATATCTCTTTGGCTTTGAAATTTTGAATTTGTTGTGGTTGGTTGCTTTAGTTTGGTTTTTTTGTTTTGTTATTTTCTGACTTCTTAGCCTGGTCTGCTACTTTTAGGCTGTACTGCTGTGGAGGATGGGGGCAGTACAGGGAAGAAGGTGTTTTCTGGAATGCTGGGATTTTTCTCCGTAGCCTATTCTTTATGGACAGTGAATGCTAGTAAGAACTTCCACTCTTTTCAAGCTGGCACATCGCCAGTGGGAAATGAGTAGCACCTGTATTGGCAATTCTGAAGTATTTGAAGTGGTTTCACCCCTGTGTTGGACTTAACTTGAGGCCAGCAAGGAGCCCAACATTTGGCCTGAGAGGAATCATCCTTTTGGACCTGTAGCAGATGCTTTCCTGTTGCGATTGTTCCTGTGTGTACTTTTTCAGAAGATACTATCAGGGTCTTGATTAGATGTTTTTAATGGTCTGTATTCTGACGATAAAGGGATATTTTGGGGGTTTTGAGTGTTCACACATACAAAACTCTGCCAGAACCGTATTTGGCGTATGGTGGGGAGCACATCTTCTTCTAATTAATTTCCTCTAAACCACCCCATTGAACCTGGACATTTTATGGCACAGAGAAAACTGTAATTACGATATTAAGCTGTGACAGTCAGATAAGGAGTTACTAACTCAAGTACCAGCCTACTGCAAAATTTCTTCTAGAGCACAGGTAAAGCATCAGTACATTCTTTCTAAAGATTAAGATTTTTTTTTTTTAGTAGTTTTTTCAAAAGTTGTTTGTTGCAGATTTCTGATAGTGTAGCCACTTCTGTTGTAGAGCTTCTCCATTTCTTGCTATGAGAAAATCAAAACAAATTCAACAAAATACCCAGAACATAAGATACCCAACATTTAGACTGTATGATACTGGATTATGTGATCCATTGTGACTCTTTAAGGCATTTAAAAGAACTAAGGGGGAACAGTCCTAGGAAGGATTAATTTCAAGTCTTTCACTTTCTTCCAAAACAACTCTTACCAGAAGTAAGAATAATGTTTTACCTGATTCTTGTAAACTGCTTTCATATAGGTTGGTCACAAACAAAAATAAAAAGCAAAATCAGTAAATAAAAGCATCAGTATTATCAAGCCTGTCCTATTTTTAAGTTTTCCTTGTAAAACTATTTCAGAATTGTGCAACTCAACAGAATTTTTCTAATGGCTATATTGTATCTGACATTTGTTTGAAAATTAGAGTGACTGTTTTTCCAGCTGTGATTTTTATGGTGCTGTTAGCCACGATGCAAGTTAATGTTGCAAACTACTTAGAATGTATAAAAAGTCAGTCTACTAACAAGGTACACTGAAGTTTTAAAAATGATCCTTCAGTACAACTCATGCTGCTTAGTAGCTGCTTATTTGAAATTTGGCCCTTGACATTTAACAAACTTTTCTGAAAGCTCATCTAGCAGCACAGTGGGCTTATTGGCCACCTTTTAAACTTTTTATTTATTTTTTCCCCCACCTTAGCAGTCTAAGCAATCATATTTAGTTGGTGGAATAAAAAAGTCTTGAAGCAAAATGCTTGTTTACTTGCATGTGCCTGATGACTAATTTCCTCCTGGACTAATTTCCTCCACTTGACTGGTCAAGTCAATAATTATTCTTCTAGGGGTGCAGGCAGCAGTCAGTTTCCTTTCCGATGTCATCATTCTCCATTTCTCTGTCAGTGTGTTCTGTGGTGTCTTTCTGCAGTATGAAAACAAAAACCAAGCACATTTTGTTGTATCACTTAGGCAAAACACGCACAGCAGATGGGATGGCCCGATTCACATGTTCTGCTTTAACACTAGAAATGCAGAGTGTTTTCCAAAGCTTTCCAGTAAGACTGGTTTGGTTTTTTCATTATCATTTTTCTGTAATACTGGGGAAGATGGAGGAAAGTGTTTCAAAAGTCTTTCATCTCTAACAACTCTGTAGAGCTATAAAACATTACATTGTGTTTACCTTTACTAGGGTGATGTCGAGAGTTCATCTTTCTATTCTCCACAAAAGGAGAACCTCCAAATAGAGATTTAGACCAGCATGATTTCACTAAAGTCCAAAGAGATCAGGAAAGTCCCCAGTTTCAGGGACATGCCATGAAATAAATAAATAGCATTGCATGACCTCAGGAGGCACTGTCTCAGGACACAAGTGTCATTAGACACAAGTGTCTAATGCAGCTGCCCCGCAGGCATCACTGTGTCTTCCTGAACATCAGCCACTTCAACCAGACCACTGTCTTCCATTCCAGCATCATGTGGCCTGACTGCACCCTTCAGAGATCACACATTAACCTCTGTCATCCCTTCAGTGAGACCTGGACTTAGGGCTTGTTCACTGGCTCAAGAAGAGCATCCAATTTCTGCTCTCACAAGTGTGTGTGGACCAGAATTAGACAGTTACAGACAAAGAGTTATCTAGATAAATATCTCAAAGCATTTCCGAGATCACTGGGATGACCTGGGAGGTACCATGTAAAGCTGTAATAAAGAAAGGGGGGGGGTGGGAAGGGGAGAAAAGATGTTATTTTGATGCAAGTATAAGCTTGAAAAAAAGTGTAACTAACTGGGACTGATAGCAATGGAGAAAGCTCTTCTTTCGAATCAAAGCACAGTTCATTTAGTTGGAACCAATGTGACAGGCAAGACCTTTCCACCATTGCTGGAGATCACAAATTGCTCGTTGGCCAAATGGGTAACAAGCATTAGCCATAATTACACAAAGCTTACATGGAAGGCTATTTTCAGTCAGACTAACTAAGGTTTGGTTGAGAAAAAAAAATTTAAGTTACATTTAATTATATTAATTGGATAATTATAGAGAAACTTGCAAGGGGACAGAGGTGGCTTTTAGGGCCTCTTGAATGCTGCCCACAAGAAGGTGCAAAGTTGTAGTAGTAAGTGGGCATAAGGATAATTGTGACAGGGCATAATGCCAGTATTTTTGGTGAGGGTGTGGTTTTTCACACCCAGCACAGTTCATTCTTCCCTCAAGCTTGTTGGGGGTTTGTTTATTCTGTGAGGGGTTATTGGGGCCTAGTGGAAAGGTTTGGTGTGAGTTTGTTAGGGGACAGAGAGCAGCACCAAAAAGGTAAAGAGAAACTACATCTTCCTGATTTGTCTTTTGTGGGGTGTTGCATGTCAAAAAGCAGCCTGTGGGGTGCCTGATGTGCTCGTGGCTTTTCACACCAAACTCCACTGAGACCGTGAATCTCCATGGCCTCATCTTGTGCGCCAAAAGGAGATCTTCACCCAATGCTTCCTGCTGACAACCAGGAGTCTGTTAACTGTTGATTGACCCCTCTGCCCCCAAAAGCTACACAGGTGAGGCCAGTCTGGTTGAGAAACACCAATGATACACCTCCCCCCCCCTCCAATCTCACAGGTGAGGGGGTGACACGAGCCATGGCGGTTGCTGGCCGTTGGAGGGGCGAGGCGGGCTGTGGGCTCTGTGCAGGTAGGAGATGGCCGAGTCCTTGTGAAAGTCATCTAGAAGGAGTCAGGCCAACTTGAAAGAACAGATAAAGGAGAGGAGCAAGAAATGGACAGGGCTGTGGAAAGTTTGAGCCCTCGTCTAAGAGTGCCAATGAGTCAAGTAAGATGCTTTGGTTGCCTGTGTCACAGCTTGTCCTGCGCTTGTTCTTCTTAATTTCCCATGTGTAAGGACAGACGGTTCTCCTGCAGCCAGCAGGCCTGTGTGACTGAATACCATCCAAGCCAACAACAGAGCTCTAGCCCTGGTTTTGCAGGAGGAGAAGCTCAAAGTGAGAGAAGACTGAGATGCTTTCCTGTGTTTTAGTGTTTCAAGTTTCAGATCTTTTATTTACAAACACTGCTTCAACCACAGCAAGTGCAGGCACCTCCTGAGTTATTTTGAACCCTGTCTTTGTCTTCCAGTAATGGAGGCTGTCAGAATTGGCTCGAGATAATCCTGAGGTCTTTCTCTGAACCTCAGTGATGCCGGGCAAGTCAATTAGCTACACAGCAGAAGTCTTGTTGGGTTTCCCATGGTTCTAGTCATTAATACGTTCTTTTTTCTTTTTTTTTTTTTTTTTTAAGTGCTCTCCTTTTAATGGACAGTCTGTGGGACCTGATTTACATAGAGTTCAGTTTTCTCGTAGTTGTGAGACATGTAAATGTGTAGCTGAATATAGCTGCAACAGCATGGTTTTCACTATCCCTCCATTAGACAAGTGTGTCAGCCTTGTATGGACTCCCATCTTCAAAAGCTGCTTGGAAATTACTGTAGTTAGATGCTGGGCCAGAAAGGACAAGGGGTTTGCTATGTGGTGGGATCCCACCTTTCCATCTTTGACCTGGGCCTTTACTTCTGTCTGCCAGGGAGGCTTCTGGTTTCTGAGGTTTCACCTCCAGGTATCTCCATTGCTTTCTTCCTGCAGACATCCACACAATTTGCCTGTGGAGGTGAAGAAGAGGGCTGGCTCTAAGCATGGCAGAATTTGGGTTTCTCTACTGTACTGCTAGTCATCTGAAGCCTTGGTCTCCTGGGGACTGTCAGTCTTTTTTCAGCTGCTTAATCACAGTGAAACACTTCTTGTTGGCAGAAATGTGGGAATGTTTCCTTCAGTGTTGTCACTGGACAAGAGTATTGCATGTAAGTAGCTCTGATTAATTTTTCTTGTCACTTTGTCACTTCTCTTACAGTTCTCTTACAGTGAAGGGGTGGGGGCGCTGAGGAAATGTAATGCAATGGAAATCAGTGCTTGTCCTAGAACTGACGTATTTTTTTCCTCCCTAGGGGAGTTCCACAGCATATTGTGGAACTTGAAGAAATCCCCATGAGTGAAATGAAGGCCACAACAGATGACATTAAGCCAGCTGGCTTCGTTTCAGAGGACTGCTGTGAATCTGCCAGCACTGATGCCATAAAGGGAGTTGAACCAGAGTGTAGTAAGGAAATACGTTGGGCATTTTTCCCTCCTGAAGCAAGGAGGACTGTGCACCTATATCTACATCATGAATGCTCCTTTGTAGCAAAGGTGAGATAATACATGAGAATGGAGAAATTCTGTATAGTGGTAGCTCTGGCTGTACTAGCATGGTGAGGAGTAGAATATCAGCAAAGGCTAAAGGTTTCAAGTGAAGATGCCTGGCAGAATGGGGAACAAATCTGAAAGATCTGCTTCTTATGTTACTGCCTCCTAGTGACCTTATCTATATTCAATAGCTGACTAGAGAAGCCTCCTTTTCTGTGACCTGTTAGTGTTTGTGATGAGACACTTTTTCAAAACCCAATATTTGAAAAATTTAAGTAGAAAAATAGGTATGAGCTGCATCTCAGATTTCCTGGAGTCCTGCTGCCAGGACTCATATTTTTGTTTAAGAAATATACCTAAATTGTAACCTATTTCAGGATGGAGTTTATTCCCCAGATGTTACCTTGGTGATCACACACTGAGTCTTGCAAATCATTTTAGAAAACCCTGCAGTTGGTCTGGCTGATGGATTTAGAAGATAAGCAAATCTTTTCTGGGTTGCTCATCTGTAGATCAGTAGGACTCCTTGTTCTGAGTTGGAGCTGAAAATTTTTATTCCTTCCCCTCTCCTTGTTAACATAGTGCCAGATCTGGAGACTATTAGTTCAAGACAAGAGTGTGGGCTGTCTGACAATGTGTTCCACAGAAGTGTGTCCATCAGGCAGTGCTATTCAGAAATGGGGGTTCATGCATTGTGAGCACAGAGTTTTGCCCTTCCAGAGACACCTCATTCAACACAAGCCTTTTCCAAACAGGAGTAATTTAGACATGGAGGAAGTCCAGAAGAACATAATGTTGGAAACACAAATCCCAGTATTTTTCAACAAAATGAGAGCATAAGAGAACTGGAGCTGGTGTTGAGGCAGGTAGATTCTGCAGGTGCTCAGCTGAGTTTAGGTGACATGCCTGACCTGAGGAAAGTTGTGCATAAAAGGCTGTTGAGTAAGGAGGGAGCAGTATCAGGAGGGAAGGCTGGAAGGTGCTGGAGAAGCTTTCAGAACAGGGCTAGCACAAGTGAAGACTTTGCAAGGAAAGCCAGAGGTCAGTAGTTCCAGTGGGGAGTGGGACTTGATGTTGCTATCCCCTTCTGTAGCATCAGAAGGATGCTCTCTCTATGTGAGAGAGCAACTACAATGTACTAAATTCTGCCCAGGAGTGGATGACGAGCGAGTTGAGAGTGTATGGGTCAGGATCAAGGGGCAGGCTGGCAGGGGTGACACTGTTGTGGGCGTCTATTACAGGCCACCAGATCAGGCTGAGAAAGTTGATGAGGCCTTCTATGGGCAGTTGAGAGTGGCCTCACAGTTACAGGCCCTGGTTGTCGTGGGTGATTTTAACTTCCCTGATGTTTGCTGGAAGGACCATTCAGCCAGCCAGCCACAGTCCAGGAGATTCCTCCAGTGCATTGATGATAACTTCCTCATGCAGATGGTGGAGGAGCCGACTAGGAGAGGTGCACTGCTGGATCTCATCCTCACTAACAAGGAGGGTCTGGTCGAAGCAGTAAAGATTGAGGGCTGCCTGGGTTGCAGTGACCACGAGATGGTGGAGTTCAGCATCTTGTGTGGCAGGAACAGAATAGCAAGTAGAATTGCAACCCTGGACTTTAGCAGGGCTAACTTTGGCCTTTTCAAGCAATTGCTGGGGGAAATCCCATGGGCAAGACTGCTTGAAGGAAAAAGGGCCCAAGATAGCTGGATTGCATTCAGAGATTGCTTCTTCCACGCTCAGGATCAGAGCATCCCCACACGTAGGAAGTCAAGGAAGGGAGACAGGAGGCCTCTGTGGTTGAACAGGGATCTGTTGGGTATGCTCAAGCAGAAGAGGAGAGTTTACAGGTCATGGAAGCAGAGGCTGGCCACTTGGGATGAATATAAGGCTGCTGTTAGAGGATGTAGGAAGGCAGCTAGGATAGCCAAGGCCTCCTTAGAATTACAGCTGGCGAGAGGGGTCAAGGACAGCAAAAAGAACTTTTTCAAATATATAGCAGATAAAACTAATACCAGAGGCAATGCAGGCCCACTGATGAATGGGGTGGGTGCCCTGGTTGCAGAAGATACAGAGAAGGCAGAATTACTGAATGCCTTCTTTGTCTCTGTCTACTCTGCCGGAGGCTGTCCTGGGGAGCCCTGTACCCCTGAGACCCCGGATGAAGCCAGGTCAATGGTGGAGTTTGCTTTAGTCGATGAGGACTGGGTTAGGGAGCAATTAAATAGTCTGGACATCCATAAATCCACGGGTCCAGATGGGATGCATCTGCAGGTGCTGAGGGAGCTGGCTGAAGTCATTGCTGGACCACTCTCCAACATCTTTGCCAAGTCCTGGGAAACGGAGGAGGTGCCCGAGGATTGGAGGAAAGCAAATGTCACTCCAGTTTTCAAAAAGGGCAAGAAGGAGGACCCGGGTAATTATAGACTGGTCAGCCTCACCTCTGCCCCTGGGAAAGTAATGGAACAGCTTATCCTTGGTACCATCTCAAGGCATATTAAGGATAAGAGGGTTATTAGGGGCAGTCAGCATGGCTTTACCAAGGGTAAGTCATGCTTGACCAACCTCATAGCCTTTTATGAGAATGTAACAAGGTGAATGGATGATGGCAGAGCGGTGGATGTGGTCTACCTTGACTTCAGTAAAGCCTTTGACACAGTCTCCCACAGCATCCTCACAGCTAAGTTGAGGAGGTGTGGTCTAGACAATAGAGTAGTGAGGTGGGTTGCAAACTGGCTGAAGGAGAGAAGCCAGAGAGTGGTAGTCAATGGTACAGAGTCTAGTTGGAGGCCAGTATCTAGTGGAGTGCCTCAGGGGCCAGTACTGGGGCCAACATTATTCTATATATTAATTAACGATTTGGACGAGGGAATTGAGTGTACTATCAGCAAGTTTGCTGATGACATTAAGCTGGGAGGAGTGGCTGACACGCCAGAAGGCTGTGGTGCCATCCAGCGGGACCTGGACAGCCTGGAGAGTTGGGCGGGGAATAACCTAATGAAATTTAACAAGGGGAAGTGTAGAGAAGGGGAAGTGTAGAGATCTGGGCAGGAACAACCCCAGGTTCCAGTATAGGTTGGGAAATTACATATTAGAGAGCAGTGTAGGGGAAAGGGACCTGGGGGTCCTGCTGGACAACAGGATGACCATGAGCCAGCACTGTGCCCTTGTGGCCAGGAAGGCCAATGGCCTCCTAGGGTGTATTACAAGGGGGGTGGTTAGTAGATCAAGAGAGGTCCTCCTTCCCCTCTACTCTGCCCTGGTGAGACCCCATCTGGAATATTGTGTCCAGTTCTGGGCCCCTCAGTTCAAGGACAGGGAACTGCTGGAGAGGGTCCAGCGTAGGGCAACAAAGATGATTAAGGGAGTGGAGCACCTCCCTTATGAAGAAAGGCTGAGGGAGCTGGGTCTCTTTAGTTTGGAGAAGAGGAGACTAAGGGGTGACCTTATTAATGGTTATAAATATATAAAGGGTGAGTGCCACGAGGATGGAGCCAGGCTCGTCTCGGTGGCAAACAATGATAGGACAAGGGGTAATGGGATCAAGCTGGAAGACAAGAGGTTCCACTTAAATTTGAGAAGAAACTTCTTCACAGTGAGGGTGCCAGAGCACTGGAACAGGCTGCCCGGGGAGGTTGTGGAGTCTCCTTCTCTGGAGACATTCAAAACCCGCCTGGACATGTTCCTGTGCGACCTTACTTAGGCGTTCCTGCTCCAGCAGGGGGATTGGACTAGATGATCTTTTGAGGTCCCTTCCAATCCCAAACATACTGTGATAAGCAGGGTGAGCTCTTCCCTCCAGCCGCTTTTTGTCACCTTAGCACCCCTGCAGCCTGCAGTGACTGTGTTCTGTGCCTAGAAAGCTAGCTTTGTATGAAGCCTGCCTGAAACATAGGAAGGCTTCTGAACCTGAGTGTGCTGCTGCCTCTCACTTCTGTATTGGTGTGCCCAGAGCGGCCAAGAAAGCAAGGCTGGGTTTTCTCTAGAAACTGCCTGATGACCTCTAGCACATTTCAGTATATTTATCATACATTTCTCTGCCTTAGGTGATGGAGCCCCAGACTAAGTCTTACTCAATAAAAACCAGTTCATCCTTCCATGTTTTTTGGAGTGCCTCTGGGAAAATTTAGCCCTACCCTTCAGAGGGATTTCTTCCAGTGTGCTGAAAGTAACTTTCACAGAATCACGGAATGTTGGGAATTGGAAGGGACCTCGAAAGATCATCCAGTCCAATCCCCCTGCCGGAGCAGGAACACCTAAATGAGGTTACACAGGAATGTGTCCAGGCAGGTTTTGAATGTCTCCAGAGAAGGAGACTCTACAACCTCCCTGGGCAGCCTGTTCCAGTGCTCTGTCACCCTCACTGTGAAGAAGTTTCTTCTCATATTTAAGTAGAACCTCCTGTATTTCGGTTTGTATCTATTGCCCCTTGTCCTATCATTGGTTGTCACCAAGAAGAGCCTGGCTCCATCCTCATGATACTGACCCTTTACATATTTATAAACATTAATGAGGTCACCCCTCAGTCTCCTCTTCTCCAAGCTAAAGAGCCCCAGCTCTCTCAGCCTTTCCTCATAAGGGAGATGCTCCACTCCCCTAATTATCTTTGTGGCTCTTTGCTGGATTCTCTCCAGCAGTTCCCTGTCCTTCTCGAACTGAGGGGCCCAGAACTGGACACAGTATTATTTCATCCAAGTAGATGATGGTAGGTAAGTTCAAACTCCAAAGGGAGAGCCCATTGCCTTTTTTTTGTGTTGTGTACTGTTATGAAGGGGTGTTTTAGTGGGCAAAATGTGACCTAACAAAGAACATTTGGTTTTGGAGGAGAACTCAAGACCTTTGAGCAGACAAATCCGTGTTGTTGGAGGTGTTAAGGTTTCTGGAGGTTAGTACAATTTGTGATAAGGTATGAATGTTGTGTGGGGCCTTCCCTGCTCTTCCAGTTTAATTGTTGGTTGAGCCCTTACTGGGCTCAGTGGACCTATTTATCCCAGGGAGTTTGTAGGCTTTCTGGATAGTTCTTGGGGTCACTAGAAGTGGAAGTAACTGCCTTCTTGCAGATTCTGTGCTCAGTTGTGAAGTAGCAGCACAACTATATTCTGAAGGCAGACCCGGGGAACTAGAAGTCCAAAGCAGTTCAGATTTCGTTATACTAAGTTAAACCTCTTCTGTATCAGTATGATATATTGATTTGATCACTGTGGAATTTGTCATCTGTTGATGCATTTGCTAAAGCACATACGTTACTGTGACTTCATTTTATGGTACCTCTAAAACTATTGGTTTTAAAGTTAAGGAAACACTGCATGGCTTCAAAACTGAAAAGGGGGACATTCAGTATACTTTCTTAAAATAAACAACTATCACAGGCTCTGAAGCTAAACAGATACATCCAGCCAGTTACAAGTTGATTGTGGTATGTGAACTGGCTATAAGACAGTTCTGTTTGTAGTTTGGCAATGCATCCAGGAGTCGGTCAGTCTTGTTACAGATTTTGCTCTGACCTAATTCCAATATGGGCATTTTGAATTCCATTTGTGTCACTAAGGCTCCTTCCAGCTAGTCTCTTCCAGCTGGTCCTCCTACAAAACCATGTTCTTTGTCACAACTTGAGCTGTGGACCATCTGCAAGCATCTGAAACAAAGAATAAAATTATGTTTTAGTGTTCATTAGAGCAGTTTATGAATTTAAACTAGAAAATGTCAAGTGATGAGGGTTTTTGGCCCACATTTGTCTCTGTAGAGTTGCAGCTACCTCTGGGATGTAGTGGAAGCAGGAATATATATGTATGTATATTCAATTTCATGCTGCATGATGTTTCATACAGTACTTGTCTCTCTCCTGGGAGAGTTAAAGCGTGTATCAGTGAAGAGTAGGATATGAGGCGTATCCAGAAGTACATCAAAACCTCATCCTGTGGAAGCCACTTAAATACAAGTCTTATATACCAAAGCTATTAGGAAAGATATTTTGAGTTCTTATATCCTGCATAAACCAGATCAACGTAGCTTAAAGTATCTAGCTAGACGCTTTTCTTCATATACTGGTTTTGAGACTGCAATTATCATATAGAATGTTTTACTTACATTACTTATATTGGGTTAGGACTTGATAGAAGATCCACAAAATTGTTTATCTGAAGTTGTTCCTCTTCTCTCACTCGAGTATTTATTCAGAAACTCTGTATTTAAAAATATGAAACCTCAAAGTTTAAACTCATTTCACAATACCATTTTCTAGTGAAATTGAATTGTGAAGGCAAGGAATCTTTTTCAGCCTGATACTTCATTAGCTAAACTTCCTGAATATTGTTCATACTTCCAAATGTACAGTTTACCCTGTTCTGAGGGATTTTGCACTGTAGCTAATAAAACTTTAAATGCACACTGTAGCTGGTCATGAAAAAAAAGCTTCAGACATCAAGTGCAGTATAAGACATCACTTTAATATAATAAAATTTCTGTATCTTCAGTATGATACACTTGCAAAGCTGATGGAGTTTTTAGAAGTGCCTGTGACTGAAGTTTCCTGGAACACTGACTTGTGAAAAAGAGAACTGCATCCCTAGCTGTAAAACAGGCACCCCAGTTGCAAGAAAGGCAGCCTCACTCGTCAATCACACTTGTTTAGATTATGCATAGAGAAAAATTCTCCACTCCACTGGCGCATTTGCAGTGTAGTTTGTGAAAAGTCATTGAAAGTATGCTATGAATTATTTGAAGCACATAATAGCTACAGTTGCTTAAAAATGACCTAATGCTGCATTGAGGCTGTGTTTCAGGATGTGGTGAGGATAAGGGAAAGGCAGGGGAAATAATGTGAGAGAACTGGAATAAATAGCAGTTCCGTGTGCCAGGGAACGGTTGCTTCGTTGTTATTTTGTTTACATTGCTAATTAAACTGTGAGGAGGATGAAATTAAATACTTACATTTTCTTGAATTCAAGAGATACAGCAGGGAGCGAGTTCATGTCCAGCCCAGCTATAGACATTGTCTTTCAAAGAGCCCTGCTTGCTTGAATTATCCTCAGTGACTAATGACATAGTGAGCGCTAAAGCTCTCTGAACAAGGGGAGCTTTTGAGCCATCTGGTGGCTGGCTGTGAGATGTTTCCATTAGGGCTTACTCGAGGTCTGGAGTAAACTTCTGAGACACCAAGGAGCAACAGCTCCAAAAGGTGGGCAGAGCTCTCTTCTTTCTTTGAGCTCTAAAGAGCCATGTATTGAAAGGTAGATGTCTTTGTTTCATCTAATGGAGAACCAGGAGTGTTCTTTCAGTGTCTGGTGTGTGAACTGGGGGAATACCTAAATGAAGAAAACAAGCTCTCTCTTTTCCAAGAATTTCTGATATTAGTACAGAAGAGTCTAGGGAGCAATCAGTTTCTGTCTCCTGTTACTGTCTACTTCAGTCTCTTACCTGTTGGCAAAGATCTTTCACATTTCCTCTGTTTATACCAGGGGTGTCAAACTCATTTTCACTGGGGGCCACATCAGCTTCACAGTTGCCTTCAAAGGCCTGAATGTAAGTATAGGACTGTATAAATGTAACTACTCCTACATTTATACAGTCCTAAAATTTCTTTGTGTTTCTGTTTTCTCTAGGGTTTTTGTCAAGCTTTGGGAAGAGAAGGAAGACCTGGACCTCCAAAGGCTGCTCTGCCTGGAGGTGCAGAGGGAAAATCTGAATGAGGGTGTTGTTTCATGGTGTCTTCTACAGGTGTTTTATTGGCCAGCTTGCGGAAATGTTCTTGACTGTCCTGGGTGTGAGGTACTGGGGACGTCCTGCTGGCTGAGCTTGCTGGCCTCCCAAGGGAAAGCACTAAAATTCACATAAAGCACAGAATTTCCTGAAACGTGCCTAAGGGATTTGGGGAAAAACTTCTTTTAACTCCGGTGTCTGAAGTTAACAGTAGTTAGAGCTGCTTGGTTCTTCCAGGATAGCTCTTGAGAGTTTAATTAATTTCTTGCACCATGAACTGTTTACAAGATTTTGAAAACAATTTTACTCCTGAGCATTTCCTTTTAATGGTTGTGATGTTTCTTCAACATCAGGGTTTATATTGTGAGGTTGTCTCATCATTTGTGTCATGGTTGTGGGGGTTTTTGGTTGTTGTTTTTTTTTGGTTTGTTGGAGTTTGTTTTGTTTTGTTTTGTTTTGTTTTTGTGAGAATAGTCTGAGGTCTTTAGGGCAGGAGAGTTGTGGATAATGAATAACTTTTTGTTTCCTTGTATGTCAACAAAGGCAGTCACTTGTAGCACATGAGTGACAGGTGCTGCTATAATGAATAAGGCCTGAGCAACCTTAACTCCACTGCCCTGTGTATGTACACCTTAGGAAGGGCTTGCTAATGGCATAGCTGCAGGCTTTTTGCTATGTCAGGAGGATCACTGGTGGTTTGGGAGTGTGTATTGTGAGCCTTGCGGAAGATGCTGTATTTGATGAGCTAGGGATCCTGGACAGATCATTGTCCGCTCTGTTACGCCTCGTACTTAAGGCTTGAGAAGCCTGTACGTACTTAATACAATCTCTAATATGTCTGAGAAAGTTAAAACGCATCTGGACCAAGGCATGGAATGTCATGATCCTGACCGGACACTGCTGTATGTTGTGGAGTCAGTGTGACCTGCACATGTCTGTGCTGTGCTGCACGTACAAAGCGGCCCCCAGGCTCTGTGTGCTGCAGAGCTTCCCTGGCTGCAGGATCAGCTCAGCCAGCTCTTTGTTAACAGAAAAGCCTGCAGGCAGCTCCTGCTTGGTAGCTGTGATTATGCCACCAGTGTGGCTTTGCTTTTATCTACAAGTACAGCAAGAAGTTCTCCTGTGAACATCCTTTATGAACAGAGTTGTTTTCTTGTAAGAAACTTATAAGCTAGCTCAAATGACCAAAATCTCTCCTATTGACAGGGTCTGTCCAGCATTTTGTGGGTGGATCAGGGGCCTGTTCAAATCTACAGCACCCATGGTTACCACCTTCTCAAGGGATGTAAGATTATCCATAATACTATCTCCTTATAGTGTTTGGTCTAATAAACAACATGTTAAATGATACTTTACAGAGCCTGAGTTCCTCTCTTAATGGATTGTAACAGACTAGCACCTCCTGGTGCAAAACAGAGGGTATTTACCCCCTTGATGAATGAGCCATATCTAGAGTCTGTTTTCAATGTGGAATTAGGAGTCTACAGTTAGACTTCTATGGTTTCAACTTGTGATCATACATGAAGTCTGTTTTCAGTACCGTCCACAATCTATTGAAATAGAGCAGGTTCATACTGTATTAATACTAAGAGATTTTATTCTGTGGAATCAAGGGTGTCTCAGTTTCATTCTGAAACTCGGCAGCCCCTCGCTTTCTGACCTGGTATTTCACTATGATGAACTAGGCTGGAAAACTGATTGCTGAAGAAGGGTTTTTTGTTCCTGACAGACTTTTGTTTCAGAAAGCATCTTCAGAGTGGAAGTGCTGTCTGCCTGGTACTCTGCACTTGAGCTTGTCCAAAAAAGCGTGTCAGATCTCAGCCACTGGCCTTTCCCAAAGCTTTCCGAAGGAAAAGGATTCTTTGCACAAGAATTGGAGGGCAGCAGAAGCAGGATAGCCAGAGCTGGGGTGGAAGTATTCCTAACTTTTCATAGCTTTTGTAGACCCACATGTACATTCTGTGTGGCTTTGCTTGCATAAAGGAATTTGCAGGTATATATTTTGCAAGCTTACATGAAGGTGAGCAGGGGTGCTCTGTACCTACTAGGAATTGGAGTATATTCAAAACAGATGTTAAAAGTTCTCTCAAGAAGAGTTAGAACACGATGATACAATTAGAAACCTTGCAGTGTCTTGGCATAAGTGACTTACAGCTTCGTCTAGGGGCGATGAATCATCAGGACAACAAAGAGTAAACGCTGTGCTGTACCAGTGCACTGCAAATTAAGGTCTGTACTTAGGAGAGGGAAAATTAGGGTTACAGAAATACAGGTAATGAATGAAATACCCTGTTTACCAAGCAGGATGCTGCAGCTCCCAACACAGTCTCTCCTGTCTGGAGATTCTTGAAACTTTATGCAGTGACACGATCCCTGACAGTACTCTGGACTAAAAATACACTAGCAATGCAAAATGAAAATGTATTTTAGTTAAACGTAACAGACGCTTAATGAACTGGGTTTGGTTGCTGGTGGATTGAGGAATGCTAATGCCCTGGTGAGACTGCATCTGGAATATTGTGTCCAGTTCTGGGCCCCTCAGTTCAAGAAGGACAGGGAACTGCTGGAGAGGGTCCAGCATAGGGCAACAAAGATGATTAAGGGAGTGGAACATCTCCTGTAAGAGGAAAGGCTGAGGGAGCTGGGTCTCTTTAGTTTGGAGAGGAGGAGACTGAGGGGTGACCTCATTTATGTTTATAAATATATAAAGGGTCTGTGTCACGAGGATGGAGCCAGGCTCTTCTCGGTGACAACCAATGATAAGACAAGGGGCAATGGGTATAAACTGGGACAGAGGAGGTTCCATGTAAATTTGAGAAGAAACTTGTTCATAGTGAGGGTGACAGAGCACTGGAACAGGCTGCCCGGGGAGGTTGTGGAGTCTCCTTCTCTGGAGACATTCAAAACCCACCTGGACACCTTCCTGTGCGACCTCACCTAGGTGTTCCTGCTCCAGCAGGGGGATTGGACTGGATGATCTTTTGAGGTCCCTTCCAATCCCAAACATTCTGTGATTCTGTGAACAGGGTGCTTTCACCAAAAAAGTGGATTGAAACTGCAAAACATAGTCTGTCAATATTTTTAAGAGGAGGTCCAGGCTTTTGCTGTGGGTGTAACAAACCTGAAGATTCAGAAAGTTTTGAAAGACTGTATGCCCTCTCTGGAAATGTTCTTCTTTTGTTCCTATATTTGCGATCGTACTTGAAGATAGAAATGGCTGATGTTTCTGACTCCCCTCCTTCTATTTCTTCTCTTCTTCCTTCCTGCCCACATGCATGAGCTCAATGAGCTAATGCTTGTCCATCGCAGTTTAACCAGCTTAATGCTGCATGTGCATTCAGCTACCATGCCTCATATGGCACATGGTGGTAAGGGGCCTGTGACTGGCATTGCTTTGAGCTCAGCGAGCTGCCACCTGAGCCTCAGCAGCAGCTTGTGCACTTTTTCTGCCAGTCTGCCCCAGCTATCAAGCCAATAGTGTTGGTTCAAGCACCCTTTATGGTTATGAGAAATGAGATTACATTAAATCACATGAAAATGCTTAGAGACTTCATATTAAAGGTGAAGGGACTAGATATAAAGTCTTGGTTGCTGAATTATCATTCAACTAGTAGCATGTACAAAATCAGCCTGGAGATAGTTTATTCCTACTGTTATTTTACAATTTGAGCCTCAAAATGATTGTCAGTTATGCTATTCCAGGAAAGGAAAGGAACAGTCTCCCTGAAGTGATTGATCCACAAAGCCACCTCCCTGCAAAAGCAGTGCCTCCTGTAAGAGCTGTCTCTGGGCATGTAGCCCTGTCACCACCTAAACTTTATTTGGGGGGACTTTGAGCACTTTGTCACAGCAGAGGTCTGTATAATTTTGTAGTGCGCTTTCATTGAATGTAGGATCTCTCTTCCCTCATTTTGGGAATGACTTCATTTATTTTCAGGATCACCTTGCCCCATGCATTCGCTTTGCCACAAGTGGCAAAGCTCCAGCTAGGGGAAGAATGAAATCTTCTTGAGACACTGAAGCTTCTGATTTGAAGTCTTCTAGTGCTCTTTGGGAATGGTGAGTTACCTTTCCTTGTGAGCCTCCCCATTTTCAACATCTGTTGTCTTGGCTCTCATCTTCATTCATCCCGACTTCCGTAAAACAAAATCTCTATATATTAGGTTGCCTCCTGGGTGGTATGAAAATATTTGCCCAAGATGTATCTAGTAGTTCCTGAGGTTAATCTTCAAAGAACTAGGTAATTACTGGAAGGTATTGTCTTGTGTACCTTATCGAGAGATTAATTAAATATATATTTATATATAATATATATATATATATATATATATATATATATAATTAATTAAATATAGCTCCATCATAGGTAAGTCTTATTTCATTGTATTATTATTGTTTGGACTCACTGGGTGGAACTTGTCAATTACTTGTTGTTAATTGTTGTTCAGTCTATTTCCCTGTAAATTTTTACAGGTGCAGCGAAATGAATTCTCAAACTATTCCCCTGAGATTTTTTATTTCCTCACAACTTTCCAATTATGTGCTGGTGCCCCGGCAGTTTCAAAATCTCAAACTGAATAGCCCACTATTTGAATGTCTCTTAAACTCTACTAGAGTTGGTACCTAGTATCAACAGAAGTTAGCTCTTGACAGACTGCTATAATCCTTACGCATGTCTTTTTCATTTACGACTACAACCTGTTGTAGGTTGTTTTGATAGATGAGAAGTCAATATTCTCAAACATGTAAGTTTTTGTACAATATAGGACACAAAATTATTCTAGCAAGACACAGAATACATTGCAAATCCGTTTCTACAAATAAATCAATATGTGCTGATTACTCCTCTGTGCTTTCATGGCAAAAGTTTATCCTATTCAGTCTTCTTTTCATTAGAAGTACCAGATTGCCTCTAACCATTTTTGTAGTATTTGCATTAATTCTGCAACTCTGTAACAGGAGTAGAGCGGGTGTAATGCTTGTACTTGTAGAAGCTTGAAATCACTGAAAATCAGTTGTAGTAAGACATGAGATCTGTTTTTCAAGTGTTTACAAAGTCCTGACAGCAGAATTTTATGCTTAATAGATAACATCTATCTCTGGCATGCACTCATGATAAAAAAAGACTGCAAGTCCTGCAGCACTCATGTTTTTGTGGTAGCAATAGCCCCTACACGTACATATCACAAGCATGCAGTTAGACCAACATGCACAGCGAACAGCCAGTTTCACTCTGTTATTTACATGTAACTTAGGCATGTGGTTTTTATCACTTTGTATTTCCATTAGAAGGAAATGGTTCAGAAGTATGCTGTGGTAAAAGACAGGACGGCTGTGGTCTAACTGTCCTCAGCTTATCACCCATTCTCATCACAGCCCACCTTCTCCGAACCAGTTGTGACTGGTTCAGTTTACAGGGTTTTTCCACTAAATTAACCAGACCTTCCTGTAAACAAATGTCTCAGCACCCAGGAGCCTTAAAAATCCACTTGTCCTCTTATTCAGGCTAAATAAATAAGAATTAAAAACTCAGTATGAACAGTGTATGTCTATATAATAAACTTCAGGGACATAGGAGCTGTTGCAGATGTAAAACCTGCAACCTTGTGCTTGAGAAACCCCAGAAAGTATGGGGTGATGGCTATGCTCAGCATGGTTTAAGGTTGCATGTAGGCAGGGTTTTTTGTGCAAAAAGCTTAAAACACTGTGTTTTCTCTCTGTTTTCCTGCGCCACATGGACAACATCTTCCCTTTTTTTTGTATGAGGCGTGACAAGTGAATTTGAGGATCATTTTAGTGAAAGAGATTTTGTTTCATTAATGCAATCAAGCATTTCTTCATCAGGGATAAAGGTAGGGAAGACTGGGACAGTAATATCAATGATGCTACTGAAATCCACTGTAACTGTATTCCAAGAAAACCTCTGTCGCTATTTAATTTCACTTTGATTGGAACTGAGCCTGAACAAGTAATACTTGAAGAGAGTTTGACTAAAGACTAGACATCACATCTTTCTTTGCATTGAAGAGGGACATGACATTGAAGGCAGTAATTAGTTGCATTGGCTTCAATACGCAGATTGTAGAGTTCCTTCGAAGATGTGCTGTTAGTAAAAGAGCTGTGACTGTTAGAACTGAGTGTGACTTATGTTCTCCTTCACTTGCAAGGGTGTGAGCCCTACAAGGCAATCCTGTTGTGACAGCATGCCATTTCCCCCGGCTTGGCTTAGCTCTTCAACAGAAAAGATCTAATGAGCTAACCTTAATTGTTCTGTGTAAAAGTGTTCCCATTTAATACACTAAAAAGCAGAAAACAGGTGGTTCTAGGGATCTTTGATTTCCAGAGGAACTTATGCGAACAGAGAAAAGAATCGTGTTTTATAGCCGTGTTAGTTTATGCTGTGGAAATGCAGGAAAACAAACACGGGCCTCAAAAACACACCTGAAGGAAAGCTTTTATTGCCCCCTACATCATTACAGATACAGTGAGTGTAAATGCTGCAGGCGCTTATCTGCAAACTTGTTGTTGTGCTTTGTCCCAAAGTGAGCAAATGCTTTACCCCAATATCTACTTCTGATTTTCCCACAGAAATGAAGATGTAGAGTACAAAGTCCAACACCTGAGAATTTTTCCTCTATTGTGAAAACACGTTATCTATCAAAGCTTCAGATTTAAGCTTTTGCTCAACTTAAAAGGTATCTCTAAACAAGATGATGTTTGTGATCACTACAATAGTTTTCTTCCTTAAAAATACAATGTGCAGGTTTTCAGTATGTGTCACAGGGTTGGTGCAAAGCCTGCTGGATTTCTTCCATTTCTGTGCTTGTGCACCTTAGAATTACTTTTATGCTTGTCTAACTTCTTCAACCAAAGATATTCTGTTGACTTTGAAAAATTGTGTTTAATTGACTTAAAGCACACTTCACTTCAAAATATTTAAGTCCTGATTTGGTGGATACATGAGAGTTGCAATAAATCATCAGAAGTAAAAATTAACAAATACCTGTGAATTAACAGCACAGGAATGTTCCTAATTAATCCTTAAGTGCAATAAGAAAATGCATCTGTTCTTTATATGTCAAAAGCCCTGTTACAACTCTAAATCTCTGTGTGCATATCTACTATTAACATGAGTACCTTCTTCATTTTGCAGTCACAAAAGCATACAATACCAGGTTGGAAGGCACCACAAGGATCATCATGTCCAGCCTTTCTTGGCAAAAACGTGGTCTAGACAAGATGGCACAGCACCCTGTCCAGCAATATGGACTTTGGATTAAAATACAAGGTGTGTAACTTAACTGCTATTGCCCATCTCAGTTCAATATTCAGAAAAATCAGGAAAACCAGACAGATACAAAAACTCTAGCAGTGAAGCAAAAACAAGACCTATGCATTAATGCCAGAAAATTATTTGGGGATTTTTTTTGTTGTTGTTACATCTAACACTGAGAGCAGGGGAGTCTATATGGATAAGCACATAGCAAAGCCAATTGAAGATGAACTTGTAAGGCTTTCCTAAATCAGCATTTATGCTTTCTTTCCTTGGTGCTTGGTTGAAGCCCACATTCTGTAGATGAAGAAGAGTACGATGAGATAGTACATGGAGCTCTTCAGAAGAAGGACAATATACACTAAATATGCTGTCCTGTGCATTAAGTGATCTGTAAGAAATGTAAAACAGAAGTCTTGTTTAGTGTCAATATTGTACAACCCCTTAAAAGGCAGGTAGGACTGTGTAGTCTGTTTACTGCTGCAATTACATTGATTCCAGTGGACAGTGTATAAACACATACAAAGTACCACTGTCGTTTGAGAGGGTTTGCACTTCCAAAAAGTTCTAGATCAAGTGCGTTTCTTAGCACTAGACTGCCTTTCAATTCTGCTGGGCTATTATTCTCTGTAAAGGCAAGAACACTATTCTAGTGCTTCCAGCACTGATTACTGGTAGCACCAGGTTTGCTTAATTCCTTTTGTGTTGGATTTTTTTAACTTAATTGCTCATGCTTTTGCCTAAAGCCCCATTCAAGCTAAAAGAAAATGACCAAAGTGCTGCGCAATTGCTAGGCTGATGGAGCATCAGCTGCAGCGTCAAGCCTTTAACTACTTTGGGTATTTAAAAAAGTGGCACTTAATAAGGGCTAATAATATAGTACCCTGAACAGCATCTATAGCATCCTAATAAAGCTACCTATTAAAAGTAGGAGAGTCCCTTCTTATAATCCTCAACAGAAGTTAATTCAGAGTAGCACTGAAGCATTTTTGAGTTGCTGACCCCAGACTTTAAAGATTTTCTGTAGATGATTTAGATAATTTTAATGATATTCTGATGTGTTATAGCAATATCTAACTCATGCATAAACGTGCATTGCATTCCCACATTTTAATACATTTTTATTACCTCTGTTAAAAACAGTGCCGTTCCCAGGATATGTGCTGCAGTCCTCTTCCCGAGAAGTCTCTGTAGAATCTAATGGAAAGTTTAAGTGCCCCAATTAGGCTTTTTATTTTTTTTTAACTTAACAAACATTAATTGAGAAATAAGGAAAAAAAAAAGGCAATACAGCAACAGAGAAATGGGAAGTTAAACAACAAAAAAAGATGTTTGAGATCTGTCTGCAGGGATGATGTTTGCAGGTTGGATTCATGTGCAGAGAGAATTTGAAGGGGAAAAATGCTTGCAGAGAAGTGACTGGGTACTGGTTGCTCTAAGTGGGAGGTTTGCCTTTGCCCTTTCAGGAATGTGTCCATTAGGCTGTTCCTTGGCAGCGTCTTTTACTTGGAGCTGAAGTCAATTTGACCACCTGATCTTGTCACAGAAGTAACTGGAGTCTGTTTGCCTATACAATGTGCTGTTATTGGAAATACAGAATAATTTACATTGGAAGGGACCTTAATTAGTTTGTTACGCTGTTTCCCCGAAAACAAGACCTACCCCAGAAACAAGACCTAGCATGATTTTTCAGGATTTTTGAGGATGCTCGGAATATAAGCCCTACTCCAAAAATAATACCTAATTACAGTTCATTTAAAAAGTCAGTTTAAATGGTTTTCAGGCAGCTGTATATGTAAAAAAGCCATAAGTTTTGGAGCAAAAATTAATGTAAGACCCTGTCTTATTTTTGAGGAAACAGGGTACTTCATGGTGGCTCAACACTAAATAATAATCTTGAGGAGAATATGATCTAAGGTTTCCCTATTGGGAACTTGCTGTTTTGATCATGGTTTGTTCTCTAAAATAAACCCTTTTGTGCTTGAAGCAGCAAATTTGTGTTTGTTCTTCGTTATGGCATTTGTATGCATCGATACATGGGCTTAAAGACACCTATATTGCATCCCTACATACATCCTCCATCTAAATAAACTTAAAGCATTTTTGTCAGAATATATTTTGAAGATTGAAATTTATGGCCATGCTCTCTTACTCATTTGAGTTAGGTTAATTGATAGTAAGTGGGACAGAAGTAGGTACTGAGAAAAGATTAATCTAAACCAATATAGGCGGCTTTTCTTAAAGATATTACCATGATATAAACAATTTACATGGATTATAGTTTTGGTTGTGGGATTTTTTGTTTTTGTTTGTTTGTTTTTTAATTGCATTGTCTTTCAGATTTTTCTTTGCATAATCTGTCTTTCCACAATTAAATGAGATATCTCACTTTTCATGCATGGTGATTACCTCACTGTCGCCGGACTATGAGTAAGTAATATATTTAAACTTCGCTCTACATGCCCAGTAAACTTGTTTTTAACTCCTTAGTTGTTTATAGCTGTAACTAATGTCAGGAGGTGTCAGAGGCACTTACACCTTAAAGCCATGGCTAACAGGTCATCCTGTTCTCGGAAACTTCTGTAGACTGGAAAGTACCTGCCACGGCTCAGCGCAGACCTTTTGGAGCTCTGCTAGTTTGCACCTGATGAGGCTGAAGAACTGCTCTTTTTCTCTTACAATGGGACCTTCACTTGGGGAGCATTGGGTTGCTTACCTGGGAAAACTTGGGTAGTTTCCCCAGATGTGTATTTTAGCTATTGTTGTGCCAAGGAGCAGATGTTTCCAGGAACAGTAATAGAAAGCATTAATTCTGTCATTTCATTGCTAAGAAAAGCTGATGTCTATAATAATACATAGAATTAAATTTTTTAAATGTAGTATATATTATACCTTTTGTCGGCAGTGAACGTTGTTGGCTTTCATGCTCATATTTGCAGTAGTAGTTCTTGTTTTTGTTCTCCGCTGGTATAGTTAACCAGCTGCCGATTGAGTATTCCTCCTCTTTTGCAGGCTTCCAGGCATCTCCTTTTCCCACATTGTCTGTTATCTCTTTTTCTCCATCGGTCCATGTCACCCGAATAACTTCCGGGTAGAATTTCTCAATAAGGCAAACATACGTTATCAGATTTTCATGTTTCTTCTTCAGGATTTCAGACTTTACTGGAGCAGAGCTTCCTTTGTCTGGATTGGTTATTGGAGGAAAAAATAACAAAATAGAGAGTTGGAAGATCAGTAGTGTACAGCTAATAAATGCCCAGCCACAAAATACAAGTTCTGAAGAGCAACAACCTAAACGTCTTATTAACAAATGTTTTAGCTCACTAATTTGTAATGAAATACTTATGATGGGAATAGAAATGTCTGATGTATGAAAGGAGTTTTAGGTAATGGGATGGATGAATTACAGATATTTCCATCCTTGAAGTAAAAAGAAGTTTTAGGCTGAGCTAAATGAACCTGGCATTCAAATACACTTTATATTAAATCTTATTTCAATGCATCCAAATGGCAAGTTTTAATTTTCAGTCAAACCAGTAACAGCACTATTTAGAATAACCATGAATGAAAAATATGACTTTTAACCTTATTTTTAAATGTTATCTTATAGAGTACTAAAACAAATAGAGACTTTAATGAGTATGGTACATAAAGTCAAACTAAAAAGCAGAAGACAAAATTAAATTCAAATATTCTAAACTCATTCTTGTTTAGGCAATATAGAGTCTTCCAGAGTCTGGATAATGTTTTATCTAGGTTTTGATATTGTGCCATGTACATGAAGAAACATTGTTTTAAGTCTTAAATTGTTTCGTGAGCGCTGACATCTAGACTGCTTTGTTCATGCTTCATGTCAAGCAGTACATCTAGTAGAGGAAGACTAGAGCGGACTAGATCTCCTCTTTACCGCTATAATATTGAGCAGATTAAAAAGTATCTCATAAAAGATTTATTGATAATTTTATCTGAAAAATGAATTTAAGTCTCTTTCTTTAAAACTCTAGAAAGCTACTCAAAAGTGTTTGAAAACTTAGTTTTGAGAAATCTTAAGAAAGCGAAATATTGTTGAAGATTATTAATAATCTCCCTTGAAATTGAGTTAGAAAACTTCAGGTAATTATGTGAGAAGCTATATCCCATAGCCTTTCAAGCAGTACTGCTGTCAGAAAGTGTACTTGTCTGCACAAGTCTTTGACAATTATTTAATAATAGTAATAGTTTCTGAAAGAGCTTTGTTCATTTATTTGATAAGAGGAATTTAATGTTGCTTTATAATGTTTATGCAAAACCAGCTTTGTGACAATTTTGTTTATAGAACGTTAAAGGTAGGTCACCTGCCTTTCACATGTTTGCAGTTTTATGTCCCCAGTATAAGTCCCCATTGCTAATTAATGAATATCTGCTAGATTTAATTAATTTTAAAATCTGACATACATTTTGTGATTTTTTTTTTAAAGGCAGCAAAAATTATTGTTGCCATTTTTTAAGACATTCTATGTATTTGCTAGGTTAAAATCTTGATAAAGACAGGAAAACGGAATCACAAAATGCTTTGGATCATAAAGGTTGGCAATGCTGTTCCTTTAACACTAGATTTGTTTAAATGTTTGCATCTGAAAAGGAAAAACCTAAACAAAGCTCAAGCAGAAGAACATGCTATATCTAGATAACGTTGCTATTTCCAAATAACATGACTGTCTATAACAGGGTTGTCGTGGGTGATGTGCTTTGTAAAACATACTCAGTATTAACATATGTTAATATATTTTAAATGAAAAGTGAGTCATTTACCACAGGCTAGCTGTAGGTAATCTCTATTTCATTTGGCCGTCTGGAATAAATATTATTAGGAAGAGTCAAAATCATCCAGATTTTGTCCATATAGAGAAGACTTTTTGACATTATAAAAGTGGATAGTAGCATTAAGAATCTGCTTTAGTTGTCATGGGCAATTGTTTTTGTCTATGCTTAACTACAATTGAAGACTAGTTACAGTTTTCAAAATTGACTTTTGTTGTGTAGAAGGTGCTGCTTCAGATTTTTTTTTTAAATTGAGGCCGCAAAGAGATTTTAGGTGTTCATCTACTTACACTACTCTTTCTCCTTAGATTCCTGTGTGAATCTCTGCCACTGAATTTGAGCATCTAGATGCAGAGGCTTTAAAATTCATTCTCGCTGAGTGGTGCAGGTTTCATGCGTTGTGAGAAAACACATTAATGCAATACGTGTTTTTGTCAAAAAGCTTCCACCTTTCTTTAAATGATCTGGCTATTCTAGAGCAATCTTGTACATTGCATACCACTTAAAACAACTTAGTGATTTATGTTTAAAAACAAGGATGACTGAAGCATAAGACTGTCTACTTCAAAACAATAACTCTTGTATTATGAATTTCCTTAATTTTGGAGATTTGTCATTGAAATGAAGGTATGGACTGAGTTCTGTTGACCCAGTAATAAAACTGCTAACAATTTTATGGTTCTCTAACGTTAGTTTAGGGTTATTTTTATCTTCTTTATGCACCAGTGCTCCCAGGGATGCAAGATTAAACTAATTTATAAAATGACTTATTTGTTCCAGAGTTGTATATATTCAGGAGACCATGATGTGGCTCCTGTCCCGGTGACAAGGCACTCAGCAAAGCCTCATGACTATTTCTGATGTTTGTTTTAGATTTTCAAAGCTTAGTAAGTTACTCTGACTAATTTCAGTAGGCTAAAATTTAATTGCCTAGTTTGATGTTAGTCTTCTGGATTATCAAATCTAACTAGAGAGGCAAAGAAAGATACTTTCAGCTGCTATTTCATCCAACCCATTTTAGAGGCTTCTACGAAGACAGAATAATTTCCACCTCCAGAATTTCCAGTATTTTTCCATTTACCACAAAAAGACCGTAGGTGCTTAGACTAAATGAAACACCTAAATCATATCACAATACTGAGGAAACATGGTCTGAATAACTGCAACCGTGTGCATACATAGAAGAGTGCCTTATACACGCGAAGGTAAATGTACGACAGCAGAGAGCGGAGCAAATTAAGTTTTACGTATACACATGTGTATATATGTTCGTGTGTGAATATATATATTTCTCTCTCCATAAACTGAATGGAAGAAAGGATGAAAACTTGCAGAATTGGCTGTACATTTTGATGTATTTTCAGAATGATCTGTGAAGTCGTTGAAGTCAACAAGATGATTTACACTGGCTTTTCTGAGTAAATGACCTTATCCTTTCCGAAAATTTTAGTCATGAACTTCCACTCCACTGTCTTTTTTGTTTTTATTACACTTTCACAAATTTTGCTGTTTTTTTTTTTTTTTTTTAAACAATTTTCTAAGGCAGGTTTTAAGAGGCACGTGGGTCTTTTTAAAATAGTATATAAACAGGTACAAATATTTCTAAAGCTAAAATCTGACTTTTCTCTCTTGTAATGATGCAGTGAGCCTGCAATATATTGTGCAAACAACATTCCAGAGTAAGGCTCATAATCAATGAGCTGTTAATGAATTTAGGTTCAAAATACATGTTTTTGTAGATGAACTGTCAGAAGTTTTCTTAATGAAATTCCTCTACAGTTTCTTCATAAGTATCTATAAATAAGATTTATAAATAAAGTCAATGTGTTCTTAAGCTGAAATTTTAATTCTTATTACTTGGATGATCACACAAAATGGACCAATTTTGTGTGATATTCAAAGCTTCTCAGTTCCCCTTCAAGCCAGGGGGAGCTGATCCAACTCAGCACTCTGGGCTCGTAAACAGCATTCTTGTCCAGGTATTATTACTGATAATAGCCCACTACAGTCCTGACCTACTGAGCCACCCCAGATACCTTAAACAGCTGTCAACATTCACTCTAAAGCTTTCCCATTACAAAACTTTAAAAAAAAAAAAAGTCTTTGAAAACACTTACTGGAGACTATGAGTTTTGTGCCAGAACCAAATATCTTTTCGTATGCCCATTGACACATTCCATTACAAAAACTGCTCGGGACATTTTGGCCAAACAAGTACCAGATGTAACAGCTATCATGTGAACAAAAAGAGTCTATTATTTTGGCTACATGGATGTAGAAAATTTGAATTCAATCTCAGCTAATGTTGCTATTCCCAAAGATCCCTCAGTAGTATGTACTTTAATTTCAGTTTCAAGCTAATATTTCCTATCAGTTGTTTAAAAAAATGTCAAAACAAACCAAAAGTGTTGTTGTCTGGGGAATTCATTTAGCTCCCATATTTTGTCTAGATTTTTTTTCTAGAAAAATTCCTTTATTTTCTAGGATGGTGAGTGTTTTTGCTCACGTGATTTAAAAATACACGCATACTAGACCACTGTTTAAGTGAACTAATGAAAGGCAGTCCTAAACAGCCATGGATCCTCTCAAGCCTAGCGGAGGGGCATTTACTCATTTTGAGCCTAATCCTCTGTGTGTTAAGGTTACTGTAATCTGCTTAAATGGATGTGGGATCGGGACCGTTCACCCTCAAATCCTGCCCCAGGTACCTACACATCACTCTCGCGGGTAGTCAGTACCAAAAGGCAACATCACACGTGCATCTGTGTGCGGTAGAGAAGCACCAACCTCCATCATTCCTGTGCACATCTTTCCCCAGGGAAAGCCATATGCACTTCACGTGAAATCCTGCTGACACTGAAACCAATGGCAACGTTTGTGAAGGCCCAGGATTTCCCCCCACATTTTAGTCTTCTAATTGTTTGTTGTTTGCCTGCAGCTAACCAGTTCTGTGGTGCGTCTGAAGGTTCAGTTCCTCTTGCCGGGAATAAATCAGCTTTGTTAGGACAAATCCATGGGGAAATACATTCCCCTTGGCCAAAAAGAGAGGTGCTGAGCTTCAGCCATGGTTTAGGGAATCTGTTTGCCCTCACAATGTTTTCCTATGTAGCACCTCTATTCCCTCTGCTCTGAGGCCAAGGGGCAATCTACAGCTGCATATCTGAGTTACCCTGACCCAGCTGCTCTGGGCAGTAAGCTTTGCACAAGGGAATGACATGATGTAGCTCTGAGTATCCAAAAGAAGTAATACTTCAGCAGTTTATGGTTTATGTGAATCCTGTAGTTTACCCTGACCTCTCTTACACAAGTATTTGCATGCTAAAGAAATGGATTCTGCTACTGCAAATTCCACATCGCTTTTCTGCGTTACACTTCAAAATCAGTATTTTAATCTGTGTTATAATTTTAAAATAGCATATCGCATTCCCTTTGCTCTAGATTTTGGATTGTCGGAATAAGGCATATTTTCTTAGATACTAAAAAACTTACCAGAAACAACAAGCTTTGTGCCAGTTCCGAAGATTTTGTAAACGTCACTGTACGTGAGTGCTTTGCAAAAACCCACCTAGTCTCAGTGGTTTTAAAATCTCTTTTTGTGTTCCAGCCTAGCCCTATTTTCTTATTAGAAATACACCTGCTTCTTTTGACACTCTGATTTCTATAGTTAGAACTTTCCTTACGAAACAGTGTATGGATGAACCTGTGCTCATTCAACAGGTTTCACTTACATTAGTCTTTCAGGTTTAAATAACTAAGCTTGCATGTACACCAAACTAAAGATTTAGCATACTGACAAATGGAGGGTGCAGCTCTAATTTAACACTGGCCATGCAAAATCATGGAAACATTTAACAGATCCTGCACACATGCTTAATTAAAAAAGGATTTTGGAAATGGCTGTTGCATATTGCTCTGTATCTGTATTGAGAAGAGGTTTTCTTTATGCCTAATTCACAGCTGCTTGATTCCGTGCTTATTCCATCGGTACACATGGAGGAAAGAGCAATTGCCCTGGAAAACATTACAGGCTGCTTTCCACCACATTTTCCAGGTGGAGTATGATCAAAAGTAACTCCTTTCAGGGAGTAAAAAAAAAAGTAAGCTCTTTTTCAGAAATTTTTCTCATCCCAAACCACTGCATTACAAGTACAAGGCTCACTGTAGGAATGTCAAGCTGGGGAGGGGAATTCTGCACAAGGAGGGTGGCCATTGAGGCTCTGAGCAGGCTGAGTGCCCTCTGGGACAATGTAACACTCATCTATAGGACAGCCCCAAGTTTATACAGCTTTTTGCATGGAAAAGAGCATGTAACTTACCTGACACAATGAGTTTTGTACCGGAGCCAAATACCTTGTTGTAATAGCCAGTCACAGTGAATAAAGTCTTTGCAATAACAGTGCAGCTCTGTTATCTTTATATAGGTAAACAGTATTCTTTAAACAAAATCAGATTTCCTGTATAATAAATTTTTAGGCCCTAGAAAAGTAAAAAAGGAGCAGTTGTCTACATAAAAAAAAAAAAAAAAAAAAAAAAGTGGAGTTTTTTGAGGACACATGTTGTTAAATGGGTAGGATTCACCTAAACTAATTTTAGTCTTCTGGAAGCTTAGACAGATGGTGCAGACTGAGCACCTTGGCTCTGACTCTGCTTTCTGGAAAGAGGCAGCACCAGCAGAAAAATCTGTTTAATCAGATATTGGCCAACTAATTTGCTCCTTATACACCCCATAAACTCAGACCTATAATTGGTGAACGTTATGCAGAGATCTGAGCAGCACAAAACCTCCAACCAACATTTTTATTGTCAGGAACATGAAGCAAAACCCTCATGGATTGGAACTGACCCTCCCACTAATCACATATGTTATTTTCAGATGGTCAAAATTAGGTAACCTGCTTTTATCTCAAGATTTTAATTGAGCCAAATCACAGGCAAGTATCAAAGCACTTGAAGTTTACTCGAAGCAAAATAATTTTGACAAGTATGTCAAAGCATTTTAAGTTTGGCATTCTTCCTTAATAATAGTAACGACTGGTAATAAGCAGTTTCTGCAAAAGCTAGGAAGAGGGAGTAGCCTTCTAGCTATGCATATCTTCAGAAGTTCTGGACATATCTCAGAAAACCCCTTTGATTTGGTATAGTCAGACATAGTCTTGAAGGAAAATACTTTGCTTTTCAAAGAATTCGAGTAACCCAAAGGTTTGACACTTTTCTTTCAGAATGAGTTAGAAATATCACAAAGGTTGAATATGCACATTTAAAGACAAAACCATCTTTCAGTTCTCTGAATGTTATCTTTGCCATATTTAAATTAATCTTTAAAAATAAAATAATAATGAGGTTAGTTATACATCAGTGCTGCAATAACATATGGAAATGCTGTTTAGGAGGAAAATTCTTTGAAGCATTCAGTAGGTTTAAAACTAATGGGAGATAAAACAGCGGAGCACTTCATGTAGTCAGTATCTAACTGTATTGAAGATAGTTCAGAGTAGTTAAGTTTTACATTTTGTACTTACTTGAAACAATAAGCTTAGTTCCACTTCCAAATATTTTGGTATCAGCATTCCACAGTATTACAATGCTTAGCAATATCACCTTCACTGCACGTTTCTTGCACAAGCTACAGAAAAAATCTCTCTGATTTAGAGGCTGGTGATAGTCTGGTCCATTGTAATAGCTGAATTTTAAACATTGACTAAGGTGCCATTTTTAGAAATACTTTGAGCAGTGAGTAAAAAGTTCAGGATTTTGAACAGAACTTTCTGAGAAGAAAACAGTGCTGTGCTTGTTTTAGAACTACATTATATTCTAGGATTTTTCTAACAGAGATCTGCTGCCTCTAATCTGCTAAGTTTTCTCTGAAATAACCTCTTTTTGCTGTTTTAAGAATAAATGTGGTTACATTATGATTCACAAAGGAAATTAAGAAAGTTTACTAGTTATTTGTTGACTTAAATACACAGGTAAACAATATTTTCTTCTTAAGTGTCCTATCTTGTGAATTACTTATTGTGTGAAAGTACCTTAACTGAAGTTTCATCAAACTCATATTTTGAAGCCCATATTTTAATGCAAAGTCTGTATTCTAAACAAAAATTACTGAGGCCCATAACTAAGTTCATGCCTTTGGTAAGTGGCTGTGTCATAATCTTTTTGGCAAAAGCAGTTGAGTCTACACAGACACAGTTTCATTGCAAATTGCAGCAGAAAACATTTTTGGTCTGAGGCACGGACAACATTTTAAATTTTTCTGGAACTCTCCTCTGCTTTTTATGATTTGACTTATAGCCAGCTTGGTAAGTTCATGTGTTTTCTGAGCAACTTCCTGTAGGTATTGCTATCTGCTTTATACTAAAACCAGCATTAATCCCAGTGATTGCATAGCTCCACCACAATTAAGAATAATACCAATGAAAAAGCGAACTAATTTCTTTCAGTAGGGCCAGGAACTAGAAATTTGTTACATTCGAGGCAATATTCCTTCCCACTCAACTAAGACTCTATCTCTATAAATAAGAAACTTTTTGCATTTCTTACCTTTCTGAGACTCAGCTTTCAAGAAGTTCACTTTTCTTTCACAGAACGGGAATGAATGCATCCCAATATTTAAATTTTTACCTCTCCTAATTTTTCCATTCCCACATCCTAGTAATTGATCTAGAGGCGATCTCTCTATTCACAAGGTCGATATATTCATTGCACATCAATCCACCCAATCCACACAGTTCAAAGGTTAAAGAACATTTATCTGGCAGAAATTACTTTTCCTATAGTCTTTCATACTTAATTATCTGAGAACCTGAATGACTTTGTGAAAATTAGATCAATAATAGTAGTACTTACTAGAGACAATTAGCTTAGTTCCTCCACCGAAGTATTTGATCCAGGCTCTCCACACCATGTTTTGACTTTGCAATAAGCTAGTGTGTTCTCTTGCTATGCCATTGCTGAAGAAAATCCAATTTTATTGCCAGTTAGCACTGGGAGACTGAGTGAAGGCCTGGCCCTTGGCTCCTTGGAGGATGTCAGGAATTTCAGACTCACACCTGGTTGTTCAGCTGATATCTAATGTCCTTCAGAGAAAATCTCTTTCCTAAATTGTTGCGGATTCGCTAGGTAATGCCTCCACGTAACAGCAAAGAATTACGAGAAGGATTCTCTTCAATTTTAGACACACAAACAAGTGCGCAGGGTTGTGAATGTTAAAAGTCACATACCTTCAGGCAATGATCTTGCTCTTTCCCAAAGAGGTACACCCGTCTCTCCTGCAATTAAGTGACATCAAGTACTACTGACATGGAGTTCATTTTCAGTTGTCTTAACACAATCCAGCAGAGGGGAAGAAGGAACCATAAGCCAGCACCATAAGCATTGCAAATGTGCCTGTGTGCTGCAGGTTGCATTTTCTGCCTCCAGTGTGTGGTTATTGTCAGCTCACCTCCTGGAATCACTCCAGGCTCTCCAACAGCAGCTCACTGGCAGCTTTATGTACACTAGCTGGTGGGAGAAGGAGGATTTTCCTTTGCGCACGGATTTCTTATAAAACAGCCCAAGATAACATCAGAGGAGTTACCACTGCTGTCAATCAAACAGCCTACATGCTTAGTTTGCCTTTTAAAAGAAACTGAAATTTAGTGCTTCTAGGATCTCATGTGACATATCAACTGAAAAAAAAAAAGTTAAGAAATTACATTTGTGGCCAGAGGGAGGAACCAGGCTGAGGGTGAGGGTCTTTCAGCTGAGGTAGGTGTAACAAAAGTAATCATCTATTCTGAAGGCTCCTGCGCGATAACACTGTAATCGCAAAACAGAGCAATGGCAGGAGTGGTGTAGACAGAGAATGATGCTGACTGCTGCTTTCCCTGTCATGTCCTTGGACACACAGCAAAGGGGACCACCACCATCTCACCTGCCACTGCTGGGACTGTTGGATTAAGGTCACGACAGTGCGTAGCTGAGAATTCCCCTTTAGAATGTAGTTATAAAATAAGCAACAAAGTGAAACACTGCATATTGCAGACAGCTTGTCTCCTGTATGATCTGGGCTTGCTAGTATGAGGAAACCAAAACTGATGTATATCCATTTGGAGACCAAATACATATTTCAAATTATTGTGTCACTTGTTCGTCCAATCAGACTAATATTCTTTAATGAGTTAAACTTCAATGATCCAAACCAGGAGAGTATCAGGGCACCACAGGAAGGGAAAATGTTAAGGAGAGGCTTGACGGTAGAGAAAAACCTCTGTGGATTCATTTCTCAGGCATGAGGGTCAGCATGCACCTTCAGGCAGTAGCTAGGAGGGAAAGGAAAGGGAAAGGGAAAAGGAAAGGAGGAGGAAAGTGAAAGAGACTTCTCTGCATGAAGCTTTGCTCTGTAAACAGACCATGGATGGCTGTTATGAAGCTCAGAAAGTGCTGGTCCCCTGTGAGACATTCAGAGTGTGCTAGAAGTAACAAAACCACTGGAGATGGGTCTCTTAATGGTCCACAGCAATTTTACTATCATAAAATGGGCATAGTGATGCCACATGCTCTGACAAGTCTAAGGTCTGCTTCAGGAATCTTTCTGACACCACGACAGGACCCCAAGGGAAGGGTCTCTGAGAAAGACAACAATGCTGACTGCACATGGAAGACAGAAAACAACAAAAAATAAAAATTAGTCACAGAAAACTGCCATGCGATCCTATGAGTAAAGACAGCATGTGAGATTACAGGCTTCTGGCTGAGAGCTGTACATCACACCACTGACTAGCCCTGAAAATACCAACAGGATTCAGTGAAATCAATGAACACTTCCATGCTTAATTTCATTTTGTCTTCAATACTTTCAAGACCTGAGGATACTGGTGTATATTGTTTATTTGCACCCAGCCTGATCCTCTTTCTGAAGTCCTGTAGCTCCTTATGTGTGATGGTCTGGCATTTCAGGTAACCGATTACACCCTTCATCAAAAAAGAAAAGCTGATAAGCAAGCACATACTTGGCTAAAGGCAGAAGCAAAAATTATTCCTTTAAGGTTCTTCTGTGAAATTCTTGCTGTGCCCAGGGCCATATACTAACTCAGGACAAACTTGAAATAAGACCATCAAACTTGATAGTTTCAGCAAATCTCCTTCCTTCAAAAAAAACCTCTTTATATTTTTTTTTTCTTGCCTTTACATGAAATGAAAGAAAAGGATGGTTATAAGCAGCACATCATCAGCTGTGGTAGATAAGAGAATGTAAATCTCTGCTTTAAATTGGGGCATGTGGGATTTTCTGGTATCCAAATTAGGTAAACAATATTTCCAGGGACTAACTGTTGCTTACACATAGAGCTATAGTGGGGAACATGGAGAGCTTTTTCTTAGATATGCTAGGTGGTGGCAAGCATATTGTTCCCACCACCAAGGTGGTTTCTTCAGCATTTAATCTTTCTTTTACTGCCTTCTTTTGCCTAGGGGAGAACAGTGGCTGGACTAGGAGGTCAGTGTAATGTTTGCTGACCTGAAGGGCCACCAGAATTCTGCCATTCCTGTGCAAACAGCATAGAAGGAGCAAGTGAGTTTCCAGTATTTATGTGCTAATTCTTATGGCAGTGAAGACTTCCTTTCTCCTTAAAATAGCAGACGTATATTTGAACACCAGAGTCCTATTGACAACTCAGAGTTTGAAAAGGACAGATGTGCAGGGTTAGCTGCTCTTTTTGAGTAGCAGAAAAAGATTTGGCCTTTCTGCAGCTGAAACGAGATGGAGTGAGGAGAGCAGGGGAATGGCACAGTTACAGCCCTGTGGTTCAGTGAGGGAGGGTTTTCTTTTTGCCTTGATGATCTTTGAATATATATCACAGTGAGTATCCCAGTAGGCACAGTAGTAAGTTGCAGCATCATTTGGAATGACATCTTTTATTGTAAGAACATACTGGTTCTGGTCAGGAACCTTTTCAACCAAGTACCTGTTTGCTTGAAAGCCGGTATCAACAACCATTTTCCCTCCTGAAAAGAACAGTAGCCTCTCTGGGGCTTTGTCTTCCTTCTGTTGATACCAGTGTATGATGCCATCAAAATTCCCCCCTAACGCTTGAATTTCACATATCATCTGTGCACTTTTTTTGAGCTTAGTAATGGATATAGGGCTCTGTATGGGAATTTCTTGTGCAAATCCACCTAGGAAAGAGAAAAGGAGCAAGGATGTCATTAGCTGGAATTCAGGGATTTGGGAAGAGGCCTGTCAGCACAGGCATGGGTGCCTGTGAAGAAAGGTAAGAAAAGACAGAAGGACTTACAAGACCAAGCAGCTGTGGCCAGCAGCACTGCCAGCAGCAGCATGTTTGCGTGAAATGCTCTGCTGCTGTTGAGAGTCAGAGGATGATGGAAGGGACGTCTGATGAGGAGAATGTTGTGTGGGAGGAGGATGAGACTCTTTAGAGCGGTCCTCAGCAATGGGTCTTCAGTGCACACAGAGATGGGGTGATCTGCAGAAAACTGTCTCCAGAATGGGAAAGGCTAAAATTGGTGAGAGGTTGTAGTCCAGTCTGCTTTTCAGATAAATATGAGAAATTGTGGTAAATCCTAGGGTGGTCCTTGAAAACTCCAGCCAGAGCCACCAAGAAAGGGTTGCAAGTGACAGCAGCTCCAGCTGCGTATTAGGTGGTGAAGGTTTCAGCCTGAAGATCACCCTGGGTGGGTGGTGAGTATGTGTTGTCACCCAGAAGGATGGTGAGGAGAGGTGCACAACGCCCATGTGGGGAGGAGGCGTTCCCCAGTCCCATTAGCGACCTCGTTTTGCTGCGTCAGCTCAGTCACTCAGCTGTGCATGCCAAAGTGCCCGCGGTACCCCTGTGCTGGCGCTGCCCTCCACCACAGCACTGGAGGCACCAGCCTGCAGCAACCAGGGCAGCTGCACTGTGGGGATTTGACTCCGCTTTGGTTTCAAGCGTGGGAGGAAATGTACAACCACAGGATTTTGGTTTCGAACTGCAGATGGGATGCAAACACTTCTTGGAAAGGAAGACTGGAAAACAAGAGCGAGCTTGGGGAGAGCTGCTGTCTGCAGCCACCACAGAGGGACATCTCCGTGAGTGGGGCTGGTGCTGCGAAGTGCTGCCCCGTGCCTGGGCTGCAGCTCACTGGGCAGGAGGGAGAGGAGCTGCTTCAGCCTCCCTCCCTCCTGCTGGCAGCTGGCCACATGCAGCAAGCATGTGTTGCTGACCAGCCTGGAGAGGTGTCCGATGGCACAGGGCTCCAGGCAGATGCAGGCAAGAAGAGACACCTGCTTCAGTGTGGAGGAAGTGAAAATGATCGTTCCTCTCCCAGTAAATAACCATGGGAAACTCCGTTATTTTTCTCTCATGCCACCTTGAGGGTGATGAGAAAGAAAACGTCTTAAGGATCAGAAGACACATCAAAGTTACTAGGTGGTGAGTGACAACAAAGTGATGAGGAAGAGAGAAATATGAGGCAGACTTTGAGGTGAAGGGAGAGAGGTGCAAGGAAAAGGTCACTCATCCCAGGAGCATCCCATGACAGTCTCCTGCATGAGCACCTAGGGTTAATCAGAGTGAAAACTGTGTTGGCAGCTGTACCTTCAGGAGCTGAAATCAAGTTCCTGTTGTCAAAACTAACAGGGCATGTATGAAATGGTAGCAGCACATTGCTGTTCTTCTGATCACACAGCAGATATCTGTCAGGCACCTGATCCCAGGTGGAGCATAGAGCAATACAGTAGTCTCACACAATTAAATGTCTGAATTACAGACACTGTCTGGGTTTTGTATGGTAGCCTTCTAATGCAGTCTCCCAGTAGGAATAATTACAGATCAAACTTGATGGTGTCTATGCCTAGGGAACACATGCAGTGGCCAAGGACTTCTTCAGCAGTATCCCTTTCCAGCTTCAAATAATCACCAAATAGACTTGATACTGAAGAAATGGCCAACATGCACTTTCCAGAGAGCTTCATTATCTATAGTTATCTAAATAGATTCCCCTTTGTAAATCCATGCTTACTAATCCTCATCAGTTTCTTCAGTAGGAGATTAAGTACTGAAGCTCAGATGGAGGATGGAATGCACAGAGGAGAGGAAATTATACTCTTGGGTTGCTTGAAAAATACCAATGGACATGGGGTTGTGATACCATTGCCAGAAAAGTGCCAATACGAAGTGTGGGAAAAGTACCTTCTAGAAGTGCAACCTTAACTTCAAAACAACTGTTTATAATGTCGTTGTGTATCACAGGGAATGCAGAGCTGCTAGCTCTTCAAAAAGCAGTTGGTTAGTTTCCTGTCTAGACGGCAAAATAATCAGAAGTGAAGGCTTCTTGTGATTGGAAGCGTTCGCATCTTTCTGAGTGGGGTAAAAAAAAAAAATATTATGTGAGTATATTTTAAAAAACTACAAAAAGCTGCCAGATCAACAGCAGGGCTACACTGGCTCATGACTTAATCATCAGTGATCTTGGAGGTATCCACGTTAGAAGTATGCAAACAGCACGAAAGGAACTGGTTGCGAGTACGCGGCTGAGGAAAACATGCAGGCCGACTCAATGTGAGTGATAAAGCATGATTCAACTTTATTGCCCGACATAGCGTGCATTTATACCAAATACCATAATTATGCATACTTGTCTCTATCTAATAGGCTAAGCACTAAAAGGTTACATTTACTTACTCCACCTACTTGGGTTTAGCTAGCTGTGCGCATCCCACATTCTTCTGACTCTTATCTCTTCAAGGACATCCTGACCCTGCCTTAGTTAGTACTTTTCCGTTCCCCCTTTCCCACGGCCTAATAGACAAGCTATCTAAGGCCTACTTATGTCAACTAAAATGGGCTCTGCTCGTACAGTTGCTTGGTGGACTCATGTCCATGCTCCTTGAGCCAATCCCTGACAACCGGTGACTTCCCAGTATTTATGTGCTAATTCTTGAGGTAGCGAAGACTTCATTTGTCCTTAAAGTAGGGTTAGCTGCTCTTCTTGAGCAGCAGAAAAAGGTTTGGCCTTTCTGCAGCTGAAACCAGACGGAATGAGAAGATCAGGGCAGTGGCAGAGTTACAGCCCTGTGGTTCAGATGTTGAGGGAAGGTGTGTTTGGTTTGTTGGGTTTTCTTTTTGCCTTGACAATCTTTGAATGTATATCACAGTGAGTATCCCAGTAGGCACAGTAATAAGTAGCAGCATCATCTGGAATAACTTCTTTTATTCTAAGAACACACCGGTTGTGGCCAGAAATCTTTTCAACCAAGTACCTGTTTGCTTGAAAGCCAGTATCAACCGTAGATTTCCCTACTAAAAAGAACAGTAGCCTCTCTGGGGCTTTGCCTTCTTTCTGTCGATACCAGTGTATGACGCTGCCATCAAAATTCCCCCCTAACGCTTGAATTTCACATGTCATCCGTGCACTTTTTTTGGACTTAGTAATGGATATAGGGCTCTGTATGGGAATTTCTTGTGCAAATCCACCTAGGAAAGAGAAAAGGAGCAAGGATGTCATTAGCTGGAACTCAGGGATTTGGGAAGAGGCCTGTCAGCACAGGCATGGGTGCCTGTGAAGAAAGGTAAGAAAAGACAGAAGGACTTACAAGACCAAGCAGCTGTGGCCAGCAGCGCTGCCAGCAGCAGCATGTTTGCGTGAAATGCTCTGCTGCTGTTGAGAGTCAGAGGATGATGGAAGGGCATTGAGGATGTGCGCTCTGTCCTACCTCAGGAACTTGGAGGCATAAAACTCTCTGTTTTCTGACTTAGCTGTCAGGCAAATATCAGCTTTCCAAAATGGTAAAACCAGGCTTTGTTGGTAGAATCTGATCTGTAGAACTCAGCACTCTTATCCTGAAGGCCCTGAGAGTCTCTGCTTGCCAGGGGCATAGCCCATGACTGAGGATTTCAGGTCTGGCCTGGCCACATCAGGCAAGAACCTATGACAATAGCATTAGGTTTTCTGGGCAGTTTTAAGGATTTGTGGTTCCTGAAATGCAAAGGAAATAAAAGAAAAACATAAAGGAGGATGTGTAAGATCATCTTGTGTTCTCTCCTTCCTTAATATCAATGTCATTTTTCTCCAAGAGAAAACACTGAGGGGATGGAGATATGATTGTCTGCTTGCTCCAAGGATTCCCATGGAGAAATTTACAGCTAACATTCATTCACACACACAGACAGGCTGTGTTCACTGTCAGGTGAGTGCTCTCAGTACAATCAAGCTTTCACCACAAGAGCAATATTCTATATATTTTCCCTAAAGTGACTGGGACTCTCAAATTTCTGGATGTTACAGACATGTGTGAGTCCTGAAATGATTATTGACATCAGATATTTGGCAGATGTCGAGATAAATTGCTGTTTTTCTTAAGCTGTTGCAGGAAATCATGAAAGAGGGCTGGAACAGGGAAGTATCTGCATTTTGGCAGTGATCAAAGTGCAAAGAGCCTTTTAGTACAGCTTATCTTTCTCCACCTAACACTGTGATGCCCTGATAAAACCAGTACGCACAGTAGTAAGTGCCAGAATCTCTTGGGGTTAAAGAATGGATTGTAAGACTATAGACAGGCTCAGAAGGATTCTTGCCAACTTTAAATCTCCTTGAATCTCCACTGTCTGCAGTAGCACGTTGCTGTCCTGACATGTACAGTATCCTCTTCGGTGGCTCTCCAGGAAGCTGCATGTACCAGTGCACGGTTCCTTCATGGCTCATTCGGCACACCATGCTGGTGGAGCTGCCAGGCACCTGCCTCTGTATCTCTGGGTTTTGCACCGGTACTGCCTGGGCATCTGCACCTGTAAGGAGAAGCAGAGAAATTGTGAGAAGGGGAGGAAACCACTGTTGTTTGGAGCCAGGACTGTGTTCTTGGCACACAGGAGGGAGAGAGGAGATGAAAAAGGGCTTACAGGACCAGAAAGAAGTAGCAAGAAGAATGGTGAACAGCAACATGTTGCCCATGTGTGTTAAACCTGGCAATGAAAGAAACAGAGACAGAAGCATGATAAAGCCCTTCAGGTGGAGAAAGCATGAAGCAGCTCAGAGGAGGAAGTGACTCATTTGGCACATCCAATGGCCGTTCTTCAACTTACTGCTCTGGAGAGTGTTGATGTTACTGAGAAGCTCAACCACAGCAGTAACAGGGTGAAAAGATCCTAGAAGACACAGTTGGAAATAGTTTTTCTTTATCTGCTACATTCCTCTCAAATTTAACTGCTGAGCTCACAATTTAAAAACTCAAGATGTTCTTTTCTCCACAGACACCCCAAAGTTGTCCCCAAAACACATTTCACCAGCCTTTCCTAGAAAATACCGCCTCCTTTGGGAACATGAATGGGATAAGTCGTAGTGAACCATTGTCTCTTACTTAAAACAGGTCCAATCTGCCTGGTGAGCCTTATCCATTTACCTCGGAAAATGGTGAAGTGAAGCCAGGGTTCCCCAGCCGGCTTTTTGCTGCCCTCTGCTTGTTCTTGTACTTTCCCTCATTTCAGAGCCCTGCAGAGGTGTCCTGCAAAGCCTTCATGACAAATGGTCACTTGGGCAGCAGCCACCACAGGGCGTTCTCTTCCCTGAGAAAGATTTATCATTGTCTAACCAAAGAGAGATAACCTACTCTGGATGTTTTTTTTTGCGTCTTTGTCAATAGCATCATAATAAACAATGAAATCTCATCTCACGAGTAGTACCAGAAGTTCGTATTGTCCTTTTGCCCTTCTGACAGACAGATGAATTTGTGTCAGGTCCTGTAGTGCAGACATCTACAATGGAAGAAGTAGAACAACAAAAGAATAATAATCATAGAGTTTACTGACTGGAAGGCTTTGTCTTTATTAATAAGCCAATTAAGTGTGAAAGCCATAGAGGAAGGTATCTTTCAAGGCCAAACAGAAGCTGCAAGGAGAACCTGAAGCAACGAGATTTTCAGAGAAGACATCTGGGCCTATAGGAAAATAAGTAATGAAGCTCAGATGGGGGGTGGACTGCCATTGAAGAGAAATAACAATGTGCTTGAGTTATGTGACGTTATCACATGGACACAGGGTTGTGATCGCATTGCCACCTAAGTGAAATGTCATTGTGGTCTGCTCTCAGCTGTCTGGCTCAGCAGTGCTGTGTCACCTGTTCCATATATTCCATGGTTTATTCTGCAGCTTTCTCTTTTAAATAGTCTGAATCCTTTCTTGGGGACATCTTTTCAGGAGATGCCCAGTGTAACAGAGCCTTGCTGTAGCAAGAGGTGCTAAGGAGTATTGGTGTTATAAGGAGTCATCACCATCATAAACATTGAAACAGGAGAATTTGGTGATGAGTGTCATGAGCATCTCCAGCGTGACCAGGGTCTGAAGTCTCCCAGGCCAGATCTCCATGGCAATATCCTCCTGCTACGCTCTGTCCCTGCTATTGCTTCATTTTTGCTGCTTAGGCAGTACTTGGGAAAGTATCTATATTGTTCAAAAATGCTCTGTGTCACTCCCTAAATCCAGCTGTGCTTACCATCATCCCCAGGAGTGCTCCTTTTCCCCAGCACAGCACATGGTGCCAGATGAGGTGTAGCACGCTGCAGTTTTCTGCTTTTTTCCCTGTGCATTGTTTCTATTTACATGCTCAGCACAAAAGTGTCGGGAGGTTGCAGAGGCAGGAAGGTGCAATGGTGGTTCTCTGTGTTTGATGTAAAGCTGCCGCTCAGGGTACAGGCAGCTTTCTGTACAGGCTGTCTGTGGTCTGCTGGTTCTGTGTGCCTGCCAGTAGGCACAGTAGTAGGTACCTTCATCGTTGGAGTTTATGTCATTGATGGAGAACGAGCAGAGATTGGTACCTTTCTTCACAGAAGAATACTTTCTTGTATTGGAATTATCATCATAAACAGGTTGACCTGATCCGATATACAGAATCCGTTCAGGAGCTTTGGAGGGTATATGTCGGTACCAATGTATAAGCGCAGACTGGAAGTCAGATATGCCCTGGGTTGTACAGTCAATCCAGGCAGTTCTAGTTTCCTTTCTGGTGATGGAGGCTTGGCTCTGTTTCAGAAGCACTTGTGCTTGTCCATCTATAAAGAAGGAGAGAAAACAGAACAAACAGCCTCAGCCTGCTGTTCATGCTCACGTGTAAATAGGGGGTGCTCCTGCCGCTGCCCCACACCGGGCTGACAAGGGGAACCTACGAGACCAGGCTGCAGCCAGGGCCAGGAGCGGGAGCAGCAGCATCTCGAGGGCTCTGGCTGGCGTCTGCCTCTGGGAGGAAGGCAGGGCTGCAGGGCTGGGGCTGAGCAAAGGAAACCACTCGCTTGGGCATCATCCTGAGAGGTTTCCCGGCAGCAGGTGGGTGGCGTTGAGATAAAGCAACCTGACTGAACCCCGCTGACTGTTATCTTGATTATAGCTTTTACACACTTGGCACAGACTCACCTTCTCTCCCTCTCTCTTTCTCTCATACACACCAACAAATTTACTTTAACTCACTTGAAGTAATTTTGTAGTCTGAAGCAGTTTTTATGCCTACTTTTGGACTGGTTGAAGGCTGCTAAAGAATGCTTGAGTCAGACACTTTTCCTTATGTCCACTACCAATAGAAAGGAGAAAAAGTAAGAATGTGGAACTTAATGAATTTGAAGTCTCTCAAGTTACTCTCTGTGACACAGGCTGAATGCCAAAGGCTTGGAAGATACACAGCAGAGATTTGGGAGCTCAGAAGTAGTATTGGTGTGCTTGCAACTGCTTCTTGTAACAGGTGAGGTAAGCTGCATGTCTAAATGCTGGGTGTGACTCAAGGAAGCACAAATGCTTTATCCCCCAATTGATTTAGCCTAAAAGAAAGATGATTAGGGCAAGCAAAACACAGAAATTACCTGTTTTGCCTCTTTTGCCTTTTGAAAGTCATTCTTCAGATGCTAGGTCATTGGTGGCTATCATTCGAAGTTGTCTACACCAGTTCTCCTTTCTGTGCTGTTGTAATGTTATTTTAGTGAGGTGTCAGGCTGTTTGTTTGTTTGGGTTTGTTTTGTGTTTGTTTTGGTTTTGTTTGTTTTGGTATATTTCAAGTGATTTTCACATAGATGCTGTAAGTGCTCTCCTGCGATTGCACCAGGAATTTGATCTTTCATTCTTCTGTGAAATGTGACCGATACCCCAGTGCTCAATGCGCTCTGGAGACCCTGTACTGAAGACCCGGAATACTGGGTGTTCTGGCATCAGAACAGTATCACAGTGTCACAGTATGTTTGGGATTGGAAGGGACCTCAAAAGATCATCTAGTTCAATCTCCCTGCTGGAGCAGGAAGCCCCAGGTGAGGTTGCATAGGAACATGTCCAGGCGGGTCTTGAATGTCTCCAGCGAAGGAGACTCCACAAGCCCCCTGGGCAGCCTGTTCCAGTGCTCTGTCACCCTCACTGATAAGAAGTTTTTTCTCAATTTAAGTGGAACCTCTTGTGTTCCAGCTTGATCCCATTACCCCTTGTCCTATCATTGTTTGCCACTGAGAAGAGCCTGGCTCCATCCTTGTGGCACTCACGCTTTATATATTTATAACCATTAATAAGGTCACCCCTCAGTCTCCTCTTCTCCAAACTAAAGAGACCCAGCTCCCTCAGCCTTTCTTCATAAGGGAGGTGCTCCACTCCCTTAATCATCTTTGTTGCCCTACGCTGGACCCTCTCCAGCAGTTCCCTGTCCTTGAACCGAGGGGCCCAGAACTGGACACAATATTCCAGATGTGGTCTCACCAGGGCGGAGTAGAGGGGAAGGAGGACCTCTCTTGATCTACTAACCACACCCCTTGTAATACACTCCAGGATGCCATTGGCCTTCCTGGCCACAAGGGCACAGTGCTGGCTCACGGTCATCCTGTTGTCCAGCAGGACCCCCAGGTCCCTTTCCCCTACACTGCTCTCTAATATGTAATTTCCCAACCTATACTGGAACCTGGGGTTGTTCCTGCCCAGATGCAGGACTCTACACTTCCCCTTGTTAAATTTCATCAGGTTATTCCCTGCCCAACTCTCCAGCCTGTCCAGGTCCCGCCAGGTGGCAGCACAGCCTTCTGGCGTGTCAGCCACTCCTCCCAGCTTAGTGTCATCAGCAAACTTGCTGACAGTACACTCAATTCCCTCGTCCAAATTGTTAATGAATATATTGAATAATGTTGGCCCCAGTACTGACCCCTGAGGCACTCCACTAGATACTGGCCTCCAACTAGACTCCGCACCATTGACTACCACTCTCTGGCTTCTCTCCTTCAGCCAGTTTGCAACCCACCTCACTAGTCTATTGTCTAGACCACACCTCCTCAACTTAGCTGTGAGGATGCTGTGGGAGACTGTGTCAAAGGCTTTACTGAAGTCAAGGCAGACCACATCCACCGCTCTGCCATCATCCATCCACCTTGTTACATTCTCATAAAAGGCTATGAGTTTGGTCAAGCATGACTTACTCTTGGTAAAGCCATGCTGACTGTCCCTAATAACCCTCTTATCCTTGATATGCCTTGAGGTGACACCAAGGATAAGCTGTTCCATTACTTTCCCAGGGACAGAGGTGAGGCTGACCCGTCTATAACTACCTGGGTCCTCCATCCTGCCCTTTTTGAAGACTGGAGTGACATTTGCTTTCCTCCAATCCTCAGGCACCTCTCCCATTTCCCAAGACTTGACAAAGATGATGGAGAACGGTCCAGCAATGACTTCAGCCAGCTCCCTCAGCACCCACGGATGCATCCCATCTGGACCCGTGGATTTATGGAAGTCCAGGCTATTTAATTGCTCCCTAACCCAGTCCTCATCAACTAAAGCAAACTCCTCCATTGAGCTGGCTTCATCCAGGGTTTCAGGGATACAGGGCTCCCCAGGACATCTTCCAGCAGAGTACAACCGTGGTCCTATGATTTTATCACTCAGTGTTTGTCCATAAACAGAAAAGGGCTGAAATAGTTTAAATTACTGTCTTTCTGTTTGTAAAAAGCAAGTGTGAATAGCTATTGTCAAGTTAGTGTTTGCTTTGCGGGTTTGCTGCCTTGTTAGGTGAGGAGATCCACTGAAGTCTATCAAGAGTCCTGTGTTTTAACCTAAATGAAGATCTGGTCAACTCTAAATGGAATTAAAAAAAAAAAAAGAGAAAACAAAACAAGACACTCCACCAGTAGAGGAATGCTAAATGGGTATATTGCCTCTGCAACCCTGAGCGGTGCTTCAAGTTCATTTTCACTTCCATCCTGCTATTTCGTGGTTTTGATGAGCCAGTTCAAACCACTTTTGAAACATCAGTGGTTAGGGCTCTTCAACAGGTCAAACTGAATTCAGTATTGGTTGTTGTTCTGATTTCAGCTAGGAAATCTTAAGTCAACAGATTAAGAGCTCTTTCTGGACTGGTACATCTGATACATGTATCACAGCAACTATGAAGCGTATGTAAAGCCATTCAAATGGTCAGTAATCAATTACAATGATGAATATGAATTTAGGTAACTTAAGGATTGACTTATAACAGTCTTTCTGTAGATGTATCTATCTTGACAACACATTAGTGTTCCAGACTGGCTTCTTCCTTTGCTCAAAACTTGCAGCCTGTTTAGAAGACATGAAAAATCAGGTCAGCTATTGTACCAAGGCAGACCAGATGAGGAGCTGTGCATTGCAAGGAAGGAACTGTAAACTAATGCACGAGAGGCTTCTTCAAATTTTTGGGGAATTCAGGCCTATCTGGAACAGCACATCCGTCTTGAATGAGCAAAGAGTCTGCTCTGCACCTCTGTCACCCCATCTTATTGCTCCACACCATGCTGGAGACACTTGAATGCAGATGCTGCTTTCCGTGGTGCTTTGACTGTGGCTTTGCTTCCTTTCTCTCCGGCCTTTCCTTACCTGTATCTGCTACCATTCAGGTCAACACTCAAGATAGTACTGACTTCATCAGGCACAACCCAGCCCTTTCTTGCGAGCATAAATCACAGGGAAAGCTGCACATTTCCACTCCAGCAGGAGCTGACCTGAGTGTGGGAGAGAACTCTGTCTGTCTCCTGTTTTACTGCAAATCCTGCTTAGTGAAGAGGCCCTTCCTCTCATTTCTGCTGGGCTTTGGCTGAACAATCCACCGTGCAAAGTGCTGAGCCCTCACAAGGACTGCGAGTCAGGGGGGCGTCACAAGAAGAGGCTCAATCTCCCACCAACAGTGAAAATCCAATTACCGGTACAAAGTGTGGGAAAAGTACCTTCTACAAGTGCAACCTTAACTTCAAAACAACTGTTTATAATGTCATTGTGTATCACAGGGAATGCAGAGCTGCTAGCTGTTCAAAAAGCTGTTGGTTGATTTCCTGTCTAAATGGCAAAATAGTTAGAAGTGAAGGCTTCTTGTGATTGGAAGCGTTTGCATCTTTCTGAGTGGGGTAAAAAAAAAGATTGTGTGAGTTTATTTTAAAAAACTACAAAAAGCTGCCAGATCAACAGCAGGGCTACACTGGCTCATGACTTAAACATCTTGGATACCTTGGAAATATCCACATTAGATGTATGCAAACAGCATGAAAGGAACCAGTGACTTCCCAGTATTTATGTGCCAATTCTTAAGGTAGCGAAGATTTCATTTGTCCTTAAAGTAGGGTTAGCTGCTCTTTTTGATTAGCAGAAAATGGTTTGGCCTTTCTGCAGCTGAAACCAGATGGAATGAAAAGATCTGGTCAGTGGCAGAGTTACAGCCCTGTGGTTCAGACGTTGAGGGAAGGTGTGTTTGGTTTGTTGGGGTTCTTTTTGCCTTGACAGCCTTTGAATGTATATCACAGTGAGCATCCCAGTAGGCACAGTAATAAGTAGCAGCATCATCTGGAACAACTTCTTTTATTGTAAGAACACACCGGTTGTGGCCAGAAACCTTTTCAACCAAGTACCTGTTTGCTTTCAAGCCAGTCTCAACAGTAGCTTTCCCTGCTGAAAAGAACAGTAGCCTCTCTGGGGCTTTGCCTTCTTTCTGTCGATACCAGTGTATGACACTGCCATCAAAATTCCCCCCTAACGCTTGAATTTCACATGTCATCCGTGCACTTTTTTTGAACTTAGTAAGTGATATAGGGCTCTGTATGGGAATTTCTTGTGCAAATCCACCTAGGAAAGAGAAAAGGAGCAAGGATGTCATTAGCTGGAATTCAGGGATTTGGGAAGAGGCCTGTCAGCACAGGCATGGGTGCCTGTGAAGAAAGGTAAGAAAAGACAGAAGGACTTACAAGACCAAGCAGCTGTGGCCAGCAGCGCTGCCAGCAGCAGCATGTTTGCGTGAAATGCTCTGCTGCTGTTGAGAGTCAGAGGATGATGGAAGGGACGTCTGATGAGGAGAATGTTGTGTGGGAGGAGGATGAGACTCTTTAGAGTGGTCCTCAGCGATGGGTCTTCAGTGCACACAGAGGTGGGTTGATCTGCAGAAAACTGTCTCCAGAATGGGAAAGGCTAAAATTGGTGAGAGGTTGTAGTCCAGTCTGCTTTTCAGATAAATATGAGTCACCTGGTAAATGCCAGGGTTGTCCTTGAAAACTCCAGCCAGAGGCACTGAGAAAGGTTTGCAAGCGACAGCAGCTCCAGGTGTGTATTGTGCGGTGAAGGTTTCAGCCTGGAGATCACGTGAGGTGTTCTGTGTCTACGTTCTGTCACCCGGAGTGGTGAGGAGAGGTGCACAATGCCCATGCGGGGAGGAGGCGTTCCCCAGTCCCATTGGAGACCTCGTTTTGCTGCGTCAGCTCAGTCACTCAGCTGTGCATGCCAAAGTGCCTGCGGTACCCTGTGCTGGCGCTGCCCTCCACCAGAGCACTGGAGGCACCAGCCTGCAGCAACCAGGGCAGCTGCACCGTGGGAATGTGATTCCGCTTTGGTTTCAAGCGTGGGAGGAAGTGTACGACCACAGGATTTCGGTTTTGAGGCTCAGATGAGATGCAAACACTTCTTGGAAAGGAAGACTGGAAAACAAGAGCGAGCTTGGGGAGAGCTGCTGTCTGCAGCCACCACAGAGGGACATCGTTGTTGGCTGCTCCATCTTCTGTGTTAGGAAGCTGCAGTCACCTCACTCCAGAAACCTCCTAGACTGGTTGTGTGGAGTCTTCACATCCCAGGACATGAGGAAAGAAGGCAAGCTGACTGCAGGTAGCGTCTGAGGTCACATGTACTACAACCTGTCTTTCAAATAGTTAAAGGGGCTAGAAACATCTAGAGCAAGCCGTTATGTATTCAAAGCTTTCCAAAATCCCACAAAAGCAATGTTTGGAGCCAGTGAAACTGAAAAGCTCCCACTAGGGAGGTATTGGTGCTATTCTTTGAAGGTGCAGACATATTAGAGGAAATCTCACAGGGCATTGAGGATGTGCGCTCTGTCCTACCTCAGGAACTTGGAGGCATAAAACTCTCTCAGTTTTCTGACTTAGCTGTCCGGCAAATGTCAGCTTTCCAAAATGGTAAAACCAGAATCTGATCTGTAGGACTCAGCACTCTTATCCTGAAGGCCCTGAGAGTCTCTGCTTGCCAGGGGCATAGCCCATGACTGAGGATTTCAGGTCTGGCCTGGCCACATCAGGCAAGAACCTATGACAATAACATTAGGTTTTCTGGGCAGTTTTAAGGATTTGTGGTTCTTGAAATGCAAAGGAAATAAAAGAAAAATATGAAGGAGGATGTGCAAGATCATCTCGTGTTCTCTCCTTCTTTAATATCAATGTCTTTTTTCTCCAAGAGAAAACACTGAGGGGATCGAGATACGCTTGTCTGCTTATTCCAAGGATTCCCATGGAGAAATTTACAGCTAACATTCATTCACACAAACAGACAGGCTGTGTTCACTGTCAGGTGAGTGCTCTCAGTACAATCAAGCTTTCACCACAAGAGCAATGTTCTATATATTTTCCCTAAAGTGACTGGGACTCTCAAATTTCTGGATGTTACAGACATGTGTGAGTCCTGAAATGATTATTGACATCAGATATTTGGCAGATGTCGAGATAAATTGCTGTTTTTCTTAAGCTGTTGCAGGAAATCATGAAAGAGGGCTGGAACAAGGAAGTATCTGCATTTTGGCAGTGATCAAAGTGCAAAGAGCCTTTTAGTACAGCTTATCTTTCTCCACCTAACACTGTGATGCCCTGATAAAACCAGTACGCACAGTAGTAAGTGCCAGAATCTCTTGGGGTTAAAGAATGGATTGTAAGACTATAGACAGGCTCAGAAGGATTCTTGCCAACTTTAAATCTCCTTGAATCTCCACTGTCTGCAACAGCACGTTGCTGTCCTGACATGTACAGTATCCTCTTCGGTGGCTCTCCAGGAAGCTGCATGTACCAGTGCACGGTTCCTTCATGGCTCATTCGGCACACCATGCTGGTGGAGCTGCCGGGCACCTGCCTCTGTATCTCTGGGTTTTGCACCGGTACTGCCTGGGCATCTCCACCTGTAAGGAGAAGCAGAGAAATTGAGAGAAGGGGAGGAAACCACAGTTATTTGGAGCCAGGACTGTGTTCTTGACACACAGGAGGGAGAGAGGAGAGGGGAGGGGAAATGAAAAAGGGCTTACAGGAGCAGAAAGAAGTAGTAAGAAGAATGGTGAACAGCAGCATGTTGCCCATGTGGGTTAAACTTGGCAATGAAAGAAACAGAGACAGAAGCATGATAAAGCCCTTCAGGTGGAGAAAGCATGAAGCAGCTCGGAGGAGGAAGTGACTAATTTGGCACATCCAATGGCGGTTCTTCAACTTGCTACTGTGGAGAGTGTTGACGTTACTGAGAAGCTCAACCACAGCAGTAGCAGGGTGTAAAGATCCTAAAAGACACAGTTGGAAATAGTTTTTCTTCATGTGCTACATTCCTCTCAGATTTAACTGCTGAGCTCAGCTTTTTCTTGTACTTTCCCTCATTTCAGAGCCCTGCAGAGGTGTCCTGCAAAGCCTTCATGGCAAATGGTCACATGGGCAGCAGCCACCACAGGGCATTCTCTTCCCTGAGAAAGATTTATCATTATCTAACCAAAGAGAGATAACCTACTCTGGATGTTTTTTTGAGTCTCTGTCAATAGCATCAAAATACACAACCAAATCTCATCTCACGAATAGTACAGAAAGTTCGTATTGTCCTTTTGCCCTTCTGACACACAGATGAACTTGTGTCAGGTCCTGTAGTGCAGACATCTACAATCGAAGAAGAAGAAGAAAGAAGAAGAAGAAATACAGAAGAATAATAACCATAGAGATTACTGAATGGAAGGCTTTGTCTTTATTAATAAGCCAATTAAGTGTGAAAGCCAGAGAGGAAGGTATCTTTCAAGGCCAAACAGAAGCTGCACGGAGAACCTGCAGCAACGAGATTTTCAGAGAAGACATCTGGGCCTGTAGGAAGATAAGTAATGAAGCTCAGATGGGGGGTGGACTGCCATTGAGGAGAAATAACAATGTGCTTGAGTTATGTGACATTATCACATGGACACAGGGTTGTGATTGCATTGCCATCTAAGTGAAATGTCATTGTGGTCTGCTCTCAGCTGTCTGGCTCAGCAGTGTTGTGTCACCTGTTCCATATATTCCATGGTTTAGTCTGCAGCTTTCTCTTGTAAATAGTCTTCTGAATCCTTTCTTGGGGACATCATTTCAGGAGATGCTCAGTGTAACAGAGCCTTGCTGTAGGAAGAGGTGCTAAGGAGTATTGGTGTTATAAGGAGTCATCACTATCATAAACATTGAAACAGGAGAGAGCATTGATGAGTCTCACAAGCATCTCCAGTGTGACCTGGGTCTGAAGTCTCCCAGGCCAGATCTCCATGTCAATATCCTCCTGCTACGCTCTGTCCCTGCTATTGCTTCATTTTTGCTGCTTAGGCAGTACTTGGGAAAGTATCTATATTGTTCAAAAATGCTCTGTGTCACTCCCTAAATCCAGCTGTGCTTACCATCATCCCCAGGAGTGCTCCTTTTCCCCAGCACAGCACATGGTGCCAGATGAGGTGTAGCACACTGCAGTTTTCTGCTTTTTTCCCTGTGCATTGTTTCTATTTACATGCTCAGCACAAAAGTGTCGGGAGGTTGCAGAGGCAGGAAGGTGCAATGGTGGTTCTCTGTGTTTGATGTAAAGCTGCCACTCAGGGTACAGGCAGCTTTCTGTACAGGCTGTCTGTGGTCTGCTGGTTCTGTGTGCCTGCCAGTAGGCACAGTAGTAGGTACCTTCATCGTTGGAGTTTATGTCATTGATGGAGAACGAGCAGAGATTGGTACCTTTCTTCACAGAAGAATACTTTCTTATATTGGAATTATCATCATAAACAGGTTGACCTGATCCGATATACAGAATCCGTTCAGGAGCTTTGGAGGGTATATGTCGGTACCAATGTATAAGCGCAGACTGGAAGTCAGATATGCCCTGGGTTGTACAGTCAATCCAGGCAGTTCTAGTTTCCTTTCTGGTGATGGAGGCTTGGCTCTGTTTCAGAAGCACTTGTGCTTGTCCACCTGGAAAGGAGAGAAAACAGAACAAACAGCCTCAGCCTGCTGTTCATGCTCACGTGTAAATAGGGGGTGCCTCCTGCCGCTGCCCCGCACCGGGCTGACAAGGGGAACCTACGAGACCAGGCTGCAGCCAGGGCCAGGAGCGGGAGCAGCAGCATCTCGAGGGCTCTGGCTGGCGTCTGCCTCTGGGAGGAAGGCAGGGCTGCAGGGCTGGGGCTGAGCAAAGGAAACCACTCGCTTGGGCATCATCTGGAGAGGTTTCCTGGCAGCAGGTGGGTGGCGTTGAGATAAAGCAACCTGACTGAACCCCGCTGACTGTTATCTTGATTATAGCTTTTACACACTTGGCACAGACTCACCTTCTCTCCCTCTCTCTCTTTCTCTCATACACACCAACAAATTTAGTTTAACTCACTTGAAGCAATTTTGTAGTCTGAAGCAGTTTTTATGCCTACTTTTGGACTGGTTGAAGGCTGCTAAAGAATGCTTGAGTCAGACACTTTTCCTCATGTCCACTGCCATTAAAATGGAGAAAAAGTAAGAACGTGGAACTTCATGAATTTGAAGTCTCTCAAGTTACTCTCTGTGACACAGGCTGAATGCCCAAGGCTTGGAAGACACACAGCAGAGATTTGGGAGCTCAGAAGTAGTATTGGTGTGCTTGCAACTGCTTCTTGTAACAGGTGAGGTAAGCTGCATGTCTAAATGCTGGGTGTGACTCAAGGAAGCACAAATGCTTTATCCCCCAATTGATTTAGCCTAAAAGAAAGATGATTAGGGCAAGCAAAACACAGAAATTACCTGTTTTGCCTGTTTTGCCTTTTGAAAGTCATTCTTCAGATGCTAGGTCATTGGTGGCTCTCATTCGAAGTTGTCTACACCAATTCTCCTTTCTGTGCTGTTGTAATGTTATTTTAGTGAGGTGTCAGCCTGTTTGTTTGTTTGGGTTTGTTTTGTGTTTGTTTTGGTTTTGTTTGTTTTGGTATATTTCAAGTGATTTTCACATAGATGCTGTAAGTGCTCTCCTGCGATTGCACCAGGAATTTGATCTTTCATTCTTCTGTGAAATGTGACCGATACCCCAGTGCTCAATGTGCTCTGGAGACCCTGTACTGAAGACCCGGAATACTGGGTGTTCTGGCATCAGAGCAGTATCACAGTGTCACAGTATGTTTGGGATTGGAAGGGACCTCAAAAATCATCTAGTTCAATCTCCCTGCTGGAGCAGGAAGCCCTTGGTGAGGTTGCATAGGAACATGTCCAGGCGGGTCTTGAATGTCTCCAGCAAAGGAGACTCCACAAGCCCCCTGGGCAGCCTGTTCCAGTGCTCTGTCACCCTCACTGAGAAGAAGTTTTTTCTCAAATTTAAGTGGAACCTCTTGTGTTCCAGCTTGATCCCATTACCCCTTGTCCTATCATTGTTTGCCACCGAGAAGAGCCTGGCTCCATCCTCGTGGCACTCACCCTTTATATATTTATAACCATTAATAAGGTCACCCCTCAGTATCCTCTTCTCCAAACTAAAGAGACCCAGCTCCCTCAGCCTTTCTTCATAAGGGAGATGCTCCACTCCCTTAATCATCTTTGTTGCCCTACGCTGGAGTCTCTCCAGCAGTTCCCTGTCCTTGAACTGAGGGGCCCAGAACTGGACACAATATTCCAGATGTGGTCTCACCAGGGCGGAGTAGAGGGGAAGGAGGACCTCTCTCGATCTACTAACCACCCCCATTGTAATATACCCCAGGATGCCATTGGCCTTCCTGGCCACAAGGGCACAGTGCTGGCTCACGGTCATCCTGTTGTCCACCAGGACCCCCAGGTCCCTTTCCCCTACACTGCTCTCTAATATGTAATTTCCCAACCTATACTGGAACCTGGGGTTGTTCCTGCCCAGATGCAGGACTCTACAATTTCCCTTGTTAAATTTCATCAGGTTATTCCCCGCCCAACTCTCCAGCCTGTCCAGGTCCCGCTGGATGGCACCACAGCCTTCTGGCGTGTCAGCCACCCCTCCCAGCTTAGTGTCATCAGCAAACTTGCTGATAGTACACTCAATTCCCTCGTCCAAATTGTTAATGAATATATTGAATAATATTGGCCTCAGTACTGATGTCTGAGGCACTTCACTAGATATTGGCCTCCAACTACACCCCACACCATTGACTACCACTCTCTGGCTTCTCTCCTTCAGCCAGTTCGCAACCCACCTCACTACTCTATTGTCTAGACCACACCTCCTCAACTTAGCTGTGAGGATGCTGTGGGAGACTGTGTCAAAGGCTTTACTGAAGTCAAGGTAGACCACATTCACCGCTCTGCCATCATCCATCCACCTTGTTACATTCTCATAAAAGGCTATGAGGTTGGTCAAGCATGACTTACTCTTGGTAAAGCCATGCTGACTGTCCCTAATAACCCTCTTATCCTTGATATGCCTTGAGATGGTACCAAGGATAAGCTGTTCCATTACTTTCCCAGGTGAGCCTGACCCGTCTATAACTACCTGGGTCCTCCATCCTGCCCTTTTTGAAGACTGGAGTGACATTTGCTTTCCTCCAATCCTCAGGCACCTCTCCCATTACCCAAGACTTGACAAAGATGATGGAGAACGGTCCAGCAATGACTTCAGCCAGCTCCCTCAGCACCCGCGGATGCATCCCATCAGGACCCGTGGATTTATGGAAGTCCAGACTATTTAATTGATCCCTAACCCAGTCCTCATCAACTAAAGCAAACTCCTCCATTGACCTGGCTTCATCCAAGGTCTCAGGGATACAGGGCTCCCCAGGACAGCTTCCAGCAGAGTACAACCGTGGTCCTATGATTTTATCACTCAGTGTTTGTCCATAAACAGAAAAGGGCTGAAATAGTTTAAATTACTGTCTTTCTGTTTGTAAAAAGCAAGTGTAAATAGCTATTGTCGAGTTAGTGTTTGCTTTGCGGGTTTGCTGCCTTGTTAGATGAGGAGATCCACTGAAGTCTATCAAGAGTCCTGTGTTTTAACCTAAATGAAGATCTGGTCAACTCTAAATGGAATTAAAAAAAAAAAAGAGAAAACAAAACAAGACACTCCACCAGTAGAGGAATGCTAAATGGGTATATTGCCTCTGCAACCCTGAGCGGTGCTTCAAGTTCATTTTCACTTACATCCTGCTGTTCTGTGGTTTTGATGATCCAGTTCAAACCATTTTTGAAACATCAGTGGTTAGGGCTCTTCAACAGGTCAAACTGAATTCAGCATTGGTTGTTGTTCTGATTTCAGCTAGGAAATCTTAAGTCAACAGATTAAGAGCTCTTTCTGGACTGGTACATCTGATACATGTATCACAGCAACTATGAAGCGTATGTAAAGCCATTCAAATGGTCAGTAATCAATTACAGTGATGAATATGAATTTAGGTAACTTAAGGATTGACTTATAACAGTCTTTCTGTAGATGTATCTATCTTGACAACACATTAGTGTTCCAGACTGGCTTCTTCCTTTGCTCAAAACTTGCAGCCTGTTTAGAAGACATGAAAAATCAGGTCAGCTATTGTACCAAGGCAGACCAGATGAGGAGCTGTGCATTGCAAGGAAGGAACTGTAAACTAATGCACGAGAGGCTTCTTCAAATTTTGGGGGAATTCAGGCCTATCTGGAACAGCACATCCGTCTTGAATGAGCAAAGAGTCTGCTCTGCACCTCTGTCACCCCATTGATTGCTCCACACCATGCTGGAGACACTTGAATGCAGATGCTGCTTTCCGTGGTGCTTTGACTGTGGCTTTGCTTCCTTTCTCTCCGGCCTTTCCTTACCTGTATCTGCTACCATTCAGGTCAATACTCAAGATAGTACTGACTTCATCAGGCACAACCCAGCCCTTTCTTGCGAGCATAAATCACAGGGAAAGCTGCACATTTCCACTCCAGCAGGAGCTGACCTGAGTGTGGGAGAGAACTCTGTCTGTCTCCTGTTTTACTGCAAATCCTGCTTAGTGAAGAGGCCCTTCCTCTCATTTCTGCTGGGCTTTGGCTGAACAATCCACCGTGCAAAGTGCTGAGCCCTCACAAGGACTGCGAGTCAGGAGGGCGTCACAAGAAGAGGCTCAATCTCCCACCAACAGTGAAAATCCAATTACCGGTACAAAGTGTGGGAAAAGTACCTTCTACAAGTGCAACCTTAACTTCAAAACAACTGTTTATAATGTCATTGTGTATCACAGGGAATGCAGAGCTGCTAGCTGTTCAAAAAGCTGTTGGTTGATTTCCTGTCTAAATGGCAAAATAGTTAGAAGTGAAGGCTTCTTGTGATTGGAAGCGTTTGCATCTTTCTGAGTGGGGTAAAAAAAAAGATTGTGTGAGTTTATTTTAAAAAACTACAAAAAGCTGCCAGATCAACAGCAGGGCTACACTGGCTCATGACTTAAACATCTTGGATACCTTGGTAATATCCACATTAGATGTATGCAAACAGCACGAAAGGAACCAGTGACTTCCCAGTATTTATGTGCCAATTCTTAAGGTAGCGAAGATTTCATTTGTCCTTAAAGTAGGGTTAGCTGCTCTTTTTGATTAGCAGAAAATGGTTTGGCCTTTCTGCAGCTGAAACCAGATGGAATGAAAAGATCAGGGCAGTGGCAGAGTTACAGCCCTGTGGTTCAGACGTTGAGGGAAGGTGTGTTTGGTTTGTTGGGGTTCTTTTTGCCTTGACAGCCTTTGAATGTATATCACAGTGAGCATCCCAGTAGGCACAGTAATAAGTAGCAGCATCATCTGGAACAACTTCTTTTATTGTAAGAACACACCGGTTGTGGCCAGAAACCTTTTCAACCAAGTACCTGTTTGCTTGAAAGCCAGTATCAACCGTAGCTTTCCCTGCTGAAAAGAACAGTAGCCTCTCTGGGGCTTTGCCTTCTTTCTGTCGATACCAGTGTATGACACTGCCATCAAAATTCCCCCCTAACGCTTGAATTTCACATGTCATCCGTGCACTTTTTTTGAACTTAGTAAGTGATATAGGGCTCTGTATGGGAATTTCTTGTGCAAATCCACCTAGGAAAGAGAAAAGGAGCAAGGATGTCATTAGCTGGAATTCAGGCATTTGGGAAGAGGCCTGTCAGCACAGGCATGGGTGCCTGTGAAGAAAGGTAAGAAAAGACAGAAGGACTTACAAGACCAAGCAGCTGTGGCCAGCAGCGCTGCCAGCAGCAGCATGTTTGCGTGAAAGGCTCTGCTGCTATTGAGAGTCAGAGGATGATGGAAGGGATGCCTGATGAGGACAATGTTGTGTGGGAGGAGGATGAGACTCTTTAGAGTGGTCCTCAGCGATGGGTCTTCAGTGCACACAGAGATGGGTTGATCTGCAGAAAACTGTCTCCAGAATGGGAAAGGCTAAAATTGGTGAGAGGTTGTAGTCCAGTCTGCTTTTCAGATAAATATGAGTCACCTGGTAAATGCCAGGGTTGTCCTTGAAAACTCCAGCCAGAGGCACTGAGAAAGGTTTGCAAGCGACAGCAGCTCCAGGTGTGTACTGTGTGGTGAAGGTTTCAGCCTGGAGATCACTCGAGGTGTTCTGTGTCTACGTTCTGTCACCCGGAGGGGTGAGGAGAGGTGCACAATGCCCATGCGGGGAGGAGGCGTTCCCCAGTCCCATTGGAGACCTCGTTTTGCTGCGTCAGCTCAGTCACTCGGCTGTGTATGCCAAAGTGCCCGCGGTACCCCTGTGCTGGCGCTGCCCTCCACCAGAGCACTGGAGGCACCAGCCTGCAGCAACCAGGGCAGCTGCACCGTGGGAATGTGATTCCGATTTGGTTTCAAGCGTGGGAGGAAGTGTACGACCACAGGATTTCGGTTTTGAGGCTCAGATGAGATGCAAACACTTCTTGGAAAGGAAGACTGGAAAACAAGAGCGAGCTTGGGGAGAGCTGCAGTCTGCAGCCACCACAGAGGGACATCGTTGTTGGCTGCTCCGTCTTCTGTGTTAGGAAGCTGCAGTCACCTCACTCCAGAAACCTCCTAGACTGGTTGTGTGGAGTCTTCACATCCCAGGACATGAGGAAAGAAGGCAAGCTGACTGCAGGTAGCGTCTGAGGTCACATGTACTACAACCTGTCTTTCAGATAGTTAAAGGGGCTAGAAACATCTAGAGCAAGCCGTTATGTATTCAAAGCTTTCCAAAATCCCACAAAAGCAATGTTTGGAGCCAGTGAAACTGAAAAGCTCCCACTAGGGAGGTATTGGTGCTATTCTTTGAAGGTGCAGACATATTAGAGGAAATCTCACAGGGCATTGAGGATGTGCGCTCTGTCCTACCTCAGGAACTTGGAGGCATAAAACTCTCTCAGTTTTCTGACTTAGCTGTCAGGCAAATGCCAGCTTTCCAAACTGGTAAAACCAGAATCTGATCTGTAGGACTCAGCACTCTTATCCTGAAGGCCCTGAGAGTCTCTGCTTGCCATGGGCATAGCCCCTTGACTGAGGATTTCAGGTCTGGCCTGGCCACATCAGGCAAGAACCTATGACAATAACATTAGGTTTTCTGGGCAGTTTTAAGGATTTGTGGTTCTTGAAATGCAAAGGAAATAAAAGAAAAATATGAAGGAGGATGTGCAAGATCATCTCGTGTTCTCTCCTTCTTTAATATCAATGTCTTTTTTCTCCAAGAGAAAACACTGAGGGGATCGAGATACGCTTGTCTGCTTATTCCAAGGATTCCCATGGAGAAATTTACAGCTAACATTCATTCACACAAACAGACAGGCTGTGTTCACTGTCAGGTGAGTGCTCTCAGTACAATCAAGCTTTCACCACAAGAGCAATGTTCTATATATTTTCCCTAAAGTGACTGGGACTCTCAAATTTCTGGATGTTACAGACATGTGTGAGTCCTGAAATGATTATTGACATCAGATATTTGGCAGATGTCGAGATAAATTGCTGTTTTTCTTAAGCTGTTGCAGGAAATCCTGAAAGAGGGCTGGAACAAGGAAGTATCTGCATTTTGGCAGTGATCAAAGTGCAAAGAGCCTTTTAGTACAGCTTATCTTTCTCCACCTAACACTGTGATGCCCTGATAAAACCAGTACGCACAGTAGTAAGTGGCAGAATCTCTCGGGGTCAAAGAATGGATTGTAAGACTATAGACAGGCTCAGAAGGATTCTTGCCAACTTTAAATCTCCTTGAATCTCCACTGTCTGCAACAGCACGTTGCTGTCCTGACATGTACAGTATCCTCTTCGGTGGCTCTCCAGGAAGCTGCATGTACCAGTGCACGGTTCTTTCATGGCTCATTCGGCACACCATGCTGGTGGAGCTGCCGGGCACCTGCCTCTGTATCTCTGGGGTTTGCACCGGTACTGCCTGGGCATCTGCACCTGTAAGGAGAAGCAGAGAAATTGAGAGAAGGGGAGGAAACCACAGTTATTTGGAGCCAGGACTGTGTTCTTGACACACAGGAGGGAGAGAGGAGAGGGGAGGGGAAATGAAAAAGGGCTTACAGGAGCAGAAAGAAGTAGCAAGAAGAATGGTGAACAGCAGCATGTTGCCCATGTGGGTTAAACTTGGCAATGAAAGAAACAGAGACAGAAGCATGATAAAGCCCTTCAGGTGGAGAAAGCATGATGCAGCTCGGAGGAGGAAGTGACTAATTTGGCACATCCAATGGCGGTTCTTCAACTTGCTACTGTGGAGAGTGTTGACGTTACTGAGAAGCTCAACCACAGCAGTAGCAGGGTGTAAAGATCCTAAAAGACACAGCTGGAAATAGTTTTTCTTCATGTGCTACATTCCTCTCAGATTTAACTGCTGAGCTCAGCTTTTTCTTGTACTTTCCCTCATTTCAGAGCCCTGCAGAGGTGTCCTGCAAAGCCTTCATGGCAAATGGTCACTTGGGCAGCAGCCACCACAGGGCATTCTCTTCCCTGAGAAAGATTTATCATTATCTAACCAAAGAGAGATAACCTACTCTGGATGTTTTTTTGAGTCTCTGTCAATAGCATCAAAATACACAACCAAATCTCATCTCACGAATAGTACAGAAAGTTTGTATTGTCCTTTTGCCCTTCTGACACACAGATGAACTTGTGTCAGGTCCTGTAGTGCAGACATCTACAATGGAAGAAGAAGAAGAAAGAAGAAGAAGAAATACAGAAGAATAATAACCATAGAGATTACTGAATGGAAGGCTTTGTCTTTATTAATAAGCCAATTAAGTGTGAAAGCCAGAGAGGAAGGTATCTTTCAAGGCCAAACAGAAGTTGCAAGGATAACCTGAAGCAATGAGATCTTCAGAGAAGACATCTGGGCCTGTAGGAAGATAAGTAATGAAGCTCAGATGGGGGGTGGACTGCCATTGAGGAGAAATAACAATGTGCTTGAGTTATGTGACATTATCACATGGACACAGGGTTGTGATCGCATTGCCACCTAAGTGAAATGTCATTGTGGTCTGCTCTCAGCTGTCTGGCTCAGCAGTGTTGTGTCACCTGTTCCATATATTCCATGGTTTAGTCTGCAGCTTTCTCTTGTAAATAGTCTTCTGAATCCTTTCTTGGGGACATCATTTCAGGAGATGCTCAGTGTAACAGAGCCTTGCTGTAGGAAGAGGTGCTAAGGAGTATTGGTGTTATAAGGAGTCATCACTATCATAAACATTGAAACAGGAGAGACCGGTGATGAGTCTCACAAGCATCTCCAGCGTGACCTGGGTCTGAAGTCTCCCAGGACAGATCTCCATGTCAATATCCTCCTGCTACGCTCTGTCCCTGCTATTGCTTCATTTTTGCTGCTTAGGCAGTATTTGGGAAAGTATCTATATTTTTCAAAGATGCTCTGTGTCACTCCCTAAATCCAGCTGTGCTTACCATCATCCCCAGGAGTGCTCCTTTTCCCCAGCACAGCACATGGTGCCAGATGAGGTGTAGCACGCTGCAGTTTTCTGCTCTTTTCCCTGTGCATTGTTTCTATTTACATGCTCAGCACAAAAGTGTCGGAAGGTTGCAGAGGCAGGAAGGTGCAATGGTGGTTCTCTGTGTTTGATGTAAAGCTGCCGCTCAGGGTACAGGCAGCTTTCTGTACAGGCTGTCTGTGGTCTGCTGGTTCTGTGTGCCTGCCAGTAGGCACAGTAGTAGGTACCTTCATCGTTGGAGTTTATGTCATTGATGGAGAAAGAGCAGAGATTGGTACCTTTCTTCACAGAAGAATACTTTCTTGTATTGGAATTATCATCATAAACAGGTTGACTTGATCCGATATACAGCATCCGTTCAGGAGCATTGGGGGTTATCTGTCGGTACCAATGTATATGCGCAGACTGGAAGTCAGATATGCCCTGGGTTGTACAGTCAATCCAGGCAGTTCTAGTTTCCTTTCTGGTGATGGAGGCTTGGCTCTGTTTCAGAAGCACTTGTGCTTGTCCATCTGGAAAGAAGGAGAGAAAACAGAACAAACAGCCTCAGCCTGCTGTTCATGCTCACGTGTAAATAGAGGGTGCCTCCTGCCGCTGCCCCACACCGGGCTGACAAGGGGAACCTACGAGACCAGGCTGCAGCCAGGGCCAGGAGCGGGAGCAGCAGCATCTCGAGGGCTCTGGCTGGCGTCTGCCTCTGGGAGGAAGGCAGGGCTGCAGGGCTGGGGCTGAGCAAAGGAAACCACTCGCTTGGGCATCATCCTGAGAGGTTTCCCGGCAGCAGGTGGGTGGCGTTGAGATAAAGCAACCTGACTGAACCCCGCTGACTGTTATCTTGATTATAGCTTTTACACACTTGGCACAGACTCACCTTCTCTCCCTCTCTCTCTTTCTCTCATACACACCAACAAATTTACTATAACTCACTTGAAGTAATTTTGTAGTCTGAAGCAGTTTTTATGCCTACTTTTGGACTGGTTGAAGGCTGCTAAAGAATGCTTGAGTCAGACACTTTTCCTCATGTCCACTGCCTTTAAAATGGAGAAAAAGTAAGAACGTGAACTTAATGAATTTGAAGTCTCTCAAGTTACTCTCTGTGACACAGGCTGAATGCCCAAGGCTTGGAAGACACACAGCAGAGATTTGGGAGCTCAGAAGTAGTATTGGTGTGCTTGCAACTGCTTCTTGTAACAGGTGAGGTAAGCTGCATGTCTAAATGCTGGGTGTGACTCAAGGAAGCACAAATGCTTTATCCCCCAATTGATTTAGCCTAAAAGAAAGATGATTAGGGCAAGCAAAACACAGAAATTACCTGTTTTGCCTGTTTTGCCTTTTGAAAGTCATTCTTCAGATGCTAGGTCATTGGTGGCTCTCATTCGAAGTTGTCTACACCAGTTCTCCTTTCTGTGCTGTTGTAATGTTATTTTAGTGAGGTGTCAGGCTGTTTGTTTGTTTGGGTTTGTTTTGTGTTTGTTTTGGTTTTGTTTGTTTTGGTATATTTCAAGTGATTTTCACATAGATGCTGTAAGTGCTCTCCTGCGATTGCACCAGGAATTTGATCTTTCATTCTTCTGTGAAATGTGACCGATACCCCAGTGCTCAATGCGCTCTGGAGACCCTGTACTGAAGACCCGGAATACTGGGTGTTCTGGCATCAGAACACTATCACAGTGTCACAGTATGTTTGGGATTGGAAGGGACCTCAAAAGATCATCTAGTCCAATCCCCCTGCTGGAGCAGGAAGCCCCAGGTGAGGTTGCATAGGAACATGTCCAGGCGGGTCTTGAATGTCTCCAGAGAAGGAGACTCCACAAGCCCCCTGGGCAGCCTGTTCCAGTGCTCTGTCACCCTCACTGATAAGAAGTTTTTTCTCAATTTAAGTGGAACCTCTTGTGTTCCAGCTTGATCCCATTACCCCTTGTCCTATCATTGTTTGCCACTGAGAAGAGCCTGGCTCCATCCTTGTGGCACTCACGCTTTATATATTTATAACCATTAATAAGGTCACCCCTCAGTCTCCTCTTCTCCAGACTAAAGAGACCCAGCTCCCTCAGCCTTTCTTCATAAGGGAGGTGCTCCACTCCCTTAATCATCTTTGTTGCCCTACGCTGGACCCTCTCCAGCAGTTCCCTGTCCTTGAACCGAGGGGCCCAGAACTGGACACAATATTCCAGACGTGGTCTCACCAGGGCGGAGTAGAGGGGAAGGAGGACCTCTCTCGATCTACTAACCACACCCCTTGTAATACACTCCAGGATGCCATTGGCCTTCCTGGCCACAAGGGCACAGTGCTGGCTCACGGTCATCCTGTTGTCCACCAGGACCCCCAGGTCCCTTTCCCCTACACTGCTCTCTAATATGTAATTTCCCAACCTATACTGGAACCTGGGGTTGTTCCTGCCCAGATGCAGGACTCTACACTTCCCCTTGTTAAATTTCATCAGGTTATTCCCTGCCCAACTCTCCAGCCTGTCCAGGTCCCGCCAGGTGGCAGCACACCCTTCTGGCGTGTCAGCCACTCCTCCCAGCTTAGTGTCATCAGCAAACTTGCTGATAGTACACTCAATTCCCTCGTCCAAATTGTTAATGAATATATTGAATAATGTTGGCCCCAGTACTGACCCCTGAGGCACTCCACTAGATACTGGCCTCCAACTAGACTCCGCACCATTGACTACCACTCTCTGGCTTCTCTCCTTCAGCCAGTTTGCAACCCACCTCACTACTCTATTGTCTAGACCACACCTCCTCAACTTAGCTGTGAGGATGCTGTGGGAGACTGTGTCAAAGGCTTTACTGAAGTCAAGGTAGACCACATCCACCGCTCTGCCATCATCCATCCACCTTGTTACATTCTCATAAAAGGCTATGAGTTTGGTCAAGCATGACTTACTCTTGGTAAAGCCATGCTGACTGTCCCTAATAACCCTCTTATCCTTGATATGCCTTGAGGTGACACCAAGGATAAGCTGTTCCATTACTTTCCCAGGGACAAAGGTGAGGCTGACCCGTCTATAACTACCTGGGTCCTCCATCCTGCCCTTTTTGAAGACTGGAGTGACATTTGCTTTCCTCCAATCCTCAGGCACCTCTCCCATTTCCCAAGACTTGACAAAGATGATGGAGAACGGTCCAGCAATGACTTCAGCCAGCTCCCTCAGCACCCACGGATGCATCCCATCAGGACCCGTGGATTTATGGAAGTCCAGGCTATTTAATTGCTCCCTAACCCAGTCCTCATCAACTAAAGCAAACTCCTCCATTGAGCTGGCTTCATCCAAGGTCTCAGGGATACAGGGCTCCCCAGGACAGCTTCCAGCAGAGTACAACCGTGGTCCTATGATTTTATCACTCAGTGTTTGTCCATAAACAGAAAAGGGCTGAAATAGTTTAAATTACTGTCTTTCTGTTTGTAAAAAGCAAGTGTGAATAGCTATTGTCAAGTTAGTGTTTGCTTTGCGGGTTTGCTGCCTTGTTAGATGAGGAGATCCACTGAAGTCTATCAAGAGTCCTGTGTTTTCACCTAAATGAAGATCTGGTCAACTCCAAATGGAATTTTAAAAAAAAAAGATGAAACAAAACAAGACACTACACCAGGCACCAGTAGAGAAATGCTAAATGGGTATACTGCCTCTGCAACCCTGAGCAGTGCTTCAAGCTCATTTTCACTTCCATCCTGCTATTTCGTGGTTTTGATGAGCCAGTTCAAACCACTTTTGAAGCCTGGGTGTTTATGGCTCTTCAACAGGTCAAACTGAATTCATCATTGGTTGTTGTTCTGATTTCAGCTAGGAAATCTTAAGTCATCAAATTAAGAGCTCTTTCTGGATTGATACATCTGATACATCTATCACAGCAACTATGAAGCGTATGTAAAGCCATTCAAATGGTCAGTAATCAATTACAGTGGTGAATATGAATTTAAGTAACTCAAGAGTTGACTTGTAACAATCTTTTTGTAGATGCATCTATCTTGACAACACATTAATGTTCCAGACTGGCTTCTTCCTTTGCTCAAAACTTGCAGCCTGTTTAGAAGACATGAAAAATCAGGTCAGCTATTGCACCAAGGCAGACCAGATGAGGAGGTGTGCATTGCAAGGAAGGAACTGTAAACTAATGCACGAGAGGCTTCTTCAAATTTTTGGGGAATTTAGGCCTATCTGGAACAGCACATCCGTCTTGAATGAGCAAAGAGTCTGCTCTGCACCTCTGTCACCCCATCTTATTGCTCCACACCATGCTGGAGACACTTGAATGCAGATGCTGCTTTCCGTGGTGCTTTGACTGTGGCTTTGCTTCCTTTCTCTCCGGCTTTCCTTACCTGTGTCTGCTACCATTCAGGTCAATACTCAAGATAGTACTGACTTCATCAGGCACAACCCAGCCCTTTCTTGCGAGCATAAATCACAGGGAAAGCTGCACATTTCCACTCCAGCAGGAGCTGGCCTGAGTGTGGGAGAGAACTCTGTCTGTCTCCTGTTTTACTGCAAATCCTGCTTAGTGAAGAGGCCCTTCCTCTCATTTCTGCTGGGCTTTGGCTGAACAATCCACCGTGCAAAGTGCTGAGCCCTCACAAGGACTGCGAGTCAGGAGGGCGTCACAAGAGGAGGCTCAATCTCCCACCAACAGTGAAAATCCAATTACCGGTACAAAGTGTGGGAAAAGTACCTTCTAGAAGTGCAACCTTAACTTCAAAACAACTGTTTATAATGTCATTGTGTATCACAGGGAATGCAGAGCTGCTAGCTGTTCAAAAAGCTGTTGGTTGATTTCCTGTCTAAATGGCAAAATAGTTAGAAGTGAAGGCTTCTTGTGATTGGAAGCGTTTGCATCTTTCTGAGTGGGGTAAAAAAAAAGATTGTGTGAGTTTATTTTAAAAAACTACAAAAAGCTGCCAGATCAACAGCAGGTCTACACTGGCTCATGACTTAAACATCTTGGATACCTTGGAAATATCCACATTAGATGTATGCAAACAGCACGAAAGGAACCGGTGACTTCCCAGTATTTATGTGCCAATTCTTAAGGTAGCGAAGATTTCATTTGTCCTTAAAGTAGGGTTAGCTGCTCTTTTTGATTAGCAGAAAATGGTTTGGCCTTTCTGCAGCTGAAACCAGATGGAATGAAAAGATCAGGGCAGTGGCAGAGTTACAGCCCTGTGGTTCAGACGTTGAGGGAAGGTGTGTTTGGTTTGTTGGGGTTCTTTTTGCCTTGACAGCCTTTGAATGTATATCACAGTGAGCATCCCAGTAGGCACAGTAATAAGTAGCAGCATCATCTGGAACAACTTCTTTTATTGTAAGAACACACCGGTTGTGGCCAGAAACCTTTTCAACCAAGTACCTGTTTGCTTTCAAGCCAGTCTCAACCGTAGCTTTCCCTGCTGAAAAGAACAGTAGCCTCTCTGGGGCTTTGCCTTCTTTCTGTCGATACCAGTGTATGACACTGCCATCAAAATTCCCCCCTAACGCTTGAATTTCACATGTCATCCGTGCACTTTTTTTGAACTTAGTAACTGATATAGGGCTCTGTATGGGAATTTCTTGTGCAAATCCACCTAGGAAAGAGAAAAGGAGCAAGGATGTCATTAGCTGGAATTCAGGGATTTGGGAAGAGGCCTGTCAGCACAGGCATGGGTGCCTGTGAAGAAAGGTAAGAAAAGACAGAAGGACTTACAAGACCAAGCAGCTGTGGCCAGCAGCGCTGCCAACAGCAGCATGTTTGCGTGAAATGCTCTGCTGCTGTTGAGAGTCAGAGGATGATGGAAGGGACGTCTGATGAGGACAATGTTGTGTGGGAGGAGGATGAGACTCTTTAGAGTGGTCCTCAGCGATGGGTCTTCAGTGCACACAGAGGTGGGTTGATCTGCAGAAAACTGTCTCCAGAATGGGAAAGGCTAAAATTGGTGAGAGGTTGTAGTCCAGTCTGCTTTTCAGATAAATATGAGTCACCTGGTAAATGCCAGGGTTGTCCTTGAAAACTCCAGCCAGAGGCACTAAGAAAGGTTTGCAAGCGACAGCAGCTCCAGGTGTGTATTGTGCGGTGAAGGTTTCAGCCTGGAGATCACGTGAGGTGTTCTGTGTCTACGTGCTGTCACCCGGAGGGGTGAGGAGAGGTGCACAATGCCCATGCGGGGAGGAGGCGTTCCCCAGTCCCATTGGAGACCTCGTTTTGCTGCGTCAGCTCAGTCACTCGGCTGTGTATGCCAAAGTGCCCGCGGTACCCCTGTGCTGGTGCTGCCCTCCACCAGAGCACTGGAGGCACCAGCCTGCAGCAACCAGGGCAGCTGCACCGTGGGAATGTGATTCCGATTTGGTTTCAAGCGTGGGAGGAAGTGTACGACCACAGGATTTCGGTTTTGAGGCTCAGATGAGATGCAAACACTTTTTGGAAAGGAAGACAGGAAAACAAGAGCGAGCTTGGGGAGAGCTGCAGTCTGCAGCCACCACAGAGGGACATCGTTGTTGGCTGCTCCATCTTCTGTGTTAGGAAGCTGCAGTCACCTCACTCCAGAAACCTCCTAGACTGGTTGTGTGGAGTCTTCACATCCCAGGACATGAGGAAAGAAGGCAAGCTGACTGCAGGTAGCGTCTGAGGTCACATGTACTACAACCTGTCTTTCAGATAGTTAAAGGGGCTAGAAACATCTAGAGCAAGCCGTTATGTATTCAAAGCTTTCCAAAATACCACAAAAGCAATGTTTGGAGCCAGTGAAACTGAAAAGCTCCCACTAGGGAGGTATTGGTGCTATTCTTTGAAGGTGCAGACATATTAGAGGAAATCTCACAGGGCATTGAGGATGTGCGCTCTGTCCTACCTCAGGAACTTGGAGGCATAAAACTCTCTCAGTTTTCTGACTTAGCTGTCAGGCAAATGCCAGCTTTCCAAACTGGTAAAACCAGAATCTGATCTGTAGGACTCAGCACTCTTATCCTGAAGGCCCTGAGAGTCTCTGCTTGCCATGGGCATAGCCCCTTGATTGAGGATTTCAGGTCTGGCCTGGCCACATCAGGCAAGAACCTATGACAATAACATTAGGTTTTCTGGGCAGTTTTAAGGATTTGTGGTTCTTGAAATGCAAAGGAAATAAAAGAAAAATATGAAGGAGGATGTGCAAGATCATCTCGTGTTCTCTCCTTCTTTAATATCAATGTCTTTTTTCTCCAAGAGAAAACACTGAGGGGATCGAGATACGCTTGTCTGCTTATTCCAAGGATTCCCATGGAGAAATTTACAGCTAACATTCATTCACACAAACAGACAGGCTGTGTTCACTGTCAGGTGAGTGCTCTCAGTACAATCAAGCTTTCACCACAAGAGCAATGTTCTATATATTTTCCCTAAAGTGACTGGGACTCTCAAATTTCTGGATGTTACAGACATGTGTGAGTCCTGAAATGATTATTGACATCAGATATTTGGCAGATGTCGAGATAAATTGCTGTTTTTCTTAAGCTGTTGCAGGAAATCATGAAAGAGGGCTGGAACAAGGAAGTATCTGCATTTTGGCAGTGATCAAAGTGCAAAGAGCCTTTTAGTACAGCTTATCTTTCTCCACCTAACACTGTGATGCCCTGATAAAACCAGTACGCACAGTAGTAAGTGCCAGAATCTCTCGGGGTCAAAGAATGGATTGTAAGACTATAGACAGGCTCAGAAGGATTCTTGCCAACTTTAAATCTCCTTGAATCTCCACTGTCTGCAACAGCACGTTGCTGTCCTGACATGTACAGTATCCTCTTCGGTGGCTCTCCAGGAAGCTGCATGTACCAGTGCACGGTTCCTTCATGGCTCATTCGGCACACCATGCTGGTGGAGCTGCCGGGCACCTGCCTCTGTATCTCTGGGGTTTGCACCGGTACTGCCTGGGCATCTGCACCTGTAAGGAGAAGCAGAGAAATTGAGAGAAGGGGAGGAAACCACAGTTATTTGGAGCCAGGACTGTGTTCTTGACACACAGGAGGGAGAGAGGAGAGGGGAGGGGAAATGAAAAAGGGCTTACAGGAGCAGAAAGAAGTAGCAAGAAGAATGGTGAACAGCAGCATGTTGCCCATGTGGGTTAAACTTGGCAATGAAAGAAACAGAGACAGAAGCATGATAAAGCCCTTCAGGTGGAGAAAGCATGATGCAGCTCGGAGGAGGAAGTGACTAATTTGGCACATCCAATGGCGGTTCTTCAACTTGCTACTGTGGAGAGTGTTGACGTTACTGAGAAGCTCAACCACAGCAGTAGCAGGGTGTAAAGATCCTAAAAGACACAGCTGGAAATAGTTTTTCTTCATGTGCTACATTCCTCTCAGATTTAACTGCTGAGCTCAGCTTTTTCTTGTACTTTCCCTCATTTCAGAGCCCTGCAGAGGTGTCCTGCAAAGCCTTCATGGCAAATGGTCACTTGGGCAGCAGCCACCACAGGGCATTCTCTTCCCTGAGAAAGATTTATCATTATCTAACCAAAGAGAGATAACCTACTCTGGATGTTTTTTTGAGTCTCTGTCAATAGCATCAAAATACACAACCAAATCTCATCTCACGAATAGTACAGAAAGTTCGTATTGTCCTTTTGCCCTTCTGACACACAGATGAACTTGTGTCAGGTCCTGTAGTGCAGACATCTACAATGGAAGAAGAAGAAGAAAGAAGAAGAAGAAATACAGAAGAATAATAACCATAGAGATTACTGAATGGAAGGCTTTGTCTTTATTAATAAGCCAATTAAGTGTGAAAGCCAGAGAGGAAGGTATCTTTCAAGGCCAAACAGAAGTTGCAAGGATAACCTGAAGCAATGAGATCTTCAGAGAAGACATCTGGGCCTGTAGGAAGATAAGTAATGAAGCTCAGATGGGGGGTGGACTGCCATTGAGGAGAAATAACAATGTGCTTGAGTTATGTGACATTATCACATGGACACAGGGTTGTGATCGCATTGCCACCTAAGTGAAATGTCATTGTGGTCTGCTCTCAGCTGTCTGGCTCAGCAGTGTTGTGTCACCTGTTCCATATATTCCATGGTTTAGTCTGCAGCTTTCTCTTGTAAATAGTCTTCTGAATCCTTTCTTGGGGACATCATTTCAGGAGATGCTCAGTGTAACAGAGCCTTGCTGTAGGAAGAGGTGCTAAGGAGTATTGGTGTTATAAGGAGTCATCACTATCATAAACATTGAAACAGGAGAGACCGGTGATGAGTCTCACAAGCATCTCCAGCGTGACCTGGGTCTGAAGTCTCCCAGGACAGATCTCCATGTCAATATCCTCCTGCTACGCTCTGTCCCTGCTATTGCTTCATTTTTGCTGCTTAGGCAGTATTTGGGAAAGTATCTATATTTTTCAAAGATGCTCTGTGTCACTCCCTAAATCCAGCTGTGCTTACCATCATCCCCAGGAGTGCTCCTTTTCCCCAGCACAGCACATGGTGCCAGATGAGGTGTAGCACGCTGCAGTTTTCTGCTCTTTTCCCTGTGCATTGTTTCTATTTACATGCTCAGCACAAAAGTGTCGGAAGGTTGCAGAGGCAGGAAGGTGCAATGGTGGTTCTCTGTGTTTGATGTAAAGCTGCCGCTCAGGGTACAGGCAGCTTTCTGTACAGGCTGTCTGTGGTCTGCTGGTTCTGTGTGCCTGCCAGTAGGCACAGTAGTAGGTACCTTCATCGTTGGAGTTTATGTCATTGATGGAGAAAGAGCAGAGATTGGTACCTTTCTTCACAGAAGAATACTTTCTTGTATTGGAATTATCATCATAAACAGGTTGACTTGATCCGATATACAGCATCCGTTCAGGAGCATTGGGGGTTATCTGTCGGTACCAATGTATATGCGCAGACTGGAAGTCAGATATGCCCTGGGTTGTACAGTCAATCCAGGCAGTTCTAGTTTCCTTTCTGGTGATGGAGGCTTGGCTCTGTTTCAGAAGCACTTGTGCTTGTCCATCTGGAAAGAAGGAGAGAAAACAGAACAAACAGCCTCAGCCTGCTGTTCATGCTCACGTGTAAATAGAGGGTGCCTCCTGCCGCTGCCCCACACCGGGCTGACAAGGGGAACCTACGAGACCAGGCTGCAGCCAGGGCCAGGAGCGGGAGCAGCAGCATCTCGAGGGCTCTGGCTGGCGTCTGCCTCTGGGAGGAAGGCAGGGCTGCAGGGCTGGGGCTGAGCAAAGGAAACCACTCGCTTGGGCATCATCCTGAGAGGTTTCCCGGCAGCAGGTGGGTGGCGTTGAGATAAAGCAACCTGACTGAACCCCGCTGACTGTTATCTTGATTATAGCTTTTACACACTTGGCACAGACTCACCTTCTCTCCCTCTCTCTCTTTCTCTCATACACACCAACAAATTTACTATAACTCACTTGAAGTAATTTTGTAGTCTGAAGCAGTTTTTATGCCTACTTTTGGACTGGTTGAAGGCTGCTAAAGAATGCTTGAGTCAGACACTTTTCCTCATGTCCACTGCCTTTAAAATGGAGAAAAAGTAAGAACGTGAACTTAATGAATTTGAAGTCTCTCAAGTTACTCTCTGTGACACAGGCTGAATGCCCAAGGCTTGGAAGACACACAGCAGAGATTTGGGAGCTCAGAAGTAGTATTGGTGTGCTTGCAACTGCTTCTTGTAACAGGTGAGGTAAGCTGCATGTCTAAATGCTGGGTGTGACTCAAGGAAGCACAAATGCTTTATCCCCCAATTGATTTAGCCTAAAAGAAAGATGATTAGGGCAAGCAAAACACAGAAATTACCTGTTTTGCCTGTTTTGCCTTTTGAAAGTCATTCTTCAGATGCTAGGTCATTGGTGGCTCTCATTCGAAGTTGTCTACACCAGTTCTCCTTTCTGTGCTGTTGTAATGTTATTTTAGTGAGGTGTCAGGCTGTTTGTTTGTTTGGGTTTGTTTTGTGTTTGTTTTGGTTTTGTTTGTTTTGGTATATTTCAAGTGATTTTCACATAGATGCTGTAAGTGCTCTCCTGCGATTGCACCAGGAATTTGATCTTTCATTCTTCTGTGAAACGTGACCGATACCCCAGTGCTCAATGCGCTCTGGAGACCCTGTACTGAAGACCCGGAATACTGGGTGTTCTGGCATCAGAACACTATCACAGTGTCACAGTATGTTAGGGATTGGAAGGGACCTCAAAAGATCATCTAGTCCAATCCCCCTGCTGGAGCAGGAAGCCCCAGGTGAGGTTGCATAGGAACATGTCCAGGCGGGTCTTGAATGTCTCCAGAGAAGGAGACTCCACAAGCCCCCTGGGCAGCCTGTTCCAGTGCTCTGTCACCCTCACTGATAAGAAGTTTTTTCTCAATTTAAGTGGAACCTCTTGTGTTCCAGCTTGATCCCATTACCCCTTGTCCTATCATTGTTTGCCACTGAGAAGAGCCTGGCTCCATCCTTGTGGCACTCACGCTTTATATATTTATAACCATTAATAAGGTCACCCCTTAGTCTCCTCTTCTCCAAACTAAAGAGACCCAGCTCCCTCAGCCTTTCTTCATAAGGGAGGTGCTCCACTCCCTTAATCATCTTTGTTGCCCTACGCTGGACCCTCTCCAGCAGTTCCCTGTCCTTGAACCGAGGGGCCCAGAACTGGACACAATATTCCAGACGTGGTCTCACCAGGGCGGAGTAGAGGGGAAGGAGGACCTCTCTCGATCTACTAACCACACCCCTTGTAATACACTCCAGGATGCCATTGGCCTTCCTGGCCACAAGGGCACAGTGCTGGCTCACGGTCATCCTGTTGTCCACCAGGACCCCCAGGTCCCTTTCCCCTACACTGCTCTCTAATATGTAATTTCCCAACCTATACTGGAACCTGGGGTTGTTCCTGCCCAGATGCAGGACTCTACACTTCCCCTTGTTAAATTTCATCAGGTTATTCCCTGCCCAACTCTCCAGCCTGTCCAGGTCCCGCCAGGTGGCAGCACACCCTTCTGGCGTGTCAGCCACTCCTCCCAGCTTAGTGTCATCAGCAAACTTGCTGATAGTACACTCAATTCCCTCGTCCAAATTGTTAATGAATATATTGAATAATGTTGGCCCCAGTACTGACCCCTGAGGCACTCCACTAGATACTGGCCTCCAACTAGACTCCACACCATTGACTACCACTCTCTGGCTTCTCTCCTTCAGCCAGTTTGCAACCCACCTCACTACTCTATTGTCTAGACCACACCTCCTCAACTTAGCTGTGAGGATGCTGTGGGAGACTGTGTCAAAGGCTTTACTGAAGTCAAGGTAGACCACATCCACCGCTCTGCCATCATCCATCCACCTTGTTACATTCTCATAAAAGGCTATGAGTTTGGTCAAGCATGACTTACTCTTGGTAAAGCCATGCTGACTGTCCCTAATAACCCTCTTATCCTTGATATGCCTTGAGGTGACACCAAGGATAAGCTGTTCCATTACTTTCCCAGGGACAGAGGTGAGGCTGACCCGTCTATAACTACCTGGGTCCTCCATCCTGCCCTTTTTGAAGACTGGAGTGACATTTGCTTTCCTCCAATCCTCAGGCACCTCTCCCATTTCCCAAGACTTGACAAAGATGATGGAGAACGGTCCAGCAATGACTTCAGCCAGCTCCCTCAGCACCCACGGATGCATCCCATCAGGACCCGTGGATTTATGGAAGTCCAGGCTATTTAATTGCTCCCTAACCCAGTCCTCATCAACTAAAGCAAACTCCTCCATTGAGCTGGCTTCATCCAAGGTCTCAGGGATACAGGGCTCCCCAGGACAGCTTCCAGCAGAGTACAACCGTGGTCCTATGATTTTATCACTCAGTGTTTGTCCATAAACAGAAAAGGGCTGAAATAGTTTAAATTACTGTCTTTCTGTTTGTAAAAAGCAAGTGTGAATAGCTATTGTCAAGTTAGTGTTTGCTTTGCGGGTTTGCTGCCTTGTTAGATGAGGAGATCCACTGAAGTCTATCAAGAGTCCTGTGTTTTCACCTAAATGAAGATCTGGTCAACTCCAAATGGAATTTTAAAAAAAAAAGATGAAACAAAACAAGACACTACACCAGGCACCAGTAGAGAAATGCTAAATGGGTATACTGCCTCTGCAACCCTGAGCAGTGCTTCAAGCTCATTTTCACTTCCATCCTGCTATTTCGTGGTTTTGATGAGCCAGTTCAAACCACTTTTGAAGCCTGGGTGTTTATGGCTCTTCAACAGGTCAAACTGAATTCATCATTGGTTGTTGTTCTGATTTCAGCTAGGAAATCTTAAGTCATCAAATTAAGAGCTCTTTCTGGATTGATACATCTGATACATCTATCACAGCAACTATGAAGCGTATGTAAAGCCATTCAAATGGTCAGTAATCAATTACAGTGGTGAATATGAATTTAAGTAACTCAAGAGTTGACTTGTAACAATCTTTTTGTAGATGCATCTATCTTGACAACACATTAATGTTCCAGACTGGCTTCTTCCTTTGCTCAAAACTTGCAGCCTGTTTAGAAGACATGAAAAATCAGGTCAGCTATTGCACCAAGGCAGACCAGATGAGGAGGTGTGCATTGCAAGGAAGGAACTGTAAACTAATGCACGAGAGGCTTCTTCAAATTTTTGGGGAATTTAGGCCTATCTGGAACAGCACATCCGTCTTGAATGAGCAAAGAGTCTGCTCTGCACCTCTGTCACCCCATCTTATTGCTCCACACCATGCTGGAGACACTTGAATGCAGATGCTGCTTTCCGTGGTGCTTTGACTGTGGCTTTGCTTCCTTTCTCTCCGGCTTTCCTTACCTGTGTCTGCTACCATTCAGGTCAATACTCAAGATAGTACTGACTTCATCAGGCACAACCCAGCCCTTTCTTGCGAGCATAAATCACAGGGAAAGCTGCACATTTCCACTCCAGCAGGAGCTGGCCTGAGTGTGGGAGAGAACTCTGTCTGTCTCCTGTTTTACTGCAAATCCTGCTTAGTGAAGAGGCCCTTCCTCTCATTTCTGCTGGGCTTTGGCTGAACAATCCACCGTGCAAAGTGCTGAGCCCTCACAAGGACTGCGAGTCAGGAGGGCGTCACAAGAGGAGGCTCAATCTCCCACCAACAGTGAAAATCCAATTACCGGTACAAAGTGTGGGAAAAGTACCTTCTAGAAGTGCAACCTTAACTTCAAAACAACTGTTTATAATGTCATTGTGTATCACAGGGAATGCAGAGCTGCTAGCTGTTCAAAAAGCTGTTGGTTGATTTCCTGTCTAAATGGCAAAATAGTTAGAAGTGAAGGCTTCTTGTGATTGGAAGCGTTTGCATCTTTCTGAGTGGGGTAAAAAAAAAGATTGTGTGAGTTTATTTTAAAAAACTACAAAAAGCTGCCAGATCAACAGCAGGTCTACACTGGCTCATGACTTAAACATCTTGGATACCTTGGAAATATCCACATTAGATGTATGCAAACAGCACGAAAGGAACCGGTGACTTCCCAGTATTTATGTGCCAATTCTTAAGGTAGCGAAGATTTCATTTGTCCTTAAAGTAGGGTTAGCTGCTCTTTTTGATTAGCAGAAAATGGTTTGGCCTTTCTGCAGCTGAAACCAGATGGAATGAAAAGATCAGGGCAGTGGCAGAGTTACAGCCCTGTGGTTCAGACGTTGAGGGAAGGTGTGTTTGGTTTGTTGGGGTTCTTTTTGCCTTGACAGCCTTTGAATGTATATCACAGTGAGCATCCCAGTAGGCACAGTAATAAGTAGCAGCATCATCTGGAACAACTTCTTTTATTGTAAGAACACACCGGTTGTGGCCAGAAACCTTTTCAACCAAGTACCTGTTTGCTTTCAAGCCAGTCTCAACCGTAGCTTTCCCTGCTGAAAAGAACAGTAGCCTCTCTGGGGCTTTGCCTTCTTTCTGTCGATACCAGTGTATGACACTGCCATCAAAATTCCCCCCTAACGCTTGAATTTCACATGTCATCCGTGCACTTTTTTTGAACTTAGTAACTGATATAGGGCTCTGTATGGGAATTTCTTGTGCAAATCCACCTAGGAAAGAGAAAAGGAGCAAGGATGTCATTAGCTGGAATTCAGGGATTTGGGAAGAGGCCTGTCAGCACAGGCATGGGTGCCTGTGAAGAAAGGTAAGAAAAGACAGAAGGACTTACAAGACCAAGCAGCTGTGGCCAGCAGCGCTGCCAACAGCAGCATGTTTGCGTGAAATGCTCTGCTGCTGTTGAGAGTCAGAGGATGATGGAAGGGACGTCTGATGAGGACAATGTTGTGTGGGAGGAGGATGAGACTCTTTAGAGTGGTCCTCAGCGATGGGTCTTCAGTGCACACAGAGGTGGGTTGATCTGCAGAAAACTGTCTCCAGAATGGGAAAGGCTAAAATTGGTGAGAGGTTGTAGTCCAGTCTGCTTTTCAGATAAATATGAGTCACCTGGTAAATGCCAGGGTTGTCCTTGAAAACTCCAGCCAGAGGCACTAAGAAAGGTTTGCAAGCGACAGCAGCTCCAGGTGTGTATTGTGCGGTGAAGGTTTCAGCCTGGAGATCACGTGAGGTGTTCTGTGTCTACGTGCTGTCACCCGGAGGGGTGAGGAGAGGTGCACAATGCCCATGCGGGGAGGAGGCGTTCCCCAGTCCCATTGGAGACCTCGTTTTGCTGCGTCAGCTCAGTCACTCGGCTGTGTATGCCAAAGTGCCCGCGGTACCCCTGTGCTGGCGCTGCCCTCCACCAGAGCACTGGAGGCACCAGCCTGCAGCAACCAGGGCAGCTGCACCGTGGGAATGTGATTCCGATTTGGTTTCAAGCGTGGGAGGAAGTGTACGACCACAGGATTTCGGTTTTGAGGCTCAGATGAGATGCAAACACTTTTTGGAAAGGAAGACAGGAAAACAAGAGCGAGCTTGGGGAGAGCTGCAGTCTGCAGCCACCACAGAGGGACATCGTTGTTGGCTGCTCCATCTTCTGTGTTAGGAAGCTGCAGTCACCTCACTCCAGAAACCTCCTAGACTGGTTGTGTGGAGTCTTCACATCCCAGGACATGAGGAAAGAAGGCAAGCTGACTGCAGGTAGCGTCTGAGGTCACATGTACTACAACCTGTCTTTCAGATAGTTAAAGGGGCTAGAAACATCTAGAGCAAGCCGTTATGTATTCAAAGCTTTCCAAAATCCCACAAAAGCAATGTTTGGAGCCAGTGAAACTGAAAAGCTCCCACTAGGGAGGTATTGGTGCTATTCTTTGAAGGTGCAGACATATTAGAGGAAATCTCACAGGGCATTGAGGATGTGCGCTCTGTCCTACCTCAGGAACTTGGAGGCATAAAACTCTCTCAGTTTTCTGACTTAGCTGTCAGGCAAATGCCAGCTTTCCAAACTGGTAAAACCAGAATCTGATCTGTAGGACTCAGCACTCTTATCCTGAAGGCCCTGAGAGTCTCTGCTTGCCATGGGCATAGCCCCTTGATTGAGGATTTCAGGTCTGGCCTGGCCACATCAGGCAAGAACCTATGACAATAACATTAGGTTTTCTGGGCAGTTTTAAGGATTTGTGGTTCTTGAAATGCAAAGGAAATAAAAGAAAAATATGAAGGAGGATGTGCAAGATCATCTCGTGTTCTCTCCTTCTTTAATATCAATGTCTTTTTTCTCCAAGAGAAAACACTGAGGGGATCGAGATACGCTTGTCTGCTTATTCCAAGGATTCCCATGGAGAAATTTACAGCTAACATTCATTCACACAAACAGACAGGCTGTGTTCACTGTCAGGTGAGTGCTCTCAGTACAATCAAGCTTTCACCACAAGAGCAATGTTCTATATATTTTCCCTAAAGTGACTGGGACTCTCAAATTTCTGGATGTTACAGACATGTGTGAGTCCTGAAATGATTATTGACATCAGATATTTGGCAGATGTCGAGATAAATTGCTGTTTTTCTTAAGCTGTTGCAGGAAATCATGAAAGAGGGCTGGAACAAGGAAGTATCTGCATTTTGGCAGTGATCAAAGTGCAAAGAGCCTTTTAGTACAGCTTATCTTTCTCCACCTAACACTGTGATGCCCTGATAAAACCAGTACGCACAGTAGTAAGTGCCAGAATCTCTTGGGGTTAAAGAATGGATTGTAAGACTATAGACAGGCTCAGAAGGATTCTTGCCAACTTTAAATCTCCTTGAATCTCCACTGTCTGCAGTAGCACGTTGCTGTCCTGACATGTACAGTATCCTCTTCGGTGGCTCTCCAGGAAGCTGCATGTACCAGTGCACGGTTCCTTCATGGCTCATTCGGCACACCATGCTGGTGGAGCTGCCGGGCACCTGCCTCTGTATCTCTGGGGTTTGCACCGGTACTGCCTGGGCATCTCCACCTGGAAGGAGAAGCAGAGAAATTGAGAGAAGGGGAGGAAACCACAGTTATTTGGAGCCAGGACTGTGTTCTTGACACACAGGAGGGAGAGAGGAGAGGGGAGGGGAAATGAAAAAGGGCTTACAGGACCAGAAAGAAGTAGCAAGAAGAATGGTGAACAGCAGCATGTTGCCCATGTGGGTTAAACTTGGCAATGAAAGAAACAGAGACAGAAGCATGATAAAGCCCTTCATGTGGAGAAAGCATGATGCAGCTCGGAGGAGGAAGTGACTAATTTGGCACATCCAATGGCGGTTCTTCAACTTGCTACTGTGGAGAGTGTTGACGTTACTGAGAAGCTCAACCACAGCAGTAGCAGGGTGTAAAGATCCTAAAAGACACAGTTGGAAATAGTTTTTCTTCATGTGCTACATTCCTCTCAGATTTAACTGCTGAGCTCAGCTTTTTCTTGTACTTTCCCTCATTTCAGAGCCCTGCAGAGGTGTCCTGCAAAGCCTTCATGGCAAATGGTCACATGGGCAGCAGCCACCACAGGGCATTCTCTTCCCTGAGAAAGATTTATCATTATCTAACCAAAGAGAGATAACCTACTCTGGATGTTTTTTTGAGTCTCTGTCAATAGCATCAAAATACACAACCAAATCTCATCTCACGAATAGTACAGAAAGTTCGTATTGTCCTTTTGCCCTTCTGACACACAGATGAACTTGTGTCAGGTCCTGTAGTGCAGACATCTACAATGGAAGAAGAAGAAGAAAGAAGAAGAAGAAATACAGAAGAATAATAACCATAGAGATTACTGAATGGAAGGCTTTGTCTTTATTAATAAGCCAATTGAAGTGTGAAAGCCAGAGAGGAAGGTATCTTTCAAGGCCAAACAGAAGCTGCAAGGAGAACCTGCAGCAACGAGATTTTCAGAGAAGACATCTGGGCCTGTAGGAAGATAAGTAATGAAGCTCAGATGGGGGGTGGACTGCCATTGAGGAGAAATAACAATGTGCTTGAGTTATGTGACATTATCACATGGACACAGGGTTGTGATTGCATTGCCATCTAAGTGAAATGTCATTGTGGTCTGCTCTCAGCTGTCTGGCTCAGCAGTGTTGTGTCACCTGTTCCATATATTCCATGGTTTAGTCTGCAGCTTTCTCTTGTAAATAGTCTTCTGAATCCTTTCTTGGGGACATCATTTCAGGAGATGCTCAGTGTAACAGAGCCTTCCTGTAGCAAGAGGTGCTAAGGAGTATTGGTGTTATAAGGAGTCATCACCATCATAAACATTGAAACAGGAGAGATCGGTGATGAGTCTCACGAGCATCTCCAGTGTGACCTGGGTCTGAAGTCTCCCAGGCCAGATCTCCATGTCAATATCCTCCTGCTACGCTCTGTCCCTGCTATTGCTTCATTTTTGCTGCTTAGGCAGTATTTGGGAAAGTATCTATATTTTTCAAAGATGCTCTGTGTCACTCCCTAAATCCAGCTGTGCTTACCATCATCCCCAGGAGTGCTCCTTTTCCCCAGCACAGCACATGGTGCCAGATGAGGTGTAGCACGCTGCAGTTTTCTGCTTTTTTCCCTGTGCATTGTTTCTATTTACATGCTCAGCACAAAAGTGTCGGGAGGTTGCAGAGGCAGGAAGGTGCAATGGTGGTTCTCTGTGTTTGATGTAAAGCTGCCGCTCAGGGTACAGGCAGCTTTCTGTACAGGCTGTCTGTGGTCTGCTGGTTCTGTGTGCCTGCCAGTAGGCACAGTAGTAGGTACCTTCATCGTTGGAGTTTATGTCATTGATGGAGAACGAGCAGAGATTGGTACCTTTCTTCACAGAAGAATACTTTCTTGTATTGGAATTATCATCATAAACAGGTTGACCTGATCCGATATACAGAATCCGTTCGGGAGCTTTGGAGGGTATATGTCGGTACCAATGTATAAACGCAGACTGGAAGTCAGATATGCCCTGGGTTGTACAGTCAATCCAGGCAGTTCTAGTTTCCTTTCTGGTGATGGAGGCTTGGCTCTGTTTCAGAAGCACTTGTGCTTGTCCACCTGGAAAGAAGGAGAGAAAACAGAACAAACAGCCTCAGCCTGCTGTTCATGCTCACGTGTAAATAGGGGGTGCCTCCTGCCGCTGCCCCGCACCGGGCTGACAAGGGGAACCTACGAGACCAGGCTGCAGCCAGGGCCAGGAGCGGGAGCAGCAGCATCTCGAGGGCTCTGGCTGGCGTCTGCCTCTGGGAGGAAGGCAGGGCTGCAGGGCTGGGGCTGAGCAAAGGAAACCACTCGCTTGGGCATCATCCTGAGAGGTTTCCTGGCAGCAGGTGGGTGGCATTGAGATAAAGCAACCTGACTGAAACCCACTAAATGTCAACTTGCTTGTATCTTTTATATGCATGGCACAGACTTGCTTTTTCTCCTCTCATACACACCAACAAATTTACTTTAACTCACTTAAAGTAATTTTTTAGTCTGAAGCAAATTTTATGTCTACTTTTGGACTGGTTGAAGGCTGCTAAAGAATGCCTGAGTCAGACACTTTTCCTCAGGTCCACTGCCTATAAAAGGGAGAAAAAGTAAGAACATGGAACTTAATGAATTTGAAGTCTCTCAAGTTACTCTCTGTGACACATGCCGAATGCCCAAGTCTTGGAAGACACACAGAAGACATTTGGGAGCTCCAAAGTAGTATTGGTGTGCTTGCAACTGCTTCTTGTAACAGGTAAGGTAAGATGCATGTCTAAATGCTGGGTGTGACACACAGAAGCACAAAAGCTTTATATCACACCTTGGTATAGCCTAAAAGAAAGATGATTAAGGCAAGCAAAATATAGAAATTACACTGTTTCCCTGTTCTATTCAAGTCATTCTTCAGAGGCTGGGCCATTGCTGGTTCTCATGCAAAGAATGGTAAACCGATTCTCCTTTCTCTGCTGTTGGAGTGATATTTTACTTCGGTGTCAGCCTGTTTGGTTGTGTGGTTGGTTGGTTGTGTTTTTTTGTTTTGGTTTGTTTTGCTTTGGTTTTGGTTTATTTGTTTGGGTTTCTTTTCAAGTGATTTTCACATAGATGCTGTAACTGCTCTCCTGGGGTTGTGCCAGGAATTTGATCTTTCACTCTTCTGTGAAATGTGACCAATACCCCAGTGCTCAATGTGCTCTGGGCAACCTGTACTGGAGACCAGGAATACTGGGTGTTCTGGGATCAGAACACTGTGGTCCTATGATTTTATCAGTCAGTTGTTTGTCCGTAAACAGAAAAGGGCTGAAATAGTATAAATTACTGTCTTCCTGTTTGTAAAAAGGAGGTGTGAATAGCTGTTGTCAAGTTAGTGTTTGCTTTGCGGGTTTGCTGTCTTGTTAGGTGAGGAGATCCACTGAAGTCTATCAAGAGTCCTGTGTTTTAACCTAAATGAAGATCTGGTCAACTCCAAATGGAATTTAAAAAAAAAAAAGATGAAACAAAACAAGACACTGCACCAGGCACCAGTAGAGAAGTGCTAAATGGGTATATTGCCTCTGCAACCCTGAGCGGTGCTTCAAGTTCATTTTCACTTATATCCTGCTGTTCCGTGGTTTTGATGATCCAGTTCAAACCATTTTTGAAACATCAGTGGTTAGGGCTCTTCAACAGGTCAAACTGAATTCATCATTGGTTGTTGTTCTGATTTCAGCTAGGAAATCTTAAGTCATCAAATTAAGAGCTCTTTCTGGATTGATACATCTGATACATCTATCACAGCAACTATGAAGGGAGTTTAAAGCCGTTCAAATGCTCAGTAATCCATTATAGTGAATAATAAAAATTTAGGTAACTTAAGGATTGACTTGTAACAATCTTTTTGTAGATGCATCTATCTTGACAACACATTAATGTTCCAGACTGGCTTCTTCCTTTGCTCAAAACTTGCAGCTTGTTTAGAAGACATGAAAAATCAGGTCAGCTATTGCACCAAGGCAGACCAGATGAGGAGATGTGCATTGCAAGGAAAGAACTGTAAACTAATGCACGAGAGGCTTCTTCAAATTTTTGGGGAATTTAGGCCTATCTGGAACAGCACATCCGTCTTGAATGAGCAAAGAGTCTGCTCTGCACCTCTGTCACCCCATCTTATTGCTCCACACCATGCTGGAGACACTTGAATGCAGATTCTGCTTTCCGTGGTGCTTTGACTGTGGCTTTGCTTCCTTTCTCTCCGGCCTTTCCTTACCTGTATCTGCTACCATTCAGGTCAATACTCAAGATAGTACTGACTTCATCAGGCACAACCCAGCCCTTTCTTGCGAGCATAAATCACAGGGAAAGCTGCACATTTCCACTCCAGCAGGAGCTGACCTGAGTGTGGGAGAGAACTCTGTCTGTCTCCTGTTTTCCTGCAAATCCTGCTTAGTGAAGAGGCCCTTCCTCTCATTTCTGCTGGGCTTTGGCTGAACAATCCACCGTGGAAAGTGCTGAGCCCTCACAAGGACTGCGAGTCAGGGGGGCGTCACAAGAAGAGGCTCAATCTCCCACCAACAGTGAAAATCCAATTACCGGTACAAAGTGTGGGAAAAGTACCTTCTACAAGTGCAACCTTAACTTCAAAACAACTGTTTATAATGTCATTGTGTATCACACCGAATGCAGAGCTGCTAGCTCTCTAAACAGCAGTTGGTCGGTTTCCTGCCTAAATGGCAAAATAGTCAGAAGCTGTCCTGGTTTTGTTAAAAAACATGTTTCTCTTTTCGTGAAATTGCCTGTCAGCTAAAGCTTTCTTATTAGCTGCTTTTTCCGGGAGAACCAGACACATGTTTTGGTAAACATAGCAATGGAATACCAAGTTATTGACAAGCATGGATAGACATCTCGTGAGAGGGGCAATGAGAAACAGGTGACCAAGAAAGTGAAAAAAAGGAGTATAACATTCCATTCACGTGAATACTTTATGTAAAAGTGGGAGATACGATCTCAGCCTTTTTCTCCCTTTTGTTTATGGCCGACATTAGGAGAGGACCTTGCTAGTCGTCACTGCGAACTGAGGCCTAGTGACAGACTGAATCCAGCTCCGGTTGGCTGCAGAGTCCAATCCAGGACTCTGGGTGCCGGGTCTGCAGTTGCTGAGACTTTCAAGATTGGTTTTGTATATTTTGTATTATTTTCTCTATTCTTATTAGTAGCATTAGTAAAACATTGTTAATTTTTCCAGCTCTCTTCTCTCTGTCTTTCTTTCCCTCCCGATCGCCTGTCCTTAGTGGGAAGGGGGGAGAGGGAGGAGCAAAAGGTGGTAAAGTGGGGGGAGAAGAGGTTAACAATACATCTGCCAGGGTTTTATTGTCACCCCGCAATCAAAACCCTTGACAGAAGCGAAGGCTTCTTGTGATTGGAAAACGTTTACATCTTTCCGAGTGGGATAAAAAAAAAGATTATGTGAGTTTATTTGAAAAACTACAAAAAGCTGCCAGATCAACAGCAGGGCTACACTGGCTCATGACTTAAACATCTTGGATACCTTGGAAATATCCACGTTAGAAGAATGCAAACAGCATGAAAGGAACCAGTGACTTCCCAGTGTTTATGTGCTAGTTCTACGAGGTAGTGAAGATTGCATTTCTCCTTAAAGTAGTAGATGTGTGTTTAAACAGCAGAGTCTTATTGACAACCCGGAGTTTGAAAAGGACAGATGTGCAGGGTTAGCTGCTCTTTTTGAGCAGCAGAAAGAGGTTTGGCCTTTCTGCAGCTGAAACCAGATGGAGTGAGAAGATCAGTGGAGTGTCAGAGTTACAGCCCTGTGGTTCAGATGTTGAGGGAAGGTGTGTTTGGTTTGTTGGGTTTTCTTTTTGCTTTGACAACCTTTGAATGTATATCACAGTGAGCATCCCAGTAGGCACAGTAGTAAGTAGCAGCATCATCTGGGACAACATCTTTTATTGTAAGAATACACCAGTTCTGTCTAGAAACCTTTTCAACCAAGTACCTGTTTGCTTGAAAGCCAGTATCAACCGTAGCTTCCCCTACTAAAAAGAACAGTAGCCTCTCTGGGGCTTTGCCTTCTTTCTGTTGATACCAATGTATGACAATGCCATCAAAATTCCCCCCTAACGCTTGAATTTCACATGTCATCCGAGTACTTTTTTTGAACTTAATAACAGATATAGGGCTCTGTATGGGAATTTCTTGTGCAAATCCACCTAGGAAAGAGAAAAGGAGCAAGGATGTCATTAGCTGGAATTCAGGGATTTGGGAAGAGGCCTGTCAGCACAGGCATGGGTGCCTGTGAAGAAAGGTAAGAAAAGACAGAAGGACTTACAAGACCAAGCAGCTGTGGCCAGAAGCGCTGCCAGCAGCAGCATGTTTGCGTGAAATGCTCTGCTGCTGTTGAGAGTCAGAGGATGATGGAAGGAACGTCTGATGAGGACAATGTTGTGTGGGAGGAGGATGAGATTCTTTAGAGTGGTCCTCAGCGATGGGTCTTCAGTGCACACACAGATCGGGAGATTTGCAGAAAACTGTCTCCAGAATGGGAAAGGCTAAAATTGGTGAGAGGTTGTAGTCCAGTCTGCTTTTCAGATAAATATGAGTCACCTGGTAAATGCCAGGCTGGTCCTTAAAGACTCCAGCCAGAGGCACTGAGAAAGGTTTGCAAGCGACAGCAGCTCCAGGTGTGTATTGTGCGGTGAAGGTTTCAGCCTGGAGATCACGTGAGGTGTTCTGTGTCTACGTTCTGTCACCCGGAGGGGTGAGGAGAGGTGCACAGTGCCCATGCGGGGAGGAGGCGTTCCCCAGTCCCATTGGAGACCTCGTTTTGCTGCGTCAGCTCAGTCACTCGGCTGTGCATGCCAAAGTGCCTGCGGTACCCCTATGCTGGCGCTGCCCTCCACCACAGCACTGGAGGCACCAGCCTGCAGCAACCAGGGCAGCTGCAACATGGGAATGTGACTCCGCTTTGGTTTCAAGCGTGGGAGGAAGTGTACGACCACAGGATTTCGGTTTTGAGGCTCAGATGAGATGCAAACACTTCTTGGAAAGGAAGACTGGAAAAAGAGAGCGAGCTTGGGGAGAGCTGCAGTCTACAGCCACCACAGAGGGACATCGTTGTTGGCTGCTCCATCTTCTGTGTTAGGAAGCTGCAGTCACCTCACTCCAGAAACCTCCTAGACTGGTTGTGTGGAGTCTTCACATCCCAGGACATGAGGAAAGAAGGCAAGCTGACTGCAGGTAGCGTCTGAGGTCACATGTACTACAACCTGTCTTTCAAATAGTTAAAGGGGCTAGAAACATCTACAGCAAGCCGTTATGTATTCAAAGCTTTCCAAATTCCCACAAAAGCAATGTTTGGAGCCAGTGAAACTGAAAAGCTCCCACTAGGGAGGTATTGGTGCTATTCTTTGAAGGTGCAGACATATTAGAGGAAACCTCACAGGGCATTGAGGATGTGCGCTCTGTCCTACCTCAGGAACTTGGAGGCATAAAACTCTCTCAGTTTTCTGACTTAGCTGTCAGGCAAATGTCAGCTTTCCAAAATGGTAAAACCAGGCTTTGTTGGTAGAATCTGATCTGTAGAACTCAGCACTCTTATCCTGAAGGCCCTGAGAGTCTCTGCTTGCCAGGGGCATAGCCCATGACTGAGGATTTCAGGTCTGGCCTGGCCACATCAGGCAAGAACCTATGACAATAGCATTAGGTTTTCTGGGCAGTTTTAAGGATTTGTGGTTCCTGAAATGCAAAGGACATAAAGGAAAAATATGAAGGAGGACGTGCAAGATCATCTCGTGTTCTCTCCTTCTTTAATATTAATGTCTTTTTTCTCCAAGAGAAAACACTGAGGCGATGGAGATACGCTTGTCTGCTTATTCCAAGGATTCCCATGGAGACATTTACAGCTAACATTCATTCACACAAACAGACAGGCTGTGTTCACTGTCAGGTGAGTGCTCTCAGTATAATCAAGCTTTCATCACAAGAGCAATGTTCTATACATTTTCCCTAAAGTGACTGGGACTCTCAAATTTCTGGATGTTACAGACATGTGTGAGTCCTGAAATTATTATTGACATCAGATATTTGGCAGATGTCGAGATAAATTGCTGTTTTTCTTAAGCTGTTGCAGGAAATCATGAAAGAGGGCTGATAACAGGGAAGTATCTGCATTTTGGCAGTGATCAAAGTGCAAAGAGCCTTTTAGTACAGCTTATCTTTCTCCACCTAACACTGTGATGCCCTGATAAAACCAGTACGCACAGTAGTAAGTGCCAGAATCTCTCGGGGTCAAAGAATGGATTGTAAGACTATAGACAGGCTCAGAAGGATTCTTGCCAACTTTAAATCTCCTTGAATCTCCACTGTCTGCAACAGCACGTTGCTGTCCTGACATGTACAGTATCCTCTTCGGTGGCTCTCCAGGAAGCTGCATGTACCAGTGCACGGTTCTTTCATGGCTCATTCGGCACGCCATGCTGGTGGAGCTGCCGGGCACCTGCCTCTGTATCTCTGGGTTTTGCACCGGTACTGCCTGGGCATCTGCACCTGGAAGGAGAAGCAGAGAAATTGTGAGAAGGGGAGGAAACCACTGTTGTTTGGAGCCAGGACTGTGTTCTTGGCACACAGGAGGGAGAGAGGAGAGAGGAAACGAAAAAGGGCTTACAGGACCAGAAAGAAGTAGTAAGAAGAATGGTGAACAGCAACATGTTGCCCATGTGTGTTAAACCTGGCAATGAAAGAAACAGAGACAGAAGCATGATAAAGCTCTTCAGGTGGAGAAAGCACAAAGCAGCTCGGAGGAGGAAGTGACTCATTTGGCACATCCAATGGCCGTTCTTCAACTTACTGCTCTGGAGAGTGTTGACGTTACTGAGAAACTCAACCACAGCAGTAGCAGGGTGAAAAGATCATAAAATACACAGTTGGAAATAGTTTTTCTTCATCTGCTACATTCCTCTCAGATTTAACTACCAAGCTCACACTTAAAAGACTCAAGATGTTCAGTATGGCCCTATCCAAGGATGTTCTCCTCTCAAAGACACCCCAAAGGTGTCCTCAAAGCACATTTCACCAGCCTTTCCTAGAAAATACCGCCTCCTTTGGTAACACGAATGGGATAAGTCGTAGTGAACCATCGTCTCTTCCTCTTACTTAAAACAGGTCCAATCTGCCTGGTGAGCCTTATCCATTTACTTCAGAAAATGGCGAAGTGAAGCCAGGGTTCCCCAGCCAGCTATTTGCTGCTCTCTGCTTCATCTTGTACTTTCCCTCATTTCAGAGCCCTGCAGAGGTGTCCTGCAAAGCCTTCATGGCAAATGGTCACTTGGGCAGCAGCCACCACAGGGCGTTCTCTTCCCTGAGAAAGATTTATCATTGTCTAACCAAAGGGAGATAACCTACTCTGGATGTTTTTTTGCGTCTTTGTCAATAGCATCATAATAAACAATGAAATCTCATCTCACGAGTAGTACCAGAAGTTCGTATTGTCCTTTTGCCCTTCTGACAGATAGATGAATTTGTGTCAGGTCCTGTAGTGCAGACATCTACAATGGAAGCAGTAGAACAACAAAAGAATAATAATCATAGAGTTTACTGACTGGAAGGCTTTGTCTTTATTAATAAGCCAATTAAGTGTGAAAGCCATAGAGGAAGGTATCTTTCAAGGCCAAACAGAAGCTGCACGGAGAACCTGCAGCAACGAGATTTTCAGAGAAGACATCTGGGCCTATAGGAAGATAGGTAATGAAGCTCAGATGGGGGGTGGACTGCCGTTGAAGAGAAATAACAATGTGCTTGAGTTATGTGACATTATCACATGGACACAGGGTTGTGATCGCATTGACACCTAAGTGAAATGTCATTGTGGTCTGCTCTCAGCTGTCTGGCTCAGCAGTGCTGTGTCACCTGTTCCATATATTCCATGGTTTAGTCTGCAGCTTTCTCTTTTAAATAGTCTTCTGAATCCTTTCTTGGGGACATCATTTCAGGAGATGCCCAGTGTAACAGAGCCTTGCTGTAGCAAGAGGTGCTAAGGAGTATTGGTGTTATAGGGAGTCATCACTATCATAAACATTGAAACAGGAGAGATCGGTGATGAGTCTCACGAGCATCTCCAGTGTGACCTGGGTCTGAAGTCTCCCAGGCCAGATCTCCATGTCAATATCCTCCTGCTACGCTCTGTCCCTGCTATTGCTTCATTTTTGCTGCTTAGGCAGTACTTGGGAAAGTATCTATATTTTTCAAAGATGCTCTGTGTCACTCCCTAAATCCAGCTGTGCTTACCATCATCCCCAGGAGTGCTCCTTTTCCCCAGCACAGCACATGGTGCCAGATGAGGTGTAGCACGCTGCAGTTTTCTGCTCTTTTCCCTGTGCATTATTTCTATTTACATGCTCAGCACAAAAGTGTCGGGAGGTTGCAGAGGCAGGAAGGTGCAATGGTGGTTCTCTGTGTTTGATGTAAAGCTGCCGCTCAGGGTACAGGCAGCTTTCTGTACAGGCTGTCTGTGGTCTGCTGGTTCTGTGTGCCTGCCAGTAGGCACAGTAGTAGGTACCTTCGTCGTTGGAGTTTATGTCATTGATGGAGAACGAGCAGAGATTGGTACCTTTCTTCACAGAAGAATACTTTCTTGTTTTGGAATTATCATCATAAACAGGTTGACCTGATCCGATATACAGAATCCGTTCGGGAGCTTTGGAGGGTATATGTCGGTACCAATGTATAAACGCAGACTGGAAGTCAGATATGCCCTGGGTTGTACAGTCAATCCAGGCAGTTCTAGTTTCCTTTCTGGTGATGGAGGCTTGGCTCTGTTTCAGAAGCACTTGTGCTTGTCCATCTGGAAAGAAGGAGAGAAAACAGAACAAACAGCCTCAGCCTGCTGTTCATGCTCACGTGTAAATAGGGGGTGCCTCCTGCCGCTGCCCCGCACCGGGCTGACAAGGGGAACCTACGAGACCAGGCTGCAGCCAGGGCCAGGAGCGGGAGCAGCAGCATCTCGAGGGCTCTGGCTGGCGTCTGCCTCTGGGAGGAAGGCAGGGCTGCAGGGCTGGGGCTGAGCAAAGGAAACCACTCGCTTGGGCATCATCCTGAGAGGTTTCCCGGCAGCAGGTGGGTGGCGTTGAGATAAAGCAACCTGACTGAACCCCGCTGACTGTTATCTTGATTATAGCTTTCACACACTTGGCACAGACTCACCTTCTCTCCCTCTCTCTCTTTCTCTCATACACACCAACAAATTTACTTTAACTCACTTGAAGTAATTTTGTAGTCTGAAGCAGTTTTTATGCCTACTTTTGGACTGGTTGAAGGCTGCTAAAGAATGCTTGAGTCAGACACTTTTCCTTATGTCCACTACCAATAGAAAGGAGAAAAAGTAAGAATGTGGAACTTAATGAATTTGAAGTCTCTCAAGTTACTCTCTGTGACACAGGCTGAATGCCCAAGGCTTGGAAGACACACAGCAGAGATTTGGGAGCTCAGAAGTAGTATTGGTGTGCTTGCAACTGCTTCTTGTAACAGGTGAGGTAAGCTGCATGTCTAAATGCTGGGTGTGACTCAAGGAAGCACAAATGCTTTATCCCCCAATTGATTTAGCCTAAAAGAAAGATGATTAGGGCAAGCAAAACACAGAAATTACCTGTTTTCCTGTTCTTTTGAAAGTCACTCTTCAGATGCTAGGTCATTGGTGACTCTCATTCGAAGTTGTCTACACCAATTCTCCTTTCTGTGCTGTTGTAATGTTATTTTAGTGAGGTGTCAGCCTGTTTGTCTGTTTGGGTTTGTTTTGTGCTTGTTTTGGTTTTGTTTGTTTTGGTTTTGTTTGTTTTGGTATATTTCAAGTGATTTTCACATAGATGCTGTAAGTGCTCTCCTGCGATTGCACCAGGAATTTGATCTTTCATTCTTCTGTGAAATGTGACCGATACCCCAGTGCTCAATGTGCTCTGGAGACCCTGTACTGAAGACCCGGAATACTGGGTGTTCTGGCATCAGAACAGTATCACAGTGTCACAGTATGTTTGGGATTGGAAGGGACCTCAAAAGATCATCTAGTTCAATCTCCCTGCTGGAGCAGGAAGCCCTTGGTGAGGTTGCATAGGAACATGTCCAGGCGGGTCTTGAATGTCTCCAGCGAATGAGACTCCACAAGCCCCTTGGGCAGCCTGTTCCAGTGCTCTGTCACCCTCACTGAGAAGAAGTTTTTTCTCAAATTTAAGTGGAACCTCTTGTGTTCCAGCTTGATCCCATTACCCCTTGTCCTATCATTGTTTGCCACCGAGAAGAGCCTGGCTCCATCCTCGTGGCACTCACCCTTTATATATTTATAACCATTAATAAGGTCACCCCTCAGTGTCCTCTCCTCCAAACTAAGGAGACCCAGCTCCCTCAGCCTTTCTTCATAAGGGAGATGCTCCACTCCCTTAATCATCTTTGTTGCCCTACGCTGGAGTCTGTCCAGCAGTTCCCTGTCCTTGAACTGAGGGGCCCAGAACTGGACACAATATTCCAGATGTGGTCTCACCAGGGGGGAGTAGAGGGGAAGGAGGACCTCTCTCGATCTACTAACCACCCCCATTGTAATATAACCCAGGATGCCACTGGCCTTCCTGGCCACAAGGGCACAGTGCTGGCTCATGGTCATCCTGTTGTCCACCAGGACCCCCAGGTCCCTTTCCCCTACACTGCTCTCTAATATGTAATTTCCCAACCTATACTGGAACCTGGGGTTGTTCCTGCCCAGATGCAGGACTCTACACTTCCCCTTGTTAAATTTCATCAGGTTATTCCCTGCCCAACTCTCCAGCCTGTCCAGGTCCCGCCAGGTGGCAGCACAGCCTTCTGGCGTGTCAGCCACTCCTCCCAGCTTAGTGTCATCAGCAAACTTGCTGATAGTACACTCAATTCCCTCGTCCAAATTGTTAATGAATATATTGAATAATGTTGGCCCCAGTACTGACCCCTGAGGCACTCCACTAGATACTGGCCTCCAACTAGACTCCGCACCATTGACTACCACTCTCTGGCTTCTCTCCTTCAGCCAGTTCGCAACCCACCTCACTACTCTATTGTCTAGACCACACCTCCTCAACTTAGCTGTGAGGATGCTGTGGGAGACTGTGTCAAAGGCTTTACTGAAGTCAAGGTAGACCACATCCACCGCTCTGCCATCATCCATCCACCTTGTTACATTCTCATAAAAGGCTATGAGGTTGGTCAAGCATGACTTACCCTTGGTAAAGCCATGCTGACTGCCCCTAATAACCCTCTTATCCTTGATATGCCTTGAGGTGACACCAAGGATAAGCTGTTCCATCACTTTCCCAGGGACAGAGGTGAGGCTGACCCGTCTATAACTACCTGGGTCCTCCATCCTGCCCTTTTTGAAGACTGGAGTGACATTTGCTTTCCTCCAATCCTCAGGCACCTCTCCCATTTCCCAAGACTTGACAAAGATGATGGAGAACGGTCCAGCAATGACTTCAGCCAGCTCCCTCAGCACCCACGGATGCATCCCATCTGGACCCGTGGATTTATGGAAGTCCAGGCTATTTAATTGCTCCCTAACCCAGTCCTCATCAACTAAAGCAAACTCCTCCATTGAGCTGGCTTCATCCAGGATTTCAGGGATACAGGGCTCCCCAGGACATCTTCCAGCAGAGTAGAACTGTGGTCCTGCGGTTTTATCACTCAGTGTTTGTCCATAAACAGAAAAGGGCTGAAATAGTTTAAATTACTGTCTTTCTGTTTGTAAAAAGCAAGTGTGAATAGCTATTGTCAAGTTAGTGTTTGCTTTGCGGGTTTGCTGCCTTGTTAGATGAGGAGATCCACTGAAGTCTATCAAGAGTCCTGTGTTTTAACCTAAATGAAGATCTGGTCAACTCTAAATGGAATTTAAAAAAAAAAAAAAAAAAAAAGAGAGAAAACAAAACAAGACACTCCACCAGTAGAGAAATGCTAAATGGGTATATTGCCTCTGCAACCCTGAGCGGTGCTTCAAGTTCATTTTAACTTACATCCTGCTATTTCGTGGTTTTGATGAGCCAGTTCAAACCACTTTTGAAGCCTGGGTGTTTATGGCTCTTCAACAGGTCAAACTGAATTCAGTATTGGTTGTTGTTCTGATTTCAGCTAGGAAATCTTAAGTCAACAGATTAAGAGCTCTTTCTGGACTGGTACATCTGATACATGTATCACAGCAACTATGAAGCGTATGTAAAGCCATTCAAATGGTCAGTAATCAATTACAGTGATGAATATGAATTTAGGTAACTTAAGGATTGACTTATAACAGTCTTTCTGTAGATGTATCTATCTTGACAACACATTAGTGTTCCAGACTGGCTTCTTCCTTTGCTCAAAACTTGCAGCCTGTTTAGAAGACATGAAAAATCAGGTCAGCTATTGTACCAAGGCAGACCAGATGAGGAGATGTGCATTGCAAGGAAGGAACTGTAAACTAATGCACGAGAGGCTTCTTCAAATTTTGGGGGAATTCAGGCCTATCTGGAACAGCACATCCGTCTTGAATGAGCAAAGAGTCTGCTCTGCACCTCTGTCACCCCATCTCATTGCTCCACACCATGCTGGAGACACTTGAATGCAGATGCTGCTTTCCCTGGTTCTTTGACCGTGGCTTTGCTTCCTTTCTCTCCGGCCTTTCCTTACCTGTATCTGCTACCATTCAGGTCAATACTCAAGATAGTACTGACTTCATCAGGCACAACCCAGCCCTTTCTTGCGAGCATAAATCACAGGGAAAGCTGCACATTTCCACTCCAGCAGGAGCTGACCTGAGTGTGGGAGAGAACTCTGTCTGTCTCCTGTTTTCCTGCAAATCCTGCTTAGTGAAGAGGCCCTTCCTCTCATTTCTGCTGGGCTTTGGCTGAACAATCCACCGTGCAAAGTGCTGAGCCCTCACAAGGACTGCGAGTCAGGGGGGCGTCACAAGAAGAGGCTCAATCTCCCACCAACAGTGAAAATCCAATTACCGGTACAAAGTGTGGGAAAAGTACCTTCTACAAGTGCAACCTTAACTTCAAAACAACTGTTTATAATGTCATTGTGTATCACACCGAATGCAGAGCTGCTAGCTGTTCAAAAAGCTGTTGGTTGATTTCCTGTCTAAATGGCAAAATAGTTAGAAGTGAAGGCTTCTTGTGATTGGAAGCGTTTGCATCTTTCTGAGTGGGGTAAAAAAAAAGATTGTGTGAGTTTATTTTAAAAAACTACAAAAAGCTGCCAGATCAACAGCAAGGCTACACTGGCTCATGACTTAAACATCTTGGATACCTTGGAAATATCCACATTAGATGTATGCAAACAGCACGAAAGGAACCAGTGACTTCCCAGTATTTATGTGCCAATTCTTAAGGTAGCGAAGATTTCATTAGTCCTTAAAGTAGGGTTAGCTGCTCTTCTTGAGCAGCAGAAAAAGGTTTGGCCTTTCTGCAGCTGAAACCAGATGGAATGAAAAGATCAGGGCAGTGGCAGAGTTACAGCCCTGTGGTTCAGATGTTGAGGGAAGGTGTGTTTGGTTTGTTGGGGTTCTTTTTGCCTTGACAGCCTTTGAATGTATATCACAGTGAGTATCCCAGTAGGCACAGTAATAAGTAGCAGCATCATCTGGAACAACTTCTTTTATTGTAAGAACACACCGATTGTGGCCAGAAACCTTTTCAACCAAGTACCTGTTTGCTTGAAAGCCAGTATCAACTGTAGCTTTCCCTGCTGAAAAGAACAGTAGCCTCTCTGGGGCTTTGCCTTCTTTCTGTCGATACCAGTGTAGGACGCTGCCATCAAAATTCCCCCCTAACGCTTGAATTTCACATGTCATCCGTGCACTTTTTTTGAACTTAGTAACTGATATAGGGCTCTGTATGGGAATTTCTTGTGCAAATCCACCTAGGAAAGAGAAAAGGAGCAAGGATGTCATTAGCTGGAATTCAGGCATTTGGGAAGAGGCCTGTCAGCACAGGCATGGGTGCCTGTGAAGAAAGGTAAGAAAAGACAGAAGGACTTACAAGACCGGGCAGCTGTGGCCAGAAGCGCTGCCAGCAGCAGCATGTTTGCGTGAAAGGCTCTGCTGCTATTGAGAGTCAGAGGATGATGGAAGGGATGCCTGATGAGGACAATGTTGTGTGGGAGGAGGATGAGACTCTTTAGAGTGGTCCTCAGCGATGGGTCTTCAGTGCACACAGAGATGGGTTGATCTGCGGAAAACTGTCTCCAGAATGGGAAAGGCTAAAATTGGTGAGAGGTTGTAGTCCAGTCTACTTTTCAGATAAATATGAGTCACCTGGTAAATGCCAGGGTTGTCCTTGAAAACTCCAGCCAGAGGCACTGAGAAAGGTTTGCAAGCGACAGCAGCTCCAGGTGTGTATTGTGCGGTGGAGGTTTCAGCCTGGAGATCACGTGAGGTGTTCTGTGTCTACGTGCTGTCACCTGGAGGGGTAAGGAGAGGTGCACAATGCCCATGCGGGGAGGAGGCGTTCCCCAGTCCCATTGGAGACCTCGTTTTGCTGCGTCAGCTCAGTCACTCAGCTGTGCATTCCAAAGTGCCCGCGGTACCCCTGTGCTGGCGCTGCCCTCCACCACAGCACTGGAGGCACCAGCCTGCAGCAACCAGGGCAGCTGCACCGTGGGAATGTGATTCCGATTTGGTTTCAAGCGTGGGAGGAAGTGTACGACCACAGGATTTCGGTTTTGAGGCTCAGATGAAATGCAAACACTTCTTGAAAGGAAGACTGGAAAACAAGAGCGAGCTTGGGGAGAGCTGCAGTCTGCAGCCACCACAGAGGGACATCGTTGTTGGCTGCTTCGTCTTCTGTGTTAGGAAGCTGCAGTCACCTCACTCCAGAAACCTCCTAGACTGGTTGTGTGGAGTCTTCACATCCCAGGACATGAGGAAAGAAGGCAAGCTGACTGCAGGTAGCGTCTGAGGTCACATGTACTGCAACTTGTCTTTCAAATAGTTAAAGGGGTTAGAAACACGTAAAGCAAGCTGTTACGTATTCAAAGCTTTCCAAAATCCCACAAAAACAATGTTTGGAGCCTGTGAAACTGAAAAGCTCCCACTAGGGAGGTATTGGTGCTATTCTTTGAAGGTGCAGACATATTAGAGGAAACCTCACAGGGCATTGAGGATGTGCGCTCTGTCCTACCTCAGGAACTTGGAGGCATAAAACTCTCTCAGTATTCTGACTTAGCTGTCAGGCAAATGTCAGCTTTCCAAAATGGTAAAACCAGGCTTTGTTGGTAGAATCTGATCTGTAGGACTCAGCACTCTTATCCTGAAGGCCCTGAGAGTCTCTGCTTGCCAGGGGCATAGCCCCTTGACTGAGGATTTCAGGTCTGGCCTGGCCACATCAGGCAAGAACCTATGACAATAACATTAGGTTTTCTGGGCAGTTTTAAGGATTTGTGGTTCCTGAAATGCAACGGAAATAAAAGAAAAATATGAAGGAGGATGTGCAAGATCATCTCGTGTTCTCTCCTTCTTTAATATCAATGTCTTTTTTCTCCAAGAGAAAACACTTAGCGGATGGAGATACGCTTGTCTGCTTGCTCCAAGGATTCCCATGGAGAAATTTACAGCTAACATTCATTCACACAAACAGACAGGCTGTGTTCACTGTCAGGTGAGTGCTCTCAGTACAATCAAGCTTTCACCACAAGAGCAATGTTCTATATATTTTCCCTAAAGTGACTGGGACTCTCAGATTTCTGGATGTTACAGACATGTGTGAGTCCTGAAATGATTATTGACATCAGATATTTGGCAGATGTCGAGATAAATTGCTGTTTTTCTTAAGCTGTTGCAGGAAATCATGAAAGAGGGCTGATAACAGGGAAGTATCTGCATTTTGGCAGTGATCAAAGTGCAAAGAGCCTTTTAGTACAGCTTATCTTTCTCCACCTAACACTGTGATGCCCTGATAAAACCAGTACGCACAGTAGTAAGTGCCAGAATCTCTTGGGGTTAAAGAATGGATTGTAAGACTATAGACAGGCTCAGAAGGATTCTTGCCAACTTTAAATCTCCTTGAATCTCCACTGTCTGCAGTAGCACGTTGCTGTCCTGACATGTACAGTATCCTCCTCGGTGGCTCTCCAGGAAGCTGCATGTACCAGTGCACGGTTCCTTCATGGCTCATTCGGCACGCCATGCTGGTGGAGCTGCCGGGCACCTGCCTCTGTATCTCTGGGGTTTGCACCGGTACTGCCTGGGCATCTGCACCTGTAAGGAGAAGCACAGAAATTGAGAGAAGGGGAGGAAACCACTGTTGTTTGGAGCCAGGACTGTGTTCTTGGAACACAGGAGGGAGAGAGGAGAGAGGAGAGAGGAAATGAAAAAGGGCTTACAGGACCAGAAAGAAGTAGCAAGAAGAATGGTGAACAGCAACATGTTGCCCATGTGTGTTAAACCTGGCAATGAAAGAAACAGAGACAGAAGCATGATAAAGCTCTTCAGGTGGAGAAAGCACAAAGCAGTTCGGAGGAGGAAGTGACTCATTTGGCACATCCAATGGCCGTTCTTCAACTTACTGCTCTGGAGAGTGTTGATGTCACTGAGAAGCTCAACCACAGCAGTAACAGGGTGAAAAGATCCTAGAAGACACAGTTGGAAATAGTTTTTCTTTATCTGCTACATTCCTCTCAGATTTAACTGCTGAGCTCACAATTAAAAAACTCAAGATGTTCTTTTCTCCACAGACACCCCAAAGTTGTCCCCAAAACACATTTCACCAGCCTTTCCTAGAAAATACCGCCTCCTTTGGGAACATGAATGGGATAAGTCGTAGTGAACCATCGTCTCTTACTTGAAACAGGTCCAATCTGCCTGGTGAGCCTTATCCATTTACCTCAGAAAATGGGGAAGTGAAGCCAGGGTTCCTCAGCCGGCTTTTTGCTACCCTCTGCTTGTTCTTGTACTTTCCCTCATTTCAGAGCCCTGCAGAGGTGTCCTGCACAGCCTTCATGGCAAATGGTCACTTGGGCAGCAGCCACCACAAAGCGTTCTCTTCCCTGAGAAAGATTTATCATTGTCTAACCAAAGATAGATAACCTACTCTGGATGTTTGTCAATAGCATCATAATAAACAATGAAATCTCATCTCATGAGTAGTACCAGAAGTTTGTATTGACCTTTTGCCCTTCTGACACACAGATGAATTTGTGTCAGGTCCTGTAGTGCAGACATCTACAATGGAAGAAGTAGAACAACAACAAAAGAATAATAACCATAGAGTTTACTGACTGGAAGGCTTTGTCTTTATTAATAAGCCAATTAAGTGTGAAAGCCATAGAGGAAGGTATCTTTCAAGGCCAAACAGAAGTTGCAAGGAGAACCTGCAGCCATGAGATTTTCAGAGAAGTCATCTGGGCCTGTAGGAAGATAAGTAATGAATCTCAGATGGGGGGTGGACTGCCATTGAGGAGAAATAACAATGTGCTTGAGTTATGTGACATTATCACATGGACACAGGGTTGTGATTGCATTGCCACCGAAGTGAAATGTCGTTGTGGTCTGCTCTCAGCTGTCTGGCTCAGTAGTGCTGTGTCACCTGTTCCATATATTCCATGGTTTAGTCTGCAGCTTTCTCTTTTAAATAGTCTTCTGAATCCTTTCTTGGGGACATCTTTTCAGGAGATGCCCAGTGTAACAGAGCCTTGCTATAGCAAGAGGTGCTAAGGAGTATTGGTGTTATAAAGAGTCATCACCATCGTAAACATTGAAACAGGAGAGAGCATTGATGAGTCTCATGAGCATCTCCAGTGTGACCTGGGTCTGAAGTCTCCCAGGATAGATCTCCATGTCAATATCCTCCTGCTACGCTCTGTCCCTGCTATTGCTTCATTTTTGCTGCTTAGGCAGTATTTGGGAAAGTATCTATATTTTTCAAAGATGCTCTGTGTCACTCCCTAAATCCAGCTGTGCTTACCATCATCCCCAGGAGTGCTCCTTTTCCCCAGCACAGCACATGGTGCCAGATGAGGTGTAGCACGCTGCAGTTTTCTGCTCTTTTCCCTGTGCATTGTTTCTATTTACATGCTCAGCACAAAAGTGTCGGGAGGTTGCAGAGGCAGGAAGGTGCAATGGTGGTTCTCTGTGTTTGATGTAAAGCAGCCGCTCAGGGTACAGGCAGCTTTCTGTACAGGCTCTCTGTGGTCTGCTGGTTCTGTGTGCCTGCCAGTAGGCACAGTAGTAGGTACCTTCATCGTTGGAGTTTATGTCATTGATGGAGAAAGAGCAGAGATTGGTACCTTTCTTCACAGAAGAATACTTTCTTGTATTGGAATTATCATCATAAACAGGTTGACCTGATCCGATATACAGCATCCGTTCAGGAGCTTTGGAGGGTATATGTCGGTACCAATGTATAAGCGCAGACTGGAAGTCAGATATGCCCTGGGTTGTACAGTCAATCCAGGCAGTTCTAGTTTCCTTTCTGGTGATGGAGGCTTGGCTCTGTTTCAGAAGCACTTGTGCTTGTCCATCTAGAAAGAAGGAGAGAAAACAGAACAAACAGCCTCAGCCTGCTGTTCATGCTCACGTGTAAATAGGGGGTGCCTCCTGCCGCTGCCCCACACCGGGCTGACAAGGGGAACCTACGAGACCAGGCTGCAGCCAGGGCCAGGAGCGGGAGCAGCAGCATCTCGAGGGCTCTGGCTGGCGTCTGCCTCTGGGAGGAAGGCAGGGCTGCAGGGCTGGGGCTGAGCAAAGGAAACCACTCGCTTGGGCATCATCCTGAGAGGTTTCCCGGCAGCAGGTGGGTGGCGTTGAGATAAAGCAACCTGACTGAACCCCGCTGACTGTTATCTTGATTATAGCTTTTACACACTTGGCACAGACTCACCTTCTCTCCCTCTCTCTCTTTCTCTCATACACACCAACAAATTTACTTTAACTCACTTAAAGAAATTTTGTAGTCTGAAGCAGTTTTTATGCCTACTTTTGGACTGGTTGAAGGCTGCTAAAGAATGCCTGAGTCAGACACTTTTCCTTATGTCCACTGCCTTTAAAATGGAGAAAAAGTAAGAACGTGGAACTTAATGAATTTGAAGTCTCTCAAGTTACTCTCTGTGACACAGGCTGAATGTCCAAGGCTTGGAAGACACACAGCAGAGATTTGGGAGCTCAGAAGTAGTATTGGTGTGCTTGCAACTGCTTCTTGTAACAGGTGAGGTAAGCTGCATGTCTAAATGCTGGGTGTGACTCAAGGAAGCACAAATGCTTTATCCCCCAATTGATTTAGCCTAAAAGAAAGATGATTAGGGCAAGCAAAACACAGAAATTACCTGTTTTGCCTGTTTTGCCTTTTGAAAGTCATTCTTCAGATGCTAGGTCATTGGTGGCTCTCATTCGAAGTTGTCTACACCAGTTCTTTCTGTGCTGTTGTAATGTTATTTTAGTGAGGTGTCAACCTGTTTGTTTGTTTGGGTTTGTTTTGTGTTTGTTTTGGTTTTGTTTGTTTTGGTATATTTCAAGTGATTTTCACATAGATGCTGTAAGTGCTCTCCTGCGATTGCACCAGGAATTTGATCTTTCATTCTTCTGTGAAATGTGACCGATACCCCAGTGCTCAATGCGCTCTGGAGACCCTGTACTGAAGACCCGGAATACTGGGTGTTCTGGCATCAGAACAGTATCACAGTGTCACAGTATGTTTGGGATTGGAAGGGACCTCAAAAGATCATCTAGTTCAATCTCCCTGCTGGAGCAGGAAGCCCCAGGTGAGGTTGCATAGGAACATGTCCAGGCGGGTCTTGAATGTCTCCAGCGAAGGAGACTCCACAAGCCCCTTGGGCAGCCTGTTCCAGTGCTCTGTCACCCTCACTGAGAAGAAGTTTTTTCTCAAATTTAAGTGGAACCTCTTGTGTTCCAGCTTGATCCCATTACCCCTTGTCCTATCATTGTTTGCCACTGAGAAGAGCCTGGCTCCATCCTCGTGGCACTCACCCTTTATATATTTATAACCATTAATAAGGTCACCCCTCAGTGTCCTCTTCTCCAAACTAAAGAGACCCAGCTCCCTCAGCCTTTCTTCATAAGGGAGATGCTCCACTCCCTTAATCATCTTTGTTGCCCTACGCTGGAGTCTCTCCAGCGGTTTTCTGTCCTTCTTGAACTGAGGGGCCCAGAACTGGACACAATATTCTAGATGGTTTCTCACCAGGGGGGAGTAGAGGGGAAGGAGGACCTCTCTTGATCTACTAACCACTCCCCTTGTAATACGCCCAAGGATGCCATTGGCCTTCCTGGCCAAAAGGGTACAGTGCTGGCTCACGGTCATCCTGTTGTCCACCAGGACCCCCAGGTCCCTTTCCCCTACACTGCTCTCTAATATGTAATTTCCTAACCTATGCTGGAAGCTGGGGTTGTTCCTGCCCAGATGCTGGACTCTACACTTTCTTTTGTTAAATTTCATTAAGTTATTCCCCGCCCAACTCTCCAGGCTGTCCAGGTCCCGCTGGCTGGCAGCACAGCCTCTGGCGTATCAGCCACTCCTCCCAGCTTGGTGTCATCAGCAGACTTCCTGATAGTACACTCAATTCCCTCGTCCAAATTGTTAATGAATATATTGAATAATGTTGGCCCCAGTACTGGCCCCTGAGGCACTCCACTAGATACTGGCCTCCAACTAGACTCCGCACCATTGACTACCACTCTCTGGCTTCTCTCCTTCAGCCAGTTTGCAACCCACCTCACTACTCTATTGTCTAGACCACACCTCCTCAACTTAGCTGTGAGGATGCTGTGGGAGACTGTGTCAAAGGCTTTACTGAAGTCAAGGTAGACCACATCCACCGCTCTGCCATCATCCATCCACCTTGTTACATTCTCATAAAAGGCTATGAGGTTGGTCAAGCATGACTTACTCTTGGTAAAGCCATGCTGACTGTCCCTAATAACCCTCTTATCCTTGATATGCCTTGAGATGGTATCAAGGATAAGCTGTTCCATTATTTTCCCAGGTGAGCCTGACCCGTCTATAACTACCTGGGTCCTCCCTCCTGCCCTTTTTGAAGACTGGAGTGACATTTGCTTTCCTCCAATCCTCAGGCACCTCTCCCATTTCCCAAGTCTTGACAAAGATGATGGAGAACGGTCCAGCAATGACTTCAGCCAGCTCCCTCAGCACCCGCGGATGCATCCCATCAGGACCCGTGGATTTATGGAAGTCCAGACTATTTAATTGATCCCTAACCCAGTCCTCATCAACTAAAGCAAACTCCTCCATTGACCTGGCTTCATCCAAGGTCTCAGGGATACAGGGCTCCCCAGGACAGCTTCCAGCAGAGTACAACCGTGGTCCTATGATTTTATCACTCAGTGTTTGTCCATAAACAGAAAAGAGCTGAAATAGTTTAAATTACTGTCTTTGTGTTTGTAAAAAGGAAGTGTAAATAGCTTTTGTCGAGTTAGTGTTTGCTTTGCGGGTTTGCTGCCTTGTTAGATGAGGAGATCCACTGAAGTCTATCAAGAGTCCTGTGTTTTAACCTAAATGAAGATCTGGTCAACTCTAAATGGAATTAAAAAAAAAAAGAGAAAACAAAACAAGACACTCCACCAGTAGAGGAATGCTAAATGGGTATATTGCCTCTGCAACCCTGAGCGGTGCTTCAAGTTCATTTTAACTTACATCCTGCTATTTCGTGGTTTTGATGATCCAGTTCAAACCATTTTTGAAACATCAGTGGTTAGGGCTCTTCAACAGGTCAAACTGAATTCAGTATTGGTTGTTGTTCTGATTTCAGCTAGGAAATCTTAAGTCAACAGATTAAGAGCTCTTTCTGGACTGGTACATCTGATACATGTATCACAGCAACTATGAAGCGTATGTAAAGCCATTCAAATGGTCAGTAATCAATTACAGTGATGAATATGAATTTAGGTAACTTAAGGATTGACTTATAACAGTCTTTCTGTAGATGTATCTATCTTGACAACACATTAATGTTCCAGACTGGCTTCTTCCTTTGCTCAAAACTAGCAGGTTGTTTAGAAGACATGAAAAATCAGGTCAGCTATTGCACCAAGGCAGACCAGATGAGGAGGTGTGCATTGCAAGGAAGGAACTGTAAACTAATGCACGAGAGGCTTCTTCAAATTTTGGGGGAATTCAGGCCTATCTGGAACAGCACATCCGTCTTGAATGAGCAAAGAGTCTGCTCTGCACCTCTGTCACCCCATCTCATTGCTCCACACCATGCTGGAGACACTTGAATGCAGATGCTGCTTTCCCTGGTTCTTTGACCGTGGCTTTGCTTCCTTTCTCTCCAGCCTTTCCTTACCTGTATCTGCTACCATTCAGGTCAACACTCAAGATAGTACTGACTTCATCAGGCACAACCCAGCCCTTTCTTGCGAGCATAAGTCACAGGGAAAGCTGCACATTTCCACTCCAGCAGGAGCTGGCCTGAGTGTGGGAGAGAACTCTGTCTGTCTCCTGTTTTACTGCAAATCCTGCTTAGTGAAGAGGCCCTTCCTCTCATTTCTGCTGGGCTTTGGCTGAACAATCCACCGTGCAAAGTGCTGAGCCCTCACAAGGACTGCGAGTCAGGAGGGAGTCACAAGAGGAGGCTCAATCTCCCACCAACAGTGAAAATCCAATTACCGGTACAAAGTGTGGGAAAAGTACCTTCTACAAGTGCAACCTTAACTTCAAAACAACTGTTTATAATGTCATTGTGTATCACAGGGAATGCAGAGCTGCTAGCTGTTCAAAAAGCAGTTGGTTGATTTCCTGTCTAAATGGCAAAATAGTCAGAAGTGAAGGCTTCTTGTGATTGGAAGCGTTTGCATCTTTCAGAATGGGGTAAAAAAAAAGATTGTGTGAGTTTATTTTAAAAAGCTACAAAAAGCTGCCAGATCAACAGCAGGGCTACACTGGCTCATGACTTAAACATCAGTGCTCTTGGAGGTATCCACGTTAGAAGTATGCAAACAGCACGAAAGGAACCGGTGATTTCCCAGTATTTATGTGCTAATTGTTAGGGAATGAAGATTTCATTAGTCCTTAAAGTAGGGTTAGCTGCTCTTCTTGAGCAGCAGAAAAAGGTTTGGCCTTTCTGCAGCTGAAACCAGATGGAATGAGAAGATCAGGGCAGTGGCAGAGTTACAGCCCTGTGGTTCAGATGTTGAGGGAAGGTGTGTTTGGTTTGTTGGGTTTTCTTTTTGCCTTTAAAACCTTTGAATGTATATCACAGTGAGCATCCCAGTAGGCACAGTAGTAAGTAGCAGCATCATCTGGAACAACTTCTTTTATTCTAAGAACACACCGGTTGTGGCCAGAAACCTTTTCAACCAAGTACCTGTTTGCTTGAAAGCCAGTATCAACCGTAGCTTTCCCTGCTGAAAAGAACAGTAGCCTCTCTGGGGCTTTGCCTTCTTTCTGTCGATACCAGTGTAGGACGCTGCCATCAAAATTCCCCCCTAACACTTGAATTTCACATGTCATCCGTGCACTTTTTTTGGACTTAGAAACAGATATAGGGCTCTGTATGGGAATTTCTTGTGCAAATCCACCTAGGAAAGAGAAAAGGAGCAAGGATGTCATTAGCTGGAATTCAGGGATTTGGGAAGAGGCCTGTCAGCACAGGCATGGGTGCCTGTGAAGAAAGGTAAGAAAAGACAGAAGGACTTACAAGACCAAGCAGCTGTGGCCAGCAGCGCTGCCAGCAGCAGCATGTTTGCGTGAAAGGCTCTGCTGCTGTTGAGAGTCAGAGGATGATGGAAGGGACGTCTGATGAGGACAATGTTGTGTGGGAGGAGGATGAGATTCTTTAGAGCGGTCCTCAGCGATGGGTCTTCAGTGCACACACAGATGGGGTGATCTGCAGAAAACTGTCTCCAGAATGGGAAAGGCTAAAATTGGTGAGAGGTTGTAGTCCAGTCTGCTTTTCAGAGAAATATTAGTCACCCATTTACCAGGGTAAATGCCAGGCTGGTCCTTAAAGACTCCAGCCAGAGGCACTGAGAAAGGTTTGCAAGCGACAGCAGCTCCAGGTGTGTGAAGGTTTCAGCCTGGAGATCACGTGAGGTGTTCTGTGTCTACGTGCTGTCACCCGGAGGGGTGAGGAGAGGTGCACAATGCCCATGCGGGGAGGAGGCGTTCCCCAGTCCCATTGGAGACCTCGTTTTGCTGCGTCAGCTCAGTCACTCAGCTGTGCATGCCAAAGTGCCCGCGGTACCCCTGTGCTGGCGCTGCCCTCCACCAGAGCACTGGAGGCACCAGCCTGCAGCAACCAGGGCAGCTGCACCATGGGAATGTGACTCCGCTCTGGTTTCAAGCCTGGGAGGAAGTGTACGACCACAGGATTTCGGTTTTGAGGCTCAGATGAGGTGCAAACACTTCTTGGAAAGGAAGACTGGAAAACAAGAGCGAGCTTGGGGAGAGCTGCTGTCTGCAGCCACCACAGAGGGACATCGTTTTTGGCTGCTCCATCTTCTGTGTTAGGAAGCTGCAGTCACCTCACTCCAGAAACCTCCTAGACTGGTTGTGTGGAGTCTTCACATCCCAGGACATGAGGAAAGAAGGCAAGCTGACTGCAGGTAGCATCTGAGGTCACATGTACTGCAACCTGTCTTTCAAATAGTTAAAGGGGTTAGAAACATGTACAGCAAGCCGTTACGTATTCAAAGCTTTCCAAATTCCCACAAAAGCAATGTTTGGAGCCAGTGAAACTGAAAAGCTCCCACTAGGGAGGTATTGGTGCTATTCTTTGAAGGTGCAGACATATTAGAGGAAACCTCACAGGGCATTGGGCATGTGCGCTCTGTCCTACCTCAGGAACTTGGAGGCATAAAACTCTCTCAGTTTTCTGACTTAGCTGTCAGGCAAATGTCAGCTTTCCAAAATGGTAAAACCAGGCTTTGTTGGTAGATCTGATCTGTAGAACTCAGCACTCTTATCCTGAAGGCCCTGAGAGTCTCTGCTTGCCAGGGGCATAGCCCATGACTGAGGATTTCAGGTCTGGCCTGGCCACATCAGGCAAGAACCTATGACAATAACATTAGGTTTTCTGGGCAGTTTTAAGGATTTGTGGTTCCTGAAATGCAAAGGAAATAAAAGAAAAATATGAAGCAGGATGTGCAAGATCATCTCATGTTCCCTCCTTCTTTAATATCAATGTCTTTTTTCTCCAAGAGAAAACACTGAGGGGATGGAGATACGCTTGTCTGCTTGCTCCAAGGATTCCCATGGAGAAATTTACAGCTAACATTCATTCACACACACAGACAGGCTGTGTTCACTGTCAGGTGAGTGCTCTCAGTACAATCAAGTTTTCACCACAAGAGCAATGTTCTATATATTATCCCTAAAGTGACTGGGACTCTCAAATTTCTGGATGTTACAGACATGTTATTCCTGAAATGAATATTGACATCAGATATTTGGCAGATGTCGATATAAATTGCTAATTTTTTTAAGCTGTTGCAGGAAATCATGAAAGAGGGCTGGAACAGGGAAGTATCTGCATTTTGGCAGTGATCAAAGTGCAAAGAGCCTTTTAGTACAGCTTATCTTTCTCCACCTAACACTGTGATGCCCTGATAAAACCAGTACGCACAGTAGTAAGTGCCAGAATCTCTTGGGGTCAAAGAATGGATTGTAAGACTATAGACAGGCTCAGAAGGATTCTTCCAAACTTTAAATCTCCTTGAATCTCCACTGTCTGCAGTAGCACGTTGCTGTCCTGACATGTACAGTATCCTCTTCGGTGGCTCTCCAGGAAGCTGCATGTACCAGTGCACGGTTCTTTCATGGCTCATTCGGCACACCATGCTGGTGGAGCTGCCGGGCACCTGCCTCTGGATCTCTGGGTTTTGCACCGGTACTGCCTGGGCATCTGCACCTGTAAGGAGAAGCAGAGAAATTGTGAGAAGGGGGGGAAACCACAGTTATTTGGAGCCAAGACTGTGTTCTTTACATACAGGAGGGAGAGAGGAGAGAGGAAACGAAAAGGGCTTACAGGACCAGAAAGAAATAGCAAGAAGAATGGTGAACAGCAAGATGTTGCCCGTGTCGGTTAAACCTGGCAATGAAAGAAACAGAGACAGAAGCATGGATAGAGCCCTTCAGGTGGAGAAAGCTTAAAGCAGCTCAGAGGAGGAAGTGACTCATTTGGCACATCCAATGGCCATTCTTCAACTTACTGCTATGGAGAGTGTTGACGTTACTGAGAAGCTCAACCACATCAGTAGCAGGGTGAAAAGATCCTAAAAGACACAGTTGGAAATAGTTTTTCTTCATCTGCTACATTCCTCTCAGATTTAACTACCAAGCTCACACTTAAAAGACTCATTTCAGAGCCCTGCAGAGGTGTCCTGCACAGCCTTCATGGCAACTGGTCACTTGGGCAGCAGCCACCACAGGGCGTTCTCTTCTCTGAGAAAGATATATCATTGTCTAACCAAAGGGAGATAACCTACTTTGGATGTTTTTTTTTTGCGTCTTTGTTAATAGCATCATAATAAACAATGAAATCTCATCTCACGAGTAGTACCAGAAGTTCGTATTGACCTTTTGCCCTTCTGACACACAGATGAATTTGTGTCAGGTCCTGTAGTGCAGACATCTACAATGGAAGAAGTAGAACAACAAAAGAATAATAATCATAGAGTTTACTGACTGGAAGGCTTTGTCTTTATTAATAAGCCAATTAAGTGTGAAAGCCATAGAGGAAGGTATCTTTCAAGGCCAAACAGAAGCCGCACGGAGAACCTGCAGCAACGAGATTTTCAGAGAAGACATCTGGGCCTATAGGAAGATAGGTAATGAAGCTCAGATGGGGGGTGGACTGCCGTTGAAGAGAAATAACAATGTGCTTGAGTTATGTGACATTATCACATGGACACAGGGTTGTGATTGCATTGCCATCTAAGTGAAATGTCGTTGTGGTCTGCTCTCAGCTGTCTGGCTCAGCAGTGCTATGTCACCTGTTCCATATATTCCATGGTTTAGTCTGCAGCTTTCTCTTGTAAATAGTCTTCTGAATCCTTTCTTGGGGACATCTTTTCAGGAGATGCCCAGTGTAACAGAGCCTTGCTATAGCAAGAGGTGCTAAGGAGTATTGGTGTTATAAGGAGTCATCACTATCATAAACATTGAAACAGGAGAGAGCATTGATGAGTCTCACGGGCATCTCCAGCGTGACCTGGGTCTGAAGTCTCCCAGGACAGATCTCCATGTCAATATCCTCCTGCTACGCTCTGTCCCTGCTATTGCTTCATTTTTGCTGCTTAGGCAGTACTTGGGAAAGTATCTATATTTTTCAAAGATGCTCTGTGTCACTCCCTAAATCCAGCTGTGCTTACCATCATCCCCAGGAGTGCTCCTTTTCCCCAGCACAGCACATGGTGCCAGATGAGGTGTAGCACGCTGCAGTTTTCTGCTCTTTTCCCTGTGCATTGTTTCTATTTACATGCTCAGCACAAAAGTGTCGGAAGGTTGCAGAGGCAGGAAGGTGCAATGGTGGTTCTCTGTGTTTGATGTAAAGCTGCCGCTCAGGGTACAGGCAGCTTTCTGTACAGGCTGTCTGTGGTCTGCTGGTTCTGTGTGCCTGCCAGTAGGCACAGTAGTAGGTACCTTCATCGTTGGAGTTTATGTCATTGATGGAGAAAGAGCAGAGATTGGTACCTTTCTTCACAGAAGAATACTTTCTTGTATTGGAATTATCATCATAAACAGGTTGACTTGATCCGATATACAGCATCCGTTCAGGAGCATTGGGGGTTATCTGTCGGTACCAATGTATATGCGCAGACTGGAAGTCAGATATGCCCTGGGTTGTACAGTCAATCCAGGCAGTTCTAGTTTCCTTTCTGGTGATGGAGGCTTGGCTCTGTTTCAGAAGCACTTGTGCTTGTCCATCTGGAAAGAAGGAGAGAAAACAGAACAAACAGCCTCAGCCTGCTGTTCATGCTCACGTGTAAATAGAGGGTGCCTCCTGCCGCTGCCCCACACCGGGCTGACAAGGGGAACCTACGAGACCAGGCTGCAGCCAGGGCCAGGAGCGGGAGCAGCAGCATCTCGAGGGCTCTGGCTGGCGTCTGCCTCTGGGAGGAAGGCAGGGCTGCAGGGCTGGGGCTGAGCAAAGGAAACCACTCGCTTGGGCATCATCCTGAGAGGTTTCCCGGCAGCAGGTGGGTGGCGTTGAGATAAAGCAACCTGACTGAACCCCGCTGACTGTTATCTTGATTATAGCTTTTACACACTTGGCACAGACTCACCTTCTCTCCCTCTCTCTCTTTCTCTCATACACACCAACAAATTTACTATAACTCACTTGAAGTAATTTTGTAGTCTGAAGCAGTTTTTATGCCTACTTTTGGACTGGTTGAAGGCTGCTAAAGAATGCTTGAGTCAGACACTTTTCCTCATGTCCACTGCCTTTAAAATGGAGAAAAAGTAAGAACGTGAACTTAATGAATTTGAAGTCTCTCAAGTTACTCTCTGTGACACAGGCTGAATGCCCAAGGCTTGGAAGACACACAGCAGAGATTTGGGAGCTCAGAAGTAGTATTGGTGTGCTTGCAACTGCTTCTTGTAACAGGTGAGGTAAGCTGCATGTCTAAATGCTGGGTGTGACTCAAGGAAGCACAAATGCTTTATCCCCCAATTGATTTAGCCTAAAAGAAAGATGATTAGGGCAAGCAAAACACAGAAATTACCTGTTTTGCCTGTTTTGCCTTTTGAAAGTCATTCTTCAGATGCTAGGTCATTGGTGGCTCTCATTCGAAGTTGTCTACACCAGTTCTCCTTTCTGTGCTGTTGTAATGTTATTTTAGTGAGGTGTCAGGCTGTTTGTTTGTTTGGGTTTGTTTTGTGTTTGTTTTGGTTTTGTTTGTTTTGGTATATTTCAAGTGATTTTCACATAGATGCTGTAAGTGCTCTCCTGCGATTGCACCAGGAATTTGATCTTTCATTCTTCTGTGAAATGTGACCGATACCCCAGTGCTCAATGCGCTCTGGAGACCCTGTACTGAAGACCCGGAATACTGGGTGTTCTGGCATCAGAACACTATCACAGTGTCACAGTATGTTTGGGATTGGAAGGGACCTCAAAAGATCATCTAGTCCAATCCCCCTGCTGGAGCAGGAAGCCCCAGGTGAGGTTGCATAGGAACATGTCCAGGCGGGTCTTGAATGTCTCCAGAGAAGGAGACTCCACAAGCCCCCTGGGCAGCCTGTTCCAGTGCTCTGTCACCCTCACTGATAAGAAGTTTTTTCTCAATTTAAGTGGAACCTCTTGTGTTCCAGCTTGATCCCATTACCCCTTGTCCTATCATTGTTTGCCACTGAGAAGAGCCTGGCTCCATCCTTGTGGCACTCACGCTTTATATATTTATAACCATTAATAAGGTCACCCCTCAGTCTCCTCTTCTCCAAACTAAAGAGACCCAGCTCCCTCAGCCTTTCTTCATAAGGGAGGTGCTCCACTCCCTTAATCATCTTTGTTGCCCTACGCTGGACCCTCTCCAGCAGTTCCCTGTCCTTGAACCGAGGGGCCCAGAACTGGACACAATATTCCAGACGTGGTCTCACCAGGGCGGAGTAGAGGGGAAGGAGGACCTCTCTCGATCTACTAACCACACCCCTTGTAATACACTCCAGGATGCCATTGGCCTTCCTGGCCACAAGGGCACAGTGCTGGCTCACGGTCATCCTGTTGTCCACCAGGACCCCCAGGTCCCTTTCCCCTACACTGCTCTCTAATATGTAATTTCCCAACCTATACTGGAACCTGGGGTTGTTCCTGCCCAGATGCAGGACTCTACACTTCCCCTTGTTAAATTTCATCAGGTTATTCCCTGCCCAACTCTCCAGCCTGTCCAGGTCCCGCCAGGTGGCAGCACACCCTTCTGGCGTGTCAGCCACTCCTCCCAGCTTAGTGTCATCAGCAAACTTGCTGATAGTACACTCAATTCCCTCGTCCAAATTGTTAATGAATATATTGAATAATGTTGGCCCCAGTACTGACCCCTGAGGCACTCCACTAGATACTGGCCTCCAACTAGACTCCGCACCATTGACTACCACTCTCTGGCTTCTCTCCTTCAGCCAGTTTGCAACCCACCTCACTACTCTATTGTCTAGACCACACCTCCTCAACTTAGCTGTGAGGATGCTGTGGGAGACTGTGTCAAAGGCTTTACTGAAGTCAAGGTAGACCACATCCACCGCTCTGCCATCATCCATCCACCTTGTTACATTCTCATAAAAGGCTATGAGTTTGGTCAAGCATGACTTACTCTTGGTAAAGCCATGCTGACTGTCCCTAATAACCCTCTTATCCTTGATATGCCTTGAGGTGACACCAAGGATAAGCTGTTCCATTACTTTCCCAGGGACAAAGGTGAGGCTGACCCGTCTATAACTACCTGGGTCCTCCATCCTGCCCTTTTTGAAGACTGGAGTGACATTTGCTTTCCTCCAATCCTCAGGCACCTCTCCCATTTCCCAAGACTTGACAAAGATGATGGAGAACGGTCCAGCAATGACTTCAGCCAGCTCCCTCAGCACCCACGGATGCATCCCATCAGGACCCGTGGATTTATGGAAGTCCAGGCTATTTAATTGCTCCCTAACCCAGTCCTCATCAACTAAAGCAAACTCCTCCATTGAGCTGGCTTCATCCAAGGTCTCAGGGATACAGGGCTCCCCAGGACAGCTTCCAGCAGAGTACAACCGTGGTCCTATGATTTTATCACTCAGTGTTTGTCCATAAACAGAAAAGGGCTGAAATAGTTTAAATTACTGTCTTTCTGTTTGTAAAAAGCAAGTGTGAATAGCTATTGTCAAGTTAGTGTTTGCTTTGCGGGTTTGCTGCCTTGTTAGATGAGGAGATCCACTGAAGTCTATCAAGAGTCCTGTGTTTTCACCTAAATGAAGATCTGGTCAACTCCAAATGGAATTTTAAAAAAAAAAGATGAAACAAAACAAGACACTACACCAGGCACCAGTAGAGAAATGCTAAATGGGTATACTGCCTCTGCAACCCTGAGCAGTGCTTCAAGCTCATTTTCACTTCCATCCTGCTATTTCGTGGTTTTGATGAGCCAGTTCAAACCACTTTTGAAGCCTGGGTGTTTATGGCTCTTCAACAGGTCAAACTGAATTCATCATTGGTTGTTGTTCTGATTTCAGCTAGGAAATCTTAAGTCATCAAATTAAGAGCTCTTTCTGGATTGATACATCTGATACATCTATCACAGCAACTATGAAGCGTATGTAAAGCCATTCAAATGGTCAGTAATCAATTACAGTGGTGAATATGAATTTAAGTAACTCAAGAGTTGACTTGTAACAATCTTTTTGTAGATGCATCTATCTTGACAACACATTAATGTTCCAGACTGGCTTCTTCCTTTGCTCAAAACTTGCAGCCTGTTTAGAAGACATGAAAAATCAGGTCAGCTATTGCACCAAGGCAGACCAGATGAGGAGGTGTGCATTGCAAGGAAGGAACTGTAAACTAATGCACGAGAGGCTTCTTCAAATTTTTGGGGAATTTAGGCCTATCTGGAACAGCACATCCGTCTTGAATGAGCAAAGAGTCTGCTCTGCACCTCTGTCACCCCATCTTATTGCTCCACACCATGCTGGAGACACTTGAATGCAGATGCTGCTTTCCGTGGTGCTTTGACTGTGGCTTTGCTTCCTTTCTCTCCGGCTTTCCTTACCTGTGTCTGCTACCATTCAGGTCAATACTCAAGATAGTACTGACTTCATCAGGCACAACCCAGCCCTTTCTTGCGAGCATAAATCACAGGGAAAGCTGCACATTTCCACTCCAGCAGGAGCTGGCCTGAGTGTGGGAGAGAACTCTGTCTGTCTCCTGTTTTACTGCAAATCCTGCTTAGTGAAGAGGCCCTTCCTCTCATTTCTGCTGGGCTTTGGCTGAACAATCCACCGTGCAAAGTGCTGAGCCCTCACAAGGACTGCGAGTCAGGAGGGCGTCACAAGAGGAGGCTCAATCTCCCACCAACAGTGAAAATCCAATTACCGGTACAAAGTGTGGGAAAAGTACCTTCTAGAAGTGCAACCTTAACTTCAAAACAACTGTTTATAATGTCATTGTGTATCACAGGGAATGCAGAGCTGCTAGCTGTTCAAAAAGCTGTTGGTTGATTTCCTGTCTAAATGGCAAAATAGTTAGAAGTGAAGGCTTCTTGTGATTGGAAGCGTTTGCATCTTTCTGAGTGGGGTAAAAAAAAAGATTGTGTGAGTTTATTTTAAAAAACTACAAAAAGCTGCCAGATCAACAGCAGGTCTACACTGGCTCATGACTTAAACATCTTGGATACCTTGGAAATATCCACATTAGATGTATGCAAACAGCACGAAAGGAACCGGTGACTTCCCAGTATTTATGTGCCAATTCTTAAGGTAGCGAAGATTTCATTTGTCCTTAAAGTAGGGTTAGCTGCTCTTTTTGATTAGCAGAAAATGGTTTGGCCTTTCTGCAGCTGAAACCAGATGGAATGAAAAGATCAGGGCAGTGGCAGAGTTACAGCCCTGTGGTTCAGACGTTGAGGGAAGGTGTGTTTGGTTTGTTGGGGTTCTTTTTGCCTTGACAGCCTTTGAATGTATATCACAGTGAGCATCCCAGTAGGCACAGTAATAAGTAGCAGCATCATCTGGAACAACTTCTTTTATTGTAAGAACACACCGGTTGTGGCCAGAAACCTTTTCAACCAAGTACCTGTTTGCTTTCAAGCCAGTCTCAACCGTAGCTTTCCCTGCTGAAAAGAACAGTAGCCTCTCTGGGGCTTTGCCTTCTTTCTGTCGATACCAGTGTATGACACTGCCATCAAAATTCCCCCCTAACGCTTGAATTTCACATGTCATCCGTGCACTTTTTTTGAACTTAGTAACTGATATAGGGCTCTGTATGGGAATTTCTTGTGCAAATCCACCTAGGAAAGAGAAAAGGAGCAAGGATGTCATTAGCTGGAATTCAGGGATTTGGGAAGAGGCCTGTCAGCACAGGCATGGGTGCCTGTGAAGAAAGGTAAGAAAAGACAGAAGGACTTACAAGACCAAGCAGCTGTGGCCAGCAGCGCTGCCAGCAGCAGCATGTTTGCGTGAAATGCTCTGCTGCTGTTGAGAGTCAGAGGATGATGGAAGGGACGTCTGATGAGGACAATGTTGTGTGGGAGGAGGATGAGACTCTTTAGAGTGGTCCTCAGCGATGGGTCTTCAGTGCACACAGAGGTGGGTTGATCTGCAGAAAACTGTCTCCAGAATGGGAAAGGCTAAAATTGGTGAGAGGTTGTAGTCCAGTCTGCTTTTCAGATAAATATGAGTCACCTGGTAAATGCCAGGGTTGTCCTTGAAAACTCCAGCCAGAGGCACTAAGAAAGGTTTGCAAGCGACAGCAGCTCCAGGTGTGTATTGTGCGGTGAAGGTTTCAGCCTGGAGATCACGTGAGGTGTTCTGTGTCTACGTGCTGTCACCCGGAGGGGTGAGGAGAGGTGCACAATGCCCATGCGGGGAGGAGGCGTTCCCCAGTCCCATTGGAGACCTCGTTTTGCTGCGTCAGCTCAGTCACTCGGCTGTGTATGCCAAAGTGCCCGCGGTACCCCTGTGCTGGTGCTGCCCTCCACCAGAGCACTGGAGGCACCAGCCTGCAGCAACCAGGGCAGCTGCACCGTGGGAATGTGATTCCGATTTGGTTTCAAGCGTGGGAGGAAGTGTACGACCACAGGATTTCGGTTTTGAGGCTCAGATGAGATGCAAACACTTTTTGGAAAGGAAGACAGGAAAACAAGAGCGAGCTTGGGGAGAGCTGCAGTCTGCAGCCACCACAGAGGGACATCGTTGTTGGCTGCTCCATCTTCTGTGTTAGGAAGCTGCAGTCACCTCACTCCAGAAACCTCCTAGACTGGTTGTGTGGAGTCTTCACATCCCAGGACATGAGGAAAGAAGGCAAGCTGACTGCAGGTAGCGTCTGAGGTCACATGTACTACAACCTGTCTTTCAGATAGTTAAAGGGGCTAGAAACATCTAGAGCAAGCCGTTATGTATTCAAAGCTTTCCAAAATCCCACAAAAGCAATGTTTGGAGCCAGTGAAACTGAAAAGCTCCCACTAGGGAGGTATTGGTGCTATTCTTTGAAGGTGCAGACATATTAGAGGAAATCTCACAGGGCATTGAGGATGTGCGCTCTGTCCTACCTCAGGAACTTGGAGGCATAAAACTCTCTCAGTTTTCTGACTTAGCTGTCAGGCAAATGCCAGCTTTCCAAACTGGTAAAACCAGAATCTGATCTGTAGGACTCAGCACTCTTATCCTGAAGGCCCTGAGAGTCTCTGCTTGCCATGGGCATAGCCCCTTGATTGAGGATTTCAGGTCTGGCCTGGCCACATCAGGCAAGAACCTATGACAATAACATTAGGTTTTCTGGGCAGTTTTAAGGATTTGTGGTTCTTGAAATGCAAAGGAAATAAAAGAAAAATATGAAGGAGGATGTGCAAGATCATCTCGTGTTCTCTCCTTCTTTAATATCAATGTCTTTTTTCTCCAAGAGAAAACACTGAGGGGATCGAGATACGCTTGTCTGCTTATTCCAAGGATTCCCATGGAGAAATTTACAGCTAACATTCATTCACACAAACAGACAGGCTGTGTTCACTGTCAGGTGAGTGCTCTCAGTACAATCAAGCTTTCACCACAAGAGCAATGTTCTATATATTTTCCCTAAAGTGACTGGGACTCTCAAATTTCTGGATGTTACAGACATGTGTGAGTCCTGAAATTATTATTGACATCAGATATTTGGCAGATGTCGAGATAAATTGCTGTTTTTCTTAAGCTGTTGCAGGAAATCATGAAAGAGGGCTGGAACAAGGAAGTATCTGCATTTTGGCAGTGATCAAAGTGCAAAGAGCCTTTTAGTACAGCTTATCTTTCTCCACCTAACACTGTGATGCCCTGATAAAACCAGTACGCACAGTAGTAAGTGCCAGAATCTCTTGGGGTTAAAGAATGGATTGTAAGACTATAGACAGGCTCAGAAGGATTCTTGCCAACTTTAAATCTCCTTGAATCTCCACTGTCTGCAGTAGCACGTTGCTGTCCTGACATGTACAGTATCCTCTTCGGTGGCTCTCCAGGAAGCTGCATGTACCAGTGCACGGTTCCTTCATGGCTCATTCGGCACACCATGCTGGTGGAGCTGCCGGGCACCTGCCTCTGTATCTCTGGGGTTTGCACCGGTACTGCCTGGGCATCTCCACCTGGAAGGAGAAGCAGAGAAATTGAGAGAAGGGGAGGAAACCACAGTTATTTGGAGCCAGGACTGTGTTCTTGACACACAGGAGGGAGAGAGGAGAGGGGAGGGGAAATGAAAAAGGGCTTACAGGACCAGAAAGAAGTAGCAAGAAGAATGGTGAACAGCAGCATGTTGCCCATGTGGGTTAAACTTGGCAATGAAAGAAACAGAGACAGAAGCATGATAAAGCCCTTCAGGTGGAGAAAGCATGATGCAGCTCGGAGGAGGAAGTGACTAATTTGGCACATCCAATGGCGGTTCTTCAACTTGCTACTGTGGAGAGTGTTGACGTTACTGAGAAGCTCAACCACAGCAGTAGCAGGGTGTAAAGATCCTAAAAGACACAGTTGGAAATAGTTTTTCTTCATGTGCTACATTCCTCTCAGATTTAACTGCTGAGCTCAGCTTTTTCTTGTACTTTCCCTCATTTCAGAGCCCTGCAGAGGTGTCCTGCAAAGCCTTCATGGCAAATGGTCACATGGGCAGCAGCCACCACAGGGCATTCTCTTCCCTGAGAAAGATTTATCATTATCTAACCAAAGAGAGATAACCTACTCTGGATGTTTTTTTGAGTCTCTGTCAATAGCATCAAAATACACAACCAAATCTCATCTCACGAATAGTACAGAAAGTTCGTATTGTCCTTTTGCCCTTCTGACACACAGATGAACTTGTGTCAGGTCCTGTAGTGCAGACATCTACAATGGAAGAAGAAGAAGAAAGAAGAAGAAGAAATACAGAAGAATAATAACCATAGAGATTACTGAATGGAAGGCTTTGTCTTTATTAATAAGCCAATTGAAGTGTGAAAGCCAGAGAGGAAGGTATCTTTCAAGGCCAAACAGAAGCTGCAAGGAGAACCTGCAGCAACGAGATTTTCAGAGAAGACATCTGGGCCTGTAGGAAGATAAGTAATGAAGCTCAGATGGGGGGTGGACTGCCATTGAGGAGAAATAACAATGTGCTTGAGTTATGTGACATTATCACATGGACACAGGGTTGTGATTGCATTGCCATCTAAGTGAAATGTCATTGTGGTCTGCTCTCAGCTGTCTGGCTCAGCAGTGCTGTGTCACCTGTTCCATATATTCCATGGTTTAGTCTGCAGCTTTCTCTTGTAAATAGTCTTCTGAATCCTTTCTTGGGGACATCATTTCAGGAGATGCTCAGTGTAACAGAGCCTTCCTGTAGCAAGAGGTGCTAAGGAGTATTGGTGTTATAAGGAGTCATCACCATCATAAACATTGAAACAGGAGAGATCGGTGATGAGTCTCACGAGCATCTCCAGTGTGACCTGGGTCTGAAGTCTCCCAGGCCAGATCTCCATGTCAATATCCTCCTGCTACGCTCTGTCCCTGCTATTGCTTCATTTTTGCTGCTTAGGCAGTATTTGGGAAAGTATCTATATTTTTCAAAGATGCTCTGTGTCACTCCCTAAATCCAGCTGTGCTTACCATCATCCCCAGGAGTGCTCCTTTTCCCCAGCACAGCACATGGTGCCAGATGAGGTGTAGCACGCTGCAGTTTTCTGCTTTTTTCCCTGTGCATTGTTTCTATTTACATGCTCAGCACAAAAGTGTCGGGAGGTTGCAGAGGCAGGAAGGTGCAATGGTGGTTCTCTGTGTTTGATGTAAAGCTGCCGCTCAGGGTACAGGCAGCTTTCTGTACAGGCTGTCTGTGGTCTGCTGGTTCTGTGTGCCTGCCAGTAGGCACAGTAGTAGGTACCTTCATCGTTGGAGTTTATGTCATTGATGGAGAACGAGCAGAGATTGGTACCTTTCTTCACAGAAGAATACTTTCTTGTATTGGAATTATCATCATAAACAGGTTGACCTGATCCGATATACAGAATCCGTTCGGGAGCTTTGGAGGGTATATGTCGGTACCAATGTATAAACGCAGACTGGAAGTCAGATATGCCCTGGGTTGTACAGTCAATCCAGGCAGTTCTAGTTTCCTTTCTGGTGATGGAGGCTTGGCTCTGTTTCAGAAGCACTTGTGCTTGTCCATCTGGAAAGAAGGAGAGAAAACAGAACAAACAGCCTCAGCCTGCTGTTCATGCTCACGTGTAAATAGGGGGTGCCTCCTGCCGCTGCCCCGCACCGGGCTGACAAGGGGAACCTACGAGACCAGGCTGCAGCCAGGGCCAGGAGCGGGAGCAGCAGCATCTCGAGGGCTCTGGCTGGCGTCTGCCTCTGGGAGGAAGGCAGGGCTGCAGGGCTGGGGCTGAGCAAAGGAAACCACTCGCTTGGGCATCATCCTGAGAGGTTTCCTGGCAGCAGGTGGGTGGCATTGAGATAAAGCAACCTGACTGAAACCCACTAAATGTCAACTTGCTTGTATCTTTTATATGCATGGCACAGACTTGCTTTTTCTCCTCTCATACACACCAACAAATTTACTTTAACTCACTTAAAGTAATTTTTTAGTCTGAAGCAAATTTTATGTCTACTTTTGGACTGGTTGAAGGCTGCTAAAGAATGCCTGAGTCAGACACTTTTCCTCAGGTCCACTGCCTATAAAAGGGAGAAAAAGTAAGAACATGGAACTTAATGAATTTGAAGTCTCTCAAGTTACTCTCTGTGACACATGCCGAATGCCCAAGTCTTGGAAGACACACAGAAGACATTTGGGAGCTCCAAAATAGTATTGGTGTGCTTGCAACTGCTTCTTGTAACAGGTAAGGTAAGATGCATGTCTAAATGCTGGGTGTGACACACAGAAGCACAAAAGCTTTATATCACACCTTGGTATAGCCTAAAAGAAAGATGATTAAGGCAAGCAAAATATAGAAATTACACTGTTTCCCTGTTCTATTCAAGTCATTCTTCAGAGGCTGGGCCATTGCTGGTTCTCATGCAAAGAATGGTAAACCGATTCTCCTTTCTCTGCTGTTGGAGTGATATTTTACTTCGGTGTCAGCCTGTTTGGTTGTGTGGTTGGTTGGTTGTGTTTTTTTGTTTTGGTTTGTTTTGCTTTGGTTTTGGTTTATTTGTTTGGGTTTCTTTTCAAGTGATTTTCACATAGATGCTGTAACTGCTCTCCTGGGGTTGTGCCAGGAATTTGATCTTTCACTCTTCTGTGAAATGTGACCAATACCCCAGTGCTCAATGTGCTCTGGGCAACCTGTACTGGAGACCAGGAATACTGGGTGTTCTGGGATCAGAACACTGTGGTCCTATGATTTTATCAGTCAGTTGTTTGTCCGTAAACAGAAAAGGGCTGAAATAGTATAAATTACTGTCTTCCTGTTTGTAAAAAGGAGGTGTGAATAGCTGTTGTCAAGTTAGTGTTTGCTTTGCGGGTTTGCTGTCTTGTTAGGTGAGGAGATCCACTGAAGTCTATCAAGAGTCCTGTGTTTTAACCTAAATGAAGATCTGGTCAACTCCAAATGGAATTTAAAAAAAAAAAAGATGAAACAAAACAAGACACTGCACCAGGCACCAGTAGAGAAGTGCTAAATGGGTATATTGCCTCTGCAACCCTGAGCGGTGCTTCAAGTTCATTTTCACTTATATCCTGCTGTTCCGTGGTTTTGATGATCCAGTTCAAACCATTTTTGAAACATCAGTGGTTAGGGCTCTTCAACAGGTCAAACTGAATTCATCATTGGTTGTTGTTCTGATTTCAGCTAGGAAATCTTAAGTCATCAAATTAAGAGCTCTTTCTGGATTGATACATCTGATACATCTATCACAGCAACTATGAAGGGAGTTTAAAGCCGTTCAAATGCTCAGTAATCCATTATAGTGAATAATAAAAATTTAGGTAACTTAAGGATTGACTTGTAACAATCTTTTTGTAGATGCATCTATCTTGACAACACATTAATGTTCCAGACTGGCTTCTTCCTTTGCTCAAAACTTGCAGCTTGTTTAGAAGACATGAAAAATCAGGTCAGCTATTGCACCAAGGCAGACCAGATGAGGAGATGTGCATTGCAAGGAAAGAACTGTAAACTAATGCACGAGAGGCTTCTTCAAATTTTTGGGGAATTTAGGCCTATCTGGAACAGCACATCCGTCTTGAATGAGCAAAGAGTCTGCTCTGCACCTCTGTCACCCCATCTTATTGCTCCACACCATGCTGGAGACACTTGAATGCAGATTCTGCTTTCCGTGGTGCTTTGACTGTGGCTTTGCTTCCTTTCTCTCCGGCCTTTCCTTACCTGTATCTGCTACCATTCAGGTCAATACTCAAGATAGTACTGACTTCATCAGGCACAACCCAGCCCTTTCTTGCGAGCATAAATCACAGGGAAAGCTGCACATTTCCACTCCAGCAGGAGCTGACCTGAGTGTGGGAGAGAACTCTGTCTGTCTCCTGTTTTACTGCAAATCCTGCTTAGTGAAGAGGCCCTTCCTCTCATTTCTGCTGGGCTTTGGCTGAACAATCCACCGTGGAAAGTGCTGAGCCCTCACAAGGACTGCGAGTCAGGGGGGCGTCACAAGAAGAGGCTCAATCTCCCACCAACAGTGAAAATCCAATTACCGGTACAAAGTGTGGGAAAAGTACCTTCTACAAGTGCAACCTTAACTTCAAAACAACTGTTTATAATGTCATTGTGTATCACACCGAATGCAGAGCTGCTAGCTCTCTAAACAGCAGTTGGTCGGTTTCCTGCCTAAATGGCAAAATAGTCAGAAGCTGTCCTGGTTTTGTTAAAAAACATGTTTCTCTTTTCGTGAAATTGCCTGTCAGCTAAAGCTTTCTTATTAGCTGCTTTTTCCGGGAGAACCAGACACATGTTTTGGTAAACATAGCAATGGAATACCAAGTTATTGACAAGCATGGATAGACATCTCGTGAGAGGGGCAATGAGAAACAGGTGACCAAGAAAGTGAAAAAAAGGAGTATAACATTCCATTCACGTGAATACTTTATGTAAAAGTGGGAGATACGATCTCAGCCTTTTTCTCCCTTTTGTTTATGGCCGACATTAGGAGAGGACCTTGCTAGTCGTCACTGCGAACTGAGGCCTAGTGACAGACTGAATCCAGCTCCGGTTGGCTGCAGAGTCCAATCCAGGACTCTGGGTGCCGGGTCTGCAGTTGCTGAGACTTTCAAGATTGGTTTTGTATATTTTGTATTATTTTCTCTATTCTTATTAGTAGCATTAGTAAAACATTGTTAATTTTTCCAGCTCTCTTCTCTCTGTCTTTCTTTCCCTCCCGATCGCCTGTCCTTAGTGGGAAGGGGGGAGAGGGAGGAGCAAAAGGTGGTAAAGTGGGGGGAGAAGAGGTTAACAATACATCTGCCAGGGTTTTATTGTCACCCCGCAATCAAAACCCTTGACAGAAGCGAAGGCTTCTTGTGATTGGAAAACGTTTACATCTTTCCGAGTGGGATAAAAAAAAAGATTATGTGAGTTTATTTGAAAAACTACAAAAAGCTGCCAGATCAACAGCAGGGCTACACTGGCTCATGACTTAAACATCTTGGATACCTTGGAAATATCCACGTTAGAAGAATGCAAACAGCATGAAAGGAACCAGTGACTTCCCAGTGTTTATGTGCTAGTTCTACGAGGTAGTGAAGATTGCATTTCTCCTTAAAGTAGTAGATGTGTGTTTAAACAGCAGAGTCTTATTGACAACCCGGAGTTTGAAAAGGACAGATGTGCAGGGTTAGCTGCTCTTTTTGAGCAGCAGAAAGAGGTTTGGCCTTTCTGCAGCTGAAACCAGATGGAGTGAGAAGATCAGTGGAGTGTCAGAGTTACAGCCCTGTGGTTCAGATGTTGAGGGAAGGTGTGTTTGGTTTGTTGGGTTTTCTTTTTGCTTTGACAACCTTTGAATGTATATCACAGTGAGCATCCCAGTAGGCACAGTAGTAAGTAGCAGCATCATCTGGGACAACATCTTTTATTGTAAGAATACACCAGTTCTGTCTAGAAACCTTTTCAACCAAGTACCTGTTTGCTTGAAAGCCAGTATCAACCGTAGCTTTCCCTACTAAAAAGAACAGTAGCCTCTCTGGGGCTTTGCCTTCTTTCTGTTGATACCAATGTATGACAATGCCATCAAAATTTCCCCTTAGCGCTTGAATTTCACATGTCATCCGAGTACTTTTTTTGAACTTAATAACAGATATAGGGCTCTGTATGGGAATTTCTTGTGCAAATCCACCTAGGAAAGAGAAAAGGAGCAAGGATGTCATTAGCTGGAATTCAGGGATTTGGGAAGAGGCCTGTCAGCACAGGCATGGGTGCCTGTGAAGAAAGGTAAGAAAAGACAGAAGGACTTACAAGACCAAGCAGCTGTGGCCAGAAGCGCTGCCAGCAGCAGCATGTTTGCGTGAAATGCTCTGCTGCTGTTGAGAGTCAGAGGATGATGGAAGGAACGTCTGATGAGGACAATGTTGTGTGGGAGGAGGATGAGATTCTTTAGAGTGGTCCTCAGCGATGGGTCTTCAGTGCACACACAGATCGGGAGATTTGCAGAAAACTGTCTCCAGAATGGGAAAGGCTAAAATTGGTGAGAGGTTGTAGTCCAGTCTGCTTTTCAGATAAATATGAGTCACCTGGTAAATGCCAGGCTGGTCCTTAAAGACTCCAGCCAGAGGCACTGAGAAAGGTTTGCAAGCGACAGCAGCTCCAGGTGTGTATTGTGCGGTGAAGGTTTCAGCCTGGAGATCACGCGAGGTGTTCTGTGTCTACGTGCTGTCACCCGGAGGGGTGAGGAGAGGTGCACAATGCCCATGCGGGGAGGAGGCGTTCCCCAGTCCCATTGGAGACCTCGTTTTGCTGCGTCAGCTCAGTCACTCGGCTGTGTATGCCAAAGTGCCCGCGGTACCCTGTGCTGGCGCTGCCCTCCACCAGAGCACTGGAGGCACCAGCCTGCAGCAACCAGGGCAGCTGCAACATGGGAATGTGACTCCGCTTTGGTTTCAAGCGTGGGAGGAAGTGTACGACCACAGGATTTCGGTTTTGAGGCTCAGATGAGATGCAAACACTTCTTGGAAAGGAAGACTGGAAAAAGAGAGCGAGCTTGGGGAGAGCTGCAGTCTACAGCCACCACAGAGGGACATCGTTGTTGGCTGCTCCATCTTCTGTGTTAGGAAGCTGCAGTCACCTCACTCCAGAAACCTCCTAGACTGGTTGTGTGGAGTCTTCACATCCCAGGACATGAGGAAAGAAGGCAAGCTGACTGCAGGTAGCGTCTGAGGTCACATGTACTACAACCTGTCTTTCAAATAGTTAAAGGGGCTAGAAACATCTAGAGCAAGCCGTTATGTATTCAAAGCTTTCCAAAATCCCACAAAAGCAATGTTTGGAGCCAGTGAAACTGAAAAGCTCCCACTAGGGAGGTATTGGTGCTATTCTTTGAAGGTGCAGACATATTAGAGGAAACGTCACAGGGCATTGGGCATGTGCGCTCTGTCCTACCTCAGGAACATGGAGGCATAAAACTCTCTCAGTTTTCTGACTTAGCTGTCAGGCAAATGTCAGCTTTCCAAAATGGTAAAACCAGGCTTTGTTGGTAGAATCTGACCTGTAGGACTCAGCACTCTTATCCTGAAGGCCCTGAGAGTCTCTGCTTGCCATGGGCATAGCCCATGACTGAGGATTTCAGGTCTGGCCTGGCCACATCAGGCAAGAACCTATGACAATAGCATTAGGTTTTCTGGGCAGTTTTAAGGATTTGTGGTTCCTGAAATGCAAAGGACATAAAGAAAAAATATGAAGGAGGACGTGCAAGATCATCTCGTGTTCTCTCCTTCTTTAATATCAATGTCTTTTTTCTCCAAGAGAAAACACTGAGGGGATGGAGATACGCTTGTCTGCTTATTCCAAGGATTCCCATGGAGACATTTACAGCTAACATTCATTCACACAAACAGACAGGCTGTGTTCACTGTCAGGTGAGTGCTCTCAGTACAATCAAGCTTTCACCACAAGAGCAATGTTCTATATATTTTCCCTAAAGTGACTGGGACTCTCAAATTTCTGGATGTTACAGACATGTGTGAGTCCTGAAATGATTATTGACATCCGATATTTGGCAGATGTCGAGATAAATTGCTGTTTTTCTTCAGCTGTTGCAGGAAATCATGAAAGAGGGCTGGAACAGGGAAGTATCTGCATTTTGGCAGTGATCAAAGTGCAAAGAGCCTTTTAGTACAGCTTATCTTTCTCCACCTAACACTGTGATGCCCTGATAAAACCAGTACGCACAGTAGTAAGTGCCAGAATCTCTTGGGGTTAAAGAATGGATTGTAAGACTATAGACAGGCTCAGAAGGATTCTTGCCAACTTTAAATCTCCTTGAATCTCCACTGTCTGCAACAGCACTTTGCTGTCCTGACATGTACAGTATCCTCTTCGGTGGCTCTCCAGGAAGCTGCATGTACCAGTGCACGGTTCCTTCATGGCTCATTCGGCACACCATGCTGGTGGAGCTGCCGGGCACCTGCCTCTGGATCTCTGGGGTTTGCACCGGTACTGCCGGGGCATCTCCACCTGTAAGGAGAAGCAGAGAAATTGAGAGAAGGGGAGGAAACCACAGTTATTTGGAGCCAGGACTGTGTTCTTGACACACAGGAGGGAGAGAGGAGAGGGGAGGGGAAATGAAAAAGGGCTTACAGGACCAGAAAGAAGTAGCAAGAAGAATGGTGAACAGCAGCATGTTGCCCATGTGGGTTAAACTTGGCAATGAAAGAAACAGAGACAGAAGCATGATAAAGCCCTTCAGGTGGAGAAAGCATGATGCAGCTCGGAGGAGGAAGTGACTAATTTGGCACATCCAATGGCGGTTCTTCAACTTGCTACTGTGGAGAGTGTTGACGTTACTGAGAAGCTCAACCACAGCAGTAGCAGGGTGTAAAGATCCTAAAAGACACAGCTGGAAATAGTTTTTCTTCATGTGCTACATTCCTCTCAGATTTAACTGCTGAGCTCAGCTTTTTCTTGTACTTTCCCTCATTTCAGAGCCCTGCAGAGGTGTCCTGCAAAGCCTTCATGGCAAATGGTCACTTGGGCAGCAGCCACCACAGGGCATTCTCTTCCCTGAGAAAGATTTATCATTATCTAACCAAAGAGAGATAACCTACTCTGGATGTTTTTTTGAGTCTCTGTCAATAGCATCAAAATACACAACCAAATCTCATCTCACGAATAGTACAGAAAGTTCGTATTGTCCTTTTGCCCTTCTGACACACAGATGAACTTGTGTCAGGTCCTGTAGTGCAGACATCTACAATGGAAGAAGAAGAAGAAAGAAGAAGAAGAAATACAGAAGAATAATAACCATAGAGATTACTGAATGGAAGGCTTTGTCTTTATTAATAAGCCAATTGAAGTGTGAAAGCCAGAGAGGAAGATATCTTTCAAGGCCAAACAGAAGCTGCACGGAGAACCTGCAGCAACGAGATTTTCAGAGAAGACATCTGGGCCTGTAGGAAGATAAGTAATGAAGCTCAGATGGGGGGTGGACTGCCATTGAGGAGAAATAACAATGTGCTTGAGTTATGTGACATTATCACATGGACACAGGGTTGTGATTGCATTGCCATCTAAGTGAAATGTCATTGTCATTGAGGCTCAATCTCCCACCAACAGTGAAAATCCAATTACCGGTACAAAGTGTGGGAAAAGTACCTTCTACAAGTGCAACCTTAACATCAATACAATTGTTTATAATGTCATTGTGTATCACAGGGAATGCAGAGCTGCTAGCTCTCTAAACAGCAGTTGGTCGGTTTCCTGCCTAAATGGCAAAATAGTCAGAAGCTGTCCTGGTTTTGTTAAAAAACATGTTTCTCTTTTCGTGAAATTGCCTGTCAGCTAAAGCTTTCTTATTAGCTGCTTTTTCCGGGAGAACCAGACACATGTTTTGGTAAACATAGCAATGGAATGCCAAGTTATTGACAAGCATGGATGGACATCTCGTGAGAGGGGCAATGAGAAACAGGTGACCAAGAAAGTGAAAAAAAGGAGTATAACATTCCATTCACGTGAATACTTTATGTAAAAGTGGGAGATACGATCTCAGCCTTTTTCTCCCTTTTGTTTATGGCCGACATTAGGAGAGGACCTTGCTAGTCGTCACTGCGAACTGAGGCCTAGTGACAGACTGAGTCCAGCTCCGGTTGGCTGCAGAGTCCAATCCAGGACTCTGGGTGTCGGCTCTGCAGTTGCTGAGACTTTCAAGATTGGTTTTGTATATTTTGTATTATTTTCCCTATTGTTATTAGTAGCATTAGTAAAACATTGTTAATTTTTCCAGCTCTCTTCTCTCTGTCTTTCTTTCCCTCCCGATCGCCTGTCCTTAGTGGGAAGGGGGGAGAGGGAGGAGCAAAAGGTGGTAAAGTGGGGGGAGAAGAGGTTAACAATACATCTGCCAGGGTTTTATTGTCACCCCGAAATCAAAACCCTTGACAGAAGCGAAGGCTTCTTGTGATTGGAAAATGTTTACATCTTTCTGAGTGGGATAAAAAAAAGGATTATGTGAGTTTATTAGAAAAACTACAAAAAGCTGCCAGATCAACAGCAGGGCTACACTGGCTCATGACTTAAACATCTTGGATACCTTGGAAATATCCACGTTAGAAGTATGCAAACAGCATGAAAGGAACCAGTGACTTCCCAGTGTTTATGTGCTAGTTCTATGAGGTAGTGAAGATTGCATTTCTCCTTAAAGTGGTAGATGTGTGTTTAAACAGCAGAGTCTTATTGACAACCCACAGTTTGAAAAGGACAGATGTGCAGGGCTAGCTGCTCTTTTTGAGCAGCAGAAAGAGGTTTGGCCTTTCTGCAGCTGAAACCAGATGGAGTGAGAAGATCAGTGGAGTGTCAGAGTTACAGCCCTGTGGTTCAGATGTTGAGGGAAGGTGTGTTTGGTTTGTTGGGTTTTCTTTTTGCCTTGACAATCTTTGAATGTATATCACAGTGAGCATCCCAGTAGGCACAGTAGTAAGTAGCAGCATCATCTGGGACAACATCTTTTATTGTAAGAATACACCAGTTCTGTCTAGAAACCTTTTCAACCAAGTACCTGTTTGCTTGAAAGCCAGTATCAACCGTAGCTTTCCCTACTAAAAAGAACAGTAGCCTCTCTGGGGCTTTGCCTTCTTCCTGTCGATACCAGTGTATGACGCTGCCATCAAAATTCCCCCCTAACGCTTGAATTTCACATGTCATCCGTGCACTTTTTTTGGACTTAGTAATGGATATAGGGCTCTGTATGGGAATTTCTTGTGCAAATCCACCTAGGAAAGAGAAAAGGAGCAAGGATGTCATTAGCTGGAATTCAGGCATTTGGGAAGAGGCCTGTCAGCACAGGCATGGGTGCCTGTGAAGAAAGGTAAGAAAAGACAGAAGGACTTACAAGACCAAGCAGCTGTGGCCAGCAGCGCTGCCAGCAGCAGCATGTTTGCGTGAAATGCTCTGCTGCTGTTGAGAGTCAGAGGATGATGGAAGGGACGTCTGATGAGGACAATGTTGTGTGGGAGGAGGATGAGACTCTTTAGAGCGGTCCTCAGCGATGGGTCTTCAGTGCACACACAGATGGGGTGATCTGCAGAAAACTGTCTCCAGAATGGGAAAGGCTAAAATTGGTGAGAGGTTGTAGTCCAGTCTGCTTTTCAGATAAATATTAGCCACCCATTTACCAGGGTAAATGCCAGGGTGGTCCTTAAAGACTCCAGCCAGAGGCACTGAGAAAGGTTTGCAAGCGACAGCAGCTCCAGGTGTGTATTGTGCAGTGAAGCCTGGAGATCACGTGAGGTGTTCTGTGTCTACGTGCTGTCACCCGGAGGGGTGAGGAGAGGTGCACAATGCCCATGCGGGGAGGAGGCGTTCCCCAGTCCCATTGGAGACCTCGTTTTGCTGCGTCAGCTCAGTCACTCGGCTGTGCATTCCAAAGTGCCCGCGGTACCCTGTGCTGGCGCTGCCCTCCACCAGAGCACTGGAGGCACCAGCCTGCAGCAACCAGGGCAGCTGCACCATGGGAATGTGATTCCGCTTTGGTTTCAAGCATGGGAGGAAGTGTACGACCACAGGATTTCGGTTTTGAGGCTCAGATGAGATGCAAACACTTCTTGGAAAGGAAGACTGGAAAACAAGAGCGAGCTTGGGGAGAGCTGCAGTCTGCAGCCACCACAGAGGGACATCGTTGTTGGCTGCTCCGTCTTCTGTGTTAGGAAGCTGCAGTCACCTCACTCCAGAAACCTCCTAGACTGGTTGTGTGGAGTCTTCACATCCCAGGACATGAGGAAAGAAGGCAAGCTGACTGCAGGTAGCGTCTGAGGTCACATGTACTACAACCTGTCTTTCAAATAGTTAAAGGGGCTAGAAACATCTACAGCAAGCCGTTACGTATTCAAAGCTTTCCAAAATCCCACAAAAGCAATGTTTGGAGCCAGTGAAACTGAAAAGCTCCCACTAGGGAGGTATTGGTGCTATTCTTTGAAGGTGCAGACATATTAGAGGAAATCTCACAGGGCATTGAGGATGTGCGCTCTGTCCTACCTCAGGAACTTGGAGGCATAAAACTCTCTGTTTTCTGACTTAGCTGTCAGGCAAATGTCAGCTTTCCAAAATGGTAAAACCAGGCTTTGTTGGTAGAATCTGATCTGTAGAACTCAGCACTCTTATCCTGAAGGCCCTGAGAGTCTCTGCTTGCCAGGGGCATAGCCCCTTGACTGAGGATTTCAGGTCTGGCCTGGCCACATCAGGCAAGAACCTATGACAATAGCATTAGGTTTTCTGGGCAGTTTTAAGGATTTGTGGTTCCTGAAATGCAAAGGAAATAAAAGAAAAACATAAAGGAGGATGTGTAAGATCATCTTGTGTTCTCTCCTTCCTTAATATCAATGTCATTTTTCTCCAAGAGAAAACACTGAGGGGATGGAGATATGATTGTCTGCTTGCTCCAAGGATTCCCATGGAGAAATTTACAGCTAACATTCATTCACACACACAGACAGGCTGTGTTCACTGTCAGGTGAGTGCTCTCAGTACAATCAAGCTTTCACCACAAGAGCAATATTCTATATATTTTCCCTAAAGTGACTGGGACTCTCAAATTTCTGGATGTTACAGACATGTGTGAGTCCTGAAATGATTATTGACATCAGATATTTGGCAGATGTCAAGATAAATTGCTGTTTTTCTTAAGCTGTTGCAGGAAATCATGAAAGAGGGCTGGAACAGGGAAGTATCTGCATTTTGGCAGTGATCAAAGTGCAAAGAGCCTTTTAGTACAGCTTATCTTTCTCCACCTAACACTGTGATGCCCTGATAAAACCAGTACGCACAGTAGTAAGTGCCAGAATCTCTTGGGGTTAAAGAATGGATTGTAAGACTATAGACAGGCTCAGAAGGATTCTTGCCAACTTTAAATCTCCTTGAATCTCCACTGTCTGCAACAGCACGTTGCTGTCCTGACATGTACAGTATCCTCTTCGGTGGCTCTCCAGGAAGCTGCATGTACCAGTGCACGGTTCCTTCATGGCTCATTCGGCACACCATGCTGGTGGAGCTGCCGGGCACCTGCTTCTGGATCTCTGGGGTTTGCACCGGTACTGCCTGGGCATCTGCACCTGTAAGGAGAAGCAGAGAAATTGTGAGAAGGGGAGGAAACCACAGTTATTTGGAGCCAGGACTGTGTTCTTGACACACAGGAGGGAAAGAGGAGAGGGGAGGGGAAACGAAAAAGGGCTTACAGGACCAGAAAGAAGTAGCAAGAAGAATGGTGAACAGCAACATTTTGCCCATGTGTGTTAAACCTGGCAATGAAAGAAACAGGCAGAAGCATGATAAAGCCCTTCAGGTGGAGAAAGCTTAAAGCAGCTCGGAGGAGGAAGTGACTCATTTGGCACATCCAATGGCCGTTCTTCAACTTACTGCTCTGGAGAGTGTTGATGTTACTGAGAAGCTCAACCACAGCAGTAACAGGGTGAAAAGATCCTAGAAGACACAGTTGGAAATAGTTTTTCTTTATCTGCTACATTCCTCTCAGATTTAACTGCTGAGCTCACAATTTAAAAACTCAAGATGTTCTTTTCTCCACAGACACCCCAAAGTTGTCCCCAAAACACATTTCACCAGCCTTTCCTAGAAAATACCGCCTCCTTTGGGAACATGAATGGGATAAGTCGTAGTGAACCATCGTCTCTTACTTAAAACAGGTCCAATCTGCCTGGTGAGCCTTATCCATTTACCTCAGAAAATGGTGAAGTGAAGCCAGGGTTCCCCAGCCGGCTTTTTGCTGCCCTCTGCTTCATCTTGTACTTTCCCTCATTTCAGAGCCCTGCAGAGGTGTCCTGCAAAGCCTTCATGACAAATGGTCACATGGGCAGCAGCCACCACAGGGCATTCTCTTCCCTGAGAAAGATTTATCATTGTCTAACCAAAGAGAGATAAGCTACTCTGGATGTTTTTTTTGCGTCTTTGTCAATAGCATCATAATAAACAATGAAATCTCATCTCACGAGTAGTACCAGAAGTTCGTATTGTCCTTTTGCCCTTCTGACAGACAGATGAATTTGTGTCAGGTCCTGTAGTGCAGACATCTACAATGGAAGAAGTAGAACAACAAAAGAATAATAATCATAGAGTTTACTGACTGGAAGGCTTTGTCTTTATTAATAAGCCAATTAAGTGTGAAAGCCATAGAGGAAGGTATCTTTCAAGGCCAAACAGAAGCTGCACGGAGAACCTGCAGCAACGAGATTTTCAGAGAAGACATCTGGGCCTATAGGAAGATAGGTAATGAAGCTCAGATGGGGGGTGGACTGCCGTTGAAGAGAAATAACAATGTGCTTGAGTTATGTGACATTATCACATGGACACAGGGTTGTGATCGCATTGCCACCTAAGTGAAATGTCATTGTGGTCTGCTCTCAGCTGTCTGGCTCAGCAGTGTTGTGTCACCTGTTCCATATATTCCATGGTTTAGTCTGCAGCTTTCTCTTGTAAATAGTCTTCTGAATCCTTTCTTGGGGACATCTTTTCAGGAGATGCCCAGTGTAACAGAGCCTTGCTGTAGCAAGAGGTGCTAAGGAGTATTGGTGTTATAAGGAGTCATCACTATCATAAACATTGAAACAGGAGAGACCATTGATGAGTCTCACGAGCATCTCCAGTGTGACCTGGGTCTGAAGTCTCCCAGGCCAGATCTCCATGTCAATATCCTCCTGCTACGCTCTGTCCCTGCTATTGCTTCATTTTTGCTGCTTAGGCAGTACTTGGGAAAGTATCTATATTTTTCAAAAATGCTCTGTGTCACTCCCTAAATCCAGCTGTGCTTACCATCATCCCCAGGAGTGCTCCTTTTCCCCAGCACAGCACATGGTGCCAGATGAGGTGTAGCACACTGCAGTTTTCTGCTTTTTTCCCTGTGCATTATTTCTATTTACATGCTCAGCACAAAAGTGTCGGGAGGTTGCAGAGGCAGGAAGGTGCAATGGTGGTTCTCTGTGTTTGATGTAAAGCTGCCGCTCAGGGTACAGGCAGCTTTCTGTACAGGCTGTCTGTGGTCTGCTGGTTCTGTGTGCCTTCCAGTAGGCACAGTAGTAGGTACCTTCATCGTTGGAGTTTATGTCATTGATGGAGAACGAGCAGAGATTGGTACCTTTCTTCACAGAAGAATACTTTCTTGTATTGGAATTATCATCATAAACAGGTTGACCTGATCCGATATACAGAATCCGTTCGGGAGCTTTGGAGGGTATATGTCGGTACCAATGTATAAACGCAGACTGGAAGTCAGATATGCCCTGGGTTGTACAGTCAATCCAGGCAGTTCTAGTTTCCTTTCTGGTGATGGAGGCTTGGCTCTGTTTCAGAAGCACTTGTGCTTGTCCATCTGGAAAGAAGGAGAGAAAACAGAACAAACAGCCTCAGCCTGCTGTTCATGCTCACGTGTAAATAGGGGGTGCCTCCTGCCGCTGCCCCGCACCGGGCTGACAAGGGGAACCTACGAGACCAGGCTGCAGCCAGGGCCAGGAGCGGGAGCAGCAGCATCTCGAGGGCTCTGGCTGGCGTCTGCCTCTGGGAGGAAGGCAGGGCTGCAGGGCTGGGGCTGAGCAAAGGAAACCACTCGCTTGGGCATCATCCTGAGAGGTTTCCTGGCAGCAGGTGGGTGGCATTGAGATAAAGCAACCTGACTGAACCCCGCTGACTGTTATCTTGATTATAGCTTTTACACACTTGGCACAGACTCACCTTCTCTCCCTCTCTCTCTTTCTCTCATACACACCAACAAATTTACTTTAACTCACTTAAAGAAATTTTGTAGTCTGAAGCAAATTTTATGACTGATTTTAGACTGGTTGAAGGCCGCTAAAGAATGCCTGGGTCAGACCCTTTTCATCAAGTCCACTGCCACCTAGAGAAGTGGACACTCCACCAGTAGAGAAATGCTGAATGGGTATATTGGCTCTGCAGCTCTGAGCAGTGCTTCAAGTTTATTTTCACTTTTATCCTGCTGTTCCCCCACACAAATGATGTAACTAGGAATAATATTCCAAAGACATAGCTTGAAGGGTAGTGGGAATAATAAGATTTTTCCCTTCTTTTATGTGGCCTACCCTGCCATCCTATAAATCCATGGAGCAAACCGAGCCAGACCTATGAAAATACTCTTTTTGTTGGTACAGTAAAACAACAGCTCTGCTGGTGCTGGCTGTAGCACGTGTCTGCAAAGCTCTCACCTGCATCTTTGGTATCTGGCTGCCTGTAGAGTGATGGGGAAAGCATGTTCCCGCATGTTGTCAAACACTGCAGGATCTGGTTCAGAAAGCAGAGCACATCTTTGTGTGGGTCCCCTACCGCTTTCTACTGCTGTGCATCCCACTTAGCACAGTAGTAGGTAGCGGAGTCTTGCTGTGTTACTTTGTTCACTGTCAGGGTGCAGACAGATTTGGTGTGGTCCTTCTTGATACCAAGTTTCCCCTTGTTGGACTTGTTTTCAAGGAATAGCTTGGAGGACACCATTGCACTTGGGATCTGTGCTGGAACTCTTTTCGCACCAGTGAATGAAAACATTGCTGAAATCAGGATCGGAGATGTGGCAGCGGATTAGCACGGGTTTCGCTTTCTGGCTTGGTGATGGATATGGGGGTTTGCTGCAAAACTTGTGTAGAACTGCCTGTGTGAAAGAGAAAAATTACAGACATGATGCTGAGATAAGAGAGAGTCCTCTTTGCCACTGATGACATCCATCAGTCATGTGATGGGGGTGAGGGTGTATGGGGGAGAGCAGGGTATGTACAAGAAAAAAATAGCTGCCAGGATGAAAGTGCTCAGCAGCCACACTGTCTCTGCTGTCCTTAGGGCTTCCTTTCAGGGACAGCATCAGACTCAAGTGGGATGGAAGCAGATCCGAGTGGCAGAAAACCACCCAGTGAGGTTCTGCCAGTTGCAGATTCGTTAAATAATGATGCAAAAGCCATTTTCTGTAATTAACATTTAAATGTAAGGCAAACAGAAAACCCTGGAAAAAACAGCCTTGTAAGAAGAGAGCTTGCTACTGAGACAAACTCCCCGCCCTGCCGTCAAAGAATTTGCTTAGAGGATGAGTAAACTGTCATCTTCTTTCTATCTTTATTTTTCTTCTCCTCAACATCTGATCAATGTGTGCTAGCTTTTAAAGTCAGTTCTTCATATTGGGATCTTCTAGGTACATCAGCTATCAGAGGACAGAACAGAAGAGGCTGTTCATCTGAAGCAGCCCAACTGCACATATGCTGCTTTTCACAATTCCACAACCTGTCATGCTACCGAGTGCCTGCAGGTGAGCACAGCCTGGCCAGTTCCAATCATTTTTGAAACATGACTGGTTAGGGCTGTTCAACAGGTCGAACTGAATTCAACATTGGTGGTTGTTCTTATTTCAGCTAGGAAATTCTAAATTAACTATTTAATAGTTCTTTCTGCATTGAGCAACTTCAGAAGCATTGACTTCCTCTGTTTCTCATTAGTGCTAGTTAAAAATAACTTTCAGAAAATGACCCCTTTCTTTAGTATTTCCTAAAGTGCTTTGCATTCTTTAGCTGTTGCAGGAAAAAATGGTAATATTTTTTTTCTGCAACCTAGAAGAGTAAGTGAACTCAATGTTAGTAGCCCTTGCTGGTACAGCCAAGTCAGGCTGTCAATCAAGACAGTGTCCTGATTTTGTGATAAATGAGGCTGTAGCCCATCATTTCCCCTTGGAGATGATGGCAACTCCATTTTGGGAACTGCTAAAACTAGATTATCATAGAAACAATGTAAGAAATAATCCTACATGGAGAATAAGATTGATTGCAGGATCTGACAAGTGTCTTAAAATTTCACTTCTAGTTCTAGAAACCTATGATACAACTTCATAGAGACTGCTGAGAGTCTATATTTAGTGTACCAAATTATTCTAAATAGCTCCAATTTGTACTTGACTTTTATCTGATAAACCATAGCTCAGCAGCACCTCCCAGCTGCTTATCAGCTGTGTGGTGTACCTCACATCACCCAACAGGCCAGGACGGAAGAGTGAACAACCTGTGAAGGAAGGATAAGATGCTCAGCATCATGCAAAGTAGGTATACTTCTGACTGACTTGTCCAAAGACTGCACTTATATTGAATTTCCTTGGAGTAGCAACAGGGAGCTGCAGCAGATGATGCTACATGGCTCCCGGGATGGCCGCTTGGAAATCACAGGCACTTTGCAGTTCCTTCAGTCTCCTGTCTAGGTCTTCAGCTGAGGATAGTTTAAGAAGGACTCTAAGATGAAGGTGGTTTTCTCCTGTGAGGATTCCTGAGTATTTACTGTGCCTTTCCTTATTTACAACTGGAACGCATTCTACTTCTTCATCCTTCTGGATTTTGCATCTATAAAGTTCCTTACCTGGGGTAAAACTTGAAAACTGTGACTAGACATGTAAACTCAGCAATTTCACCCAAAATTCTCTCCTGTTCTCCAGTCATTTAGGACTGCACTTCTCCCTTCCTTGGTCTCTCCCTCTTGGATGCCCCTAGTTCCCTACCAAGCACTTCCTGGCCTTTTGCCTGCTGTTCTCCCATGTCTCTACACAAAAAGTTAATGGTGGTGTGAGAATGTTTCATCTGCCAACATGTCACTGTGGTATTTGTCATGAAGAAATGGCAGAAAGTCAAGGCTGTGGGTGCAGTCTTAGGAGGTGAAGTGGTACTACCAGCTGTCTTGGTTGTCCAGCTTGTGCATCTACAGTATGTAGGTGTCTTCACGTGTCGATATTTCTTCTGGGGGAAACCTGTATCAAACCCAGAAAGGGTGATATGGGCTGGTGTCCCTAGGTGGGGAGTAGGTCCCAGTTGACATTTAGTACCAGTGCATGTAGGTGAATTGTGACCCTCCCCTTACTTTGCAGGTAAATTTGACAGTGTCCTCTGGGAGCAGTTGGGCTGTGGTGGAGACTGGCTCCTGGTCTAGGTGGAGGGCCCAGAGCACACCTGGAAGGAGAGGATGCAGCAGGAATGAGGTTGCAGCACGAAATCCTCATCCCTGGGGACATGAGATTGTCCTCAAACCACAGACACCCCATCCAGGAGCAAGAGAAATGCAAAACATTATCTCCGTTGTGTGGGCTGTATTGCAGGGATTTGTCAGCCATCACACAGGCGAATCAAGCCATTTGTCCAAAAGTTATGTGCAAAGTGTCATTTGAGCTTGGGACTCAGCTAATAGGACATTGCTGATACTAAATGGTGTAACCAGGCTGCGGGACAAATGGAAGTGTGATATAAAGCCGAAAAGAAATATGTCCTGAGATTATTAACTAACACATAGCACTTACTTCCAAGGCAAGGTACAGGCTTGGAGGATTTTCAAGAAGCCCATAATGTTTTCTAGTTCTGCCACAGCTCCTCAGAAAAGGAAATTCAGAGCTGCTGGGCTAGTTCAACCCTAATAAGATTTAAAAAAATAATTAAAAAAAATGTACCGATACCTTGCCCCTCCAAAAAAAGAAACTGAATTGATGAAGAGATAAATGATTTTTTTTTTTTTTTTTTTTTTTTTTTTTCAGTGTTGGCTTAATTTCCTGTTAAAAACAAGGCAGAGAGGGGTATGTCAATGTGAAAACTTGCTGATGCTGTTGGCAAGTGCTGCCTGTGCCTGCAAACCTTAATGAGACCAGGACACTGTGCTTTTGTCCTGCTGGGCAGGTACCAGCATTATTCTGTTCTGCCCCTCTGTGCTATGGTATGGCTAATACTGAGCCCCAGTGTGACTCCCACAGATAATCAGACAAGTGACCAAGGGACAGGTTTTTGAGAGCTGGGGAGCATCCACACAGGGTCTCACTGGGCAGAGAGGTGCACTGCTCTCCTGGCACCCAGCCCCAAAACTCCCTAAGCCAAAGCTAGCTATGCTCACCCATGTACAAGCATCATCCTCTGCACCTTCCTCCAGCCTTTGTTCATTGTGCTGTCTGACCCTGCGAGCGCTCAGACACACAGACAGCTATCTGGGGCATTTTCTAACATACTTCATACACTTGCAGGTCAGTCTGTAATCAAGTGTGGCAACATAACAGTGATAAGAAGTTCAGCACAGCAGTACTTCATAGGTAGAATATAAATTAAAGTGGAAACAATGTCCTTATGCACTGTAAGAAATATTTTGTGCCCCAAATATATATATATATATTTTTTACAATGCCATTTCCCCTCTTCCTTTGCATACTGCTCTGCTTCTCATCACAGGCAGGGAGGATGCAGCTCCAGGTGGCTAATACTTGCCACAACAAGCATGTATGCTTCTCCCCATCCCCATAAACCCCCTGCACCATCCAGTGCCTGGGACATCAACTAAGAAAGACATTGGTGGTGTTTTACTAAGCAGGTTTAGTTTGCTGCTGAAAAATGCTGAGGGTGTGATCACACGTGCTGTGTAAGTGTGGTCTCATCACTGCCTGCATTGCGTAGGGATGGTTCTCCAGACATCTCCCTCCTCCCGAGAAATGGCTTTGCACTCTGCCTGCCTCATCTCTGCTGGCATAGGCATGTCCATGAGGATCCCGGTGAAAGAGCACTGCTGGAGCCTGACCTCAGCCCCCTCTCTTCTCCACCTGGTCTCAGACCAACTGCAAAAGCTCAGGCTTGCACGGGTGGAGAATGTCCATCCCTGCAGCAAGCTCAGCTGGGTATGTAAATTCTTGGTGCTACCCAGCCAGAAAACTCTCTGAGCTAACGTGCCTGACTGGAAGAAAAACCAAGAGTAATTCTTCACCCTTTACCTAGTCTTTGTTTTGCTCTTTGATTGGCACCATAAGTCCCCAGGGTTAGGGACAGCTTCACAAAACATTCTTCCAAAGCACCTAACGCAGCAATAGGTTGATCACAAACGAGGTATAACCATGAGAGCAAGTAGGATAATTAAATTAATTTCCTGCTATATGTTCATTTTATTATGTCGGAGATGTTGATTAAGAAAGTGGTCCTGAGTTTTTTTCAGAGCAGAAGAGCATCCTGGTTCCTGCTTGAAGTAGTGGTAATCATATTGTATCTAGTAGACAAATGAGGACAGGTTAGATTGAACATATAGGAAACATTTTCATTGGTCGAAAAAATGTTTAAGAGAGTAAAGTTTGGACATTTTCAGGACAAAACCATATGACTAATCAGTGCATGTGCTACTCACTTTGATGTAGGAAAAATATCATTACACCTTAAAGCATGTAAAAGGGTGTACCAAAAGCTTATGCACTTATTTCTAGTCACATTCATAGTTGGAAGGCAGTGGCACCCTGTGCTGATCTGGGCTCATTAATAGCCAGGGGCAATCAGGACTATAACATCACAGCCAGGTTCTCCATCAGCACTGAAAGCTGATATTTGATTCTGCCCTCTTCAAAGTGAACACAAACCTCTGCAGCCTTCAAGCATTCAACCTGGCTGAAAGGAAATAATCCATCTGGAAATCTGTCATGTTAATGAGAAACTACCACAACATTCCCTAAGGGTGTTACTCCTTGAATCTGCTTCCAGAGTCATTGCATTTGGTGGCCATGGACTCATAGAAACAGACACACAAATAAACTGTTCAGTACTTCCACAGGGTGTGAGGGATTGCTCAGAAGGAGGTTGTTTTCATAAGAGTAAAATCTTTGAATAGCTGAAGTAATGTTATGTAAAACAGATGTTGTTCATCTGCTCATTCATGATGCAAACATAATTACATTAAAACTTCAAATTCATTCCCTTTATTAAGAAGAGCTTGAAATCTGTCAAGAAATGGTATTGTGTCACAAACCACTAAACCTACTAGGCTCTGCCAAGAGCATTTATCCCTGGAAACCAAGTTATTTCATCAGAACATCCTCTTCTGTGCTGATAAAACTTGCTACCTGTTGTCTGCCAGTGTTCCCAGGACTGATGCAGAGCAAAGAGGACAGATGCCAGGCCACACCTGGGAGCCTGATACCCCTAAGGGGAGTCAGAAGCCTCTGGAGCTGACAGGAACCTCCTGTGTTGTAGGTAGAAACATATTTATACAACAGAATTGCAATTGGATTTGAGTCAGGCTTACATTTCAATAGCTTCCCACTCTCACTGTGGAGATGTCTCCGAGTGGGAAATAGGCTGTGACTTTCAGGAGGACACTGGCATCCTGGACAGTATCTGTGTTTGAGAAGGAGAGGTAGATCAGTGGCCCTTTGCCCAGGGCTTGGTACCAGTGGATATAGGAGGAGCTCAAGCCATCGGCTCCTTGGCCAATGCTGCTCTGCTGTGGCTGCTGGCCGATAAAAGCCTGATCCATGCAGAGGGCCCACAGCAGGTCTGGAGGCAAATGGGAGGAGCAGGAGGGAGGAGATGCTGCCGGAAAGGCATTTTTAGTCTGCCATCCTCCTACCAGTCTCAGCACCACAGCTTTCCCTGGCCTGGAGTGGCCGGGATGGCTGTTGGGATGGCAGTGCTGATTCCTTGCCATGGCCCCCGGCATTGAGAACTGGGAGGGAAAGAGGGGAACCCAGGACTGCCACTGCAAGGCTAATGGTGGCAAGGGGTTTTGTTGAGTGGGAGGAGATGCACACAGGCAGCCAGAGATGTGCCCCTTTGAGAACTGGCCCCTGTGGACATGTTTGGTGGTCCCTCATGGCTCCCAGGCCCGCTCTTGTCCTTTTTTTCCTTCATATAAAATGCAGAGCAATGCAGGCTTTGGCTACTTTAGTATATTTAGATATCCACGGGACCTTTTGCAGAAGCCGGGCATGTTACACAGATCCAGAAGGATAATTTAGTGTCTCACTCATTATTATAACCACAGTTAGAGCCTGTGTGTGTCTGGGCATTTAACATTCACTAATATCCATATGTCCTTCACTGTACCATATAATCTATTCATTTTGGTAACCTACATTAACTTCAGTTTTGGTTGGATACTGTATACTAATTTTCTTAATTTCTTCTCCTCTATTTCTATATGCTGCCATTTAATTTCATCTCACAGACATCTGCAATGACCTTCTGTCTGAGGACATATTGTTTTGCTATAGGACACACCAACGTTTTTCATTTTTTTCTCTGTCTGGAAATGATATTTATCCTGCTCGGTCTCTGCATTGATTCCTCTGGACAGCCTAATGAGCAGGGTCGAAGGGAAAGGAACCTGGTGGGAGATACTCCACCAGCCATTCCTGGCTGGTAGGTTTTGCAGACTGGAAGAAGGTTGTGTCTTGGTGCCTGCTCCCGTATGGCACGGGAGCAGCAGCCACTGCCTTACTTATCCTGCTAGAATACCAACAGGACACAAGTGTCTTCTCGTGTGGAGACTGAGATTTTTTTTCGATGGAGGCTGGTCCCCCAGTGAGGTCAGAGCCTGAGATATGGAGATGGAACCACTTTTCTGGAGCCTTCCCTGGGAGAACTCAGTGCTGACGGATATAGGGTGCCTCCAACCTGGTCAACACTTTCCAGGAGATCTGAGCAGTGCTGTCCTTCGGTGTTGGGTTTACAACAAGTTCATGCTTCAGGCTAAAGGTCCACAGGGTATCTGGAAAGTGAAAAGAGACCAGAGATGAGGACGCCGCAGTTAGAAATATGCCCCTACCTGGAGCAGCAATGTCCACCCCATGCTGGGTCTGTGCAGCTGGGGTTCACAGGAGGTGTATCTGTCTCTGGGGTAACCCACATTGCTGATGGTATGGAGAACAGAAGTCTCACACCGATGCCTTACATTTGCTGAGGAGCATGTAGCTATGCTGCAGTCCTGGCGAATCAGTGCATGAGCTCGCTGTGTATCCCTACCTCTCTGGCCACCCACGGACCTAAGTTTTCTCTTATTTTCTCTAGTTTCTGCATAGTAGAGCAATTTTTGCTCTTTGGAATATTACACTGTGGGGCATCAAACACCTGGCCCTATATAAACAATAACCTTTAAAAAATGGGAGGAAACATGTATTTACAGGGAAAGACACAAACTGTGGAGGCTTCCAGGCTTCCATGTCTCTGCTGCAGCTCCTCAAGGGCCTGCAGCATCGTGTGCTCCCAGGCAAGGACTGCTCCAGGGCTGAAAGAGCAAGATGAGTGACAAAGTCCTAAACCCTCTGATAAGAGAATAAGGAGACTCAGCAGCTACTGTTGTTTCAAGCCTATTGGAACGTTTCAGGCTTTGACAGTGAAAGAAAGGGGACATGGGCACACACCAGGGCTGAGAGGGGATGTGTGGTCACGTCATCACGGTATGAAAGCCTATGAAGGTGGGGGGTGTCTCTCTCTACTGAAAGGGAGCCCTACTAAGTGTTTGGTACTTGAGAGAGGGAAAAAAACCCTGAACAAAATATCAGATTATTTCCCATTGGGTAAATCAGGAAAGTGAAACAGTTTTCAAAGCATGAAGACCATGCATTGCATTTCCTTGAAAGGCAGACAAGAAGTATGCAAGGAGACTGCTGCATTCAGTACACTTCTGACCCCCAACACTGCACTACTGGACTTCTACAGTGCCTCCTATTGACATCCATTCCCAGCTTTAACTTGCCTACATCTTGTAGAGGAAACCTTATGAGAAGGATGAGAACTGTGTGTGGGCTCATCCTTATTCCAGGAAAAAGATGGAGTGGGTGAAGCCATCATGGGACAGATAACACTACTTGGTCAGAGACCCTGCATCGATTAGACCTATCTAGAAACCCTCACATTTCCTGGAAGTGCTGGGGTTGTTTGTTTGTTTGATTGGTTTGCTTTGGTTTGGTTTGCTTTTCATTTTGTTTTAGCTTTGTTTTGGTTTTTTTTCGCTTGGACGTTTCAGAAAAGGGCAAAAACAAAGGATAGGAATACTATGAATTTGTATACTATTTCACAGACCTAAACTGAGCAGCGAGAATAGCAAAATGGTGGACTATTTTACTTACTGATGTTATCCATACTTGTCTCCACTGTCTACCTCCTTTGCTGCTTCAAGGACTCCATTTAGGGAAGAGGTGGTTTGGTGCATTATTTTTGTAGCCTCAGGAGCCAGTGTCAGGCAATTGAGGCCTGACCTCACCGCATGGAACTGGCTTGTTGGTTTTGAGCACTCCAACATTAACAGACTCCAAATGTTAATTTATCAGGGCTGGTTTGGCTGGGAATCAAATACCACAGCACTGTGCTAACACCTAAGAAACACAAAGTCAAGTAGGGTTTCAGTCATCCCAGTGTGACCAGGGCAAACCATGGTCAGGTGAACAGAGAGAGGCAGAAAGGAGGAGGCATCAGAAAATTAAAAGAGAAACTGACTTTACAAGGCCAAAGTAGTATGAAGGAGCTAGAAAATTAAGCCCTTCTTTTTTGTTTCAAAATGTTTCTCCCTAGTTAATAATTTAGCTATTTATTTAAACACAGGTGGACTACACAATTATTTTAAGCAGAGATGATAGCATATAAAATTATTTTATCCTCTTAAACCCAATAATGTCTCTTTGAATTGAATCAGCTGAGAAACTTATTACTTGGTGTAGATTTTCCATGAGTAGCTACTCTGGTTTGCTATACAGCACAAGTTTTAATGTGTATGTGATGAAAGGATATGGTGCTGTAATGACTTACAGTGAAGCTTGATAAAAATGGTTTTGCTTCTGTCGTTGCACTGAATTTGCACCATGCATCTGCCGGCATGAGTCAGTTCCACATAATGAAGGATATTAGTGCAAAAAGCTCACAGTTGAAGATTGATCCAAATGACAGCTCGGATTTGACAAAGGTAAATTCTGGCATCTACCACCCTCTGCTGGGTATGAAGGGGTAAAACCCTCAGAAGCCCTTTTTGAAAGCTGTGTGGATGCTGTACAGCATTCATAAGCATGGACAGACGCTGAGAATTCCTACAATATTACAAAATTTTGAAGTAAAAAAGTAGTGCATTAGTAACTTCTATTGTCATGAATACTTTTTAGATGTACAGCAGTGTGATGTTTTTTCTTGGCTAGGAGATGCCTGAAGATCCTCAGCATTTATACAGCTTCTGCTGTAAAACATCTTATAGGCTTGAAATACAGTGTTCTGAATCTCTGCAAATGAGTATGGACAATTTCCACTTCTATTTTTATCTCTGCAAGACCCTGGGAGTCACAGCACTGTGCCAGGTATGGTGTCTGCCAGATTTTAGCCACTGAGAGAATTGTATGACCTCTTCATTCAGCAATTTCTGTCTTAACCCACACAGCTTATTCCTCAAGATTACATGTTTTTTTCATTCACTGACACACAGCCAGATTCTTCCTCCCATTGCACCTCAACATGTTTAAATTAAAAAACTTACATAATTTGGCTTTCTTATGAATAGTTACCTGAGATAAATGAAGTATAGGAAGCCTGGAGTACATTCACTTTCTCCTTTGTAGCATGCACCTTGGAAACATAATAATTAAAGTATGTAACTACTTACCTTTCCAGTGTTTTGATGTTCTTGGTCCAGTATAGCTTCTGTCTAGGCAAACATAGAGGCACTATTAATGACTGCTTGCACCGAAGCCTATGCTCTGATCGCACCAAAAGAGACCCCAGCCCGTTTTCTCTTCTGAAACCAGGTTGAGGACATATGGGGCTTTTGCATTTGTTGACCCTCTTGAGCGGATGTGGGTCTTACTGGTGCCTAAAGACTGTTTCTGGTGCCTACACTATACTTGGTTGTTATCTGCATTGCATTTAGAGCCCGTGGCTGGACTGAAATCCCCTTTACGCACAGAGTGGCACTTTCAACACTGTCTGGGTGTTTTCTTTCCTTAAAGTTTGCTTTAACTGCTATTAAGCATCTGACAATTCCCTTTGGGATTATTTCAGCTTTGCCAAATTGCTGTTAATTACAAGGTACTTCTGCCAGCTACAAGAGACCCTATTTGGAAAGTGCTGCAGTTCTCCCCATGTGATGCTCTGTGCTGATTAAACAAGTCAGAGAAAAGACATCCATATGAGAGAAATGCAGGTGTATTTGAAATACTGCTGGAGACAAGGTGCACACAAAGATAGCATCAGAGCAGAAATCACATGTGTGAAGAGCTAAGAGAGGAATCTTTGAGAAGTGAGCATCTCATCATATATCTATACATTCAGAGAGACGCTGAGTCCAAAACCACAGCACACTTCATGTTCTCTAATTCTGAACCTGGACTGAGAACATGCCACTTCGTAACATTCCTCTACCTAATTAAATAGGATTTCTTTACTTCAGAAAGAGCTGGAGTTTAAAACAGAAGCAAAGTGTCTGTCACGTAGCATCACCGACTCTGGCAAGTCCATGGCAGTTGCTGCATCTGTAGCAAACATCTCGCCACCAGAGAGCACATCAGAGCCAGCAGTGACACTGCAGACTGCAGCTGCCTGGAAAAACACCTTCACGCTCTTCTGAGCTACTTTCAGAAATGTGACCTTGCCTAATTAATTGCACTAACTACCTTCCGCAGCTGGCAATTGGCTTATCAGGTGACATTTCACTTCCACCTTAGTGTTTTAGATATAAGACGACAGATCTTTTAAATCTGTTAAAACAAAACAAAACAAAACAAAAACGGACAAACAAACAAAAAACAAAATCTGATTTTGTGATTTTGTATTTCAAGCAGCAAACTGTGGCGTTTTGGAGGCTACCGTGGTACTTCTGGCCGCTACAGCTGCAATACTTGCTCATATTCTGCCTGAACATCAGTGTGCAAGAGGGGACAGACTTGTATACTGCTCCTACAGCCAGGGACTGCTCTTTCCCCAATCCCACCCAACTAATTTACCCATCCCAGTGATTTGCTTTCAATGCCTTTTTCCTCATGTCAGCAAAATGCAAAAACATTGTATCCCCTCCCTCTTCTTGTGGGAGGGACAGATGCACTCAGCCGTGAGGTCTGGAAGAAATGGAGCAAGGTGGGGAGAGGAGGAGGAGGAAAAAAAGGACAGAAGTGTTATTCAGCTTATGCGCTTTTCCATTATTCATGAAAGGTTGTAAACGAGATAGATGAACTGCAAATACACAATTTATTCATTCACTCACATCAGATGTTCCTCCATCTTCAGTTATTTTGTCTTCCTTCCAAGGCTACACAGTACATAATCAGCCTGCGGGATCAGGAGATTCGGTCTCTAAATCTTTCAAGGGCTTATTTTATGCAGAATTAGAAATTACAGCTGCTGTCCAAGGTGAGTAGTGTGTGCTGTCTTAGGCATAAATAAGCCTTTAGAGAAACCAAGATACAACGGGCTGCCATTTTACAGTCACTCCAAAACCCAGAAATTTGGTAATTCACCAAGTCCCATGTGGTGTGTTAATCAGAAAAATCCAAGAAAAGGGAGAAATAATTCTGGGCTGATATAACTCCGGGGGAGAGTACCAGTGGTATGTAACAGCAGTACATACTGGAAAGAATTTCCCTTGCTTGCCCTAGAATAAGCTTCTGTATATCACAGAGAAATACACTTATTTTGGACACTGTTTACCTCAGGAGCTGCAGACATGAAAGTATTTGACATAATTTGACATAATTGCCTAACAAAACTAGAAGAAGAAGAAATTGAATATACAAAACAGTTGTTAGCCCGAAATGATAAATCCACTTCTATAGATGAACTCCTTCTCTTAGAAAGGAAAATTAGAAAAACTATCATTGTGGCTAACTTGTCAATGTCCTTCCTTTAACTTCTACCATCTTAGTATATAGAATTTTGCAAGGAATTTTAAAGATATAACATTAATAATTCTCCTCATGCTTCCTGCCAGACAGCTATCTGCTTTGTGGCTCTGGAGTGCATGTGTGAGATACAGCAACATACTTAATGTCAGAGTGGTATGCCATATCCACAGTAACCGCAGCACTTAAATGACACTGGCATCATGTGCAATGGCATGGCTTTTGGGACATTATCAGTACATCTTATTGCCAGTAAATAATGACTGTCCTTTCAGTGAGATGTTGGCATTTGATGGCTTTTGAAATAATATTTTGCTTTATGCTGAGATAGAATTAAGAAATGAAGAGTCAAGAAGTATTTCTGAAGAGAATGTCAGAAGAAACCATGAAAGCACTTTGCTGTAGACCAGAGACCTTTCCTATGTACATACAACCTCAAGCATGCAGCAAACCCTTTACCAATGGATCTGGCACCTTAATCTGTACCAAGAACATAGGAAGAATCGAGTCCAAAAGTGTTGACTTTGACTTGGGTACGTCTAGCACCAAGAGGGCGTAAGGGTAACTGCACACAATCAGCACGGGGGAAAGAAATGCTGTGGGCTGATCACAATGCCCTCTGTTTCCTTAGGGTTACAGCTGTCATGCATGACAGTCTCATTTGATTGTAGGCCCCAGTTAAAGAAGTGACGACATGGTATCCACAAGGAAACTGAGGCTCCATTGTGTGGGAAACTGCAGTGGGTCTGTGGAATCCTTGACAGAAAATATGAGAGTAGAGATCAGCCTTGAGATATTAAGATTTACCCTTGAGAAGGATGGGAGTAAAGGAGTATCCAGAGAGAGGAGAGATGTACCCGTGAGAGAGAAGGGGATAGAAGAATAACATGGATGATAGAAAAATTAACCAATGAGATGTTAGTGCTGTAACTTGTAACCAATAGTGAAAAGACACATGAACTGGTAGAATTGTATAAAAATGCACTTGTAGCAATAAATGGCATCTATTACTTTCATCTTGAAAGAACTTGGTCCATGTCGTTTGTCCGTCTCAACCGCGACACCATTGTCCAGTGCTGGTCTGTTGCATTGATGTGTACAGCAAATATTACTGAAATGTAAGTGTGGAAATGTAGTTTTGGCCTGGGATGTCATCAGAGTCCCACCATAAAGCAGGTGTAATGGGTTATTATGACCGCCTCAAAGTGGTACACTGGAGTCTGGAATTTATTGTAACACACCAAAGCGAAAGAAAGTTGTTTCGTAGATGAGATTCTTGGCCCTCGATCACTATTGAGAAGTGATCACACAACAGCCAAACCTGCTAAAGGAACAAACAGAAAACCAAAGAGCTTTCCTGCAACCTCCTTAGACTGATTGCTCATTGTGACATTTCAAAGCAAAAATCCCAGCTACCACAGTTAGCCATTCAACTTCTTCACAAAACACAGCTATCATCAGAATTGCTTTTGAGAGCTACTGCATTCTGAAAAAAAATGCAACAAAACCAAAAGAAAACAACTTTCTTCTAGTTCCAGAGCAACAAAAAAACCTATTTCTTCCACTGAAATCTGACAAATTAGAAGTAGAATAGAATCAGATACCATTTGCACATAAAATGAGCCCCCAGCCAAAATATCATGAAAAAATAAACAAGTTGCTAGGAAAATATAGATGTTCCTAAATATTTGCAGCTTCCATGCATCAGCAGACAAAATAGAGCAGATTCACGGAGAACTTTGCTTCCACACAAAATAACCGGACAAGGAAAAAATTACTAAGAGGTGGCAATCTTTGGCTGAGTGATGGTGAAGCACAGACAAGCTCCCTTGGTGCCTGTGGACAGATATTAGCTGGTGGTCAGAGCCTGGAACAGGAGGAGCAGCCAGGAGATGTGCTGAGCTGGGGTTCAGACCTTTTGGAGCTCTGACCACAACTAGGGTTGAGAGCAAGCAAGATGGTGCGCCTGTTACGCTGTGTTTCTTTGGAAAAAGAGGCATTAAATTAATATTAGATTATCTAATACAAAATATAAACTATACGAACAGTTTTACAAAACTTCAAAAGCACCACAGATGAAACAACTTCTTGGGATCAAAGGTTTATTTTTAATGACACAGCACTGGAAAACATAAGTTACAGATGACTTTTTGATACAGGATACATTATATATCTTATTTTAAAAGGATCTGTGAAGGTATGCTGCATAAATACATATAGTGAAAATATATTGTGTTTATTTCTTCTCAGAGATTAGTTCTGTTTCTTTTTCAAAATGTATTCAGCCAATTAAATAAAAAAGTATAGATTAGCATCATAACAGGTTCCCGTCCAGATCATCTCATTGCAACTACTGCAGCTGGAAGAGGAGACCTAGCCATGCCTTCTCAAAGGTTTAGCAGCTTTGAACATGATGTTATTCATCATCTCAGAATGAAAAATTCACATTACAAGCACAGATACTGTATCATGTTTTGGCAATGGAGCAGCTAGTTTTGCTTTGGAACAAAACCGTTTCCTGTAATGCCAGACAGTGAAAGAGCAATGCGTGTACTGATGACACTACACAGTCAAAGAACTACAATGAAGTCATGAAAATGCATATATATCCATATGCACTTATATACACACATAAGTTTTTGTGTGTATATATATTATGCATGTCCAAAAATAACATTGAAAAACGTTGCAGCAGTTAATTATTTTTTTTAAACACATGAAAATTATAATAGTTTGACCTCATTACTACAGGATAACTAAATCTTCTGCAGTGCAACTCAATACAATACACTTAGTGCAGAGAAGTTAAGGTTTTGGTATTGAGGAGGCTAATTTCAGATTTCATGGGAAAGGACCAAATACAGGATTCACCATAGTTCTGACAAAGCACAAACAAACCTGTTGCCACGTACGTGTGAACAAATAAGGACATTTCTTTTTTATTCAATTTTTTTTTCATGTACTGCTTCAGAAATTGCTAGTTTAACTGTTTGCATTCATGCTCATTTTGATATGTTTCAACAAGCTTTGTCTGGCACCAGTCTGTAAACCATTAACACCTTAAACTACAAAAACGTGGGCTCCTGTGTTTCAAAGAGGTTAAAAACCTACTGACTGAGCTTCGTACCATGTTTGTCTGTCTGAGCAGAGAACTACTCCAGACGGCGTGTGAAGTTCTCTGGGAAAAGTCCTTTATAACTGTTTGCATCTCTGTACTGAAGCCACTCGGATTCCTTAATGCCCGTCAACCAGCCAGCCTCCTGTAAGGCAAAAGACAGAGTCTCTTAAAGTTCAGGTCTTTCCCCATCCTTGCTATGAGCTTCAGACTTGAAGACATTTCAGAGTCACATGGCTAAAAGATTCGGTGCTTTGGTTAAAAAGCAGCCTCTGATTTTGCACGGACTGTCTTCTCTGTTCTGCCAGACCAGAGTTTTGTGACACTGAGTGACTGTGAGCATATTGCATGGCTTTTATCCCACCTAACCCCTGGCTGAACTCAAAACTGGACAAACAATCTTCCAGGTCTTCCAGTATTACACCAGATCTGCATTTGTGGAAATCTCTGTTGAGACTTTTTCAAAGTTGCTGCAATAATACTGGCACACCTGTGCAGTAAGAGCATAGCAGTGGGCCACAAACACTACATGATACCATAGATGGGGGAAAAAATAGTTTTCAATCATCTGGATTTTTTTCCCCTGAGAGTTCTCTTCTCTCGTTCATGTACTGGCAGTCAGAAGAAATAACAGTTCTTGCGATCTTTGGAGTTGCTTTCTCTAGAAACTCAAAGTTAGCTAACATGCAATTATTTTTTCAAAAGCTCTTGGAAACGTAAACCAGAACTTGACATGGAAAATTGCAAATGAAATCACCTGCAGTCCAAGCAACTCAAAGAGAGATATCTTATTGAAACGTGCTGTGTTCTCCTAAGTATGATCAACTCCACCTGGAATAAACTCAGTTTGGTGTCTTAAAATGATCAACCTGTTCTCATCTCACTAACTCTGTGCTTTGTTCCTTTTAAGAAGAGGAGCCAGAGCAAAGCCGTGATGAACAGGGAATTTCTAATGCTGTCATAGTATTATCGCACAGAGAGTATACAATGTGATAGAGTAATTTGTATGGATCTTCACGTAGAGCACCAAGTCATGATTGCTCAGTGGCTGCATGTGGTGGTGCACTGGCTCTCTGTTCCAAAATAAGCAACATTAAAACAGATACAGCTTATGTATGGCATGGGCCAGGTACATTTCACCAGGGACACATTTTTGAAGCACCTGGAATATCTGAGAGAAAGGAGAGAGGAATTGCAGCTTTGTAGCACAGGCAGTGTAGATTGTATGAAGGAACAGTTTTACTCAAGACTAATGGAAAAATTGAAGCCACTGGGTGGGACTGGTTTGCTTCAAATGGGGGACACAGGCTGATGTTACCAGCTGTATTAGAATTATGGTTTTAGACAGGTCAATTTTGAGGAAGAATAAAGAATAGCACAGATAAAAAGACTCTGTATAAATCAACAAAATACTTGGCAAGAGACAAAAAGATTAAGCTTTATGGTAATGTTAAACATGAAGGGCAGATATGTACTGAGTAATAAAGATATGACCAGAACAGTTTCAGAAATATGAATACATAAAGGTTTATTTTCTCCATCATTGCACACAATTTACTCCAATTAATGCTAATGGAATTCCGATGCACACCGCAAGAGAAGAATATACTTCATGGATTCACCAAGTGGAGATTTAGCATATTTAATGCATAACATCCTAAAAAAAAAGCAGAATGAAGACAGAGAAGATTTTTCTATCTTTACAGCAGTGCCTTATTCTGCAAATTCTGATAACAAAATCAGTTGAACTGCCTATGCGGTAAGATGCAGCATAATTTGAGTAAGGATGACAGAAGCTACCCCTATAAAAAAGAGCAAAGTGCCCTACTAAAGGAAAAATCCTTTATTCTGAAATAAAAACCAAACCCCAAACCAAATTACCTGTCTCTTGAATTAAAGGAAAGCTCAGCTGAGATGATCAACACTGGTTATTACCTACTTTTGGACAGCAACAACCATGACAACAATTTCAAATACAGTCCCCAGCATTCACATATGCTTAGGGTATTAGAACTATTTTAAAGAAATATTTTAAATCCTGAGGAGTGCTCTTAGCTGCCTCACTAGGCAGGATCCAGCCCCCACCTCTCAACTCCAACATCAACAGGAGACTTCTCACCAACACTACAAGCACCAACAGATGCCCACGAAGCAGCTGGTGCAAGCAGTGTACAGTGCAGTCTTCTCTTTTAAAGCAGCGGCCAAAATCCAATTCACTTCACTGCAATTCAGTTTAACACACGGAATAAAATTCTTTAAAAATTCACCTGAAATGCACTGTTAAGACAAAATGATATGTCTTAAATGAAATTAAATCGTTGTTTAATTCGGTTTCAGGCTTCCAGAGGACAAAGTTAGCTTTACAGGCATGCAGCACATACAGCAGCACCTCCATACATTTTGGCTGTAGGACAGCACAATTTGTGTGTGGTCTCAGTGTTCTATGTGGGTCAAATTGTATTATTTCTCCAAATCCACACATAAAAGCCCCAAACATCTAGGGACTGGGTAATCTATTCTACTGCAATGTTAAGACAGTATATAGCAGTATAATGCACAATTTGTAAGTCATCTTCCATATTAAGTTTGTGTGCACCTGTGCCTGTGTAAAATATGGTACAAAATAGCATAAAAAAAGCCCTAGACAATATGCTGTGGTCAGATCCTGCTAGTAGCATATACCTGGGACTTAGTCTGTAGCCAAGCATGCCATTTAGTCTCAAATGAAACCAAGTACAAAGACAAAATGAAAATCCTTGTGTTTTCTAACAGTAGTGACAATGTGAGAAAAAAGCTGAGACAAAGAAAAATGTCCACAAAAGAAAGAACCACATGTTTTTACCTGATCAGCTGTGGTCTCAGAAGGAATTACTAGTACAATATCTCCTCGTTTTAAGTTGAGCTCATCAGCGTTAGCTGCCTCGAAGTCATGTAGAACTTCGACCTGAAGAAAATAACACCAAACATATAGACATGACCTAAATGGAGACATTTTCCTAATGAAATTATCTGTTCAATCTACAATGGAAAAAAAAAAAAGAATGATGTGTCTTCTTTATGCAAACACAGGGCTATAGATAGGTACATTCAAATCATTAATGTCAATACTGGTTCATGTAAAGGTTTTCTATTAATATACTTTGGAAGCAGGGACAGCTTAAGTATGTCTCCCTGAAAGCACCAAAGGAAACCAAAGATCCTTTCCCAAGGTTACAGGGAATCAAGGACAGATGATACTGCCAACACCCCACGAGTCCTGCCACCCTTAATCCTTCTGTGTAAGGAACTTGCTTTTATTACCCACTATTATTACCAGATCTGAGAGAGGGGTGGCAGAATTTTGCAAATAAAATTGGGAAAGACTCCCAGGAACTGGTATTTCAGACTCTCATTCTCTTTTTGTGGCCACTGGATATTATTCTTGCTGTAAACATCCATGGAAATTTGAGAGGGATGTAGAGCACTCATTTCAACAGGTGATCAAAGAGGCAAGTAATGGGAACCCTACATAATGTTTGCCCTGGAAAGAGCTCCCATCTACTGGCAGATGCCAAAAATACCTTTCAAAGGGGTGATTATTAAAATGCTGGCAGGATCAGCATGACATTGTGAACAGATCATTTTAGCTAAATGGTTCTACCTCCTTAAGAGATGTGCTATTCTAGTTTTCTCAAAGCACAGCCAGTTCCATGGTAAAACTGAAATAATGAAAGAGAATGGCATCAAGAACCAGACCGCAGGCATATACTCTGCTTCTCCTTATTTATGTCCGACCCAGGAGAGTGTGATGAAAAACAAAAGATGAACTATGTCAGCATGTATGAGTCAGAGTTGCGCGATACTGTTCACCCTCACCTTAATGTTATTCTCAAAGTTTGCTGAAAATATTGAGCAATAAGAATACACCAAGAAGAATGGCATACTTACGAAGTGCTATGGGACTAATTAGTCTGAACTATGCAAATTATAACAGGAAGCATGTAAAGTTCATCCATCCTCGAGGAGCTTTTCTGCTGCTCAGTGATTCTGATGCGAGAAGCATTATGAAAGAACCTTGTGAACCAGGAAACCCTTGGGGTCTTGCCAGCCAAGGAGAGAATTTCTTGTATGCCTCATTAAACTTTTCTGTTTGATTACCGTAACAGTTTATAATGATAATATTACTAAAGTCACAGAATGACATTCTGGCTTCGTTACTGTGAATTGTAGAAGCCCCATGGGTTTCAATAGAATCAGAACTTCCACTATAGATTTTCAGCCCAGAAAATGTTATTTTTTAATACAGACATAGAATGGTTTTGGTTGGAAGGGACCTTAAAGATCAAATACATTGTTAGTATATCAAATACATTGTTAGCATATAGCTGCCTAACTCTGTGGCAGTGCAGTTTTACTAAATATATTAATTTTCAGTAGCAATTTGTTGAGGTGAAAGGGGTCTTATACTTTAGTGAGTCTTACAGATACATAGGGATATGCATAGTGAGAATGGTGTGCAAAAAATGTATCTTCTCAGATTTCATATAGGAAGGAACAACACAATATTGAAGTTGTGTTTGTGCATATTTGTGTGTGCATGTGTCTGGCTGTTAAACCAAGCATCCTTCTGCCTCAGGAAATCCCCACCTTACACAGACAGACACATCCACAAAGGCCATATCTGAAGGGATCTCTAAAATAAGCATGAAGAAGCAGACCTTAAAGAGAAAGTCGGGTGGCATTGCAGAAGCTGTTTCTTCTGCTGGAACAGCCTGATCTTGAGAAGGTGCAGCCTGGATTTCTTCAGCGGGTTTCTGCTCACTTCCAACTTGAGAAGTTTCACTGGGAGAAGCATCAGTGCCTTGAGTGCCCACCTCTGCTGCGGCATCTTTGGACTCGTTCACGACGACTTCATGTTCTTCTCCCTCCCCCTCATTGTTTGATGCTGGCTCTATTACTACTGAAGGGATGCTGCTGACCTTTTCCTGAGGAAAAAAAATAAAGTACTTTATTTCAAGCACGAAAACACAATTATTTGTTTATTGCACAGGACATATATGGGAACGGGGATTTCTTTCTTCTCCATAGAGGATTCTTACATTAAGACAGAAAACAGTACTTGTGCAAGAATGTAAAGGAGTAATCCCTTCCCTGTTTTCACTGTTCCCATTAGCTCTCCTAAGTCTACTTACTATATTACCACAAATCATTGCAGCAAACGATAAAAATGCTCTGCAGGTTGTTTGGATTTCATTTTCAAGTGCATGGAAATTACCAGAACTTTCTCCTACACCCTGCTCTTAAATTAGGGTGGGTTTAGATGAAGCCATAATTTCTAGGTGTCACTGTCCTATATTTCTTTTGGAATTCAAGTCAGCAGGATAATAGTGATATAAAGGTGATGAAAGAAGGAATCGTGACCTATTTCTTTGACTGATTGAGGGTATTTCTCCTGATTTACAGCAATGTAACTGAGAGCAGAAAAGGGAAAAAAGCTAAGTAGGTAGCACCTGACCAATAATGAAGCCCAGGACAAAATACATATAATGAAATTTGTTGGAACATCCAACCTGAAAAAAACAAATCCACCGATCCTTTGCCAGACCATTCTATTCTACTGCACAGAAGAAATAATACTTGCAATGACAGCAGGTGGCAACTGGCTGCCCAGCTGCAGGGTCTGCTCTAGTAGCTGTTCCCCAGCTCCTCAGAGGTTGCAGAAGGCAGCAGACCAGAATCAGATACATAGCTTGACCGCCATGATTTATTTAAACAAAGTAATGCTATTGATAGGACAGGGTGCCATGAGACAAGAAAAATCTATTTCTTTCTCTGCCGGTTTCTCCAGAAAGCCCTGTTAGGTTATGTGTTAAAGCTTATCTCCGCAGAGGAGCACAGAGAGAAAACAGCAGGAGGCAGAGCCCAAACAATACCCCATCCATGCTGCTCCCAAGGAACCATCAGCCCATCAAGTCCCATCTCCACAAACCCAGGTAACTGCAGAGCCACAAAGGCAGGCACAACCCAAATTGAGGACTCAGAAGAAGGCACATCCTATCCCAGGAGAGCCTCAGCCTTGCTACTGGACCTGGAGGCAGAGAGCTGGAGCATTCTTCACAGAATCATTGAAACTCCTCAGCTGGAGGAGTTACAAGGGTCATCGAGTCCAACTCCTGTCCCTGCATATGACAACTCCACAGTTCACACCATGTGTCTTGCCCCTCTTGGGCTGTTGCATCTGTCCTGATTCCCCTAACACACTCTCTCATGCACCGACATGAGTTACCTGAGTTATATCAGCCTCCTTTTCTTCTCCCTGAGGTTTGTCACCTTCAGCAACACCCTCCTGTTCAGTGGTAGCAGCACTGTCACCAGCTCCTGCTGCCACAGCCACACCGGCTTCTGCTGCTGCAGCCCCCTCGGTGACAGGTACCACCTACAAACAACAGGAGGGAGCAACCATTCAGGGTACGAGTTCTGGGTAACTGCTGGAGAGACCATGGACTGCTCTGCAACCTCCTTGGGTGGTGTCAACCACGGCCTTGGTTTCATTGAGGTTCCTCCTGATTTGTTGGGGAGAGCAGTGCTGGGGGGAAGCTGATTAACAGGTGGGAGAGAGACATTTATGAAACCTCACTAGGCACGTTTACCAGAATCCTCAGGTGTCACTAGTGGACTTACAGTTTGCCAAGGCTCTGGTGTTTTTTCCTTCTCTTGCCTTCAAGCTGTATTGTGGAATAAATTTACCACAGGTTTCTGCTGAGGAGAAGGAGCTGCAAGTTGTCCAGGGGTCCACAGGACTCTGTTACCCCCAAAATAAGACCTACCCTGTAAATAAGCCCTAGCATGATTTTTCAGGATTTATGATGATGCTCGAAATATAAGCCCTACTCCAAAAACAAGCCCTGGTTACAGTTCATAAAAAGTCAGTTTAAATAGTGTCCAGGCAGCTATACCTGTAAAAAAGTAAGCATCTTTTGGAGCAAAAAATGCATAAAAGACCCTGTATTATTTTCAGGGAAACAGGGTAGTGGAGTCTGTTCTTGGGAAGAGGCTCCAAGCCTTCTCTAGCTACTATCACATAGACCTAGACCAGTGCTGGCTTCAAAAATATTGCCTTAACTACAGGCCTCTTTCTAATAGAGGGGAAAAATAGAGGGGAAAAAATGTAACTGTAAAGATCTATAGCTAGGTCAGTATATGAAAACATACATAAAAGTCCATTCAGTCTGGATATGACTGCTGAAAAGTTAATGCGTATTTTGTTCCATTTCTTGAGGTGGATAGAAAAACACCTGCCTATAGATCAATGCTGAATCCTTCATCCAGCAGAGACTGTTGCTGTAATTTATGTATCCCCCTAACATTTGTATTGGTACATATGAGTATATGCTTACAGTAATAGATAAATACTTACAGTGGATTAATCTTATTAATCAAATTATCTTCAACGTGGAATTTTTAATGTATGGCAGATAGCACCAGGACAAAGTAAAAACACTGAATAAAACTTGTTTTCTAGGTACCAGTGTCAAGCTACAGTTAGCAGAATTATCTCTGATCTTCAGTTAACATCCTGATGCTCTTTGTTTCCTCAGTTTGAACTTTCCTCCACAGACGAGGCTAACTCAGCTGCCTTAACTCAACCTGAACTACCAAATGCAGCCGATGAAGGATGCCCTATCGTAAAAAGAAGTAACATCAAAAGATATGGGCAGGTGTTGACATCTTCTCCCGTGACTTGCAAGGCATTCAAGTCTGCCACTCATAGTATTGCCAATTTTAGCAGCCTTGACCCAAGAAGGTACTCAAATAAATGATGAGTATAAAAGCCCTGGAAGAGGTTAGTAAGAAAGAAGGGGAACAGAGTGCATATCAGATTGATTTTATACTGCACATTTCTAACAGCACGCTGAAGAAATCGATCTTTCTGTCTGTTGTGATTAGGATCAACACTTCTTTTCTATTTATTGGATTTATATAGCTCATTTTATTTCACTAAGGAGGAGCATACTAATTTACATGAATCAGCTCCCAAATGTCCTGCTGTGAAAGGGTGATGTTCTCACAGCCTGTGGCCATGAGTCACTGAATGTATACCACAGATTCCAAATTAGCTATCTCTAGTAGTACTATCGAAATTTGGACAGTTGCCCCATTATACCAACCAGACAGGGGACAAAGAAAAGGTCATCCAGATCCAGTATAACGAGGCCTGCCACAGAAGAACCACTTGCAGTTGTAGTGGTAGCAGAAGCGAATGCTTCTTTACCCGGGCTGCAAGCAATTCACATTTGCACATTCCTCTCATTAACTCTGCTGTCAGCTCCACAAAATGCCATGGATTCGGCAGCAGCAAGAAGGAGGCCGAGAAGAGGAGGAAGAGGAAGAGGGAGAGGAGGGCTACCGAGCCTGTGAGTGGGGGTCTGCCAAAGGAGCTCCCTGAGCTGTGCTGGATTTCCAGAGCTGAAGATCTGGCCCCATGGCTGCATTTAGAAATGGGCTGAGTAATTTTTATGACGGTTGGTTATACTGCAGCTAAGCTAGCTAATGTAATGTCAAGAGGAACTAATCATCATGATTTAGGGAATACAGCAATTGCTTGCAAAGTCTTGGAAGACTTTTGGGATAGTACTGAAGAATTTGTTACGCAAGTTACAGTATCAGAGGGACCACCCTCCTCTGGAGGCCAGATATCAGCTTAGCAAAGAGCTTGATCTCTTATGGCAGCTCTTCTGCATACAGCATTTTAAACAGAACACAGAGTCAGACTTACCAGATAAGAGACCTCAACTTTATAAGGAAAAGTGGTAATAGAATAAAAAGGGGAAAGATGATACATTTCAAAGACTTAGCCTTGATGCCCACAGGACAGTGAGGAATTCCTTCCATGTTTCTTCTTGGACCAGACTTCTTGTGAGTGACAAGCCAACACTAGAGAAGCAACGTGACACTCTTTTGTGTCAACACCAAGCTGGGCCTGATCTACACTTCCATCCCGTATTTTATTGCTAGTGTAATTCTACTGATTTCTACATGGGTGTCACAGTGGTGGGGAGGACTACAGCACCAGTGAGTCCCAAACTCACTTCCAGTGACACTGGGATATGCTGGAGCCACAGAAATATCCTCGTCTCTAGCAGAGCTAATGCTGTTTTACAGCAGGGTAACAAACCCAAGCTTGGGCAGCTGGACTTACCACATTCTGAAACCAAAGGCTTATGACCTTTTTGTACCAAAATGAGTACCAATAAAAAAGAAGGTTGCCAGCAACTTGAGATACAAATCCTAAGTGATTAATGACTAGGAGTTACCATCTCTTTCTCAGTCCCTACTTCTATTCTTGCATTTAATACGTAGCCATTCAAATTGTGCTGCTCTCTGTGGGCATTATAGTTTCACTTCAGTACAGAAGGATTCAGGGTAAGTAGTTCTACAACCTCTGAAGAACTATAAGTAAAATACAACCATAAGAGTCTACATGTGCCCAGCTTTACATATTAATTGAGGTTTTCAGTTGCTTTATAATTTGATTTTAACTGTATCTAATTTGATGTCCAATTTGTGCTTTAGAAAATAAACTCATAATATTATTTTCAAATATCTGTTTTAGTTCAGGGCATATTGTTCTAAGAAAAAAAATAATAAAAGCTTTTTTTAAAATAAAGATGTTTGCAGGAAGGCTAGGCAAACAAATTTATGTAAAGTGTAAAGGCTACTGGGAATATATGCAGCTTATTTTCAAATGTCAATAGAAATAGCACTATATTTCCTTCTGCTGTGGAGCTGCATTGTTCACTGCCCTGTGATATTTATCAGTCTATACTGCTACAACGCACGGTTTCTAAGGCAGGTCCTGCATTAAATGAGATATGCTCTGGTGTTAGAATATATACCACAGATATAGATATATCTGTGCAGTGTTAGAATAGATACTGTAGCTGGGTCACAGTCACATTGTATCAGGCTGCACATTGATGAGATGCAAATGACAATTATAATTTTTTGCCACAATTCTCTTGAAGATATTAAACCACAACCACTTTTGAGGCTGTTCATATGTACCTCGCTCTCTTTTTCAGCAACTCCAGTTGTCTCTTTATCCCCTGCCTCGACACTGTCCTGTATAAAGAGGAAAAATGATCGTTACCTTACTCATGCTGAGGTAATAGCTGCAGAGAAATTGGTATTAATCAAGCTTGATGGAAGCAGGGCACGTATGGGGTGAGATGAAATGAATGGCTGGAATTAAATGGGATAGTATCTAGCAAGTGGAAAGATTCTTGTTGACACATATAATCTGAAATAAAAGTAGTTATAGGGTAAAAAACCCCAAGAAATAAAGTTTCGAGGTAAACTTTCTAAAATGCTTGCTTGTTCCACTCATGCTGGACATTTAAAGGTACTGTTCAAAAGAGGTGGGTCACAAAGTTCATGATTTTTTTTGCAGAATCACCTTTCTCTAGGCTCTTATTCAGTAGCACATGCAGCAGGTGCCTGACATTTAAAAAACTAGACATGTGTCAGTGATTTTCTAGATGTTCAAGGGATCAAATGCACTGAACTCCCCCCAAACAGTACTTTTTAGCAGCACAGATGCCATTTAATACGAGGTCCTTTTTATCAGAAGCTGTAAGGCTGCCTGAGTTTGATGTTTTGGAAACCAGAAAAAAGGGCACAATTATTCCCCAAACTTTTCAGGACAGTACTGCCCATGCTGGTTTCCAGTTCTACTGTAGCATTTACAGATTTAATCAGTGACTCAAACCAGGAACATCTCTTCTGCTTGAGCTTGGATTCGGTTTTAGCTATTGCTCTTCCTGACCTACAGGTTTAGGTCAACAAACTGTCAAAATCACTATGATTCAGGCTTGGTTTGGAACCCTTGAAAGTGTTTTTCCTCTGTTCAGGTCTGACTCCTTGCATACACAGGCTATTTTCTACAGACGCTCTGCTGAGGAAAAGCAAATCAATGCCCCACTACGGAAATCCACTTTGCTAATAAATTTTGAGGCTGTTTTGCAAACACAGCCAGGTCAGATTTTTCAAAAGAAGGTAAGGGTGAATACAAATTATGCACAGCTCTGTGAGGGTATGGTAGTGCGGACTGTTCCCTTTCACAATCAGAAATTAGGAGACCTCAAGTGCTCAGGCTCCAGCTAAGTACCTGCACACCCCCACAACTGTCACTGCAAGATTTCTACAAGTTTCAGTTGAAATAGTTGCATGTTTCTTTTTTTTAATAAAAGGATGCTGAGTTGTATTCAAACTTCATATCACTCATGTTTATTTCTGATCTAATCTTCTAGTATTGCCTGCAGCCACCTCATAAACCCCAAACATGTCCAGATGCCAGGGCAAGGCAGCTGCTGACAGCAGCGTTACCATAGAAACCTCTCACAGCTTTATCCCATTAAAAAAAAAAACCCACACAACAAAACCAAACCAAACACAGTGTTATATAACCTTTTTTATATGATTAAATTTTTTTTAGGCTGACAAGCTTCTCCCAAGAAGCACCTGATTTTATACTAAGTTGGATGAGACTGTAGAGTGTCTTCAGTAGAAAAAATAATTATCAACAGCAAATTATAATTATTTCTTACTCTAGGGATGCACACAGCCACCCAGAGAAGTCTCACTTTTTCTTTTTTTTTTTCCTTTTTTTTTTTACAGAAGAGATGTACATAAATGTTTCTATTACCTGTAAAAGCTTTATGTCCAACTGCAAGTCAGTTGATAAATGCTTTCCCTACTTTTACTAATAAAAAGTCCAAAAATGCTGAATTTCTGTCACCAGCTGTATTTAAGTCAATTTGACTTCAGAAATTAGCATCATCATGCACTTTATAGCTAGGAATGTGCCAGCCTCTGCCCTTCTCTTAATAATACCCTGCCAATATTCTCTGGTATGAATTCCATTAACCCAGCTTTGGGCCTCTTTGCAGAAGAATCTAATATATACATATACATATTTTTAAATGAGGACTGTTTTCCGGACTAACTGAAATCACAGTTTTGGTAGGAAATGGGAAAGGAAGAACTCCTCTTGCTTCCCAAAGCTAATTTAACTATGTGCACCAGTCAAATTAATAGCATTTTGCTTTTGCTATTGTAATGACCTGGAATTTTGTGGATGGTGGTATTTGAGAAAAAAGGCATGGTAGCATGAACTCTACCATTTTTAGGGCATTAAAGCCTTTAAAAGTTATGACTGAAAGAAGATATTAGTAAAGTAACACCCTGGTTCCATAAACAGAGAAAAATCTCCTTCTGAAGACTTCAACAGAATTATACTATTCTACATCAGTTTTCTCCCATATTTAAGAGCCATATACTTCAGTGGCCTCATGCCCCAACTTTGCACCTGCACTTAGCTGCACACTCAGAATTTGAACACAGTTGACTGTTCTTCTGTATCTAACTATTGTAACGCCCTCCCCAATGACATGCTCCAACATTTGGGCACTATGAATGGTACCTACAGTGGGTTGCAACCATAATTAGAAACTCCTCAAAGCTGCAGGCTGTTTCCCAGTCTCTGCTGTACTTGCTCAGTGTCGGCAAAGAGCTTGTCAGGAGGCGGTTTCACATATGCTTACACACAGCTTTGAAAAACACAGTATTTAGCTGAGTGTCTGACTCCCTTAATGAGGGAACATCAGAGTCCAGGCAGGCATCAGACTCAAAGCACTGAAAAGCTCTTTCCAAACTAATGAGCGTAATGGAAGTAAAAAAGCTGATCTCTGAGCAGTGCTCTCAACTCCAAGGGCTATGTCTTACATGCAGGAGAAGAAGAAAGGGAAATAACAAGATTTCATAAGCTTTCATTTTACTACATTGTCCTCATGTTATCTTTGTTTGAATGTGAAAAATTTCTGTGGTGAGACGGGTAGTATTATTTGAAAAAGAAATTTATCCTTCAGACTGTATCCTTTGGATTTTACAGCTGCCTTTGGGGAAGCTAGGGAAATAGGGAAACAACCATTTTGGTGTGCAGAAATCCATGCAAGTACTTTTTACCATTATTAACTTCGCTTCTGCTGGTGCACATGGTCATTCTGTCCCTTTAATTACCAAACATTTTGTCCCCTCTCCAAAAAAGATCAACTGCTGACGGACGGCTACTAATAAATATTTTTCTATGGCATTTGAGACCTGAAGGACCAAGACAAAAATATGTAATGAGATCCCAGAAAGCAATTCTGACAAGCTCTTGGCAATCTTGTTTCAGGCAGACTAAGAAACAGCAAGGACTCCAAAACTCTCTGAGCAGCAAGTGGTACTCTATCCCCTGGACTGTTCTCCCCCTAATTTAAATGAAAACCCTAGCAGAAAAATTACTGTGAAGCTCCTACAAAGAAGAACGCATGCCATGAATTTTCTAGGTTAATGGGATGTGACAGAAAACTTAGCACAGAAAAATTAAACTGGTTGTCACTCTGAACTGGAAGTCACTAAACTATATAAAAGATTCCCAATAAGAAAGCATCTATCAATATTTTACAACTCCACTTTTAAAGTAAACTGTCACTCATAAAGCAAATGAATGCAGAACTGCTGTCAAGAAATGACATGTTTTCATCTTTTGCAACTCAAGTGTGCTTTTCTTTAGCTTTGATCATATTTGCCATTAATCCTAATCTTCAGAACTCTTCTTTGCAAGTCCTGGAAATCCCTTCCTGAAATAACAACGCCACTGAGCCAAATGCAGAATTACTCCAATTCAGACATTTTTAAAATCGACCCTTTTAGCTTATTTTCCTGAATTAGCCAGGACAACTTCATATTCAAAAAGCAACAAAAAACGAAGCACAGCAATCAAAACAGTTTAACTTGTATTTAATGCCTATGGTCTTCCTCCTGGATTGCTCTTAAATTGCCCGGCCCTTGCACTGTGTTTCTCTCTGCTTTCTCCCAGCAGCTCTGCAGGTCTGTGCCTCGGCTACAGCAGCTGCCGACAGACCATGGTCCCGGAACTCCTCATGGGCAGTCACGCAGTAAAAAGGATAATCTGAAAAGGTTGTGCTGACCAACGAGCAGATGTGCAGTGCTGCAGCCGCAGCCTAGTGTGTAATTAGTGCTTAAGATGTGTGACAGGCCTCAGAGCATTGCTTTGTCTTATTGCGAGACAAAAAGGAGCTGGCTTTCTTTTAGAAAAATGGTGAACTTCCTTTGCAATCTTTTTCTTCATCAAATCCTTACAGATAATCAAAACAAAACCATCTAGAAACAACCTTTTCAGCTTCATTAATATTTGTTCTTCCACATAATTCCCTGCCATTCACTCATGGGAAGAGAGCTCCAGATCAATGACTGCTTTCCCATCCCTCCTTTCCCACCTTCTTCATATTCCGAACTATCAAATCTACTCTGACTATACATAAGGCATTCTGGACAAGAGTTTGACAAGCAGTTGACAGGCAATTCTATTCTTTGCCTTTACTACAGAGTTGACAAGCTATTACTGTGATTTATACCAACAGAAAAGAAAACACACAGGAGGGGAAGACCCGTGTCTCCACAGACCGTGGGGCTTTCTTCATTCAGTTATGTTATTGGAAGGGGATGATCTTGAAGTCACTTGCTCCAGTGTGTACCATGGAACCAAACAAAAGTGATTTTAAAAAATTGAAATAAGTAGTCAAAATCCAATCAGAATCAAACCCTAAACATAATTCTGGCAAACACACTGGGACTGCTTCCCTCCATAGCTGCAATGTTGCCAGGAGTCCATGGAGAATGGGAAGGATTGGACAGAGACAGACATTACCTTTCCTTTCCCCCAAAGTCCACCAGAACAGCCCACCCAGCACTACCCCCCCTTTCCTTCTATAATAAATTATTTTTCCTCTCTTAGGAAGATGGGAGCAAGGGAAGCATGAAGTAGGCAGGTGCTACAGCTAAAGTTCAACCTGTCTCTTTGTATCATTTGCACTAGATAACCGCTTTTTAATCCCATGGTGCAGAGAGCTGGAACCACCCAGGCAACCTCATAAATTCATCTTTAAGAGGGTCTTTAATAAAATAAATTTGCACTCCAGAGCCGTGCACAGCAACACTAGCACCTCCTTCCTTCTGCTGAAGGCCATTTGCTTAGTCTCACCTGTGGTTTTGGTATGGGTCTAATACCACCAGCAGATAATCAGCCTGTTCTTGGCGGGCAGAGCTAGAAGGCTTAATGCTGTCTTCCTAAGTTAATGACACTATCCAATCTGGAGTCACCAATAAATGTCACCATTGGGCATGTAATGCCTGAGCTGTTCCCATTAATAAAAATGTTAAACAAGATTGGCTCCAGAGACAGATCGATGAGATGCTACAGCAGCTGCGTATCTGGGTAAGTCTTCTGTCCATGCTCTGTGCTGCCATGTCTATAGGTGCGAGTGATTTTCATTTTATTCACCTCATTTGCATCTACACATCAGATTAATATTGCTTCCCATATGTTGGTATATAAAATGTTTGCTGAAAAATACCAAATTTTGTGATGAATTTGGCATCATCATCCCTACTTAGCACATGGAGATACACCGGGCCTCACCCAAAGCCACGAGCAGTTCAGCAAGCTGAACCTCATTCTTCTGAGAACACTTAGAGCACCAAACTGCTCGATGGTCAAAAAGCACAGCTATACAGCTTCCACTGGCTTCTGTGGCAGAGGATTCGACACACAAAACAACCCCTCTTTCTGTCTTGTTTTTCAGTAGTAATCTGCATATTCTAACAGCGACAAACATGCATTAGAGGTTTTGAAAATGTTATTGTCTGAAGGAAAGCATGAAAACTGTTAGCCTACAAAAACAGATGCATTTTTCCTCCAGGGTTTCTTAGCCTGTTGGGATCACCCACCACCAGGATGTTTTGACAGTAGTATGAAGAACTGGAACCTCAGTTGGATAAAAAGGATATTCACTGAGATTCCAGTTATAAACAGGGATGCTAGTCAGCAGAGAAATCCCACACCTACCATCTCAGACCAGCTCTTCATTTGTAGCAGTATCAAGAGCCCTGCTCTGTTGTTCTTGCAGAGCTATAATGTCTTCTCATCCCACTGTTTCCTGAATGCTGACTTGCAAAAATCTCCAAAATGGCACTTGCAGTTCCCTCTTCAGCTCATGGCTGGCTTCTAAAACCATGAGCCTTGTAGACATTTATATTACAATCACATTTTTTCTTGTATATTCATGCTTTAACAAGGACCATACAAGATGGACATTGGCTTAGTTCTTATAGCTCAACTTGAAATGAAATAACTGCTAATAAGGTCATTTCAAAATGGCATCAATTCTTTCCCCTTCTGAAGTTCATCTTGAATCAAACGATCTGTGAAACCACAATCACTCAGCTGAACTTCAGTCTAAAATGCCAAACGTAAGAGGAATGACATTTTAGGGCTGAAAGGAAGACACGTGCTGGAGAGACATGCTGTGACACAGCCAGGAGATGGGGAAACCAGCCATGGATGGATGGTGATGATGGAAAGGATGGCTGAAATGCAGCAGGCACATTCACCATGATGAAAGGTGGCTTGGGTGAGGCTGGGGAGGTGGTATGTGGGACAGGTCACTCACCGCAACCTGCTCTGCTGGCTCAGCAGGCTCAGCAGGGACGGCTTCCTTTTCCACAACAGCAGCTGCAGGGATTTCCTCGACCTTGGGTTCCCCAGGTGGAGCCTCTTCAGCCTCAGTCTTTTGTTTTATTGATTTTTAAGTAGACGGTGGAAAAATTGTTAAGGAGCACATGATAGTGGGGAGGGAGGAGGGGAATGTTCCCTCTGCCTGGCACAGTGCGGCTTCAGGCTCGATCTTGCCCGGCTTTGCCAAGTGGACAACATCAGTGCCTGGCCTTACATCATCTCAAGGGTATTTTCATCTTCAGCGTTCTATATGTAAACTGAGCTAGTCCTACATCCCTCCCTCACAAGGAAAGCAAGCACTAGCTTCCCAAGTTACAAAAAGGGGCAATGGAAGTGAAGGGAAGGCACTGAAGGTTGCTCGGAAATGCTCCAGAAACTGATGGCAAGGCCAGGAGCTGAAACTGGCACTCGCATGTACCAACCCTGGGCTTCAAATATGATTTTTTAAAATTATCCCCTATTCGCTACTTCTATCTCTTCTCAGAAAATATAGACCCTTCTCCAGCAAAGGTAAGAAGCGATCAGCAGATTCAAATAGTTTTTATATGCACAAGGGCAACCACTGACTGCTTGAATTGTAAACATGAAAATAATCCATGGTTTCTTATTAAAGTGCATTCGCTCTTGAGCTCTCCATCACCTATAAGGCATCCATTTATCAACCCACTATTGGGATTTCCACCTCTTAAATTCTGGCCTAAACTTGTTTTTTAGCAAGGGGTTTTAGCAAATATCACCAGCCCTGCAATACATTGAGTCCTGTGGCAAAATAGCTCACAGCAAAAGTGCAATCTCCAATGGAGACATCACTTTGCAAATATACACGTGTCCAGGGGGAGAACTGCAAGCTGTGCTCAGCATATTCCATTTATAAAGATGGCTGACTCAACCAGATAAAATAACCGCAGTAGATTAATTTGTCATGAACAAATTGCTCAGCACAATATGAAGCTCAAAAGCTATTTAGCTACTTTCCAGCTGATAACATGCAGTTGGCTATAGGTCTCCTGTGGTGAAAAGTCAGCTTCCATGAACTTCTTAAAGATAGCAAAATCTTCTCCTCCCTGATATTTTTCAGGAAAAAAACCCATAGCCTCTCACTTACTTTCTCACATATTCCTTAAGCAGACTGATTTTTAATGAGGTACAGAGAAGTCTGCCTAAGCAAGACCTTCAGGATTTAGCATTGTATAAAGAAACATTCATTATATTATACCATGCTGTGCAGAAATCACTCTGTGTAGTGTATTAATGCCAGCTCTAGGGAATTTCACAAAGAAGAAATAGGGCTGAAATGAGAAACACAAAGTAGATTTAGCCCAGGTAAGATGACTAATGAGTTCCCTGAGGTTTAACGCTGGAAGAAACTTTCAGGCTTAAAATCACAGGTAATGTTATAACGGGGATTGCAGTGATGTGTTTCAAGTCACTTGTTGACAAGCAATCTTAAGATTAGTTACCACATTTCAGCTACAAGTAAAAACACTCTCACCGTATTCAGTAATTATTATGAACACAAGCACCACCAGAGGCAATATACAAAAGCCACATTAAATAATATTGAGTATCACTCTGCTGCTATGAAGTAGCCATAGCACTCACCCAGCAGTGCTGCTGTTCCACATCCTTAATCCAGGCTAACCACAGACTGTAAGAGAAACTAAGAAACTACCCAGGTATGATCATTTCCAAAAGGATTCTCCACTCCTTAGAAGCAGACTGTGCCTACTGTTATTACGTGGAGAGCGAATAAAACTATAGCAATATTGGAGACATTTAAACAGCCATCGAGAGCAATCACCTGCTTGCTGTACACTGGACCATAGTACTCATTCTTGTGATTTCTTAAATGCAATAAATAAACGAACTGTTTGATGACATCTTTGAAAAGTAAATATATCTTAGAATATCCTGGTTTTATTTTATTTTTTTCTCTGCACTATCTTTGTGAAAGACTGTTTCAGTGAGTGAAGGTTTACAACTGCAATGATACCACCCACCAGCTCTTCCAGGATAAGTTTTTGTGATTTAGAGAATGGAAAACACAAAAAATGAGAAAATATCTTTGCACAAAGGAAAAATAGTGCGATTTTTTGCAAGGCATTTAAAAATTAAGCAAAAGCCACTTACCAAAGGCTCCGCCACATTCTCGTTCGGTTGCACTGTAAACGCAGAGGTATCCTAGATATAGAAATGAAAAACAATGATGCAAAAATAACTGAGACAGTATGTTTGCCAGTGTTTATCAAAGACCTGATTTTTTAAATGGTTTATTTAGGTAAAGTCATAATTAAATTCACACAGAATAAGATGAGAAACTGGTTATCTAAATAGGTATTAATAACAACTATTATTAGCTAAGCACTATTAATATTAGACATTCCTTTTTCAATTACATACTCTGCACTTCTAAACTGTGCAATATTATTAAAGAGAGTGAAAACCCCTTCCTTAAACGCATGAGAGTTGCACAGACTTTGTTTCAGGCACAAGGCACTAAGTTGTGAAACTCGGAATCTTTCTTGCAGACTGTATGTGCCTGTGCCCTGGGAGAACACTAGCTCTAACCTGCTTTTACATCCTCTAGATTCTAGGCGTTTACTTGAATGGTAACTGCAGTAACTACAGATACAACGTTTTACCCACATTAAGCAGGTACAAAAATAGAGCTGTTACTCATCCAGAACCAATTAATTTGCACAATATTGATGGGCCAAAACCTTTTCCTACTGCAGCGGGGGCATCGAATTTTCATTTCCCTGGGGCGAACATTTTACCTTAATTATTAGAGATAGTAGAGTTGTGCTTTGCCCCTTTCCTTCTGGATTCCTTTACTAATTTACACATTCTGGAGCAGAATTGTTAAGCACTGAAAGACTCACTTCCACCCTTGTATAAGCTTGGCCTTTTTGGGTGCTTTTAAAAAATGTTGTACAGAGTGTGCTGTCGTTAAGTCAGTCTCTAAAAGGATGCTGGAAACTAATGAGGCCCCAGGTTATCCACCTGAAATTTGGAATATTTGCACAGCCCTGGAATTTGAAAGCAGAAACATGGTATCTTCATGTGCCGTATCTCTGCAATGTCTAACACATAATCTTAACATCAGCGCAGCAGCAAACAAATAATTCAGGTTTAACTTTCAGATTAAATTACGTCTTAAATGAAAATAAAGATGCAGAAACAAACAACACTCACAACTTACAGAGTCACTGAAAGTATGTGAAACTGAGGAAACCACACCTGACAGGATTTGGGGATTGTGAGAAAAATCCATAAAAGAGCACCAGTCCTTTTAGGAAGAAAAAATCAGTCCCACTAATGTAATCCGATTTTTGCTATTAAGTGCAGTCAGGTCAGGAGTACCAAGAGTATTAGCGTCATCCTAGTCACATCTAGGAACAATTTCTGAGAACAGACAGGTTTGGATTTGAGTCACTATGACACTGTTGTGCAGCTTGTCTGTAGAACAGATTTCCTGAAATTGTACAGCCAGTCCTAGTCCCTTCCTAACAGCACAGAAAAAAATAATCTCAAAACATGTTTATTTCTTACCTGTGCAAATCCATTAAATGCTGTGCTGGATGCCTAAGTAGAAGTGAAGATCAGAACAAATTATCATTTGTTTACTAAATCAGAACATGAGTTAAAGCACTTTTATTTGCAAAATAAAAATGTAGGTCAGACATTAAAAAAAAAGAAAAAAATAAAATTAAGGGTAAGGCAGCAAGAAATTTGACAAAAGTGCTATTTGTTAACAGGTGTCACAGAGTTAAGGAAAACAACAAAAACAAAAAGCAACGTAACTTAAGCTTTTTTATAAAATAAAAATAATAATAAAGACTAGGTAACAATTAAAGTTGTACGTATAAAACACAAAACATGTGAGACACAATGTGCCTTCACAGTTCAAAGCTTCATTCACCATTTCGAAACACATTTTTGTCAGCCTGCTTCACTACATGGCTGAAGGGCACCACACTATGAACGGTTGCATGGCAGTTTTTCAAAAAAAGCATAGCACGGGCTTAGGAGAGGCAGTGGGAAACACACAAATGGATTGTTTTTAAACGACAAGGTTATGCAAGGCCTAAGGAAGTCTTTATCTAGACTAAGCTACACACTGGGGTAGGTACCTCTTCTTTATCAGCCTCAATTTCCTGGTACAACAATCCATATCTCCGGTTAGCAATTTCATCTTCAGATAAATCTGAGTTGTTGGCCTCATTGTCTTTAGGACTAGTTGAACTCTCGGTGCTAGCATTTCTGGAATTTCCCATTTGAAACAGAGCCAAGGGTCTAGCTATCTCCTTGCTCGGTCCAGGATTGCTAACGCCTGCCTGCTCCTCAGGCAAGCCTTGTTTTACTGGTGCCTTCTGACTTTTATTGCTTGTGCTTGCACCTACTTCTCCCCAGTTGTTATCAGTCTCTCCTAGGTCTTGTGTAGACCATTTATCGCTAAAGCCTAACCAAGCATTTTCCGTGTTACCTTCCTCCAAGTCTTGCTGCTTGGGGAAAAAGGGCCAATTATCCAATCCATTGGCTTGGCCATCTGACAGATTAGAAAAACCCCAGGAATCATTAGTAACTGTTGGATCCCAGTTTGCCAGCCAGGGGTCTGTTTCCAAGGCTTCGGGAACATCACTGCTACTAAGATGCTCTTCAGCGACTACTGCTGCCGTCCTACCTGTCACTTGGTCTTTCGCATTATCTAGGCAAGGATTACCACAGCTTGTGCTAGCAGCATCAGCTGTCTCGGGCAGCAATGGCCACTCTTTTTCAGCAGCACTTTGACCATCAGCAGCACCACTACCATTTGGGAGAAGGCTGATGCTATTTTCTTCAGTTCCTTTACCAGACTCTTCTGCACTGAATAATTCAGCGTCACGCAGAACGTTTCCAGTATCTGTAGGGTCCTTTTCTGGGCGGTCAGTTACCTCTAGGTCAACACGTGCCATCATGTTTATACACTCCATGGCTGTACTCTCTCCAGTACCACTGTCAGTGTGATCTAAACCAGCCCCAAATGTCCTTTCATGATCCTGATCCCAGATACTAAAGACTCTCTCAGGTTCAGCACCAGTGCTTTCTATAGTTTTACAGTTGTCCACTACTGTTTTGTCTCTACCTTCTAGCCCTGTGCTCAACAATGGTCTTTCTCCATCTGTCTCCCCAATGACATTGACCCATTTGAATTCTTCCCTAGGGTTTTCTAGATCTGCACCATTAGCTCTCCCATCATCCCCATCATTATGTTCCAACTCATGTAAACTTTCTACTTCTGCGCTGACTAAATCTTCAAGATCTGATTTTGCTAAACCCTTATGAAGTTCTGCCTCACTATTTTCTTTGGTTTTCCAACCTCGCTCTTCCAGTTCCTCTGTACCTTCTACCTCTTTGTAGTGAGCAGCACTGGTCTCTACCTTTTCACTTGGCTTGACACCTGCCCACTCGTCTTCCTCCTGCTCTTCCTCTGCCTTTCGCACATCACACGGGAGGGGTTCATCCAACAAGCTATCAGTTCCCAGGACAGGTGTCTCGAAACTGGTTATGTTCTCTAAAGGCTGATTGGTCACCATGTCTTCCCATGGGACATTTTTGGCATCCAGCTGGTCTTCCAATGAAGTCCTCTGGTTTTCGTTTACAGAAGCTGACCCTGGTGCAGCATCCTCCTGCTCACCTACAGCAGGCCAAACACTAGCAGGCAGAGTACCCATGGATTCGCTCGAGGTTTGCTCTGCCTCAGGGAAAAGCAAAGAGCCACCTGCAGTAATTTCCTGGCTGACACTGGGTGTGCTAACATTTAGGCCCCAGTTGAGTGAACCTAGATCAGTCTGATATCTGTTAACATCTTCTGATGACCCACTGTTTGGGGCTTCCTCCATGATCAGGTTACACAGGGAAAGACTTTTTGAAGAATCAGGCTTTAAGCAGACAGAAAAGCAAAGAAAAAACACAAGATGAAAAAGATAAAGGCGGACTTGATGAGAAAACACAAAATTTATATTTTACTAGAGCAATTTTTATTTAAAGAATGAAAGTGACTAAATTAAGCTGTTTAAAGAAAAGCTATGTGGTTTGCAACATTTGGAGGCAATAGATTGCAGTGTAAAAGAGCAGCACTGATAGACAAAATCAGAAAACTATACATTACACCACACTGATTACAGCATGTCTCTAGAGTGGTTACGATTTTGGAGGGAGGTTTGCTTACCGGCTGTACCAATTCGCTGCTTGTCTGTACAGAAGAAAATCATACACATAAAACACAGAAAATAAAAGCACTATGTACTTTTTTACAGCAGCAGTTCTAAGACTAATCACAGACCTCTGAATTTAAGCCACGCTCCCAGCCTCTCCATTACATTATAAAAGAAGTTCTACATGTAAGTTGAATATTTATCACACCTTGCTTTCCTCTGTGAGCCATTGACATTTTTATCACAGGAACTCTATTACATCTCAATTGAAAAGAGGGGTTGCTCTGGGAGACAGTGACCAAGGAAGGAAACAATGCAGGTGGCAGCAGAGCTTACTTGTGTTTACACTAAGGCATCACTGCATCATTCAGGCAGTGCAGAGGGCCCTGAGCCTGCAGCTCTCATTCTCCATCACCCTGTGCCATGCAGAGGAATTTGTATCTGCACAGGGTATGGCATCAGGTCACAAAGTCTACTGTCCACAGTGCCAATCTGAACAGACAGAAATGCTGCAAGGTAGATCAACAACTGCTCTGTGCTCAACTTATTAAGACAAACTCAGTAAAAGATTGAGTATCCCTAATTTCAAACATTTAGCTGTGAAGCTCACTAATTACTCTGTTTTTTTTAAACTGGAACAAAGAGGAAAAGAATTATAATACTGAATACATATATAATATTAACAAGCTATAAATAAAACTGTGTAAAAGGAAGACATTGACAAAGCTATCTAATATAAATGTAGAGCAATACATTCAAACCATTTCTGTGTTATCTTAACTGATCTAGACATTGGCAGCCTTGAAATTTTGCCTAGCTTACATACGTGACTGGTTTTTCAGGCCTTATTTAACCTTTCACAATAGAAAGAGATGAGAATTTAATATACATCACATACACCAAGTGCTCACAAAACAGTGCTGCAAATCTGAATGCATTAGAAGCATCCACAGATTTCTGTACTGACTGACGCTGCAAAAGGTCAAAAATGAGTGTACCAGGCTCCGTGTCAAGTCAACCCAGCTATCTCCATGACAAAAAGTCAAAAGAAAGCTCAAAAAAATGAATTGTTTTCTTCCTGCAGATCACTGTATCTGATTTGGCACCAAGAGGAAGAAGGAAGGATTCATGCAGATTCCTAAAGTAGCAGCAGCTTTTGTGAATAACTCCAATTCACTGAATGCCCACAAAGACAAGTTAAATTCTCCCTTCACTCCTGAATTTTGAGAAAATGGAACTACACTTTCAGATAATTAAAACAAGTGACTAGCATCCATTCATACCCTCTAACAGCAGTAATTCAGACATGAGAATAAAAGCAACACACATTTAGCTGTAATGATTGTGAATCTTATTAACCTAGATTTCTGACATAATTTAGGTTTTATAGGCCAAACAACAGAGATTGGGTTTTTTTGTTGTTGGTTTTAAAAGACCCCTAGTGGCTCCATATACTTGAAAGTGTTTGTCATGGTCTGTAAATTCTTTATTGTGGTTTTTGGTAAAAGCACTGTAAATCTGCACTTAGGGTGTTACAAAATCAGAGGCACAGAAATACCCCAATTCACAATGCTAAATGTCAGGCTTACCGTCCATAGATCCCATGGCAATGTCTGAAAAAAGGAGTGGAAAAAACAGGCTCTTAGAAAAGCACTCTTCATATACTCTGTGTTCAATATGCTACATAACTGTGTCCTTTAACTAACTAGAGAGAACTTATTTATGTGCATATTTATAATACATATCTGTTTTCTATATTAGCGCATGTGTGTGTGCACGTGTCTGGGTACATATCTGCATAATACGCATTTTGGTTAAATAAGAAGGGCAGGATGCAACAGATTGTGGTATTTCCCACTTCAAAGCAGTTGTTGCTTTTCCAGCAAACTCACACCACCACGTCCTTGAGTAACAGATTCTGAGCTGCTGACTGAATTACTTTCACCAGGTACAGGAGTCTTTGCAAGGTGTAAGCTTTAAAGAGCTTACATGGGTCAGGTTTTTTAGCCCGTTAAAAATTATTCAGCTATCTACTGAGAACAAGTGGGTTTTCTCATAACTCTGACACCAGGAAGGAAAATGGCATGTTTTTTGGGAAAGAAAACAAGAAAGTTGATTGATGTTTTAATTTGCTTGTTCAGTTTGTTAAGTAATAAATGTTTCTGATGTCTCAGCAGAAGAGCTGAATGCTTCAAAGCTTATCTACTATACTTACACCTAGGTTCAAGTCCATGAAAACTAAAAACTAAAGATGTTTGTAAAGTAAAATGTAAAACTGTTCCTGAAATATTTGCAAATGTTAAATGTGACATCTAACTTTTGCCTGAGAGAAAAGATTGCTGCAGTTAGCTTCGTTTCTTGCCTGCTTCTTATTTTATAGGGACAGAGTGGCTCTCTGAACAACTTCTGTGTTCACGAACAAAAGACACAGTAATAACTCACTACTCTGATTTACAGCAAACTAACATTAATGGCCATTTCTCAATAGGTTTAATTTGGTTTAACTCCAGGTATGTGAATCTTCTGTGTATGTAATTCACAAGTGTACCTGCTTACTCCGCTGTAACATTATTAGCTGAACATTTGAGCTTTAAGGAAAAATGACAGGTCTGTTCTCGTAGTGCTAACTGGTACAAACCCTAGATGTCCTACTCCATGGAAGGGGAGATGGCTCTTTTCTTCTTTTTTTTAATTTCTTTTTCATTTTCCTTTCACTGCTTGTAAGACTTTGAGCATGAGGGGGAAGGAACGAACTGAGGGAAAGGTGAGACAGAGCGCAGCTTGCAAACAGAGGTGAGGGCCAGGGACATTTAGAAAGTCCACATCTGAAGGATCCATGGAAACAGAAAAGTAAGTGAGGAAGGGCAGACCGGGGCTCACTTACTGTCGTCTGATCATCCTGGCAGAGCAGCAGATGGAAGTAATTAATTAAATGATCAACAGGGAAGTCATGCCTGGCCTCCCAAGACATCATGGCACAGATAACTACTCCTGTCTTCACGTCACTACTTCAGCAGTTTGCTGAGGGGAAATTATCTGCGACTGAGGCAAAAATTACACACATATAGAAATACCACTTAAGGTTCTCTTCTTTAGCACCCTGCAAGGTAGTGCAGGGCTCTCCAAAGACTCCAACCACAGGTTTCATTCTGTCTATGCTGCCACAGTAATGACCCTGCCATTTCCAGTGAGACCAAGACCCAGACTGCAGGGTTGTCTTCCCTTCTTCTGAAAGCACAGTGCTCTGACTCATCCTCAAGCTCTTGTGGATGTGGACCATACCTTCTCATATATATATGTTAGGAGGAAAGGTGAAAGGAAAGGAGAGACTGAAGGTGCCCAGTGAATGCTTCCTAGTAACCCAGATGAAAACTAACAATGTGCTTTTCTACATGGAATTATATTATGTATTTCATGGTACATTTGAATCTGAAACAACTGTTTTTCAGTAAAGTAACAAGCTCTTCTACAATCTGGACAACATGTTATCAGGTCAAATGTGCTCTGTCACAAAAGCTAAATGTCTTTGATTTAATGATCCCACTGCTCTAAACAGCATTATTACAAGACAAGCTGAAAGGGTAGAGTTGGCAAAGTCACAGCTAGAGTTTTCAGTCACTGCTGAATGGCAAGCAATTTCCTTCCCTTTCCCCTTCCATCTTCCCCTTCCCTGTTTAGAAGGAGCGAGAAAAACAACAAGAAAGATGCACAGTCTCTGCTATAATAAAAACACTTCTCCTAGCAAACCACAATGAGAAAGTTCAGCTAACGCTCTGAGTGCTGACAACACACTATTCTTCTGACAGTGCAAAACCCATCAGAGATCACTACAGATCTCATTACATAACTAGGACTGCACACCAAATAAGAAATTAATTAACTGAGGAAGAGGTCAGCAGAGAACCAGGACTATCTCAGCCGTAAAGCTTCTTGTCTTCTCACTCCTTTCCCAGTGCCACATTCCTGAAGAGCTGATTAGTTCTCTCATGTGTCAAAGCACAAGCCAGGTTAGTGACAGCCACAGGGATAATAGGTTTTGCTAAGGGTGTGTTAATAATGTTTCCCTCTCTGTGTACAACATAGAGCTACAGCTCTGCTGGCCAGAAGAACTCCCCTACTGTACCATCAGCCCTGCGGGTAGTGAGGGTGAGTTGTGGATCTTAAAATAGCTTTCTTTTTTTTTTTTTTTTTAATATTGCTGCAAGAAACTACCATGGCAAATATTACCATAGAATGCAAAATTTCTTTAACACAATCCTGCAGTGAAGCATCCTATTCCATCCTCTCATTTTCCTTGAGGTTAGGTCTAAAATAGATTTATAAAAGCAAAACCACTCAGATCATATCCACTGCTTGGTACAGAAACTCCATCACAGCAGAGCAATCACATGATGACTCCAAGAGACCTAGGTCCCTTAAGGCGTCTTTCCAGACATTAAGAGTCAAAGAGAGACAGAAAAAACATCAGAAAAATAGGCGCCAGAGAATTATAATGTTGGCACTAAAAGATATTGTAAAGATGGAAAATAACAGCATGGCAAAGCCAAGGCCAAGGTACCAGCAACCATTATCAGTGGCAGACATCTCATTTTACCACCTCACAACATCCTCTCCTTCCAATACATAAACAAGTACAGGGTTACTGAAGGGGAAAGATAGATGGCTGACTAGAGCTGCTCAGGAAGATGGAGTTTTTCTGACACTGCAGATACACTGCTCATTAGTACACAAGGCAAATCTTTGCTACCAAACCCAGCATGTTGCATTCATACGCTTCGCCTGCCTCAAGGCAAAGACATACCTGAGACATGGGTGAATGAGTAACTCCTGTTGATACAGCTTCTGGCTTGAAAGGGTCAAAGTCCAAATCTAGCAAAGATTCCTCTTTCTTAGTTTCAGGAACTTCATTCTGTTAGAAGAGAAACATAACTCTTGAAAAACTCATCTTTCAAAAGCTGCCCTGGGCAGCAAAATATTAAGAGGCCCAAGGAAAAAAACCCAACAACATATCACAGGCTTTCTAGCTGTGATGCAAGCCCTGAAGACTTCCCTGAGCTTTAGTGTAACTTTTAATTGTACTTTAAGTTTATTTTGATGACCTTCATTCTTATGATGCCTTTGTTTTCTCTGTAGTGCAGCTTTGTCTTTTCAGGCTAAACAAATAGCAGCCCTATTTGAGAAAGTGCTGAGCATTCACCCTTGGATTGTGAAGGCTCTTTTAAAGTGCTTTGAGACAGACACCAGAATTAAAGACTACATAAATTGCACCCAGTGTCCACACATTCTAATAAGTGAGTTTCTCCCCAAACACAAACATTAGTAAAAAGCCAGTATAGAAGGACATAAATACATTTGAATTAAATTTCAATTCTGAACATGACAACCAATTGACATTTAATGCTGCCCCTAGCTCTAAACTTTAGGAAATATCTTACATAACACTAAGTCTTGCTACACTGATCTGCTCTTACAAAACTGGATTACATGGTAGAGCCTTTTTCTGTTTGCAATTAATGAATTAGCCAAGGCCTCTGAGGTGACTATAAATATATATTGGTTCAATGGGCTACAGGACTTTCCCACTGTAAAGTAACATGAGCAAATAATTAAGGTGTTTCAACATAAAATTATAACCAGCATGGAAATGTAGCTGAGATGTAATTATCCCTAATGATAAATATTCTAGGCAAGCATCATGGTTTTGGTAACTAGGCTAGTACTGCCCACTTCTAGTTGGTCAGTGCTTATTCAATAGTGAGACAAGCTTGTGTTTTGATGTACAGATTAAGTTGACAGCAAAGTTTTCATTAGAATGTTATTTTGAAAATTGTTCAGGTTGGAAACGGTACCATGTGAAATCATTTGTGTACACACATTCACATATTATCTTATGCAAGAATGGTAACACCGGTCAGACCACATACTTCCATGTCCTGTTCCTGACTGTGACCATAGTATAAGACAGGGGAAATATCCAACAACAGGGCAGTTGTGGCAATAGCAATACTAGGAGATAATAATAATGATTATGATAATAGTAAAATAAACAAACAAAGCCTTTTTATTATTAAAACATTTAAGAGTGTAAACTTTCCAAATTAGTGTTATTATTGATAAAGAAATGTTCAAATGCAGGTAATTAATGGCTTCCGTACTCCACAAGTCATCTGACCTCTCTGTGTCATCTGAAAATATGGTCGACATAGCTTCTCTAAGTTATGGAAAGATGACAGAGTAGCCTTGAACTCTTCAGTCTGGAAGAGGAGTGCAAGTGGGGATGTCAGCGGGGTCTACGCTGGTATGAGAGGCAGTGGGGTTTGGCTGCTCCATGACTCCTCCAAAGCAGGAAGGCAGGTGGCAGCGAATCTGGTGAGGGCAGATGTGGAATAAAGAAAAGGTGGTGGTGGCCCACGTGGCACAGAGTTCAGCTGGGGACCTCCTTGCCATCAGGTAGCTTGAATGCAAAAAAATTACACATGCCGAAAGACAGAACAAATTTGTGGCAAAGCAGTCTGTTCAGGATTACTAAATACATAGAGAACATGTTGAAGAAGTCCCTAAGCTACAAATGGCTGGCACCCGGAACATGACCGGAGATGGGAGTGTAAGGAGTACCAACTCCCTTGTTTTATGGTCTTCCTTGGCCTCTGCTTTTGGCCACTGGTGATGACAGATAAGTGGTCTGACACTAGTATTTAGATGACACACTGTATTTAGACGTCATCACATGTGCCCTTGAGGCACTAGTATTCGTATGGTCATAGAGCTTGATGAAACAACACAGCATTAGGTTGCATATAATCACAAACAGATGTAGATGGAAAAGTTAATTATCTTTCAGTGAGGTTAGAGAATGAAACCGTTATTTATGAGAATTGAAACAAATGAATGGGAATCTCACTTAGGCCACTCGTGATGACAGCTAAGGTACCTGTAGTGACAGGGTACTGATCAGTGACTGCAAAAATTACCATTACTGGTTACTCTGAGACCAAAATGAATGGAACACTTACAACTTCAGGAGCAAAGACCCAAATAAACATACAGCATAAAAAGATATCACATTAGATGGAGATTTAGGAGAAACAGGTACCTCAGGAAATCCCTCAATAAGAGACAAAGCTGTGACAGGAAGGCATGCCAGTCATCCTGTGTTAATTCCACCATAGCATGACGAAGCATGAATAAATGCCACATTCGAAAAAGGCAGCTGTGGCAGAAGCAAGGCTGTATGTATGCATAAAGGATCGAAAAGGCACAGAAAATCTTTGAGGACCATCAGAACTGCCAGATGAATTTTTCCTTGAGAGACAAGGGAAAGATTCCAGTTCTCAGGAGCGTACGCCACCTTTATTACACCATCCCAGTTTTATACCAATCTCTCATAGAAAAGATGTAAAGATTCTGGAAATGTGACTTACACTCATTTAAAGCCACATTCCAGTGTCAGCTCTTAATGGAAAAGCAAACCAGTTCCATTTCTGCTTCCCTTGCTGGTTTTACAGGTGAAGGTTAGGTGGGTACAGCATTTAATGCATGGGGCCATATGTGGCACAGGTTACACTGACTCTTGCCACTGATATCGAGGCTCATGGTGCCAGTGATACTCCCACAAAGTCAGGGTACAATGATGGAACAGACCCACCATCTCCCTTCAGCAGGAGGGCCCAGCAGTGGCCGCGTACTGGCAGATGCCATTAATTCTTTAATTGCGTGGGGACTTAACTATAAATAATGCTTTTCTCTTCCAAACAGATCCCTATGGATGGCAATGCCTTTTTCTCCCCTCCACAAGAAAACAAAACATCATATGTTCAAATTATCTAAAATAATTTTGGTTTTCATTACTGTGACTAAATTCTCCTGTGTTGTCAAATGAATTAGTACAAAAACAATAATTCACATGAAAACAAAAACTCATAAACATTCTGCGTTAGCTTCAGATCTGCATATTTCTCCCCAGTCTATCAGACACAGGCTCAGATTTCAGAGCTGTAATTACCATAATAGAAAGGGTCCATTATTGAACAACCACCAGTTACCAAAACTGCGTAAAAGCTGAATAACTGAATACAAATTATACAGATTCATTTTACACAACTCTGGCTTTTCTGTTTGTGTTATACAATTTTTAAAAATTTCATAATAATGAGATAAAAGTAATTTTGATCACTTCTCTGCTGTGTAACTAATGTTTCTATGAGTCAAAACCAAGCAAATGATTAATCTAGCTGAAACAGCCTTTAATACCTGCAAAGCATTGATTTAGACATGAAATAGCATGTCCTCTAGGAAATATTTTTATGATTTTGATGGAAGAAACAGTAATAACCAAGGATCACTGTAAAGTGTCACTTGAGATGCTTGGGATTAGAAAAAAGCATCCTAGATGAACTCTTGGCTTTAATGAAATCTGGATTCAGTCAGATGTCAAACATAGCTGCGTTTCTTCATATTTTCAGTCAGCCCTCTCAAGAAATCTCTAATTTTACTCAATGTTAGCAAAGCTAGCCCTTTGGAGTGATTATGCATGATCAGTTCAAAGATAAAATATCGTATGTGTGACCCTCTCAAGATAATGTAAAATGGTGATTGTGCTTCTGCCTTCTACCTACACCTTCCTCCTCCCTCCCCATGGAGATCAGAGCTAAGGCTACGATCCTGGAGAACTCAAGGCGATTGCAAGTTGGACCCATACAGCACCCTTTGAAGTTTACCTGTGATGGAGTCGTCACATTGATTTCTGGGACAAAGTTGTCATCAAAGAAGTTAATGATGTTCTCCTGTTGCAACTCCTTTGTGGGTGTGAGCTTGGGCAGCGGTGGGACTGGCGGACCTTTCCTCAGCTAGGCAGACAACAAAAATATCACAGACTAGTTCAGGGATAAAAGAAAGAGCTCTAATCTAGGCCTAAACAATCTGTGTTAGGTTTTTATCTCTGCTGCTTCACTCTAAATGTGGGAAAAAGCCATGGGTTGAAAGGGACTGTTTGGCTGTTCACCACCAAATGCCTTGAAATATGCACTGTGGCAAAAGCAAAACAACTCTCTGTTTCAAACTAACTCCAATTTAAGATTTAAAATTTCATACAAAGGCATTTCTTGGCTGATTTTCTTCTGCTGTGATGGGCACACAGTGCAAGACACTTTCTCTCCCACGCATGTTTGGAAGCATGATGCTGCACAGAACTAGGCATCGGCAGCTTTTTGGCTTCTTAAGTTCATTCCCATTTAGCAACACCATTTTGTCCCTACCCACCTGTTCAAAGCCTAGTTATTGCTAAGAGCATATAATCTCTGGGAACCACAGCACCTCACAGGTGCTTAGGTTACTAATTCCCCCTGCTCTCCAGAGATTCATATAACTAAGAGAAAATAATTGCTTGGAATAATATCAAATATTATTGCATAATTTAACAACCTGTCAAAATACAGAGGAAAAAAATGCATTAAAATCCTCAGGTGGTATAGTGATGTAACACCATTGGCACCAGTAAGACTAAACTGATTTGTATGAGATGAATATTCAGGCAGTGAGGTCACGTTTTAGGACACCAGAAAAAACAAGTGTGCTCACATATAATCAAATGCCAGACTAAATTTCTTCTGATGTGTTCCCCCCATAGAAATAACAATCAGCACAGAAGCTATTCTCCATTCTGAAAACATCAGGAGCATCAACACAAGTCTTGTGTTTGATACGTGCGTGAACTATCAGGTACAACCCTTACGCTGCAGATGATGCCTTTCATGAAACTGATTCTTATTTCACCAATACTGGTGAGAATAAAAATGACCCCAACAGCATCAAATTTCTCAATTTGGTGTTAATAACAACCGTCAAATCTTTAATTATCAATAATTAGCACAGCAGTATTTAAGCTAGCTCTATTATTTACTGTTTAGAGGGAAATCCATGTTGGCCAGACCAGTGATATTCACTGGCTAATTTTTTTCCAGGATAAACATATATTTGAAGATGAATTAAGAGTAGCAACATATAATGTACTGGAATTCACTAGAAGGTTTTAGAAATAGGTTTTTAAGCAATTACTGCTGGGATACAGGTCTTCAACACTATGCAACTTTTAATGAAGTGTTTTGCTTTTTCTACACCAAGTCCTACCAGTTCACTGGGCACCTTTAATTATCTTCACTCCCCCTTATATAAAAACCACTTTCCACCCATGCTTGTGATACAGGGATGAACAACCAATGAACAGAACAGAGCGCAACAGAGCCAGTGGCCTCCCTGTCATTTCTCAGTCACTGCCTAGACAAAAAATCCACTATATACATAATCTCAGCTGTCTTTTACTGCACAACAGGCCAGTTTCTCCTGCCAGGTTTCCGCTTACCTGCGTGGGTGACTTAGGCCGGGCTGGTGCCGGAGATGCTGGTGCCAGCATGTGATTGGGACTAGCAGTAGGGCTGGGCAGGGGAGAGACCTCCTCTGGCGGTGATGGTGTTTTTGCAATGCGGAGTGGACCTGAATCACTAGACAGAAACACAGCAGTAGTGAGGACATACATACCGTGCTGACTTCCTACCTTGACAATTTGATGCGAAAGTTGAACTGCATCCCTGATATACTGCCAGTGATCACAAAATGCAGTACACACTGGAGATGAACTGATTATATAAAGAATAGAACTTCAACTAAATTAAAATTCAGTGATCTACAGTGTCAAAGGAAGTTTTAGTTTTGAGTGATCTTGATTTTTGGAACATCTCTTTACCTGACCTGTATAACTTGGGGGAGACAGAGTGCCTGCATTTTTTTTTGGATTCTCTATCTGAAACAGTGTTTCATGTATAAGAAGTCTGTAATGATCATAAAATGTGAGATGGAATTATTGTCTTCATTTCACACAGAATAAAAGTCTCTAAAGATAAAAATCCCAAGGGAAGGCGTAACAATGAATAATGCAAACAAGTTTAAAAGCTCAGCAATTTCAGAAATGTCCCAATTAAATAAAATGCAAGCAAGATTATCATAAGCATATCACTATTTAGAGGGACAACTCACCACAACTATAAACAAGCAGTAGTGAAGTGACTTCAACAGAGCTCTGCTGATACTAAGAAAAGATCTGATGAAGTCCTGAGGAAGGATCTGCCCTTCCCAATAAAGGACCTGGTGCAAACACTGAGACATATTCAGCTACCTAGAAATGCTGAAAGCTTACAACTCAGGGAAGCTATAAACTACAGCACTCAACAACCACAGTACTCAGTAAGAGAAGAGCAACTCCTGCGCATCCTCAGGGAGAAAAAGCGCTACCTGATTGAGGAGACCACACCATAAACATCTTCCTAATGCTAACACAAGAAAAATTTGTTCTTTGGAAAGGACAGATTTAGCTCACACTCACCACCTCTTTCTGTGGAAATATTAAAAAAAAAAAAAAAAAAAAAAGAAAAAATAAGCAGGTATTCAGAAATTTCTCTCCCAGGTACAATATTTGCCTTCAGGATATTCAGTAGCACACAAGTATTTAAGATGTTTCATTTATGCAGTTCTTTAAACGAAATACTAGATATTGTACTTGTCTTGTATCTATTTCTCATGCACCTAAAAAACAAAATCAGTTTTATCTTACAAAGGCCCACTGCTGAGTAGTCTTTTACAGCACCATAACTAATAATAGAAGTCAAAATCTATCCAGATTAACATACAAGGCTTTGTGAACAGTACAGCAAAATAGAGTAACATGGTAACCAAAAAAAGAATGTATTTTAAAAAATATTTTTAAATAAGTTAATAAGATCACACCGCATTAACCTATGTCTACTCAGTTGCAGCAATATTTTTTTTTCTCTCATTGATGGAATGAGTAGCTCAGTCTGAACGAGTATGTGCATGTTGCACATGGTCTAGAAGACACAGGTGGATAAAATATCTGTTTGTTACAAAATCTGCTTTACGTTTTCCAACATGATATTATTTTTCATTGCGTAAAAGTATTTCACAAATCCTTTATGGAAATATAGTCCAGCTTGTGCATCCATCCTAAAGGGGATAGAAGTGGTGATACATGAGCTATCAAGTCCAGAGGCAGTGTGTAAGTATATATGAGGACGGATTAACACTGAACTAATCCAAAACAAAAATTTTGGGCATGTTCTTAATAAAGTGAGTTCAATATTTCATTCTTTGTTCTTCTAAAGTGAGATCAAAACCAATGTAGAAATATGAGCCATATGTTTGTGGCAGATGTTACGTTGTTCAGTCAGTCCTTAGTGTTGCTAATCTGAGTCCAGCTTGAGGGCAAATTAGCCATAGCTATAACATTGTTCTGATTGCTTTTGATGAGCTGGAATTGGCTGGAAATTCAGGATTTGTGCATACACTCTGAATTTCATTGTGTTTTGATAAGTCTCACTGTTTCATAATTTCAAACCCTTCTGCCTACCACTATTACAGTACCAAGAGATCAAATTACGGCAGAAAGGCTACATTTATTGCAAGCAAAAATCAGAAATACTGCACTGGTATCCACTGACCTTAAGAAAGCACCATCTGATTTTAAACTTTTTATGCTTTTGTTTTTAATTTGAGACAAGATTTCTCTCTAAAGTCATTAAAAAGATGTTATTTTGTGACATTCTTTTTACTTCAGCTTTTCTGATGCACTCTCAGATCACATGTCTTGACTTTTCCCCATGAGCAGAAGAGATAAAAGCTAACTTACAAAGGCTGGGATTCTCATCTAATCATATGCCTTTAGGAGCTAAAACTACATCTAAGTATTTCAAGGCTTTAAAAAAAAAATCACGAGAGTTAGCAAAATTGCTGTAAACTAAGCACCTAAGAATAGAGCTATATATTTAAGTGGTACAAATTGGTGTAACAGTCTACAATGAATTGCAACAGATGAGAATCTGGCCTTTATTCTTTTTTCTGAAAGGAAAAATAAGTGGGTGATGAAGGAAATTTTGCACCTTTGCTCATATTGAGAAGAACTTCATCCAAGGGACTTTCATCTACCATCCTGAATGAACAGACCCAGTGACTGTTGTGCAGCAATAGTTACACATAGTGTAGGCGATTACTACATATGCTGAAACCCACAAAGGCTACTGCAAAGGAATTCATTAAAAAAAGCAGTAAATTCACCTTGGTGCCCCTTGAATGGTGAAGGCCTTGTCTGCGTGCTGATCTCCCAGCTTCGTCATCACTTCATATAGTTTGTGACATAGCTGAGAAAACAAAACACTTGCCTGAGTTCAAATGAAGCACATGATTAAAAGCACACGTGATAAATCTGGTCTGATAACTTGATAATATATAATCTGATAACTTTAAAATGTCATATAGATCCTTCCAAAAATACTCAGTGCCATGTATATCCAAAGCCAAAGTGGAATTCTACCAAAATGTATAGAATCAAAAAACAGTAGTTCTTAAAAAAACAAGCTGGTTTTCAGAGAACAAGTTTGTAAGTGTGACTGACTGCTGCCTGATCTCTGATGAAGGAAGTTGCCTAAAGTTTAAAGCAACATGGGTAGCCAAGAAGATTCATGTTTTCCCCTCAAAAACCTAATCCAACTTTAAGTGAGACTTCAGTCAAGCAAGTTTTTCAAACAATCTTGGTTCCTATTAGTAGGTTACTGTTACTAGATAGTACCACTTAGAAAGGTAGATTCAAAAGATCCTCACTGAAACTGTTCAATTTGTCTAACACTCACAGATATAGTTGCATTGCTGACAATGTATACAGCAGTCTTGAAGGGAATGCTTGACATGTTTTTCTTGTACTGATTGAAGCAATGAGATGCTTAGTAATTGGACATGGAAAAAATACTCAATGGAATATTATGCTAAAAGGAATGGAGAAGTTAGCAAAATAGAAATTTAATTCATTGCTACAATTGATAATGTACTGCAATCTAAAATGGTACTGGCTACCCTTCCCTTAAGGAGAGTACAAAAAGGCAAGTAGAATACAAAAGTTACACTGCAAATCTGTATCTAGGGCAGATTCTCATGTGTGCCACTGCTAGATTTATACTGCTGCATTACGAGACATTTGCTTGCTTTTATGCATATCACATAATCCATTATACATGAGATATACATTTTTACTCACTAAGGCTATTTCCTTGTGAAACTTGGCTTCGAGGCTGGATACATTTTTGAAGGTGTTCACATAGAAGCCAACTCGTCTACAGAGGATGGCACAAAGAAAGCAAAAAGAGAATAAAAGGCAGGGGTGGGAGGGCAACCAAGGCAAATTAAGTAATTTCTTTCCAGACTACAGGCAGCATTGTTGACTATTTTTCTCAGCAAAGCAAATAATTGCACTGAGTGTCAGGATTTCAGATTAGCTCCTTCATGATTATTTCTGTTTGTATTAAGAACCGCCACATTTCACACCGCACAGAACAAACCAAGATGAGACTACTCCACAGCAGGGGGCTTCAGCTTGTTCTAGAGAAGGGGAAGATTGGAAAATAATCAGCATGATTGTGGCAAAAGCACACAGAAGGCAAGTTGCACTGGGCACCCTGTGCACCACCAGACAGCAGGCAACCGTAGGTGGAAAGGGGAGAGGTACCACTTTGTCACTGCAAGCGCCCGTGTCGGAGATGCTATAGCATCACCAAGGTGATGCAGGTGCTTCTGGAGGCAGCTTTAAAGCATACAGCTCTGTATGGCCTGGGAGTGGGTGTCCCATGCTCAGCCCTCCTTAAAGAAATCAGCCCTGAAATACACACCTCTGTATCTAAGAGAAAATAATTTCTAATATAGACCAGACACTTTTGCACATGCAGTCAAAAATCTGCTTGACTGGGATGAATGATTACATACCACTTGTGCACTTTGAAAGCAGAAGGTGTTTTCTTAGATTTTGAATTATTCTTTTTCCTACTTAAAACTTTCTTGTGTAATTTTTCCAGAATTTATTAACAAAAATCAACTTTGGCATAAGAATCAGTCTGTAAAATGTCAACTTGATGGATTAGTTTCTTCCTGATGAATTGTTACATTATAACTAAAAAAAAAGAGGACTCTGAAAGCAATTGCTTTCTAAATCAGACCTATTGTTCAAATTAAATTCTGCCTTTCCCTCAGTGGGCAATACACATATTGAAATAAAAGGACTCTTTCTCTAAATCATTCATATGCAGTTTTACTTTTCGTAAGTCCATAAAACAAAAATCTTGAAGTGCTAAGAAGCTTTTCAACTGAAATAGGCAGAAACACAGCAGAAAAACCTTCTATTTAACAGAAGGCAGAGAAGACAAAAGGTAATTTGGTGACTCACAACACATTTCCACTCCAGACGGTCATTTGTTAAAGAACATAGTACACTAATGAGATGCTTATTTTTCTACTGCTTTTGTTCTCCCATTAAATTTTGTCCACATTTTCTATATAAACACAACTCATGATTAAACATCTCAAATGAATGATCTATGCCATCAAATGCTTTTACATTGCAGACATAGTCAGTGCAAAAGTAGGAAATGTGTATTCTGATGTAGCCATAGTCAGTAGTTGTTTCCCTCTTCTTCCACTGCTTCAGTAGTACCTTACAGAAACTTAGAAAAAACAATTGCCACAAAATCATTATACATTTGTAAGGTTCTTTGTTTCAGTATCTTCTATAGAAAAACGATCTGTAAGTAGACCCGTTGTAAATCTAGAAAAGCATGTGGCTGCTCTGTGTGCTTGCTTTCGACAGTGGGAAAAATGGATCCTTTTTTTAACAAGTGGCTTTTTTTTTTCTTTTTTTTTTTTTAAAAAGGATCAGGTATCTACCACCAAGGTGTCTGAGAAAGGTTATGAAAGCAGTGAATTGTAGTGAGGATCTGCTGTTCTGTGCTCTGACACAGTTCTTTTCCCATAAAATGGAGAATTTTTTGTACCTCAGAATGAAGATATGAGAACGAATCTTAAGTGCCAAGATACACTGGAAGAAATAAGCATAAATACACTTACAGTAAGTATAATACTGGATCATTTGCAGGCATTTTCCCCTTTATTATTTCAAAAAGATAATTGATGAGATCAAGGAGCTATCAAATCATTTTCAACCAGCTCATTAAAAAATCTCTGATTCCCTTTCCTTACTCCTCTTTTAGGCCTTACATTCCTCATTCCCCCTTTGGGCTTTCCAGACACTATCTGCCCAGGCTTACCGTGACCACAAAGATGGCAACTCTTCTTGTAAATCAGTGTTAAACTCTTCAAACACTTTCTGTGCTTTTTGAAATTCTTCTTCTGCCTAAAACAAAATTAAATTGAGTGACTTCTGCAATCCACATGACACAGCACAAGTGGTTTTTTTGTCCTTTTTTTTTTTTTTTGTGAGTCTTTTACAATTTTTATTAACAAAGAATGTGACTCAGTCCCACATGATACAGGCCAGCAAAGGACTTGCTGTCCCCTCAGTCTCATCAAGAGAGAAAGTCGGGGCTTGAATGGGACTCGTTCCTGAGAGAGGCTGAGTGTGCCCTCCACACGCACCCAAATACTCAATAGATATTATGTTTCGTGCTCTGTCTCTGCACAGAAACAAATGCCACCCAAGCTCCCTCAGTCTTCTGCCAGCATCCTTCTGACTGTGCTACCTTGGTAATTCTGCTTTCATCTTTTCTTTTTGAGCTCTGCAGGGCTTCTAGATGATGTCTTGCACTGTCGTAGTCCACTAGCTTCCTGCTTCGTTTTGCAATGCGAGTCTGTACAGGGGTACAAATAAAAGTCAGCACAAATAGCACTTTTTAAAAAGCTATTTTATCTATGTTGTAATTTAAGTTTTTGACATTTTTATTCTCCCTAATCTGCTGCTCATAGCTGAATTACTCTATCATACAGGAATATGGACATGGTAAAACAGACAAACTAATCACCTTATTTTAACTAGGGAATCTGTTTACAGATGGCTTGGAAGGGGTTTTTGTGGGTATAGGGCTTATGGGCCTTAGAAATGAGATATCAATATTATGCAAGCCTTGTCTGATTCTCCAGAATAAACGGACCTGTTAAACTCATGGTAATACCATCTTTTTCCCTTCTATACAGTGTGCAAATTTAATAAATAGTTAACGCATTTTTTTCCTGAGCTGGAAAAATGCTTAAAATATACTTCTCAGTAGAGTTGCTCTGACACACAACTAAGATAACCTGAGTTCAACATACAATAGGAATTCTAATTTATGTGCTATAATTCTTTTAAAATTAAAAAGTCCTTTGATACATATTGACTTTACAAAACCACATGTTATATGCAAATTCCACATTCTGAGAGAGCATAAGCGCTGTTTGTTTTACAAACACGTTTGAGAATGAACATCAGTAATGTTGGGATTTTTGAAATTATTTTTTCTTTTGTCCCTGATGTAATGACCGCGTGACACTGACTCAATTATAAACGATCACAAAGAATTTCCAGTTATGTCCATATAGTCACATTAAAATAGAAAAGTATCTACCTCTCATCTGTAATGATTCCTTCCCCACACATTTCATCTAGCAACAATCTCCCTGGACTGTACACCAGGCAGGCACCTGGGAGAAGCTAGAATCTGCATAATGGTCCCTCCTGATGTGTATCACAAAATCCTTTATAACTAATTAAAAGACAGGAACCATGGCTTAGTAAAAGAAAGATATTTAGATACCCACAGGTGCATCTAGCCAACAGCAGAAGGCCTGCTTTTCATGTTGTAATGTGCCTGGCATTTTAGCAGCTGACGAGCTTAATGTGTCCCTGTTGAAGCTGGTGAGAATTATCTCATACCAAATAGGAACAATAAAATAGGAGTAGGAAAAAAACATAGAAGTTTTATCTACGAAGGCTAATGTACTTTCAAGTACTACTGCATGAAAAATATTTTTGTTCACTTGGAAAAATCAGTGCAGTCTAATGTCAAGGATTAACTTACAGAACAACATTTTTCACACTGCAGAAGAGAATGAATTCTATCTCCACCCCCGCTTTTTTTTTTTCTTTGCTTGTAGCCTCATTTTCTATTTATTTTATGACTCAACAGAAATTTTACAAATTGTTCTTTATAGGAAATCATTACTGTACTTTGATATCAGGAAATTGTCCTAGATATGTATCCAAGGTCAACAACGACCCATCCACCAGTTTTTGATGGAAGTCTTCCCAAAGTTCATCACATTTCTGTAAAGAGAAAGATGCATTTAGTAGTTTAATTCCACTCCAAACCTATGTGAAATACAAATGTAATTGGTAAAGATTAATTCTCCTGAAGTTTAAAAATGTTCATTATGTCAAAAAATCAAATTGGACTTATAAGCCAAATAAAGAGGAACACCTTGACAGTGCAAGTTTTAGTTCAAAACAAAAGAAGATTTAGCTTAATAACTAGTTTGTGTTTTCATTTTTTCATATAGTAACTGCAATGTGAAAATAAGGATATCACAGAATCAAGGTCTTCCTCAGGGTTTCAAGTCCATGAGGATCAACAATCTGAGGCTGTCCTAGTTCTTATGCTTAAGTATATTCACTGATGAAGAACCTTCCTTACAGAGAAAAGAAGTACCACTAAAAATAGAGAGGTAAATAATTTTTTTTAAAAAATAAGCAGGTTTCCCATCAATTACATGGATTTGTAAGCTTAGTTTTCCTTGGTCATTTTTGAAATGAATGCCGTGGAGACCTACCCTAAGAAAGGTCTCCCTATCCCATACTTTTTGTGCCATTGAGGTGCATGTGATGAAATGGTCAATGCACAGACAAGAACTTCACCTCTCCACTGCTAGAGAACTGGGATGTCATATATGAAACATTATAACATCAGAAGGAAAAATAAACAAAATCCTCCCCCGAAGCTGCAGTGCTTTTCTCCAGTCCCCTTTGCAGCTCTGGGAGAGTTACCAATATACACCCCTTGTATTTTTCTGTTTTTTAAGAAGATATTAATGCAGTTGATGCGACAAGGACCTTGTGGGGAGCAGGATGAGATTCCTTGCCAGAAGCGAACCCTATTATGTAGAGACACAGTGCTTGAGGTCCCAGGTTCTCAACTGAACAATGCATTAGCACGTATTAAACATCCTGATCCCCTTTTCTTTGCACATTTCAAAAATCACAGAGAACTCCCTCCAGTGATGGCAGGGAAGCTAAGGCAGTGAATATTGCTCTGTAGGGCTGTTATCCTTGCAGCAAGTTCGGAAAATTATTCCCTAGTGTTTGTTTTACCCTAGGCTACTATAGGGGATATTATAAATGCTGTGTGATGCCAGCATTAAGTTCATTCATTTCCTACCCTAACAGAGTCCCTAATGAATTATTACAACCTATTAATCATGCTTGAAAGAAATACCTCATTTATTAACACAATATTTAATCACAGTGGTCTACAGAGCAGCACAGCATTAGATTATAGAAAGCAACCACCAGTCTTGTGCATTTGCCTTTATGTCTTGCTGATACACATTTTGAACAAATTAAAATAATGGAGGCTTTCTAAAAGCAAATGGCTCAAAAAAATTGCTGAAGAGTCCTCCAAGCCATCGTCTTTCCTGTCACACACAATAAGGTCATTTAGGTGGATCCCTTTTGGAGTGATCATTTCTATCCTGGACTGCACAAATATATCATTCTTCTTTAACTCCAGGTTGAGGGATGCATAAACCTACATTTGTGATTATATAGGGAAAAAATCAGGAGCAGAAATTTTGTAATGATGCCCACATGAGTCTCTTATTAAGAAGACACAACTAACATCTACCCCTACATCTAATAGAGATTAAGAGCCAACTTTTGGTCCTTTCATACACAATTACAAATTTCTTAGTGTAAAATCTAATAGCCTGCATATTCAAGGTGAGGTGCTACAGCAAGATGCAGCAGGAGATATTCCAGCTGTTTAACATAAAGCAATATAAATGGTATAGCAAATTAACTTACACGGTTTAGAAGCTGGGTGCTTTTAAAACCAGAAACACTTCATGCTTTCAGCAGCAAGGAAATGTAAAGGAAGGCAACCTCAGAGAAGAAAAGCAATCAGTATGCAGATTTGGGAAGACTGCTCTGTCTTCCAGTCTCTTGTTAATTATATTATCCAGGAGGCCTTGCACACTGGATGCCAGGTAGTTAAAAGCTGCAGTGATAACAGTTCACACTTCCTTGTCACCACCAGCACACTTGCTGACAGACTTCCAGAATTAAGGCTGTTTACTCTAAGCAGGCAATTCAGAGTTAAGCTCCTGCAATGTCCTCTAGAAAAGCCTATTTCTCTCTAATCACTGAAGGAACCCCAGAAAGGCTAAAATGAACAGTGCCCTGCAGCCTAATTTGGCCTTAAATTCCATATTCTTGCCAGAGAAAGGCAAGTGGCTGATCAGGTATCCTGCTTAGTGCCACTGGCTCAACAGTTGTTATACAGCACACAAGGATAAGCAGATTGATAATTTTCAACATTCAGTTGAACTGAGAATCCCGACTGTGAAACTGCATGTAAGATACCTTGTACAAACTTGACAATCAGCTGCTATCAGGACTGATTCTGCTAACAGTGACGCTGACCTCAGTGGGAGCTTACAGCAGCAAGCTCACAAAATAGACACTGCAAATGCGGTGTTTGGTCAGCAGGAGGTGCATTTCACGAAACAAATAATTTCTATGCTCAAAACAGGATTTAACGTGCAATTAAGAGAAATTTTAGATGTACACTTCTCAATAGCTCAGATAATCCATTTACAGCCAAAATACTTCTTTCCTGTATCTACTCATCTTACCTCTCCGATCATTTTCACATCTTCTCGTCCATACCAATCTGGCTCGTACACTTCATGAAGAGACTCTGTAAGCTTCTTTGAGGCATCTTGCATCCCTGTAATGCGACAGAAAGAGGGACATGTAACTACAAACTACATGAAACAGTTGCTAAATCTTTATTTTGACCCACATGTACCTACTCCATCATGTTTAGAGTATAATTTTCAAGAGCTGAAACAAAACCTCTGTGTTTACCCAGGTTAATGACAAGTGTCCATCACAGAAGGATTAACACATATTTATACGCAAGAGAAAGGTTTCTATCAGATTAAAGATTCCGCTTTCTATTCTGAACTAAACATATCTGAACCTGAATAACAACTCAAAGGGTAGTCTTCCCAACAAAAGACATTTAAGACCCAATTGAAAGACTGCCACTGAGAAGGCAATCAAATCTTTGCTTATCCTCAGCTCTTCCAGCAGTTTTCTGCCTTGTTTCTAGTGAGTACCAGGCCCACTCATGTAGAAGAAGAGGCATCTCCAGGGTGACATGGCTAAAGTGTCAGAGATTTATGGGAATTGCTGTCTGTGAAAATGGATTTAGGAGAAAAGCTAGAAGGTGTCTGTGCCAAACAAAAGCGTTCCCCAGAAGAGAGTAGGTCTCACATAGGCAGAACATATCTCAGAATTTCTCCATTTCCTTGTTTTCAAAGATATTTAAGCCTTGGGAGCTTTCATATGTAAAGTGAGAGTGGTTGAGCTTGTTATTTTTGTGCCCACAATAATGATGGTGACCTGAAGAGGTGTAAATAATGAAGCAGAGGACTGGCAAGAGCTGAGATGGTGCCTAGGGAAAAAAGATGCCTGCACTTGGGCCCTAATGGACCTGGTTTTATGAAGAATTATTATCTTGTATGCTCACCCAGCAGGTTTAGAAGTATGTGGAGCTCAGATCTTATTTACACTTGCAGCAGGGTGGTGTCTACAGAGAAGTGCGCTGAGTCAAACTGCATCAGTCACTTCTGGAGCTCTGGCTACCACAGGTGAAACAAGAACGGGGACTACTGATGGCTTCAACTATATCACAAGAAAGAGCCTAAACCTATCTCCATTGAGAGCAGTTTGACACTAGTGAATAAATTACAGCCCTCAGTGAAGACATCAGGGTTTGCCTTTCCATTTTAATGGAGCACAAATATATTATGTGTTGAATATGACTTTGAACCCAATGAAAAAAAAAAACCTCACCTAACATGCAAAGAGTCAGTTCAGAATCAGTAATTTTTAAATGATAACTTTATTTCAACTACTTTGCAAAATTTGAACACTGCCAATTTTTTTACCTAGCATTAACTTTTTTTTTTTAAAAAAAACATATTTTTTTCTCCAGCCAAAGTCTGTTTGTTGCAGCACATCTGTGCTGTCTTGAAAATATCTCTAGCGTGATCTTCAGATTTAACTGCTCAGTGACTGAATTTAGGAATAACATTGATATTTCTGTTTTCTGCACAAAGAAATGTTTAGGAGTGGAAGAGAATTAATTTGAAACTTGAATGTCTAGAATAGCAGACTTGACCTAGTCAGTAGCTATTCCACCATTCCAAAACACACTCTAGACACAGCAGGAAGATAAATGCAATAGTGCACACTTCCTAATATAAAAATGCTGGTCTATGAAATTAGAAGGATAGGAAGAAAAGATACTGAAAAAGCTGGAGGCAGATGGCTGTTCTCAGACTTTGGCTTCAAGAAGCAGAATGGTGCGGGAGAGGGGGAGAACAAGCACAAAGAAAACCCTGGTGTTCAGAGGGTACAAGTTTTCACCCTTAAATCAAAGGCTGTCAAAACAGAATATTTGATCTCTTCAGGTATTGTCTTGGGGTGCTTTTTAATGACAGAGCCCAGCTCAGAGAATTTGTACAACACAAGAACTTAAGATACACTTCTTCCTTTCCTCCTTCATGGTTAATGCTTAGGATGATGTACCACTAGCCAAGAAACGGTTCCTAACTGAAGGTTTTGTTTTGTTTTGTTTTGTTTTTTTTCCGAGAATATGCCAAGATTACAGTAAAATACAGACGATCTTTGTATATTTTTCCAGGTGGGACTAATTTAAAATCTTCAATGCCGCTACAAATTAATAAACTCAAGAGGTAAGGCAAAACCAGCCCTGTATCACGGTGCTTGAGAAGGCTGCTTCTGTCCACTCGGGATGAGCGCACAGACCAGGAAGGTCTGTGCATCCCTGCTCATGTCTGATCCTTTTGGATACCCGAACTTTTGCCTTTCTGCACACGGCTCACTAAACCCACCACCTCAGTCCCTGTGACATGCGGCCAGTACACTAATCCTTCCTATGGCCCAAGCTCAGCTTGCAAACAGACCAGGCTTGGCCAAAGCACTTCTTCCCATGCAGACTTTCTTTTTTAAGTACTACAGGACTCAGCTATTTATCTGCTTAAAAGAATAAGTAACAGATACTTAATATCCCGTGTTTGAGTCATATCAAAGTTGCATCAACTTTTGTATTTTTTTCAGTTCTGAGTATCTGATAATCCTTCATTCTGCCACTTTCCTATAAAAAACATCAATCAAATCCAGCTGAAGTGTGAGGCAAGTGGGCATTACAGTACTTGACTTCTTCGGTCAGGGGCTTCAGTCTGAAATTTCTACAGGACAAAATCACCCACTCCACTCCCCTCTTCCTTACTAGATGTACTGCAACACCCCAAATGAGTGCATAAGTCCGGTGGCTTCTCATTCTTTTTCATGCCTGTGGGCATAAACTTACAATGTCCAATGATTTTTTTTATTTGCTGGTTTTCACACAGAATTTTTTCTTATGCACTGATACCTTTTATGCATTATTCAGCACTGAAGTTAAGAGGATTAGTGTCAGCCATAGACCGCAGGCTGTGTCTCTCTGCTGTTTTTAACTGCTATCACTGAGAAAGATGAATTGTTTAAAGCAAATCATTAATGTACTAAGAAATGTGAGAAGAATTTTTACTGCTGATGAATAGTTAGAAAAGTGTATTTAACAGCAATTGTTTCATTTAGTACTGCTGCTTCTTGGTAATTGGGTCACTTATTTAATAACTACAAATGCCAAAATAATTGCATCGCTTAGGGAAAATGATGCTGAATAATCCAGTTACTGACGTCTGAGGATCCTGCATGAAATCAACTCTCTTTCCAGAGGAACAAGCCTCTGTCCCTGGAACCCCAAAGGACTCCTAGATGCCCCCATATGGTAGGGATTGTGGGGGTGATGGTGCAGACATTCTCATTAAGCACCCTAGAAACAGCAGAGGGTAGGTGACTCTTTGCCATCACAATTCCAATATACCCAAGCTCCCATGGAGACTGAGACTGGCCTGAGACCCCATAGGACCATATACAATAGGGTTTCCTCACTGCCCAGCAGGTAAATCTAGACTGAATCATGGAGAAATTCCATTTTCCTGATGAAGCGAGGCACCTTGGTCTGGCTCTTAATATTTAATTATTTGAGTGGGGAAAAGAGCTTAATGTGTGGTTCTCCAGTGAAATGACCTATCCTGCCACAAGGATTGTATCTGTTATTACTAGTTATCTATTAGAGCAGGGGTGTCAAACTCATTTTTACTGGGGACCACATCAGCCTCACGGGTCCCTTTGAAGGGCCGAATGTAAGTTTAGGACTGGATAAATGTAACTACTCCTATATTTATCCAGTCCTAAACTTACATTCAGCCCTTCAAAGGGAACCCATGAGGCTGATGTGGCCGCCAGTAAAAATGTGTTTAACACCCCCGCATTAGAGTTCCCACTGAAACAATTTAATAATTTCATAATTAATTACTAACTTTTACAGAAAAATGATGGATAGTTTATTGATTCTAAGAAATTACATGATTGATTTAAAGTCTTGTGTGTCTGGAGGATATACGCAGGTCTGTCTGCCACAGACTGACAAGTAGGCAGCAAAACTGCTTATAGATCTCCAAAATGTCCCCTTCCCTTCCTGTAAACTGGTTATTATTCCTCACGTTGTTAAGCCACCTGAAAAGCATGGTGCTTCTTTTTCATGTTTTAGGATTCCTTTTTTGCCTCTGCCACCTTGCCACCTGCATGCAAATCCAGGTCTGTATGTCTGATAGAGGATTTCTTTAACAACTGGTCCGTAAAACTGTTCAAGTCACCTACAGAACTCAAAAGCTTAAAAAAGTAAATCGTGAAGTAAAGAACCCAGATGCACGTTGCCAAGGAGATGGAAAGAGACAGAAGACTGAGGCATGAGACAACTATAGCAATGGGGGATAATGCACAGTCTCATAGGTACAAACACCCCCGATACACACCAGACACGGAACTATCATGCAGGTGAAATAAAACAGCACATAAAAGCCATTCAGAAGTTCAACAGCTTTATGACATGATTCCTCTGAGTCGTTGAGTAACAAGCAGTAAAGATCAAGATCCAGCTAAGACAAAGAAGCACCTCTGAGCAAGAGAAGGAGTCTGAATATGGCAAAAATTCTTTAATTTAAGAATGTGTGATATCAAATCTCAAACTGTGAAGTATATTAAAATCAAGGGATAGGGGGTCATAAAGAGGCTTGTTTGACCATTCCTAGCTTAAATCATGCTTGAATCTCATACTTCCAATTTGTAATATCCAGTCACTCAAAAGTCATGCAGCAGAATTAAACTTTTTACTTGACTTCACAACATACCAGCTTTATAAATTGTTTCAGTTAAACTTATCTATCTTGCCAATTTCTGAAACCCCTTAACATGAACTGCTTTTCTCACATCTGTAAGAGTACAAGAATATCAAGTGCATTATTTTCCAATATGATCGACCTTTTTCCTTGCAAAATGAGCCCCTGATGACAGCATGACTCCAAGGCTCAGATGTCCTATGTGCAAACATCCCACTCCCGTGCCTAAATTTGGGGGTTCCCATGCTTTTGTGCATAGCCATCCCAAAATGTTTTCATGATGGCAGTGTTTCAAGGAATAGCAACAAAGAGGTGGTAGCAGTTGCTGAATCTGCTTCTGCCATTCAAAATCTGGAAGGGTCTTTGCCACAGATGAGCTAGTCAGCTTTGGGGAAGCTGCAGCCAGAGCTGTGGTTTTGGACTCCTGCCTCGGGCTGTCCTCCATCCCACAGTGCAAAAGTCTACATGAAGGTGTGCCAACACGTGTGCCAGGAATGCCCCACTGGTGGCTTGTTGGCTTCAGAGAATAACATTTTTAAGGCTTTTGTGAGTTGCTTATGACTGGGTCTCAAGACATGAAGATACTGAGGTGTTAGCAAACACTTTTCATTCATTCGCAGTAAGAAAGTCGGTCCAAATTATTTTCAAATATGGACTTACGGGCTGCAACAGGAGAAAGATGCTGAGCAGAAATGGGTGGCTAAAAAGGCAAAAGTTGCCCAGTGAAACATTTCATGCCAAGTTAAAAACAAAACTCGGTGCAAGGAGTAGCCCACTAGATAGTAAACCACCAAAAGGACCACAAACGCACAAAGTTCTAGGAAAATAAGAGAATGAAAGAGAAAGAAAATGAAACACAGAAAGGGGGATTGTTGTCACCAACATGGAAGTCAAAGCAGCATGTAAACAGTCAACCTATGTGATAGAAAAGCCATCTGGACAACAAACAGCCTCATCATGTTGCTTCTGAGTATCCATCTAATAATGGGTATGGGGAAGGGATGACTGAAAAGTACGAATGTAAAATCAGCATCCAGTGCTGACTGATACAGAAATTTCCTCTAAGAACAGAAGACATTGTTCAAATCCCTACAAGGCAAAATACCTCTTGTCTGGTAGAGGATTTTCCTTGCTCAGCCCATCCAGCAAAGACACTTAAGCTACTGTTTTTCTTCTTGATTTACAGTTCCCATCAAAAAGTTTCCTTCCCTGCCTTTCAACAGCTGCTAATGCTTTATTATGACACAGTGATTTCCAGAGATGTTAATACTGGTTTGTAACATTTTCCCTAGTGGACTGAAATCAGGTTAAAAAAAATATACACATGCACATACATATATTATCTCAAGAAGGCTTTATTTTGTCTCTGTTAGTCACCAAATCTTTTTCCCTTCCCTTTAGCATCTGGCCTCCAACTCCTCCAAACAGTGGCAGCATGAGAAAGGGAACACTCTGTGTATGGTGCTAAGCTAAGTATGCTGGATTTACTGTAGGATTTAAATAGCTGTTAACTTAATCTCTGATATTTAAGCACTCACCTGTGAGCTTCTGCTACTTGGATTTTCAATGTAGTATCACAAAAGATCACATTTGATTTTTAAACTTCAAAGAATGGATTAAACAGGCAGAAATAGATGAGAAAACATGTAATTGTGGGGAGCATCGTTTTGGCGGGAGATCATCATCCAACTAGTAATACCTGGAAATGTTACAGTTGTGGAGGCCAAGCAATCCTTTGCTGTACATGGGATATTTCATGTTCTAGCATTTGCAAAGATGAGTAAGAAGATGCATAGATTTTGTGGATGCCCAAAATGCATGCAACGTGAGAATCTGGGCAGCAGTCCTGCACACAAAGGACAGTCAAGAATGAGCCCTGTATGCAAGACTGTACACACGAGTTGACAGTGAAGGTGCAGAATCCCTAGCAACAAGCTAAAGAGCCTGTGCCAGAGCCAAAGCAGAAATGTTGACTGCTAATGACAAAAGCAATATTACTTGTATTTGTCTCTGTATACTTTAAACAAGCCTACGTGTCTCAATTTTTCAAAGAAGTTTCATTTATGAAAACGTGATGTAAAACTTAAAAATCACCTTTTATGGCTGCTAAATATCCTCTCAGTTCTCTCTGGAGCCTGGAACCCTCTGCCTGGAAAAGAAAAAAAAAAGAGGCAAGAAAGTGAAAACACATTTCAGTTATGTTATTGAAAACACATTTCAGTTAAATTTTATGCTTTAAAACATGCATACAGTATGTCAAACTTAATAACAAAGAGCAATTTCAGGAGCTTTCTGATTAATAGTGCAAGCATGTACATTTCTGATTAAATGTTGCAAGCATGTACAGGTTCATACAGAAAAGGTGGACTGGCCAAGATGCTACGCATATTGTACTCTCTAGGATAAAATTTCTGGTTTTATTTTATCAGCCATCTGCACAGGGAAGAATTCCAGCCAAAGAAAGAAATGTATATTTTATGGCCAATGTCCTCATCTGAAACATGAAGAAGTATAATCACCTCCACTTGAAACCACCCAAATGAGGCCAGTTTAGACTTGCAGAAAAACCATGCTCTTACATAAATGGCTTAATATTTTTCCAAATGTTTTTCCAAGTATTTTATCATTTGTATTTTTTGCAAGCAAATAACTACTAAGAAACAATAGCATTGGTTATGTTGTTTAGTTTAGCTACTGCATCTTGCAGTCTCCATTGAAATCTCAACTGTTTCCTTGGCAAACACATCAAAATTATCTTTCTTTATCTGATACCCATAGCCTTCGAAAAACTCAAAATAGACAAAACTAAATGGGTTGCTTTATATTATCTCTGACTGTATCACAAGTTGGACTTCACAGCTCCTACAATTTGCAATAAAATCTGTGCTACACTACAGCACATGCTTTATAGCTAAAACGCTGTTGTTCAAGACACCTTCAATAGTCTGAAGATTTTGGAAACTCTCCATGTTTATTGGTTCCCAATATTCTTCAAATGATTTAAGCAGTTGGAAATCATATGGATATCAACTTGCAGTCACATTTTCTCACATACAGCTACACCATTTGGAAAAATCAGCTGCAAAATATGACTGACTGTTTTGGAGTTGTTCTCATATTTTTCTGTGCGAAAGTTAGACCCCAAAAGGCTGCATGTGTGAATACTTTAGGAGGCAGTCTCCAGCTGTTGTAATGCCACTTAAGTCAAAGGACATCTGATGTCAGTAAAAGATTTGCCATCAGTGGTAGCGATGTTCACAGCATTCAGATACAGGATCCTCAGAAATTTAGGTTGAAAGGGACCATGTGGAGCTTAGAATCCATCTAATGTGCAGCCACATTAAATTCAAAAGGTGTTTCTCAAAAAATACTTGCCTCACCAGTACACATACTGCAATATGCAGATCACATCAATCAAACTCACTTGCCTCTCCCAGCTCCCTGCAGGGAACTGCAGGACTTTAGAACTGGATCAAATTGCAATGTGCCATAAGAAGAGAACAACTGCTTCAAGGTCCTGTAAATATTAAAGAATTTAGAAGGTGGATAGACTGAATTCACTTTATGGATTCAACGAACAGAAGGTTGCTTCTGCACTAAAGTGATCTGAAGTAAAACTTCTTTTTGAACCTAAATCCATTAATCAACCAAATTCTGAGCACAGGAGAACACCAACCAGGGTAATACCTGAGAAGTTGCTGAGTAACAGCAAGAGCACAGCAGCACTCAAACCACCAATCTGTCTCTGAGTTGGGACCATATTTGATGCTCCAAGAAAACGCAAATCCTTCCCTTCATTGCAACACAACAGAAAGTTCTGAAAGTACTGGTAGCTTGATGTTGTGTCCCTTAAGAAAGTATACTCGTACACCACCCTAATGCATCACAACAACACATTTTGTCATCCTACATAACATGGTAGCATCCTAACACGCTTCAGAAGCTTTTTTCTACTTCTTTCTGTGCTAGAATGGGAGGTAAAGAGACAACAGAAGTTGTCAACTCTACACTGAGCTAGGCATGAAGTGAACAACACTGCCACAGCCAAAAGGAGACTGAATCCAAGAGCAGAATTTCTCGCTCTAAGATCTGAAGAGGAGTTTTGGCAAACACTCAGCAGAAAGAGAAGGGAAGCTTCCCTTTTATGTGTGCCAGTTTCCTCCTGGGAGGTTCTCTTGTACACTGAGAAGCCACATGAAGGTATAGAAATTTTCTTTCCAATTCCTGTCTTCTTTGGCCTGAGTGCTCATACAGCCGATTAGCTTGTGGTGAAAATGGGAAGTAGATACTGACAGCAATTCAATTCTTCACTGAGACACAGCTGTACAGGTGCCCATACAATATCCATTTTTAGTTATTGAAGAATTTCTGATGTTTCAGAAGCAGCAAACTGCAGCTGGAAGGCTCAGAACCCTGTTAGCTGTCTTGACATCCAGGAAAAAGGCCTATATTTACTCATATATGTACCATTTTGTCACTAACTAGCACACAATGAGTGGCATGTCACGGGCACACATTGCTCAAATGCCATGTCCATAACTGTACTGCTGTGTTGTTTTACAATGGGTACCATAAACCACTATGAGATCCATTGTGGCTGGTCAGTGTTGTGAGCCATCAGCAGCTGCTGGTCAGGAAAACGGAGAAGAAAATGCCAAAGCAGTAAAGTATGATGCAAATATTTTGCCATATGTGCTGTTATGAATTCTGACAATTCGAAAGAACAATTTTAGCAAGAAGCTCCCTCAGTCTAGGTTATTAACAGGTCACAAGCTGCTGAAATATCTAAGCAGTGTAGAGCCATATGACTTTTCCCTCATGAGCAAATGTTGTGTGCCACCTGACATTAAAGCACCCATGGGCAAGGGCCAGCTTCCATTGAATTTGAGATCAACTCTCTCCATTTGGCAACAGAATTAGACCTTCCTATAAAATATCAGAAATAACAATTTGTATCAGAAGTCCTCAGCCCTGTGAGTTCTGCAAAACATGCCTCTGGTCAACACATTTTGCTACAGTAAACTCATTATTAGTGAAGGTAGATACGCTTTTATAATCTAACAGATTAATTAATATTCACAGGACGAAAATACCACATTGCTTACCACATTGCTGGCTCCACACACCGTGCAAACCACAATGTGGTGGTTTTAAAATGCACTGTTTCAAAAACTGTCAAATATTTAGTATTTCCCCTTCTTGATGCCTCCTGATGTACTTTTTCTCCTTTCTGGTCTATCACATGAAAGCACCTGGTGGCTCTGAAACCACTGCTCCAAGTCTTTTCATTAAGGCCATAAATTTTGTTAATTTGAGATGCAGCTTCTTGAAGGAGAATGAAAAGTAGGTGTCATTTTTCAGATGTTGTGCTCCTCTGTAATGAGATTTCCCAAGACAGCACTGATGCTTCCTTTATTGTTTCATAATTTCTTTTATTTGTTTTACATGAGGCAGCAAAATGAGTCAGAGTTTCATAATATGCAAGAAAACTCCAGAGAGAAATCTCAGTAGCATCTTAATAGCAAACTTCTTACAACCAGGTTGCTTGATAACAGCAGGTATGTTCTCATTGGACTTGAGCACCAGAAATCAGTGCTCTTAGCTCACCTTGTCAAACTCAACATACAAATTACCAAAAAATCTGTCAGGCAATCTTGTTAAACTGCACAAAGGAGCAAGGGAGGCATGCTAACCACCTGAAACAACATCCCTCATTAGGAATCGACAGAAGCCTTCACAGCCATGTCCCAAACAAACACTTGTTACTCTGAACACTGTAGCACACAGTCAGTGTCGCTGTCAGATGCCCTTTTCTACTCTCAGGTTTTACTGCGTGGTCAGCACTACATAGCTGGTAAAGACGTGCACACAGCGAGATAAGGAAGCTCAATGTTTCAGGATCTTGTCATCTACAGCCACAGGTCTTACACAGCTTTACAGCAGCATTAGGCCTTTTCAGTACTACTGATGCTTATGTATGTTTAGTTTTGGTTTTCTTTTCAAAGAATACTATTTAATCATATGTTAGCACTAGAATTAAGACAAAGGGAGCCACAGCACTGCTGGCCACAAGACTGACGAGACCTGCAAAACCTTAAGTGGCTAAAACCATAAAAACCATGGTCTGTGTCTTATCAGCTTTTGCTTAGACACATTAGAAAAATCATTGCTTCCACTCAGGAATTAAAGGCCACCTTGCCTCCACAAAAGCTGGAATTGGATGACTTATTTGCCAGGCATCATTTATTCACAGCTTTCCAGGCAGAAGAGTTTGATTTTTCTATCATGTCACATACAGGATGTAAACACAATACATCTTTACAAGAAAGGTCAGCACTGCATGTGCTTGATAGCAAAAACAAATAAATCACTTCACTTTAGCGAAGTCAAGAGCATTGTCAATACTGAACCTGCAGCACTGGTTAATTAACAACCTGCCTCACAGAAATGCAAACCAGATTATTATTAATGCAGTTTTACGCCTAATACTGGAATTTTGACATTCCATTGCTAAGACATCAGGAAAACAACTCAAAGGAAAGCATTTTCTGTATCGCCTGGAAGACATCATTTATTGTAATGTGCAGATATCAGCTGCAATGTAAAGCAGCACCGTCCCTCTGTTCACAAACACTTAAGGTAGTATTTACTGGCAGGTCCTTCAGGGAACTCAGATATATGAATGCAAAGGACTATTGCATTAAGTGAAGCTTAACAAAATCATTCAACTCCAGATTAAGGCACCTATCACTGTCTACATGAGTTGGGTGCCTCCCCTCATCTTAGATCTCTTCATTGCAACTTGTAGAGTCAGGATGGCAATTCAGAAAATCCTACAGTCAAAACCATTCACTCAGCATAGCTGTCTAGTGCCATTTGTGATACATCCACAAATGGCAAACTCAACTGGTCCTAAGGAACCTGCCAGCTTTGTTCAACAGCATTTGGAAGCCAGGGAGGACACACTAGGGTCTCTCAAGAAGCAACAGATGCCAACATTTAGACAACTGACTCACAACCTGCACAGCAGCTGTTGAGCTCAGTTGGTGGGGCTGTATGAAGAGCTACAAGTGACCCCAGCGTAGGTCATGCCCTCACTGATGGGCGTTGTCCTGCAGGGTCTGGGCCAGGCAGGCAAAGGCAGGGGATGGTAAGAGGCTTCATTGACACCCCTCGAACTAGCAAGGGTTTGATCCAGGGCCAGGGGCTGTCTAGGAGATCTAGATGTGAGCAACAGGTCCTCTAGGCATGGGGACCAGCCTGTGCTGGCTTAGGCAGGCTGTCACAGGCACCCAGCCTGTGACAAAGCTTAGGGAGGGACTGCATGCCCAGGGCTAAGCTAAAATGGGAAAACCTAAGCCCATGTGCGTGGTTAGGGGTCCCAGACACGGCTGTTCAAAGCCATTAAGACCCACAGATGCCCTGAGGCAACTTATAGATTTCCGTCTTGACCCTCCAGACCACAATGCACAGTTCAGCACTAGCATCTGGGAAGCCCCAACTCAAACACAGAAACCTACATTCAGGTGTCATGATCTGGAACTCGATCACTCCCCAAGGGCAGGGTTCAACTGCCAAAACACTTGCGTCTGCGGCTGCTGGAGATGCCATGGGGTGCTGCTCAAGAGGACCACAGAGCCAGCAGGTATGTGGCATGACTGCAGCCAAAGCCATGTGCCCCTGTCTGTGGCAACAGCTGGGGGCCAGCTGGGACACCATGAGGTACTTCTGATGCCTACATGTAGGTGGTGAATCTCATCTTGGGTATCCTAACTCACTAATTAATTTTAAGAAGTCAGTGGCACATCTCATACAAGAAGAGCACTGCAATAAAAGTTAATTGTCTTACAGAAGAACTTTAAGACAATGACATGCCACAGCTGACAGGCAGATAAGCATGCTTGTGTGAAATGAAGATCTGGCCAAAATAAACCTTTTCAGGACCCCGACAATTACAACAGCTCTTACTGCAAGGCAAACATTAAGTAAAGCAGTCCATAGAACCAGGTTTGGCTAGCAACCTACAACAACAGCACTTGACATTTTGCTTTATACTGACAACGCACCATGGGCAGCTGCTCTTGTAGTAGCAACTGCTATATCTTTGTGTGTACACACATGATACATAATGTAAATGGTATTTTAAATGTAGTCTGCAAAATCAGTCTTACAGCTACATTTGGAAAAATAATGAGAGGTCAATATACATAGACATGAAATAGAATATTGCTCTCTTACAAAAATGAAGAAAACATTGTGAGCCATTAAAATACACTTGCGGATAAGTGAATTGCTACGTCCTACCAAACAAAGAAAGTAGAAAGACATTTTTAGTTCTGATTCGAGTGTATTAGTTCTATTGAAAAGACAAAAAAGGAGAAAACTGAACCTAAACAAAAAAACTGTTTCATGATGGTGTGAAGGAACAGGAGGAAGCAAGGCTCTCATTCAAGTCACATCTACACAGCTGTGGAAAACCTTCCAGAAAATTCGGTAAGGTGGAGCTGTGAGCTCCACTCTCTCCCCCTTCTCCTCAGGGGCCAATATCCCTACAGCCCCGCTGGACGGCCCCAGCTCCAGAGCAGCGGTGACACCACAGAACAGGTGACATCACCCAGGCTCCCAATGCCTCTCTGATGTCACTGTGCATTGCCATGACGACCCCACGCTGTCCCCATGGCCATCTGGCATCTGACAGTCAACCTGTCTAGCCAGGTTTCCCAGTGCTCTCCAGTCCGTCACTGTGAGAAGCAGCAGACCAAGCCAACCTCATCCAACCTCGTCCCCATCGATCCTCATCTGTCCTCATCCGTCCTCCTGGTCCATCCTCCTCCTCCTCGTCTGTCCTTGTTGTCCGTCCTCCTGGTCCATCCTCCTCCTCCTCATCCGTTCTCCTCATCATTGTCTGTCCTCCTCCTCCTCGTCATCCATCCTTGTCCACCCTCATCCAGTTTGACTGCCGTGGCTGAGACAGGTGACTGATCAGGACCTGAAACCTGGGGTGGTTTCAGAGCTTCCCTGCCACAGTGTAGCGCCAATGATGGGCTCCATTGGGTGTGATGGGAGATTCATCACCGGGCTGGAAGCACTTTGGACACCAGGACAAATTCTGTCAGGCTGCTCTTTATGAGAAGCCAGAACCCCAGAGGTGCCAATTCTTGCCCTGTCCCCACCACTTGCAGGAAAAGCAGCATGTGGGGTGCACAGGGCAAATGACCATGTGGGTCTGAGGCAAACATGGGCCAATTAGCCACTAGGTACTCCTCCTGATGAAAAAAAAATCAGGACAGAAAAGCCATAGGTGATGAAAAAGCAACACCTTTCCTTCTTTGCCCTTTTCACTTCAACTAATTGGGTGAGGAAATCCACCCACACACAAAAAAAAAAAAGCAGCTCACAGGTGGGATGGGAAATTGTGGGGACAGGAGACCTTCAGGATGGGAAACTGGGAAACCATCATGGGGCTGAGAATTCATTACTGGGAAACCATCGTCAGGAGGGGAAACCACCATTTAGCGCTGGCCAGGCCAGGCCAGGCCATCACCAGTAGGATGGGAAATCACTGAGATGGGAAGTTGTAGTATGAAAACTAAACCCCTCACATTGCTGTGCTTCCCCCAACAGAGAGGATCCTTCTCCAGCCAATGGCATCGCAGGCACCAGCCATGAGCTTCGCCAGCCCCACCATGGCACCGCTGGTCCCTGCCTCTGTCTCAGGGCTGATGGCATCCTCTCAGCCTGCCCAGTTCCACCCTGTCACACCCCAGATGGGACAGGGCGGTCTCTGGCAGCAGGTGCCGGGGGCCCTGGGGCAGCTGCTGCAGCTCCCGCAAGGGGTGCAGATGTCCCAGGGGGTTCAGCCAGCCCATCTCTCCCAACCTGTGCAGCCAGTTGAGTTCCCCCAAGGGGTGCAGCTGGTCCAGGGGATGCGGCACGTTCAGCTCCCCCAAGGCCTGCTGTTCCAAGAGGGAGTGCAGCTGGTGCACCTGCCCCAGGGGGTGCAGCTTTTCCATGAGGTGCAGCCAGTCCAGCTCCCCCAAGGGGTGCAGCAGGTCCCGCTGGCCCAAGGGGTCCAGGTGCTCCCTGTCCCTGCTGCTTTTGCCCCATCTAACACCTGGGGACAGCAGCTGATGATGGGGACACTGGTGCCACACCAGCCCGTGGCACTAGGGCCGGGGACCGTGGTCCAGGGGCAGCCCCTGTACCCCACGGGCTCCTGCCACCTGCCCGTCCCTGCCTGCCCCAGCCACCCACCACGCCGTGGCCATGTGGCTCAGCGGGTGCAGGGTCCCCCTGTGCCCCACACCCAGCCTGGCAGTGCCCAGAAGCCAGCACAGGCCTCCGGCAAGGACAGGGTGGCCAGGGAGCTTGGCGTTCCCACTGCCAGCCCCCACCAGCCTGCCCTGGCTGCACCTGCCAGCACAACCATGGGGAAGCCTACAGGTGAGTGCTGGGGGCAGCAGAGCCCGCGGGCGGGTGGCCAAGCTGAGGACAGCTGCATCACCTGCCTTGGGGTGGCTCCGTTTGCTTTGTCAGCAGCAGTGGCCACCCAGGCAGCCCTGGAGAGTCCGGGGGATCAGCCCCAGCAGGAACCAGCCACCTGCGCAGAGGCCAGTCTGGAGCCGGCACAGGACATTGTGGCCGTTGCCATGTCCGCTGCGTTTGACACCACGGATTGCGGGAACAGTGTGCCCGATGTCTCCGACAGCCCCGGCTTGGCGGCCTTCCTCAGTGAGCTCCCCGACCTCTCTGAGTACGTGGCAGAGGCGGCTGCGCAAAGCAGTGAGAGCAATGGGGTTGAGGGACAGCGAGGACACCATCCCCGATGTCCCTGACACCACAAACCCACCACCTGCCTCAACAAGCTCCCCAATCTCTCTGAGTACAGGGCAGAGGACACCAGCCACAGAGAGCAAGTGGCGGTGGCGGGGCTGGAAGATGGCGATGTCACTGGCCAGATCCCCAAGTCTCCCACCTTCCTCAGCCAGCTCCTGGACCTCTCCGAGTATGTGGCCAAGGGTGGCTGCCCAAAGGACTGAGTGGTGGCCGTGGGGGTGGGAGACAGCAAGGACACCGTCCCTGACAGCCTTTATTTCCCCAACAGCCTCAGGGAGCTCGATGGGTTCTGGGAGTACGCGGCTGAGAGCACCCAGGACCAGGTGGCACCTGCACCGCTTGGGGACAGCGAGGACAGTGGCCTTACCACCGATGGCCCAGGCATGACCACTGAGGTGCTCAATGAGCTCCCTGACTTGGCCAAGTATGTTGCAGAGGGCAGCTGGCCCATGGAGCCAATGGAGTCGGGGGGAGGGACTGAGGGATGGTGAGGACACCATCCCCGATGTCCTCCACATACCACATTTGACCACCTCCCTCAACAAGCTCCCCTACCTCTTGGTGTACAGGGCAGAGGGCGGCTGCACAGAGGAGCAGGTGGCAGTGGAGATGCTCCTCAAAAGCTACACCACCTTCCCCAATGGCCATGACAGCCTGGCCAGCAGCATCCCTGCCACTGAAGTCCCTCACTTCTGGGAGTACGGGCCGGAGGCCGACTGCCCTGAAGACCACCTGGCAGCTGCCACGCTGGGGGACACCGACCCCTTCTCGGGGGTGGCAGCAGCTTCCCCCTCACTAGCTCCTCAGGAGATGCAGGGCACTGGGGCAACAGACATGGCCCCCTGGCTGCAGATGAGCCCCATGGAGACACCTGAGCAGAGCTCTCCAGAGAATTCCAAGGAGCCTTCAGAGGACTGTCACCTGGCCAGTCCCTGGAGGGACCCCCTGACGGACCCTCTGGAGAGGCCTCTGCTCAGCCCTCTGGCCAGCCCACCGCCTGCCCACCAGCCTCACTGGCCCTCCATGGCCCAACTCATGGAGGAGACGCGGCGCAGGCAGCTCCGGGTGCTGCTCACCCGCTTGCCCCTACCACCGGGCACCATGTCCTGCCGGGTGCTGTCAGGACCGGGAGCTGCAAGGGACATCAATACCAAGCGCCCCATGCCAGCCACAGCTCCCGAGGGCCATGACACCTCTCTGCACTACAACATCCCACCAAAGCGGAGAAGATGACCAGGTGGACCAACCAACATGGGAGACTCTGCCCACCACAACAACAGCGCTGGCCCCAGGCCTGCCAAGCACCAATTCTAACACCTTCACCCGGCGACCCTGCTGGCCCCAACCCTGGAGAAGAAGCAACAATCCTGCCCAGCACCTCGCGCTTACCTAGAGGAACCACCGTCATCTCCCAGCCGGGAACCAACAGCCCTGGGACTGTCACCTCTACCCCATCCTGCTGCTGACAGCCCCACCACCGACATCCCCACCACCTGCTGGAACGGGCGTCCCCACCCATGGATGAGGACGCACCCACGGGGGGACACACTGACTGAACACCGCGGGATCCAATTCCCAGCAGCCAAGCTGGCTGTGGCTGCGCCCATGGCGGCAAACCCACCACAGGGGCTGTGGCAGCAGCTGCCCGGGCCCCTCAGCTGCCGTACCTCCCACCGACTCCCCGCCATCCCTCGGGCACCGGGGCCTCACGGCTGCACCCACCGCACTGAGGAGTAGGAGGACTCGGTGCCCATCACACTGCTCCAGCAGCAGTGCCTGAAGAAAGTGGCCCAGCAGGAGCGGGACCAGAGGCAGAGTCCTGCACCCACCCTCTCCAGCCCCAGCCCCTCCCAGATCCCATTTTCTTGCTTCATTAAACCACTTGGGTGTTGGCTTTGCAGCACCTCTGCCTGTGGTCATTTCTGCGGTGGGAGGGGGTGAACACAGCACCTGCCCACACTGAGTGTGGCTGGCTGGGAACGGACGCGGAGAGAGCATGGGGACAGGACATTGTTCCAGGGAATGGTCACCCAAGGGAGAAACGACGGTGGTTGGCACCAGTGCTGGGATAACAGAGGCCCCAGCACCAGCATCACTACCCCCACTACAAGCGCCACCATCACCGCCCCAGCTCCTGTGTCACAGGCCCTCAGCTGCTGTCATCGAACATTCTCACCCATCCTATGCCAAATGAGGAGAGAGGTCAGAGCTCAAAGTAGAGAATTACATGGGTAAGCATGTGCAGGCTGTGCCCCAGTCCAAATGAGGCATCCCAAATGAGTCTTTACGGGGGAGTTCTGATGCCCTCCATCCGTCAGGTACAATATGACTTCACTAATCACCAACACTCACACTACCCATCAGTGAGTATAGTCCAAACTGGCAAAGCAACTCTCGTTTTGCAGCCTTTGTCCTTAAGGCTTTTGGCCACAACAACAGCCAAGAAAATTTAAAGGTACAGTTAGCCAACATTCCTTCCTTGATCAGCACCTCCTTCTCCATCAGTTCTTTCCATTTCTCTAGTTCCTGGGGAGGACACACCAAGATTTTCCTCAGTCAAAGAGAGAAGAAAGAGCAGTCACAAGTCTGCAGAAAACATGCCATCCATATGTATGGTGCCTACACAGTAACGTGTAGGCCTGCAGATACACAGAATACTGAATTAAGGAACTGTTTTCCTGAACAGGGAGAAAATAGGGATCAACTGAATACAACCACCACTTGTGGCTCCTGTTGATAGCTAGGAAGTGCAAAGAATGAAGAATTAACGCTGTTTCATCAGGGACGCGGGCACTGCGAAGAAGCTGGTATGGTCTCCCACAAGCCTGTGACAAGCTGTGGGACAAGATGCCAAGGCTAGATGGGCATTTGCTAGTGATGACCCTCAGCCGATTGCCCTGGGCTGTGTTGGACTCACTGGTACACACCTGGAATCTTATGGGGGTGAGCCGGGGGCTCCTGAGGTTACAGAGGCCAACAGGGAAACACCAGTGAAATACCGCAAAGGAATTAAGGGATTGCCGATGGCTCACTGTGCTGCTTGTCCAGCCGTCACACATTCTTGGCCCTTGGCAAGTCCAGACCGCTCTGGACAGAACACAGGAGTTGTTAGGGACACATATGGCTTGCATGATTTCAACAATGACAAGTCTGCTTGCTGGCGTGTTCAATAACGGGCCTTTGAACAAGGTAGCAGGCCAGGCTTTTTGTTTAGCTCAGAATCATAGAATCATTTTGTTTGGAAGATACCCTCAGGATCATAGAGTCCAACCATAACCCAACCCTGGAACTAATCTACATCCCTAAGAACTTCATCTCTGCATTTGTTCAACCCCTCCAGGGACGGTGACTCCACCACTGTCCCAGGCAGCCTGTTCCAATGCCCGACAACCCTTTCCAGGAAGAAATTGTTCCTAAGATCCAACCCCAACCTCCCCTGGTGTGACTTGAGGCCGTTTCCTCTTGTCTTTTCACTCACTACTTGCATTTTCCCTCCTTCGTGGTGCTGCCCAGTATGAGCTTGCCCACAACCCCAGCTCTCCAGTTAACAAACTTGGCTGAAGTGCATTCAAATGCAGCCGGGAGATAAGAATAAGAAAAAACAAGAGGCACTTGGAGGACAGAGACATGATGGCAAAACACTCAAAGAGAAAAGGTATTTCAATGCCAGTTTGTCGGTGTTGCCCACACGGAGAAACATACATCCCCCCACAACTGTTTCATTGTCATGGAAAGACCAAAGACTTCAAATGCTTTTGCCTGCCTCCTCAGGATAAATTTTGATGTGTTCCTAAGATAACCGTTATGGAAAACATCCTCTCTGACCTGTTGTTAAGGTCAGGGGCTGATCTTCAGCCTCACCTGAGCCCTATGGCAGGTACCGAGAGACACAGAGAGCTCACTCACTGTTGAAGTCCCCAACATCAGCTTTGCTGCTAAAGCTTCCCATCAGAAGTAGCTCTAACATTTATTTTCTACTTAATCCATTTCTCAGTAAACTGGCCTAGAAAAAGGAAAGGTCTGCTTCTATGAAAATAGTGGCTATATGGGAACATTTATTGACATGTTAACATCACTCTAACAGTATAGACCATTAAAATAATTTTCTCTATGTAAATAAACCCTATGGTGACATCATTACACCTGTGACAGTGTTATGCATATGACAGATTGATGTGGAATTTGCAGAGAGTTTTCTTAAAAAGAGAAAAATCTTCACAGCAAATATACTCATTAAAAGCAATTGATAGAGGCAAGGAAAGAAAGCAAAACTAGAAAATACCCCAGGGAGACACTGACATGAATCCTGCTACTGCTAAAAGGAAGAACAGGGGTTAGAGAGTAAAGTGCTTTATGTGAGTCAAACAAACATAGAGGTAATACATGGAGTAAGGACTAAAAGAAGACGCTCATAAACTTACAGAGCTTACAGATCTTTTTTTCTTTTTATTCCACAGTCACTGGCTTTCTTGCTCATATCTTCTGGTGTCAGGGTCACAAATCATTAAAAAAAAAAAACAGGTAAGATAGTAAGGAGAAAGACACCTGAGGAATCCAGCTTTCTCTGTACTCAAAACAAGCTCCTCCCAGCTGCATCAGCCACGGACCCAGACTGATTCGAGTGTTTTAGTTCTACGGAAAGGACAAAAGAGGAGAAAACCAAACCTAAACAAAAAATCTGTTTCATGATGGTGTGAAGGAACAGGAGGAAGCAAGGCTCTCATTCAAGTCACATCTACACAGCTGTGGAAAACCTTCCAGAAAATTCGGTAAGGTGGAGCTGTGATCTCCACTCTCTCCCGCTTCTCCTCAGGGGCCAATATCCCTACAGCCCCGCTGGACATCCCCAGCTCCAGAGCACTGGTGACACCACAGAACAGGTGACATCACCCAGGCTCCCAATGCCTCTCTGATGTCACTGTGCATTGCCATGACGACCCCACGCCGTCCCCATGGCCATCTGGCATCTGACAGTCAACCTGTCTAGCCAGATTTCCCAGTGCTCTCCAGTCCGTCACTGTGAGAAGCAGCAGACCAAGCCAACCTCATCCAACCTCGTCCCCATCGATCCTCATCTGTCCTCATCCGTCCTCCTGGTCCATCCTCCTCCTCCTTGTCCGTCCTTGTTCTCCGTCCTCCTGGTCCATCCTCCTCCTCCTCATCCGTTCTCCTCATCATTGTCTGTCCTCCTCCTCCTTATCATCCATCCTTGTCCACCCTCATCCAGTTTGACTGCCGTGGCTGAGACAGGTGACTGATCAGGACCTGAAACCTGGGGTGGTTTCAGAGCTTCCCTGCCACAGTGTAGCGCCAATGATGGGCTCCATTGGGTGTGATGGGAGATTCATCACCGGGCTGGAAGCACTTTGGACACCAGGACAAATTCTGTCAGGCTGCTCTTTATGAGAAGCCAGAACCCCAGAGGTGCCAATTCTTGCCCTGTCCCCACCACTTGCAGGAAAAGCAGCATGTGGGGTGCACAGGGCAAATGACCATGTGGGTCTGAGGCAAACATGGGCCAATTAGCCACTAGGTACTCCTCCTGATGAAAAAAAAATCAGGACAGAAAAGCCATAGGTGATGAAAAAGCAACACCTTTCCTTCTTTGCCCTTTTCACTTCAACTAATTGGGTGAGGAAATCCACCCACACACAAAAAAAAAAAAGCAGCTCACAGGTGGGATGGGAAATTGTGGGGACAGGAGACCTTCAGGATGGGAAACTGGGAAACCATCATGGGGCTGAGAATTCATTACTGGGAAACCATCGTCAGGAGGGGAAACCACCATTTAGCGCTGGCCAGGCCAGGCCAGGCCATCACCAGTAGGATGGGAAATCACTGAGATGGGAAGTTGTAGTATGAAAACTAAACCCCTCACATTGCTGTGCTTCCCCCAACAGAGAGGATCCTTCTCCAGCCAATGGCATCGCAGGCACCAGCCATGAGCTTCGCCAGCCCCACCATGGCACCGCTGGTCCCTGCCTCTGTCTCAGGGCTGATGGCATCCTCTCAGCCTGCCCAGTTCCACCCTGTCACACCCCAGATGGGACAGGGCGGTCTCTGGCAGCAGGTGCCGGGGGCCCTGGGGCAGCTGCTGCAGCTCCCGCAGGGGGTGCAGATGTCCCAGGGGGTTCAGCCAGCCCATCTCCCCCAACCTGTGCAGCCAGTTGAGTTCCCCCAAGGGGTGCAGCTGGTCCAGGGGATGCGGCACGTTCAGCTCCCCCAAGGCCTGCTGTTCCAAGAGGGAGTGCAGCTGGTGCACCTGCCCCAGGGGGTGCAGCTTTTCCATGAGGTGCAGCCAGTCCAGCTCCCCCAAGGGGTGCAGCAGGTCCCGCTGGCCCAAGGGGTCCAGGTGCTCCCTGTCCCTGCTGCTTTTGCCCCATCTAACACCTGGGGACAGCAGCTGATGATGGGGACACTGGTGCCACACCAGCCCGTGGCACTAGGGCCGGGGACCGTGGTCCAGGGGCAGCCCCTGTACCCCACGGGCTCCTGCCACCTGCCCGTCCCTGCCTGCCCCAGCCACCCACCACGCCGTGGCCATGTGGCTCAGCGGGTGCAGGGTCCCCCTGTGCCCCACACCCAGCCTGGCAGTGCCCAGAAGCCAGCACAGGCCTCCGGCAAGGACAGGGTGGCCAGGGAGCTTGGCGTTCCCACTGCCAGCCCCCACCAGCCTGCCCTGGCTGCACCTGCCAGCACAACCATGGGGAAGCCTACAGGTGAGTGCTGGGGGCAGCAGAGCCCGCGGGCGGGTGGCCAAGCTGAGGACAGCTGCATCACCTGCCTTGGGGTGGCTCCGTTTGCTTTGTCAGCAGCAGTGGCCACCCAGGCAGCCCTGGAGAGTCCGGGGGATCAGCCCCAGCAGGAACCAGCCACCTGCGCAGAGGCCAGTCTGGAGCCGGCACAGGACATTGTGGCCGTTGCCATGTCCGCTGCGTTTGACACCACGGATTGCGGGAACAGTGTGCCCGATGTCTCCGACAGCCCCGGCTTGGCGGCCTTCCTCAGTGAGCTCCCCGACCTCTCTGAGTACGTGGCAGAGGCGGCTGCGCAAAGCAGTGAGAGCAATGGGGTTGAGGGACAGCGAGGACACCATCCCCGATGTCCCTGACACCACAAACCCACCACCTGCCTCAACAAGCTCCCCAATCTCTCTGAGTACAGGGCAGAGGACACCAGCCACAGAGAGCAAGTGGCGGTGGCGGGGCTGGAAGATGGCGATGTCACTGGCCAGATCCCCAAGTCTCCCACCTTCCTCAGCCAGCTCCTGGACCTCTCCGAGTATGTGGCCAAGGGTGGCTGCCCAAAGGACTGAGTGGTGGCCGTGGGGGTGGGAGACAGCAAGGACACCGTCCCTGACAGCCTTTATTTCCCCAACAGCCTCAGGGAGCTCGATGGGTTCTGGGAGTACGCGGCTGAGAGCACCCAGGACCAGGTGGCACCTGCACCGCTTGGGGACAGCGAGGACAGTGGCCTTACCACCGATGGCCCAGGCATGACCACTGAGGTGCTCAATGAGCTCCCTGACTTGGCCAAGTATGTTGCAGAGGGCAGCTGGCCCATGGAGCCAATGGAGTCGGGGGGAGGGACTGAGGGATGGTGAGGACACCATCCCCGATGTCCTCCACATACCACATTTGACCACCTCCCTCAACAAGCTCCCCTACCTCTTGGTGTACAGGGCAGAGGGCGGCTGCACAGAGGAGCAGGTGGCAGTGGAGATGCTCCTCAAAAGCTACACCACCTTCCCCAATGGCCATGACAGCCTGGCCAGCAGCATCCCTGCCACTGAAGTCCCTCACTTCTGGGAGTACGGGCCGGAGGCCGACTGCCCTGAAGACCACCTGGCAGCTGCCACGCTGGGGGACACCGACCCCTTCTCGGGGGTGGCAGCAGCTTCCCCCTCACTAGCTCCTCAGGAGATGCAGGGCACTGGGGCAACAGACATGGCCCCCTGGCTGCAGATGAGCCCCATGGAGACACCTGAGCAGAGCTCTCCAGAGAATTCCAAGGAGCCTTCAGAGGACTGTCACCTGGCCAGTCCCTGGAGGGACCCCCTGACGGACCCTCTGGAGAGGCCTCTGCTCAGCCCTCTGGCCAGCCCACCGCCTGCCCACCAGCCTCACTGGCCCTCCATGGCCCAACTCATGGAGGAGACGCGGCGCAGGCAGCTCCGGGTGCTGCTCACCCGCTTGCCCCTACCACCGGGCACCATGTCCTGCCGGGTGCTGTCAGGACCGGGAGCTGCAAGGGACATCAATACCAAGCGCCCCATGCCAGCCACAGCTCCCGAGGGCCATGACACCTCTCTGCACTACAACATCCCACCAAAGCGGAGAAGATGACCAGGTGGACCAACCAACATGGGAGACTCTGCCCACCACAACAACAGCGCTGGCCCCAGGCCTGCCAAGCACCAATTCTAACACCTTCACCCGGCGACCCTGCTGGCCCCAACCCTGGAGAAGAAGCAACAATCCTGCCCAGCACCTCGCGCTTACCTAGAGGAACCACCGTCATCTCCCAGCCGGGAACCAACAGCCCTGGGACTGTCACCTCTACCCCATCCTGCTGCTGACAGCCCCACCACCGACATCCCCACCACCTGCTGGAACGGGCGTCCCCACCCATGGATGAGGACGCACCCACGGGGGGACACACTGACTGAACACCGCGGGATCCAATTCCCAGCAGCCAAGCTGGCTGTGGCTGCGCCCATGGCGGCAAACCCACCACAGGGGCTGTGGCAGCAGCTGCCCGGGCCCCTCAGCTGCCGTACCTCCCACCGACTCCCCGCCATCCCTCGGGCACCGGGGCCTCACGGCTGCACCCACCGCACTGAGGAGTAGGAGGACTCGGTGCCCATCACACTGCTCCAGCAGCAGTGCCTGAAGAAAGTGGCCCAGCAGGAGCGGGACCAGAGGCAGAGTCCTGCACCCACCCTCTCCAGCCCCAGCCCCTCCCAGATCCCATTTTCTTGCTTCATTAAACCACTTGGGTGTTGGCTTTGCAGCACCTCTGCCTGTGGTCATTTCTGCGGTGGGAGGGGGTGAACACAGCACCTGCCCACACTGAGTGTGGCTGGCTGGGAACGGACGCGGAGAGAGCATGGGGACAGGACATTGTTCCAGGGAATGGTCACCCAAGGGAGAAACGACGGTGGTTGGCACCAGTGCTGGGATAACAGAGGCCCCAGCACCAGCATCACTACCCCCACTACAAGCGCCACCATCACCGCCCCAGCTCCTGTGTCACAGGCCCTCAGCTGCTGTCATCGAACATTCTCACCCATCCTATGCCAAATGAGGAGAGAGGTCAGAGCTCAAAGTAGAGAATTACATGGGTAAGCATGTGCAGGCTGTGCCCCAGTCCAAATGAGGCATCCCAAATGAGTCTTTACGGGGGAGTTCTGATGCCCTCCATCCGTCAGGTACAATATGACTTCACTAATCACCAACACTCACACTACCCATCAGTGAGTATAGTCCAAACTGGCAAAGCAACTCTCGTTTTGCAGCCTTTGTCCTTAAGGCTTTTGGCCACAACAACAGCCAAGAAAATTTAAAGGTACAGTTAGCCAACATTCCTTCCTTGATCAGCACCTCCTTCTCCATCAGTTCTTTCCATTTCTCTAGTTCCTGGGGAGGACACACCAAGATTTTCCTCAGTCAAAGAGAGAAGAAAGAGCAGTCACAAGTCTGCAGAAAACATGCCATCCATATGTATGGTGCCTACACAGTAACGTGTAGGCCTGCAGATACACAGAATACTGAATTAAGGAACTGTTTTCCTGAACAGGGAGAAAATAGGGATCAACTGAATACAACCACCACTTGTGGCTCCTGTTGATAGCTAGGAAGTGCAAAGAATGAAGAATTAACGCTGTTTCATCAGGGACGCGGGCACTGCGAAGAAGCTGGTATGGTCTCCCACAAGCCTGTGACAAGCTGTGGGACAAGATGCCAAGGCTAGATGGGCATTTGCTAGTGATGACCCTCAGCCGATTGCCCTGGGCTGTGTTGGACTCACTGGTACACACCTGGAATCTTATGGGGGTGAGCCGGGGGCTCCTGAGGTTACAGAGGCCAACAGGGAAACACCAGTGAAATACCGCAAAGGAATTAAGGGATTGCCGATGGCTCACTGTGCTGCTTGTCCAGCCGTCACACATTCTTGGCCCTTGGCAAGTCCAGACCGCTCTGGACAGAACACAGGAGTTGTTAGGGACACATATGGCTTGCATGATTTCAACAATGACAAGTCTGCTTGCTGGCGTGTTCAATAACGGGCCTTTGAACAAGGTAGCAGGCCAGGCTTTTTGTTTAGCTCAGAATCATAGAATCATTTTGTTTGGAAGATACCCTCAGGATCATAGAGTCCAACCATAACCCAACCCTGGAACTAATCTACATCCCTAAGAACTTCATCTCTGCATTTGTTCAACCCCTCCAGGGACGGTGACTCCACCACTGTCCCAGGCAGCCTGTTCCAATGCCCGACAACCCTTTCCAGGAAGAAATTGTTCCTAAGATCCAACCCCAACCTCCCCTGGTGTGACTTGAGGCCGTTTCCTCTTGTCTTTTCACTCACTACTTGCATTTTCCCTCCTTCGTGGTGCTGCCCAGTATGAGCTTGCCCACAACCCCAGCTCTCCAGTTAACAAACTTGGCTGAAGTGCATTCAAATGCAGCCGGGAGATAAGAATAAGAAAAAACAAGAGGCACTTGGAGGACAGAGACATGATGGCAAAACACTCAAAGAGAAAAGGTATTTCAATGCCAGTTTGTCGGTGTTGCCCACACGGAGAAACATACATCCCCCCACAACTGTTTCATTGTCATGGAAAGACCAAAGACTTCAAATGCTTTTGCCTGCCTCCTCAGGATAAATTTTGATGTGTTCCTAAGATAACCGTTATGGAAAACATCCTCTCTGACCTGTTGTTAAGGTCAGGGGCTGATCTTCAGCCTCACCTGAGCCCTATGGCAGGTACCGAGAGACACAGAGAGCTCACTCACTGTTGAAGTCCCCAACATCAGCTTTGCTGCTAAAGCTTCCCATCAGAAGTAGCTCTAACATTTATTTTCTACTTAATCCATTTCTCAGTAAACTGGCCTAGAAAAAGGAAAGGTCTGCTTCTATGAAAATAGTGGCTATATGGGAACATTTATTGACATGTTAACATCACTCTAACAGTATAGACCATTAAAATAATTTTCTCTATGTAAATAAACCCTATGGTGACATCATTACACCTGTGACAGTGTTATGCATATGACAGATTGATGTGGAATTTGCAGAGAGTTTTCTTAAAAAGAGAAAAATCTTCACAGCAAATATACTCATTAAAAGCAATTGATAGAGGCAAGGAAAGAAAGCAAAACTAGAAAATACCCCAGGGAGACACTGACATGAATCCTGCTACTGCTAAAAGGAAGAACAGGGGTTAGAGAGTAAAGTGCTTTATGTGAGTCAAACAAACATAGAGGTAATACATGGAGTAAGGACTAAAAGAAGACGCTCATAAACTTACAGAGCTTACAGATCTTTTTTTCTTTTTATTCCACAGTCACTGGCTTTCTTGCTCATATCTTCTGGTGTCAGGGTCACAAATCATTAAAAAAAAAAAACAGGTAAGATAGTAAGGAGAAAGACACCTGAGGAATCCAGCTTTCTCTGTACTCAAAACAAGCTCCTCCCAGCTGCATCAGCCACGGCCCCAGACTGATTCGAGTGTTTTAGTTCTACGGAAAGGACAAAAGAGGAGAAAACCAAACCTAAACAAAAAATCTGTTTCATGATGGTGTGAAGGAACAGGAGGAAGCAAGGCTCTCATTCAAGTCACATCTACACAGCTGTGGAAAACCTTCCAGAAAATTCGGTAAGGTGGAGCTGTGATCTCCACTCTCTCCCGCTTCTCCTCAGGGGCCAATATCCCTACAGCCCCGCTGGACATCCCCAGCTCCAGAGCAGCGGTGACACCACAGAACAGGTGACATCACCCAGGCTCCCAATGCCTCTCTGATGTCACTGTGTGTTGCCATGACGACCCCACGCCGTCCCCATGGCCATCTGGCATCTGACAGTCAACCTGTCTAGCCAGATTTCCCAGTGCTCTCCAGTCCGTCACTGTGAGAAGCAGCAGACCAAGCCAACCTCATCCAACCTCGTCCCCATCGATCCTCATCTGTCCTCATCCGTCCTCCTGGTCCATCCTCCTCCTCCTTGTCCGTCCTTGTTCTCCGTCCTCCTGGTCCATCCTCCTCCTCCTCATCCGTTCTCCTCATCATTGTCTGTCCTCCTCCTCCTCGTCATCCATCCTTGTCCACCCTCATCCAGTTTGACTGCCGTGGCTGAGACAGGTGACTGATCAGGACCTGAAACCTGGGGTGGTTTCAGAGCTTCCCTGCCACAGTGTAGCGCCAATGATGGGCTCCATTGGGTGTGATGGGAGATTCATCACCGGGCTGGAAGCACTTTGGACACCAGGACAAATTCTGTCAGGCTGCTCTTTATGAGAAGCCAGAACACCAGAGGTGCCAATTCTTGCCCTGTCCCCACCACTTGCAGGAAAAGCAGCATGTGGGGTGCACAGGGCAAATGACCATGTGGGTCTGAGGCAAACACGGGCCAATTAGCCACTAGGTACTCCTCCTGATGAAAAAAAAAATCAGGACAGAAAAGCCATAGGTGATGAAAAAGCAACACCTTTCCTTCTTAGCCCTTTTCACTTCAACTAATTGGGTGAGGAAATCCACCCACGCAAAAAAAAAAAAAAAAAAAAGCAGCTCACAGGTGGGATGGGAAATTGTGGGGACAGGAGACCTTCAGGATGGGAAACTGGGAAACCATCATGAGGCTGAGAATTCATTACTGGGAAACCATCGTCAGGAGGGGAAACCACCATTTAGCGCTGGCCAGGCCAGGCCAGGCCATCACCAGTAGGATGGGAAATCACTGAGATGGGAAGTTGTAGTATGAAAACTAAACCCCTCACATTGCTGTGCTTCCCCCAACAGAGAGGATCCTTCTCCAGCCAATGGCATCGCAGGCACCAGCCATGAGCTTCGCCAGCCCCACCATGGCACCGCTGGTCCCTGCCTCTGTCTCAGGGCTGATGGTATCCTCTCAGCCTGCCCAGTTCCACCCTGTCACACCCCAGATGGGACAGGGCGGTCTCTGGCAGCAGGTGCCGGGGGCCCTGGGGCAGCTGCTGCAGCTCCCGCAGGGGGTGCAGATGTCCCAGGGGGTTCAGCCAGCCCATCTCCCCCAACCTGTGCAGCCAGTTGAGTTCCCCCAAGGGGTGCAGCTGGTCCAGGGGATGCGGCACGTTCAGCTCCCCCAAGGCCTGCTGTTCCAAGAGGGAGTGCAGCTGGTGCACCTGCCCCAGGGGGTGCAGCTTTTCCATGAGGTGCAGCCAGTCCAGCTCCCCCAAGGGGTGCAGCAGGTCCCGCTGGCCCAAGGGGTCCAGGTGCTCCCTGTCCCTGCTGCTTTTGCCCCATCTAACACCTGGGGACAGCAGCTGATGATGGGGACACTGGTGCCACACCAGCCCGTGGCACTAGGGCCGGGGACCGTGGTCCAGGGGCAGCCCCTGTACCCCACGGGCTCCTGCCACCTGCCCGTCCCTGCCTGCCCCAGCCACCCACCACGCCGTGGCCATGTGGCTCAGCGGGTGCAGGGTCCCCCTGTGCCCCACACCCAGCCTGGCAGTGCCCAGAAGCCAGCACAGGCCTCCGGCAAGGACAGGGTGGCCAGGGAGCTTGGCGTTCCCACTGCCAGCCCCCACCAGCCTGCCCTGGCTGCACCTGCCAGCACAACCATGGGGAAGCCTACAGGTGAGTGCTGGGGGCAGCAGAGCCCGCGGGCGGGTGGCCAAGCTGAGGACAGCTGCATCACCTGCCTTGGGGTGGCTCCGTTTGCTTTGTCAGCAGCAGTGGCCACCCAGGCAGCCCTGGAGAGTCCGGGGGATCAGCCCCAGCAGGAACCAGCCACCTGCGCAGAGGCCAGTCTGGAGCCGGCACAGGACATTGTGGCCGTTGCCATGTCCGCTGCGTTTGACACCACGGATTGCGGGAACAGTGTGCCCGATGTCTCCGACAGCCCCGGCTTGGCGGCCTTCCTCAGTGAGCTCCCCGACCTCTCTGAGTACGTGGCAGAGGCGGCTGCGCAAAGCAGTGAGAGCAATGGGGTTGAGGGACAGCGAGGACACCATCCCCGATGTCCCTGACACCACAAACCCACCACCTGCCTCAACAAGCTCCCCAATCTCTCTGAGTACAGGGCAGAGGACACCAGCCACAGAGAGCAAGTGGCGGTGGCGGGGCTGGAAGATGGCGATGTCACTGGCCAGATCCCCAAGTCTCCCACCTTCCTCAGCCAGCTCCTGGACCTCTCCGAGTATGTGGCCAAGGGTGGCTGCCCAAAGGACTGAGTGGTGGCCGTGGGGGTGGGAGACAGCAAGGACACCGTCCCTGACAGCCTTTATTTCCCCAACAGCCTCAGGGAGCTCGATGGGTTCTGGGAGTACGCGGCTGAGAGCACCCAGGACCAGGTGGCACCTGCACCGCTTGGGGACAGCGAGGACAGTGGCCTTACCACCGATGGCCCAGGCATGACCACTGAGGTGCTCAATGAGCTCCCTGACTTGGCCAAGTATGTTGCAGAGGGCAGCTGGCCCATGGAGCCAATGGAGTCGGGGGGAGGGACTGAGGGATGGTGAGGACACCATCCCCGATGTCCTCCACATACCACATTTGACCACCTCCCTCAACAAGCTCCCCTACCTCTTGGTGTACAGGGCAGAGGGCGGCTGCACAGAGGAGCAGGTGGCAGTGGAGATGCTCCTCAAAAGCTACACCACCTTCCCCAATGGCCATGACAGCCTGGCCAGCAGCATCCCTGCCACTGAAGTCCCTCACTTCTGGGAGTACGGGCCGGAGGCCGACTGCCCTGAAGACCACCTGGCAGCTGCCACGCTGGGGGACACCGACCCCTTCTCGGGGGTGGCAGCAGCTTCCCCCTCACTAGCTCCTCAGGAGATGCAGGGCACTGGGGCAACAGACATGGCCCCCTGGCTGCAGATGAGCCCCATGGAGACACCTGAGCAGAGCTCTCCAGAGAATTCCAAGGAGCCTTCAGAGGACTGTCACCTGGCCAGTCCCTGGAGGGACCCCCTGACGGACCCTCTGGAGAGGCCTCTGCTCAGCCCTCTGGCCAGCCCACCGCCTGCCCACCAGCCTCACTGGCCCTCCATGGCCCAACTCATGGAGGAGACGCGGCGCAGGCAGCTCCGGGTGCTGCTCACCCGCTTGCCCCTACCACCGGGCACCATGTCCTGCCGGGTGCTGTCAGGACCGGGAGCTGCAAGGGACATCAATACCAAGCGCCCCATGCCAGCCACAGCTCCCGAGGGCCATGACACCTCTCTGCACTACAACATCCCACCAAAGCGGAGAAGATGACCAGGTGGACCAACCAACATGGGAGACTCTGCCCACCACAACAACAGCGCTGGCCCCAGGCCTGCCAAGCACCAATTCTAACACCTTCACCCGGCGACCCTGCTGGCCCCAACCCTGGAGAAGAAGCAACAATCCTGCCCAGCACCTCGCGCTTACCTAGAGGAACCACCGTCATCTCCCAGCCGGGAACCAACAGCCCTGGGACTGTCACCTCTACCCCATCCTGCTGCTGACAGCCCCACCACCGACATCCCCACCACCTGCTGGAACGGGCGTCCCCACCCATGGATGAGGACGCACCCACGGGGGGACACACTGACTGAACACCGCGGGATCCAATTCCCAGCAGCCAAGCTGGCTGTGGCTGCGCCCATGGCGGCAAACCCACCACAGGGGCTGTGGCAGCAGCTGCCCGGGCCCCTCAGCTGCCGTACCTCCCACCGACTCCCCGCCATCCCTCGGGCACCGGGGCCTCACGGCTGCACCCACCGCACTGAGGAGTAGGAGGACTCGGTGCCCATCACACTGCTCCAGCAGCAGTGCCTGAAGAAAGTGGCCCAGCAGGAGCGGGACCAGAGGCAGAGTCCTGCACCCACCCTCTCCAGCCCCAGCCCCTCCCAGATCCCATTTTCTTGCTTCATTAAACCACTTGGGTGTTGGCTTTGCAGCACCTCTGCCTGTGGTCATTTCTGCGGTGGGAGGGGGTGAACACAGCACCTGCCCACACTGAGTGTGGCTGGCTGGGAACGGACGCGGAGAGAGCATGGGGACAGGACATTGTTCCAGGGAATGGTCACCCAAGGGAGAAACGACGGTGGTTGGCACCAGTGCTGGGATAACAGAGGCCCCAGCACCAGCATCACTACCCCCACTACAAGCGCCACCATCACCGCCCCAGCTCCTGTGTCACAGGCCCTCAGCTGCTGTCATCGAACATTCTCACCCATCCTATGCCAAATGAGGAGAGAGGTCAGAGCTCAAAGTAGAGAATTACATGGGTAAGCATGTGCAGGCTGTGCCCCAGTCCAAATGAGGCATCCCAAATGAGTCTTTACGGGGGAGTTCTGATGCCCTCCATCCGTCAGGTACAATATGACTTCACTAATCACCAACACTCACACTACCCATCAGTGAGTATAGTCCAAACTGGCAAAGCAACTCTCGTTTTGCAGCCTTTGTCCTTAAGGCTTTTGGCCACAACAACAGCCAAGAAAATTTAAAGGTACAGTTAGCCAACATTCCTTCCTTGATCAGCACCTCCTCCTCCATCAGTTCTTTCCATTTCTCTAGTTCCTGGGGAGGACACACCAAGATTTTCCTCAGTCAAAGAGAGAAGAAAGAGCAGTCACAAGTCTGCAGAAAACATGCCATCCATATGTATGGTGCCTACACAGTAACGTGTAGGCCTGCAGATACACAGAATACTGAATTAAGGAACTGTTTTCCTGAACAGGGAGAAAATAGGGATCAACTGAATACAACCACCACTTGTGGCTCCTGTTGATAGCTAGGAAGTGCAAAGAATGAAGAATTAACGCTGTTTCATCAGGGACGCGGGCACTGCGAAGAAGCTGGTATGGTCTCCCACAAGCCTGTGACAAGCTGTGGGACAAGATGCCAAGGCTAGATGGGCATTTGCTAGTGATGACCCTCAGCCGATTGCCCTGGGCTGTGTTGGACTCACTGGTACACACCTGGAATCTTATGGGGGTGAGCCGGGGGCTCCTGAGGTTACAGAGGCCAACAGGGAAACACCAGTGAAATACCGCAAAGGAATTAAGGGATTGCCGATGGCTCACTGTGCTGCTTGTCCAGCCGTCACACATTCTTGGCCCTTGGCAAGTCCAGACCGCTCTGGACAGAACACAGGAGTTGTTAGGGACACATATGGCTTGCATGATTTCAACAATGACAAGTCTGCTTGCTGGCGTGTTCAATAACGGGCCTTTGAACAAGGTAGCAGGCCAGGCTTTTTGTTTAGCTCAGAATCATAGAATCATTTTGTTTGGAAGATACCCTCAGGATCATAGAGTCCAACCATAACCCAACCCTGGAACTAATCTACATCCCTAAGAACTTCATCTCTGCATTTGTTCAACCCCTCCAGGGACGGTGACTCCACCACTGTCCCAGGCAGCCTGTTCCAATGCCCGACAACCCTTTCCAGGAAGAAATTGTTCCTAAGATCCAACCCCAACCTCCCCTGGTGTGACTTGAGGCCGTTTCCTCTTGTCTTTTCACTCACTACTTGCATTTTCCCTCCTTCGTGGTGCTGCCCAGTATGAGCTTGCCCACAACCCCAGCTCTCCAGTTAACAAACTTGGCTGAAGTGCATTCAAATGCAGCCGGGAGATAAGAATAAGAAAAAACAAGAGGCACTTGGAGGACAGAGACATGATGGCAAAACACTCAAAGAGAAAAGGTATTTCAATGCCAGTTTGTCGGTGTTGCCCACACGGAGAAACATACATCCCCCCACAACTGTTTCATTGTCATGGAAAGACCAAAGACTTCAAATGCTTTTGCCTGCCTCCTCAGGATAAATTTTGATGTGTTCCTAAGATAACCGTTATGGAAAACATCCTCTCTGACCTGTTGTTAAGGTCAGGGGCTGATCTTCAGCCTCACCTGAGCCCTATGGCAGGTACCGAGAGACACAGAGAGCTCACTCACTGTTGAAGTCCCCAACATCAGCTTTGCTGCTAAAGCTTCCCATCAGAAGTAGCTCTAACATTTATTTTCTACTTAATCCATTTCTCAGTAAACTGGCCTAGAAAAAGGAAAGGTCTGCTTCTATGAAAATAGTGGCTATATGGGAACATTTATTGACATGTTAACATCACTCTAACAGTATAGACCATTAAAATAATTTTCTCTATGTAAATAAACCCTATGGTGACATCATTACACCTGTGACAGTGTTATGCATATGACAGATTGATGTGGAATTTGCAGAGAGTTTTCTTAAAAAGAGAAAAATCTTCACAGCAAATATACTCATTAAAAGCAATTGATAGAGGCAAGGAAAGAAAGCAAAACTAGAAAATACCCCAGGGAGACACTGACATGAATCCTGCTACTGCTAAAAGGAAGAACAGGGGTTAGAGAGTAAAGTGCTTTATGTGAGTCAAACAAACATAGAGGTAATACATGGAGTAAGGACTAAAAGAAGACGCTCATAAACTTACAGAGCTTACAGATCTTTTTTTCTTTTTATTCCACAGTCACTGGCTTTCTTGCTCATATCTTCTGGTGTCAGGGTCACAAATCATTAAAAAAAAAAAACAGGTAAGATAGTAAGGAGAAAGACACCTGAGGAATCCAGCTTTCTCTGTACTCAAAACAAGCTCCTCCCAGCTGCATCAGCCACGGCCCCAGACTGATTCGAGTGTTTTAGTTCTACGGAAAGGACAAAAGAGGAGAAAACCAAACCTAAACAAAAAATCTGTTTCATGATGGTGTGAAGGAACAGGAGGAAGCAAGGCTCTCATTCAAGTCACATCTACACAGCTGTGGAAAACCTTCCAGAAAATTCGGTAAGGTGGAGCTGTGATCTCCACTCTCTCCCGCTTCTCCTCAGGGGCCAATATCCCTACAGCCCCGCTGGACATCCCCAGCTCCAGAGCAGCGGTGACACCACAGAACAGGTGACATCACCCAGGCTCCCAATGCCTCTCTGATGTCACTGTGTGTTGCCATGACGACCCCACGCCGTCCCCATGGCCATCTGGCATCTGACAGTCAACCTGTCTAGCCAGATTTCCCAGTGCTCTCCAGTCCGTCACTGTGAGAAGCAGCAGACCAAGCCAACCTCATCCAACCTCGTCCCCATCGATCCTCATCTGTCCTCATCCGTCCTCCTGGTCCATCCTCCTCCTCCTTGTCCGTCCTTGTTCTCCGTCCTCCTGGTCCATCCTCCTCCTCCTCATCCGTTCTCCTCATCATTGTCTGTCCTCCTCCTCCTCGTCATCCATCCTTGTCCACCCTCATCCAGTTTGACTGCCGTGGCTGAGACAGGTGACTGATCAGGACCTGAAACCTGGGGTGGTTTCAGAGCTTCCCTGCCACAGTGTAGCGCCAATGATGGGCTCCATTGGGTGTGATGGGAGATTCATCACCGGGCTGGAAGCACTTTGGACACCAGGACAAATTCTGTCAGGCTGCTCTTTATGAGAAGCCAGAACACCAGAGGTGCCAATTCTTGCCCTGTCCCCACCACTTGCAGGAAAAGCAGCATGTGGGGTGCACAGGGCAAATGACCATGTGGGTCTGAGGCAAACACGGGCCAATTAGCCACTAGGTACTCCTCCTGATGAAAAAAAAAATCAGGACAGAAAAGCCATAGGTGATGAAAAAGCAACACCTTTCCTTCTTAGCCCTTTTCACTTCAACTAATTGGGTGAGGAAATCCACCCACGCAAAAAAAAAAAAAAAAAAAAGCAGCTCACAGGTGGGATGGGAAATTGTGGGGACAGGAGACCTTCAGGATGGGAAACTGGGAAACCATCATGAGGCTGAGAATTCATTACTGGGAAACCATCGTCAGGAGGGGAAACCACCATTTAGCGCTGGCCAGGCCAGGCCAGGCCATCACCAGTAGGATGGGAAATCACTGAGATGGGAAGTTGTAGTATGAAAACTAAACCCCTCACATTGCTGTGCTTCCCCCAACAGAGAGGATCCTTCTCCAGCCAATGGCATCGCAGGCACCAGCCATGAGCTTCGCCAGCCCCACCATGGCACCGCTGGTCCCTGCCTCTGTCTCAGGGCTGATGGTATCCTCTCAGCCTGCCCAGTTCCACCCTGTCACACCCCAGATGGGACAGGGCGGTCTCTGGCAGCAGGTGCCGGGGGCCCTGGGGCAGCTGCTGCAGCTCCCGCAGGGGGTGCAGATGTCCCAGGGGGTTCAGCCAGCCCATCTCCCCCAACCTGTGCAGCCAGTTGAGTTCCCCCAAGGGGTGCAGCTGGTCCAGGGGATGCGGCACGTTCAGCTCCCCCAAGGCCTGCTGTTCCAAGAGGGAGTGCAGCTGGTGCACCTGCCCCAGGGGGTGCAGCTTTTCCATGAGGTGCAGCCAGTCCAGCTCCCCCAAGGGGTGCAGCAGGTCCCGCTGGCCCAAGGGGTCCAGGTGCTCCCTGTCCCTGCTGCTTTTGCCCCATCTAACACCTGGGGACAGCAGCTGATGATGGGGACACTGGTGCCACACCAGCCCGTGGCACTAGGGCCGGGGACCGTGGTCCAGGGGCAGCCCCTGTACCCCACGGGCTCCTGCCACCTGCCCGTCCCTGCCTGCCCCAGCCACCCACCACGCCGTGGCCATGTGGCTCAGCGGGTGCAGGGTCCCCCTGTGCCCCACACCCAGCCTGGCAGTGCCCAGAAGCCAGCACAGGCCTCCGGCAAGGACAGGGTGGCCAGGGAGCTTGGCGTTCCCACTGCCAGCCCCCACCAGCCTGCCCTGGCTGCACCTGCCAGCACAACCATGGGGAAGCCTACAGGTGAGTGCTGGGGGCAGCAGAGCCCGCGGGCGGGTGGCCAAGCTGAGGACAGCTGCATCACCTGCCTTGGGGTGGCTCCGTTTGCTTTGTCAGCAGCAGTGGCCACCCAGGCAGCCCTGGAGAGTCCGGGGGATCAGCCCCAGCAGGAACCAGCCACCTGCGCAGAGGCCAGTCTGGAGCCGGCACAGGACATTGTGGCCGTTGCCATGTCCGCTGCGTTTGACACCACGGATTGCGGGAACAGTGTGCCCGATGTCTCCGACAGCCCCGGCTTGGCGGCCTTCCTCAGTGAGCTCCCCGACCTCTCTGAGTACGTGGCAGAGGCGGCTGCGCAAAGCAGTGAGAGCAATGGGGTTGAGGGACAGCGAGGACACCATCCCCGATGTCCCTGACACCACAAACCCACCACCTGCCTCAACAAGCTCCCCAATCTCTCTGAGTACAGGGCAGAGGACACCAGCCACAGAGAGCAAGTGGCGGTGGCGGGGCTGGAAGATGGCGATGTCACTGGCCAGATCCCCAAGTCTCCCACCTTCCTCAGCCAGCTCCTGGACCTCTCCGAGTATGTGGCCAAGGGTGGCTGCCCAAAGGACTGAGTGGTGGCCGTGGGGGTGGGAGACAGCAAGGACACCGTCCCTGACAGCCTTTATTTCCCCAACAGCCTCAGGGAGCTCGATGGGTTCTGGGAGTACGCGGCTGAGAGCACCCAGGACCAGGTGGCACCTGCACCGCTTGGGGACAGCGAGGACAGTGGCCTTACCACCGATGGCCCAGGCATGACCACTGAGGTGCTCAATGAGCTCCCTGACTTGGCCAAGTATGTTGCAGAGGGCAGCTGGCCCATGGAGCCAATGGAGTCGGGGGGAGGGACTGAGGGATGGTGAGGACACCATCCCCGATGTCCTCCACATACCACATTTGACCACCTCCCTCAACAAGCTCCCCTACCTCTTGGTGTACAGGGCAGAGGGCGGCTGCACAGAGGAGCAGGTGGCAGTGGAGATGCTCCTCAAAAGCTACACCACCTTCCCCAATGGCCATGACAGCCTGGCCAGCAGCATCCCTGCCACTGAAGTCCCTCACTTCTGGGAGTACGGGCCGGAGGCCGACTGCCCTGAAGACCACCTGGCAGCTGCCACGCTGGGGGACACCGACCCCTTCTCGGGGGTGGCAGCAGCTTCCCCCTCACTAGCTCCTCAGGAGATGCAGGGCACTGGGGCAACAGACATGGCCCCCTGGCTGCAGATGAGCCCCATGGAGACACCTGAGCAGAGCTCTCCAGAGAATTCCAAGGAGCCTTCAGAGGACTGTCACCTGGCCAGTCCCTGGAGGGACCCCCTGACGGACCCTCTGGAGAGGCCTCTGCTCAGCCCTCTGGCCAGCCCACCGCCTGCCCACCAGCCTCACTGGCCCTCCATGGCCCAACTCATGGAGGAGACGCGGCGCAGGCAGCTCCGGGTGCTGCTCACCCGCTTGCCCCTACCACCGGGCACCATGTCCTGCCGGGTGCTGTCAGGACCGGGAGCTGCAAGGGACATCAATACCAAGCGCCCCATGCCAGCCACAGCTCCCGAGGGCCATGACACCTCTCTGCACTACAACATCCCACCAAAGCGGAGAAGATGACCAGGTGGACCAACCAACATGGGAGACTCTGCCCACCACAACAACAGCGCTGGCCCCAGGCCTGCCAAGCACCAATTCTAACACCTTCACCCGGCGACCCTGCTGGCCCCAACCCTGGAGAAGAAGCAACAATCCTGCCCAGCACCTCGCGCTTACCTAGAGGAACCACCGTCATCTCCCAGCCGGGAACCAACAGCCCTGGGACTGTCACCTCTACCCCATCCTGCTGCTGACAGCCCCACCACCGACATCCCCACCACCTGCTGGAACGGGCGTCCCCACCCATGGATGAGGACGCACCCACGGGGGGACACACTGACTGAACACCGCGGGATCCAATTCCCAGCAGCCAAGCTGGCTGTGGCTGCGCCCATGGCGGCAAACCCACCACAGGGGCTGTGGCAGCAGCTGCCCGGGCCCCTCAGCTGCCGTACCTCCCACCGACTCCCCGCCATCCCTCGGGCACCGGGGCCTCACGGCTGCACCCACCGCACTGAGGAGTAGGAGGACTCGGTGCCCATCACACTGCTCCAGCAGCAGTGCCTGAAGAAAGTGGCCCAGCAGGAGCGGGACCAGAGGCAGAGTCCTGCACCCACCCTCTCCAGCCCCAGCCCCTCCCAGATCCCATTTTCTTGCTTCATTAAACCACTTGGGTGTTGGCTTTGCAGCACCTCTGCCTGTGGTCATTTCTGCGGTGGGAGGGGGTGAACACAGCACCTGCCCACACTGAGTGTGGCTGGCTGGGAACGGACGCGGAGAGAGCATGGGGACAGGACATTGTTCCAGGGAATGGTCACCCAAGGGAGAAACGACGGTGGTTGGCACCAGTGCTGGGATAACAGAGGCCCCAGCACCAGCATCACTACCCCCACTACAAGCGCCACCATCACCGCCCCAGCTCCTGTGTCACAGGCCCTCAGCTGCTGTCATCGAACATTCTCACCCATCCTATGCCAAATGAGGAGAGAGGTCAGAGCTCAAAGTAGAGAATTACATGGGTAAGCATGTGCAGGCTGTGCCCCAGTCCAAATGAGGCATCCCAAATGAGTCTTTACGGGGGAGTTCTGATGCCCTCCATCCGTCAGGTACAATATGACTTCACTAATCACCAACACTCACACTACCCATCAGTGAGTATAGTCCAAACTGGCAAAGCAACTCTCGTTTTGCAGCCTTTGTCCTTAAGGCTTTTGGCCACAACAACAGCCAAGAAAATTTAAAGGTACAGTTAGCCAACATTCCTTCCTTGATCAGCACCTCCTCCTCCATCAGTTCTTTCCATTTCTCTAGTTCCTGGGGAGGACACACCAAGATTTTCCTCAGTCAAAGAGAGAAGAAAGAGCAGTCACAAGTCTGCAGAAAACATGCCATCCATATGTATGGTGCCTACACAGTAACGTGTAGGCCTGCAGATACACAGAATACTGAATTAAGGAACTGTTTTCCTGAACAGGGAGAAAATAGGGATCAACTGAATACAACCACCACTTGTGGCTCCTGTTGATAGCTAGGAAGTGCAAAGAATGAAGAATTAACGCTGTTTCATCAGGGACGCGGGCACTGCGAAGAAGCTGGTATGGTCTCCCACAAGCCTGTGACAAGCTGTGGGACAAGATGCCAAGGCTAGATGGGCATTTGCTAGTGATGACCCTCAGCCGATTGCCCTGGGCTGTGTTGGACTCACTGGTACACACCTGGAATCTTATGGGGGTGAGCCGGGGGCTCCTGAGGTTACAGAGGCCAACAGGGAAACACCAGTGAAATACCGCAAAGGAATTAAGGGATTGCCGATGGCTCACTGTGCTGCTTGTCCAGCCGTCACACATTCTTGGCCCTTGGCAAGTCCAGACCGCTCTGGACAGAACACAGGAGTTGTTAGGGACACATATGGCTTGCATGATTTCAACAATGACAAGTCTGCTTGCTGGCGTGTTCAATAACGGGCCTTTGAACAAGGTAGCAGGCCAGGCTTTTTGTTTAGCTCAGAATCATAGAATCATTTTGTTTGGAAGATACCCTCAGGATCATAGAGTCCAACCATAACCCAACCCTGGAACTAATCTACATCCCTAAGAACTTCATCTCTGCATTTGTTCAACCCCTCCAGGGACGGTGACTCCACCACTGTCCCAGGCAGCCTGTTCCAATGCCCGACAACCCTTTCCAGGAAGAAATTGTTCCTAAGATCCAACCCCAACCTCCCCTGGTGTGACTTGAGGCCGTTTCCTCTTGTCTTTTCACTCACTACTTGCATTTTCCCTCCTTCGTGGTGCTGCCCAGTATGAGCTTGCCCACAACCCCAGCTCTCCAGTTAACAAACTTGGCTGAAGTGCATTCAAATGCAGCCGGGAGATAAGAATAAGAAAAAACAAGAGGCACTTGGAGGACAGAGACATGATGGCAAAACACTCAAAGAGAAAAGGTATTTCAATGCCAGTTTGTCGGTGTTGCCCACACGGAGAAACATACATCCCCCCACAACTGTTTCATTGTCATGGAAAGACCAAAGACTTCAAATGCTTTTGCCTGCCTCCTCAGGATAAATTTTGATGTGTTCCTAAGATAACCGTTATGGAAAACATCCTCTCTGACCTGTTGTTAAGGTCAGGGGCTGATCTTCAGCCTCACCTGAGCCCTATGGCAGGTACCGAGAGACACAGAGAGCTCACTCACTGTTGAAGTCCCCAACATCAGCTTTGCTGCTAAAGCTTCCCATCAGAAGTAGCTCTAACATTTATTTTCTACTTAATCCATTTCTCAGTAAACTGGCCTAGAAAAAGGAAAGGTCTGCTTCTATGAAAATAGTGGCTATATGGGAACATTTATTGACATGTTAACATCACTCTAACAGTATAGACCATTAAAATAATTTTCTCTATGTAAATAAACCCTATGGTGACATCATTACACCTGTGACAGTGTTATGCATATGACAGATTGATGTGGAATTTGCAGAGAGTTTTCTTAAAAAGAGAAAAATCTTCACAGCAAATATACTCATTAAAAGCAATTGATAGAGGCAAGGAAAGAAAGCAAAACTAGAAAATACCCCAGGGAGACACTGACATGAATCCTGCTACTGCTAAAAGGAAGAACAGGGGTTAGAGAGTAAAGTGCTTTATGTGAGTCAAACAAACATAGAGGTAATACATGGAGTAAGGACTAAAAGAAGACGCTCATAAACTTACAGAGCTTACAGATCTTTTTTTCTTTTTATTCCACAGTCACTGGCTTTCTTGCTCATATCTTCTGGTGTCAGGGTCACAAATCATTAAAAAAAAAAAACAGGTAAGATAGTAAGGAGAAAGACACCTGAGGAATCCAGCTTTCTCTGTACTCAAAACAAGCTCCTCCCAGCTGCATCAGCCACGGCCCCAGACTGATTCGAGTGTTTTAGTTCTACGGAAAGGACAAAAGAGGAGAAAACCAAACCTAAACAAAAAATCTGTTTCATGATGGTGTGAAGGAACAGGAGGAAGCAAGGCTCTCATTCAAGTCACATCTACACAGCTGTGGAAAACCTTCCAGAAAATTCGGTAAGGTGGAGCTGTGATCTCCACTCTCTCCCGCTTCTCCTCAGGGGCCAATATCCCTACAGCCCCGCTGGACATCCCCAGCTCCAGAGCAGCGGTGACACCACAGAACAGGTGACATCACCCAGGCTCCCAATGCCTCTCTGATGTCACTGTGTGTTGCCATGACGACCCCACGCCGTCCCCATGGCCATCTGGCATCTGACAGTCAACCTGTCTAGCCAGATTTCCCAGTGCTCTCCAGTCCGTCACTGTGAGAAGCAGCAGACCAAGCCAACCTCATCCAACCTCGTCCCCATCGATCCTCATCTGTCCTCATCCGTCCTCCTGGTCCATCCTCCTCCTCCTTGTCCGTCCTTGTTCTCCGTCCTCCTGGTCCATCCTCCTCCTCCTCATCCGTTCTCCTCATCATTGTCTGTCCTCCTCCTCCTCGTCATCCATCCTTGTCCACCCTCATCCAGTTTGACTGCCGTGGCTGAGACAGGTGACTGATCAGGACCTGAAACCTGGGGTGGTTTCAGAGCTTCCCTGCCACAGTGTAGCGCCAATGATGGGCTCCATTGGGTGTGATGGGAGATTCATCACCGGGCTGGAAGCACTTTGGACACCAGGACAAATTCTGTCAGGCTGCTCTTTATGAGAAGCCAGAACACCAGAGGTGCCAATTCTTGCCCTGTCCCCACCACTTGCAGGAAAAGCAGCATGTGGGGTGCACAGGGCAAATGACCATGTGGGTCTGAGGCAAACACGGGCCAATTAGCCACTAGGTACTCCTCCTGATGAAAAAAAAAATCAGGACAGAAAAGCCATAGGTGATGAAAAAGCAACACCTTTCCTTCTTAGCCCTTTTCACTTCAACTAATTGGGTGAGGAAATCCACCCACGCAAAAAAAAAAAAAAAAAAAAGCAGCTCACAGGTGGGATGGGAAATTGTGGGGACAGGAGACCTTCAGGATGGGAAACTGGGAAACCATCATGAGGCTGAGAATTCATTACTGGGAAACCATCGTCAGGAGGGGAAACCACCATTTAGCGCTGGCCAGGCCAGGCCAGGCCATCACCAGTAGGATGGGAAATCACTGAGATGGGAAGTTGTAGTATGAAAACTAAACCCCTCACATTGCTGTGCTTCCCCCAACAGAGAGGATCCTTCTCCAGCCAATGGCATCGCAGGCACCAGCCATGAGCTTCGCCAGCCCCACCATGGCACCACTGGTCCCTGCCTCTGTCTCAGGGCTGATGGTACCCTCTCAGCCTGCCCAGTTCCACCCTGTCACACCCCAGATGGGACAGGGCGGTCTCTGGCAGCAGGTGCCGGGGGCCCTGGGGCAGCTGCTGCAGCTCCCGCAAGGGGTGCAGATGTCCCAGGGGGTTCAGCCAGCCCATCTCCCCCAACCTGTGCAGCCAGTTGAGTTCCCCCAAGGGGTGCAGCTGGTCCAGGGGATGCAGCACGTTCAGCTCCCCCAAGGCCTGCTGTTCCAAGAGGGAGTGCAGCTGGTGCACCTGCCCCAGGGGGTGCAGCTTTTCCATGAGGTGCAGCCAGTCCAGCTCCCCCAAGGGGTGCAGCAGGTCCCGCTGGCCCAAGGGGTCCAGCTGCTCCCTGTCCCTGCTGCTTTTGCCCCATCTAACACCTGGGGACAGCAGCTGATGATGGGGACACTGGTGCCACACCAGCCCGTGGCACTAGGGCCGGGGACCGTGGTCCAGGGGCAGCCCCTGTACCCCATGGGCTCCTGCCACCTGCCCGTCCCTGCCTGCCCCAGCCACCCACCACGCCGTGGCCATGTGGCTCAGTGGGTGCAGGGTCCCCCTGTGCCACACACCCAGCCTGGCAGTGCCCAGAAGCCAGCACAGGCCTCCGGCAAGGACAGGGTGGCCAGGGAGCTTGGCGTTCCCACTGCCAGCCCCCACCAGCCTGCCCTGGCTGCACCTGCCAGCACAACCATGGGGAAGCCTACAGGTGAGTGCTGGGGGCAGCAGAGCCCGCGGGCGGGTGGCCAAGCTGAGGACAGCTGCATCACCTGCCTTGGGGTGGCTCCGTTTGCTTTGTCAGCAGCAGTGGCCACCCAGGCAGCCCTGGAGAGTCCGGGGGATCAGCCCCAGCAGGAACCAGCCACCTGCGCGGAGGCCAGTCTGGAGCCGGCACTGGACATTGTGGCCGTTGCCATGTCTGCTGCGTTTGACACCACGGATTGCGGCAACAGTGTGCCCGATGTCTCCGACAGCCCCGGCTTGGCGGCCTTCCTCAGTGAGCTCCCCGACCTCTCTGAGTACGTGGCAGAGGCGGCTGCGCAAAGCAGTGAGAGCAATGGGGTTGAGGGACAGCGACGACACCATCCCCGATGTCCCTGACACCACAAACCCACCACCTGCCTCAACAAGCTCCCCAATCTCTCTGAGTACAGGGCAGAGGACACCAGCCACAGAGAGCAAGTGGCGGTGGCGGGGCTGGAAGATGGCGATGTCACTGGCCAGATCCCCAAGTCTCCCACCTTCCTCAGCCAGCTCCTGGACCTCTCCGAGTATGTGGCCAAGGGTGGCTGCCCAAAGGACTGAGTGGTGGCCGTGGGGGTGGGAGACAGCAAGGACACCGTCCCTGACAGCCTTTATTTCCCCAACAGCCTCAGGGAGCTCGATGGGTTCTGGGAGTACGCGGCTGAGAGCACCCAGGACCAGGTGGCACCTGCACCGCTTGGGGACAGCGAGGACAGTGGCCTTACCACCGATGGCCCAGGCATGACCACTGAGGTGCTCAATGAGCTCCCTGACTTGGCCAAGTATGTTGCAGAGGGCAGCTGGCCCATGGAGCCAATGGAGTCGGGGGGAGGGACTGAGGGATGGTGAGGACACCATCCCCGATGTCCTCCACATACCACATTTGACCACCTCCCTCAACAAGCTCCCCTACCTCTTGGTGTACAGGGCAGAGGGCGGCTGCACAGAGGAGCAGGTGGCAGTGGAGATGCTCCTCAAAAGCTACACCACCTTCCCCGATGGCCATGACAGCCTGGCCAGCAGCATCCCTGCCACTGAAGTCCCTCACTTCTGGGAGTACGGGCCGGAGGCCGACTGCCCTGAAGACCACCTGGCAGCTGGGGACACCGACCCCTTCTGGGGGGTGGCAGCAGCTTCCCCCTCACTAGCTCCTCAGGAGATGCAGGGCACTGGGGCAACAGACATGGCCCCCTGGCTGCAGATGAGCCCCATGGAGACACCTGAGCAGAGCTCTCCAGAGAATTCCAAGGAGCCTTCAGAGGACTGTCACCTGGCCAGTCCCTGGAGGGACTCCCTGACGGACCCTCTGGAGAGGCCTCTGCTCAGCCCTCTGGCCAGCCCACCGCCTGCCCACCAGCCTCACTGGCCCTCCATGGCCCAACTCATGGAGGAGACGCGGCGCAGGCAGCTCCGGGTGCTGCTCACCCGCTTGCCCCTACCACCGGGCACCATGTCCTGCCGGGTGCTGTCAGGACCGGGAGCTGCAAGGGACATCAATACCAAGCGCCACATGCCAGCCACAGCTCCCGAGGGCCATGACACCTCTCTGCACTACAACATCCCACCAAAGCGGAGAAGATGACCAGGTGGACCAACCAACATGGGAGACTCTGCCCACCACAACAACAGCGCTGGCCCCAGGCCTGCCAAGCACCAATTCTAACACCTTCACCCGGCGACCCTGCTGGCCCCAACCCTGGAGAAGAAGCAACAATCCTGCCCAGCACCTCGCGCTTACCTAGAGGAACCACCGTCATCTCCCAGCCGGGAACCAACAGCCCTGGGACTGTCACCTCTACCCCATCCTGCTGCTGACAGCCCCACCACCGACATCCCCACCACCTGCTGGAACGGGCGTCCCCACCCATGGATGAGGACGCACCCACGGGGGGACACACTGACTGAACACCGCGGGATCCAATTCCCAGCAGCCAAGCTGGCTGTGGCTGCGCCCATGGCGGCAAACCCACCACAGGGGCTGTGGCAGCAGCTGCCCGGGCCCCTCAGCTGCCGTACCTCCCACCGACTCCCCGCCATCCCTCGGGCACCGGGGCCTCACGGCTGCACCCACCGCACTGAGGAGTAGGAGGACTCGGTGCCCATCACACTGCTCCAGCAGCAGTGCCTGAAGAAAGTGGCCCAGCAGGAGCGGGACCAGAGGCAGAGTCCTGCACCCACCCTCTCCAGCCCCAGCCCCTCCCAGATCCCATTTTCTTGCTTCATTAAACCACTTGGGTGTTGGCTTTGCAGCACCTCTGCCTATGGTCATTTCTGCGGTGGGAGGGGGTGAACACAGCACCTGCCCACACTGAGTGTGGCTGGCTGGGAACGGACGCGGAGAGAGCATGGGGACAGGACATTGTTCCAGGGAATGGTCACCCAAGGGAGAAACGACGGTGGTTGGCACCAGTGCTGGGATAACAGAGGCCCCAGCACCAGCATCACTACCCCCACTACAAGTGCCACCATCACCGCCCCAGCTCCTGTGTCACAGGCCCTCAGCTGCTGTCATCGAACATTCTCACCCATCCTACGCCAACTGAGGAGAGAGGTCAGAGCTCAAAGCAGAAAATTACATGGGTAAGCATGTGCAGGCTGTGCCCCAGTCCAAATGAGGCATCCCAAATGAGTCTTTACGGGGGGGTTCTGATGCCCTCCATCCGTCAGGTACAATATGACTTCACTAATCACCAACACTCACATTGCCCATCAGTGAGTATAGTCCATCCAGGCAAAGCAACTCTCGTTTTGCAGCCTTTGTCCTTAAGGCTTTTGGCCACAACAACAGCCAAGAAAATTTAAAGGTACAGTTAGCCTACATTCCTTCCTTGATCAGCACCTCCTTCTCCATCAGTTCTTTCCATTTCTTTAGTTCCTGGGGAGGACACACCAAGATTTTCCTCAGTCAAAGAGAGAAGAAAGAGCAGTCACAAGTCTGCAGAAAACATGCCATCCATATGTATGGTGCCTACACAGTAACGTGTAGGCCTGCAGATACATAGAATACTGAATTAAGGAACTGTTTTCCTGAACAGGGAGAAAATAGGGATCAACTGAATACAACCACCACTTGTGGCTCCTGTTGATAGCTAGGAAGTGCAAAGAATGAAGAATTAACGCTGTTTCATCAGGGACGCGGGCACTGCGAAGAAGCTGGTATGGTCTCCCACAAGCCTATGACAAGCTGTGGGACAAGATGCCAAGGCTAGATGGGCATTTGCTAGTGATGACCCTCAGCCGATTGCCTTGGGCCGTGTTGGCCTCACTGGAGCACACCTGGAATCTTATGGGGATGAGCCGGGGGCTCCTGAGGTTACAGAGGCCAACAGGGAAACACCAGTGAAATACCGCAAAGGAATTAAGGGATTGCCGATGGCTCACTGTGCTGCTTGTCCAGCCGTCACACATTCTTGGCCCTTGGCAAGTCCAGACCGCTCTGGACAGAGCACAGGAGTTGTTAGGGACACATATGGCTTGCATGATTTCAACAATGACAAGTCTGCTTGCTGGCGTGTTCAATAACGGGCCTTTGAACAAGGTAGCAGGCCAGGCTTTTTGTTTAGCTCAGAATCATAGAATCATTTTGTTTGGAATTGACCCTCAAGATCATAGAGTCCAACCATAACCCAAACCTGGAATTAGCCCATGTCCCTAAGAACTTCATCTCTGCATCTGTTCAACCCCTCCAGGGACGGTGACTCCACCACTGTCCCAGGCAGCCTGTTCCAATGCCCGACAACCCTTTCCAGGAAGAAATTGTTCTGAACATCCAAACTAAACCTTCCCTGGTGCAACCTGAGGCCGCCGTTCTCTCACCCTCCAGTGCCTTTCCATGTCAGCTCTAACTGATAGTTTACAAAGACGACAGGTACCTCCGTTTACACTTAAGTAACAAGGCCACCTTCTCCGTCACATTAATGCAGCTCATGGCAGGCATTAATTTGTACTAGAAAGCTACTAGATAATTAATCACGATTAATCACCTTGGAGCCAAAAACTCTGTCCAACAAAGCAAGGAGTAATTGAGGTTAGAATTTAGGATTGCATTGGGAGTAGATCATAAACTCTTCAGGGCACCTTCGTTTTCACATCTTGTGTTAACAACACTAAGAGTAATTGAGCACTGCTCCCTAGTAGAGCTTCATCATCTCTGCCACCATAGCCCCCTTATGCCTGCACCAATCAGTGGCCTAACAACATACAGCAACCTGAAACTATTCATCTTTGCATCTCATATAAAACTGGTATTACTATATACCACCGATGAAAGCAATCCACAAAATGAAACCAAGAAATGTACATCTTCTCTTTGTAAGAAGGCTACTACAAATCTGTAATTAGTCCGGACTGGGTTCTGTTCTAAATGACAATGTGCCGTCTCTCTGCTGATTCCAAGTGGTTCTATCCTAAATCATAGAATGTTTTGGGTTGGAAGGGACCTTTAAAGATCATGTAGTCCAGCCAACATGATGATGTTATACATGTTATTACAATATGTCCTTTTATTTTGAGCACATTTCCTAGCCACCTGCATGCACAAATTCAAATGTTTTTTCTGTTTGAAAACAAAATCTTATGCCCCCCCCAATCTTTTTACCTGTCATCCTATAACGCCTTCTTCAAAATCAGCAAGTTCAAATATGATGCATTATTAAGATACTATTAAAGAAACTGCAAAAGCAACTGACCTCTTGCCGTTTGAAATTTTGAACATATTCTTCAAACTGTTCATCTTTTGTTTCATCTGCTTTTCCTAGTTTCTGAAGTACCTATATTGGGAAAAAAAAAAAAAAAAAAGGAATAACTTAATATTTATGTCACAAAACAAAACCACTGCTACTTTCAACACTTCTGTTCTTGAAGTTAGGCTTAAATAGCATTTCATTTTTGTGGGTGTTGCATGCACTACTGTTTCCAAAGTTCACACAGATAATCATTTTGTCAAAATAAAAAAAGATAAAAACAGGAATAAGGTGTGTGTATGTGTGTGTGGAAATACACTTCAAAGTATGGAGTCCTTTGGGGGTATGTGTTCTTTTTAATGAAGCAACTTCTCTTTCAGCAAAGAATCCCATGCTTTCAAAGCAAGGAAGTATAAGAAAAAATTGCTGGCACTGCAAGTAGTCTTCCCTTTCAGCCAGAGGAAGGAAAAGAAAAAACAACCAAATTTCATTAAGTTTTTCTTATGTTTATGGCTCATCACATCTAACAGTATTATATTATCTGCATGATTTCCAACATAAAGTCATAGAGAATAAAGAAGTGTAAGGCTGCACAGGAAATTGTTACAGCTGATACTTATTTAAAACTCCTATTGGTGTTCATATTTGCTCCCCTCATTAATTCAGCAGTGCCTTCTCATCCACTAGATAATAAATATACTGCAATATGTCAGTAACAAGGGCTATTCATGTGATAGCAATCGCAAAAGTAATTTGACACAGTTACATTTTACACTGTATTTGACCACAATAAATGCATTCTATTATTAAATCCCGGCACTATTCATTCATTTCAATACGCAGCTGCAAATAGGCTTCACCCTTCTTGTTAAGCAACCCCCAAATATTTATAGACTACTATATGTGGGATGAATCATCTCACGCAGTGATGTTAGGATTGCTCTCCCATGACAAATTGACCAAACTTTCAATTTTTACAGGAAAACAAAACAAAAAAAAACAAATGAAAAACAAACACAAAATAGAAACAGGAGCAATTAACTGATACTATGAATAAACATACAAACATCATCACCTATTCTTCTCAAAACAAAGGCTGCACAGCCCCAGTCCTGGCATATTCTCCCTCTGCCTGCCTGTCTGTCCCAACCCCAGCCAGCCCCACGCCACAAACTCAGGCTGCACAATGGGGGTGTGAGCATTCCTGCAGCAGTACATGGGGGTCGATGACCATGAAGGCAATGTGACTCTGCCTGTGGACCTAGTGTGTAGAACTTCAAAGACGTTTTAAAACATTCACAACGGAAAGAAAGACATAGAGAGGAAAAACAGACAAAGACCAGCCTTTTGCTCTGGATGGCTCTGTTGTAGCTTTTCAGTCCCTCAGCTCATTTGGGCATTTCGGGTTGCTTTTAAGCCTGCTGACTGCTCCAAAAGACCTCACATGCTCTCATCACCAACCTCGTCATAAAATATTAAAAAGTACCACAGATGGTTCTACAGAGGAATCTTTTCATTTAACATTTCAAATCATCACTTGCTCCTTGTCACCAATGAGCCAAACAGTCTTCCCCCGACTGCCGTACGACTTTGATCCACACCAGGCGGCTCTCTGAAAACCCAACATCTCCTTTCCAAAGCAGTGGCTGCCAGGTAAGCCACCTGACCACAGTGATGCATTCAAATCATGTTCACAGGAGCAACTATCAGGCATGTTAAATGTAGTCCGAGCAATCCATAAGATAGGAAACAAAACATGGCAAGAAGGGTTGTCATGATAAACTCTTTTCTTCTTTCCCATAATATTAATGGCACACATCCATGTGCGCTCAGGCCCAATAGTACAAAGGCTTGGAAGGGAACAACCTGCCTCTCACAGCACTTAACCTCCTATGTTTTGGGGTTTCTTATCCCATCTCCAACTTTCAATTTCTCTACCGTTATTTAGGTGAACTGAGACTAAAATGCAGTGTTAGAATCTGCAAACACCAACCCTAATCTTAATCCACAGTTACTTTAAATAACCATTAAAAACATAGCTTCCCAGTTTTCCTAATCCTAACCCAAACCAGAACTACAGATATGTCACATGGGTGGAACTCCCTGTTCCAAGGCAGAAGCCATCATGGAAATCCTGCTGCTCATGCCATATACATGGATACCTGGTGTTCAGTCAACCTTTTCCTAAATGCAATCCTAATCCCATCCCCACAATTCTATAGAGAGAGAGTGGAGCAGGCTGGGGATAGAATAATCTGTTTCTCACAGGTCCCTTTATATTCCATCCATATAGCCCCACAGACCACTGAAAGCTCAGCCTTTTACAACCAACATAATTGTAATGGCAACTTTACTTCTGGTAGTCTAAACAGAGAGGTGACCAGACTGAATGTAAGCTGTAGAAACAGATTTACCTTTCAGCACTTATTTGTGTCCTTCTGTCTCAAAGTAGAAGCCTCTTGTCAACAAAAGTCTGTAGCTTAGTTTTGCTCAGTTTGGTCACCATCTATAGGGTGTCTTTGGGGTAGGGTTAAATCCCAATGAAGGCTTGACTACACTACACACAGGTTCCTCCTACTCCAACCCCTCTTGAGGACAGGCTGAAATAATTTTTAGACATGTTGGTCATCTTGTTATATAGAGTACCTGCATCAAGATTAGAGTCAGGGTTTGGTTTTGGGCTAAGGCTAGGCCTAGGAAACGGCAAGTAGACAGCCTACTAGCCTTAGGTTTAGATATTGGTCAAGAGAAAAGAAACTTACAAGTGCTCAGGTTACTGGAAAGCATCTGATGGCCTTTAAAGGTAAAATGAAGGCTGTACTTAGGAGCACCAAGTGCCTAATCTCCCCCTTAAGCCTCAGTTCAACCACCTGTCTAGATGAGGATTAGATTTAGTAGCAGGAATAGCTCAGAGGATAGGAGAAGGGTAGATGGACTGTGTTTTACAAAAGCCTTGGAGTGCTCTACAACATGTCAAAGAAAGGAGATCTAGATGGGTAAGTGGCTAATATTTTATTTTAGGTCCATGTGGTAGGTAACCCACTTGGTGGACTTGGATTCAGGCATTTAAAAAAAGAAAGAGGAACAAAAGCTGTTGCTGAACATTCAATGGCCTGCAGGGCTTGAATGAGGCTTGGACTCACAGAAGGCAGGTGTCTAGCATTTCTTTTCTCTTCGCATGCCCATACAGAGAAATAATGTTTGGGGTTAGGAACATCTATCAATGTGTATGAACAGCCTGTACCATTTAAAATAAAATAATAATAATAAAACAAACAAAAAAAAACCAGACGTGACCTGATTCTCAATACATATTCTACAGTCAAGTATTCTGTAGTGTTCTGAAGATTATATAAAATAGCTGGTGAACATGATCACCCTATTCAAAAAAAAGAAATAGGTAAAAAGCTACCTCATTTCATATAATTAGACTAAATCAGCTCCCAGTAAGTTTTCTCATAAAAGACAAAAAAAAAGGAGACAAAATTTGAAACAGCTGCTTTATTTTTTTCTTACTTTAACTGTGGTCTCCAAATGTGATATTGTACAATTTTCTTAATGCACTGAGTTACATTAAGGATCTAAAATGAAAATCAGTGTTGACCCAGCATGTCACTGAGAGTATATGAACTAAATAATTAAGTCCAATTAACATTGAGAATGAACTAAATGCTAAATTTGATCTGATGGTAAACCTAGATGCCGTTGAGTGAATACACGTCTAGAGGAATTGTCTGTGAATGTGGTACTGAGAAAAATAAATGACAGATGCTACACAGGAACATAAAATTTGAGTGAGGACATCAAGCGTATCTCGTATCATTCATAAATGTCATCAAGAGTACAGGTCTAGATACAAAATATTTCCATTTGGGGATGTTGCATCTTCAGTAAATCTTTTGGAAGACGTAAGACTGAACAGTTCCTGTTTGGTCTTCTAAGTGCCTTCATTTACTAAAGAATACATTTCAGTTCTATGAGGATCTGAAGTGTTAGGAAGAAAAAGTCAGCAACTTGCTTATCTTGAATTAAAAGGAACAACTTTACAATGATTGTGATGTGAATGTTAAATCCCTGCAATGTGCCAAAGAAAGGAAACTAATATCAGTTAAAAAATTTCAGATGTGCTTGAGTTAGCTTGATTATGTTGAAAACTCTCCTCTTGTGGCAAGGATGACAGTGTTATAATAGCTGTTGAGACTACCACCTTGATAGGCCCACCTATTCCCCTCTAAAAAAAGTTTCCAAGACTATGGCAATTCAAAGAAAGGAAAAACAAAAAAGAGGAAGGAGGAAGAAATGTATTCTCTGATGTAAACTTGGCCACCCAGGAGCTGCCTTAAGAGCAGCTCAGCTCCCTGCACAGCAGCAAGGTTGAACAGGAGCTGACAGTAACCACATCAGACACCACAACATGCATTATCCCCAGTCACGCATCTGTATTTTTAAAGAATAACCAGCATGTTCAAAACCTCTCAAGGCAGAAAGACATGACTGCTCAGACAAGACTACCTAGGACAAGACTTAATCAGAAATTCCCAGGACTGTTAAAACACTGAAAAAGCTAAGCTAATCTAACTGACCATGAATAGCACTATTTAAGCGTATTACAGAATAAGCTTGCTTGAAAAGCAAGATAAACACTTGTGAGAGTCCAAAACTATTGTCACTGACTCACTGTCCAAAATCTTTATAGAACAGCAAAGTGCTCCAGATCTCACCAGATGAAACTCATGCATCCACAACACTTTTTTTCTAATACCATACTCTTCTACAACCTGGAAAAGAAATACTAGGGATGCATGACTAATATGTACAGCTTTCCAAAGGAGTTTCAAGATGGTACTTCTGGGAAGAAATTGGTTAAAATGAAAGCAGACTATTCAGGAGAAATCATTTTAGAATTACCTATGTGCAAAGCATCATTTGGATTTTTGGCAAATGCTCACAAAACTGAAATAAGTATATGGTCAATATAAAACAGAAGCTTTTTATGATGTATGACAAGAATGCTTATCTGAGGTGAAAAAGAAGCAGCACAATGGGATAAGTTTGAAATAAACATGACAGTATTTCCACTTACCCAACTCTACAATAGTATATGACAAAACATACAGCAAACATATACTGGTGCTAAGCTTACCACAGCCTGACAGTAATTCCAGACAAAATACTCAATCCCACCAATCCTCCCACACCAAACCAACCCTCTCCCCACCAAAAACACCCCAGACAGGCACCTCCAAGTTTAAAAAGACAAAATTTTTCAGGTGATGAGATGCTATACAAAGCATCCAACACTACAAAAAGTGTCAAATTACGAAAGCTAAGCGTGAGTGATGATACCCAGCTGATACTTGAGAAGAGTAGGAACCAAGTTTAAGCAATACTGTGGAACACAGTTTAAGAAACCTTGTTCATTCCAGAAACAAAAGCTAGCTTAGAAGACAATACATGGAAGTATGAAGACTGGAACAGAACTAATTCCAAAATGTACTTACAAGCGTGAGAGCAGGGTGCTAAACACAGCAAATACAACAAATACTCAAGACCCACTAAAGCCGCACAAGATTCCCACCTCCTCACTGTCAGCATGTGGGTGGCTGAAGTGAAACCAGAGGGAGAGTCACCACAAGGCTGGTATTCGGTTGTTCCTCTGCAAAGAGGGGCAGGAAGAGACAGCAAATTGGATTACAGACATGTCAGTGTAAAGCTTATGGAACTCCATGTTTAGTCCAACTAATAAAAAGTCTCTTCTCCAAAGAGGTGACACTCATATCCAACTACTCAAGTTCTACTTGCGTGGCATTTAAAGACAAAACAAAACTTATTTTACCATTATGTCAAAGTTTACAGTCTTATCCTGCCTCCATTTCACTCCAGCACGGAAATCTCAAAATATAGTCAGAAAAAGAAGATAGGCAGAGAGGTATCTTTCTATACTGTTACATTGTAGGATTAAAATATGCACAATGTATTTTGTAAAAAATTATACGAAATTTCCTAATTAGAAAAATAATACATAAAAGATTCTTTAAGAACATGCTATTTTTTTTTCTCTAGTATTGTTTTTTGTTTTCTCTGTTTTTCTTGTGTTTTGTCTTTTTTTTTTTTTTTTTTGGGGGGGGGGGGGCGGAGGGAAGATATAATTGTGCATAATCAATAGGCATTTTAAAAATATAAAGTCCAAGAACTTTTTGGTATTGTATTAATTTCTGCAGAAATTAATTTACATAGAATATGACTTGAAGTCTCATGGTACATGTGCAAAGCAATTGCTAGTATCATAGGTGGGGAAAATAAGTCATGGGGTAAACAAGATGGGTTTTGTTAAGGGCTTTTTTTTTTCCTTTTTCTCCAAGGATTTCCATTTGAGAGTGTTGAAGTAAGTTTCTGACTAAACAGAGCAAAAGATCAATATTCTTCAGCTTTCATGGTAATAAGTTAGGCAGGTGAGCACTTTAGGGAGGAAAAAGCAGTATTTAGCACTTCATTTTTAGGGTTGATTTCCAAACAAGCTGAGTCTTTTGGCCTAGCCAGAAACCATACCATATTTAACATTACTGGGATTTTGTAAAGTAAGTAGATCAGCAACCAGGAGATACCTAGTAAGTATAAATTACGATTTTATCACAGAGTTAAGATATGCACATCTGAAATAGTACAGTGTATTGCCCCATTTCAGTTCTGCTGTGAATATTTTGATACCAACACAGCTCCAATGCAACAGCCTCAATTGCTTTTCTTTTCCAAAAAGTCAAATTAATTTTGTACTTTCCCTGCTATACAGCCCTACGCTTTCCAAGAACTCAGGGTTCCCTTTGTATCACTGCTGCTGCTATTCCACCACTGCTTTCCCGAAGAAACAATACCTGACAGTGACAAATGTTTGCTCAAGCCTCCGTCCTCATTAATATCTGCTGAAGAATTGTGGGAAAAAAATCCCTTTGTCACTGACAGACCCTCGAAAGCCTGAAAACCTGTTTAAAACAGAACACTGAGCATTTTACTAAGAGGGCTATAGAAAATGCAGAAAGACATTACACTAAAGCTCTTCACTGATAAGCAATAGCTTCGTGTGGTGCTGGCTTATAGCAGAACCACACCAGGCATCCTGAGGACTGCAAGACCAGGCAGATCTGGGAGCTGAGTCAAAAAGGGTGATGCTCCGGCCTGTTTTTGAATTCTCAAGAAGATCCACTGGTGTATAAAACACAGAGATGATAACTTAAGTAAATTCACTTTAAATCATTAAGGAGAAAACAATGTCCCTCTTACCCAGAACACACAACACTTCTTTTTTAAAGAAAAAATTGCCATGGAGATGGCAAATACATTTTAAAACCTCAATAATCAGCCACAGAAGGAAGCAGAAGACTTGGAAAAAAAAAAAAACAAACGAACAACAAAATACCTATGGCCTCATTCTCCTCTGACCATTCTCTCTTCTTCATCTTCAGCAGAATCTGCAGTCCACATTGTTTCCTTTATGGATCTTAAGACATGACCAAACTTAGCTTGGGTATCCTGATCAATGTTAGGTGACCTGTAGTTACCACTCCTCTTTTCTGTCCATGCTTGCACTATTAACATTATATAGAACAACTGATGACTCAGCAAATCACAGCCGATCTTCACTGTCATGTAATGTACATCTCATATTTCTATTATGGTATTGGTCCCTAGCCTCCAATGTAGGTCTTCTCTTACATTGAGCACAATAGTCATCTTTTGTCCACCATTTACAGTTGAATTTCATTGCTGAAGTTTGACACACAGGATCATATACTAGGAGAAAGGCCATAAAAATAAACTGTAATTTGGGAATGTACCATTTAGTGGAAGACTGCAATGCCACAATCACTATCCTAACACATGACAGAGGTAAATTCTGCTGTACGGTGTCACAAAGCAAAAGTGAAACCATATTCTGAGCTGCATTAATGCATGAAACATGGCCCAAGCAATGGAAGAGGGCAATTGCATACTCTCCCGTATGGAAAAGCATAGAAACAACTCTATGGGTCAGACTAATTGTCCATATAATATATGAACCTCTATCTGTTCCCCGCTAAAAGAAGATGCCTCAGGAAGATACATGACAAGTGTGCTGTGACACTCCTCCAGAACCCTTTTCCAACCCCTAACAAACTGCATTTTAAGGAATTCCTGACAGGGAGTTTCTTTACATTTTTTAGTCCTGATGGATTTTTCTTACTGATGGATTGTTCTGCTGCTTGTGAAGCTCTGACAAAGTGTTTGCTGTTTCAAGAAGCATGGAAGTTCAATTTTCTCATGGCTGCTTTATTTTCTTTTTGTCAGCTTTTGCTTGCTGGTGCTTTGAGTATTGTAAAATACCATGATGCATGGGAACAGTTTTCTAACAAATGAGAAGAGTACTGAATAATACCCAGTCGAACATAAAACACTGTAAGATATGTTCTCTTAATCAAAATTGAAAGAGGAAAATGTGGTCTTTCTACATAGCCTAAATGACAAATGTGAACAACATGCTATGAGAGATGATTATAATAACCTTTCTGCAAATTACAGAATCTAATTGTACATCATTGCCCAGACAATGTAAAAATGCTCTAGAGAGATCCACAAAATAAACAAGATTATGACTCCTCTCAGAATGAGGCCACAGACTTGTACATTAGTCCTTGGTCATTTGGTTAAAACCAGAAAGTACTTTACAGAGAGCACTGACTTGCACATTGCACCACAACGCGTAGACAATTACTCACCCTTTTCTTCGCAACATCCAGCCTACTACAAGTAGGCGCCCTTGCAAAATTTAACACAATAGTAGCTGGATATCATTCTGCCTAAGTGTCATCCTAAGAGGTCCAGCAGTAAAACTGAGCTGGGCAGTAGAAATTTAAGGAGACCTAAGGATGAGCTTTGAAGTTCACAAGGTCTCATTTTGCTGGTAAGAAGCAAAGGGATACTAACAGTTATGACAAAGTACTTTGTACATGATTAGGAAACTATCCTGCTTGTCTCTTACAGTGTTCACAGGGTTTAACACTATGGGGCTCCCTCACATATGTAATGTGGCTCATCACACACTCTCTGCACGTGTCCTGGAAGATGCTTATCCCCAGTGGATGTGAAAGCCTGGCACACCTTCAAAGAACGGCATGTACTTCAAAAACTAAGCAAGCTGTTAGACCAGTTTTCTCCAGTCTGCTCTGTATGATCAATCGCGATAAGAGGATGGCATCCAGGCAGAGATCCTGGAATGATGCACAGCAGGTGATTTGCATGGGATGTGGCTTAAAGAAGAAAACTGAAAGGAATAAGAAAAAATATAGACCAAGATGCAGAGAGGCAAAAGTGAGTAATCAAAAGTAAGAATTCAGAAAGAGAAAAACCACTTTGAGAGAATAGGGACCAAGCAAAAAGCAAAGAATTAGCTTTAAGAAGCCGTGGGTTTGATTTGTTTGCCTTCTTATAGGCATCTCAGATGGCATAGGATGTCTCAAACATCTCTGTGCAGGTGGTAAACATGACACAGGACCTGTGGAAGCATCTCCTGCAATAGCAGCATGAGGTGAGGCAGGATACAACTAAAGCAGCCTATTTGTAGGCAGCTGAATCGAGCTAATAGCATTAGCAGCATCTACAATCCCCAAACTTTTGAGTGTTCGTTTTCCTCACAAAATCTTTGAATGCAATACTGGTTCATTCTTTGCTCACTTTACCACAGGGAAAACAAAGTACAGGAATGGCAAGTAACATCTACACCAAGTTCAGAGGAAGTTAATCACAAGAAAGGCATCAAATCTGATTATTCTAGAGTAGCATCTCAACCTCTGGGCCATCCTCCTGTGAAAAGGTGTTTCATTGCACAGAAATACGCTGCATTCAGATTATCTGCACTAGAGCTATACAGAAGAGGAAGAGTGAACAAAAGATCCTAAAGAACTGGAAAGACAATCTGTTTGCCCTTCTCTGGCTGCTGCTGGTCCCACACTTCTTGAAAAGATTGATCACTTCTGTTGATTGAACAAGAGCTAAATTTAACTGCCTGCACAATTAGCAATAATATCCTCAGCTGAATTTCTGTGTCCTTTACAGCATCCCAGATAAATCAAAGTGCTACCCTGCTGAATTAATAAAAAAATCCTGTCTGTTGCTGTTGTTTCTGCCCATACTTACTCATCTAGTCAAAAAGTACCTGGATGGCTTTCTAGTAGTGACCAGAATGTCTCAGCCTTGTAGGAGTGAGTTGTGCATCCAGGCTCACTTACACTTTTCTCATGACAAATTATTTCCCTTCCTCTTACCACCTCCTCTACTTTCCTACTCCCCTTCGGTTTGTCCTCTATACTTACTGTTGAGCAGACACTATTCTTAATACTGCTCCCTCAAAATAATAACAACAACAGAAGAAATGTGTTATTTACTGGCCTGATAGTTTAACTCTGTTTATGTGACCACTTCATTTACTTGATCTTCTGTTTACTTTTGGCTGTATTTGGGCTGCAAGGTTTCCAAAGCAAGAGACCATCTGAACCTTTACCACTTTACAGCACCAAAGACAAGGGACCACCATCCTGATTTATTTGAAGGTCCTACCAAAAAGCCGTGATTAATAATTTCTCTTCTGATGTTTACATTCACCTGGTGACTAGCTAGTTCTTTTACTGTCTATTTACCTGATACTCCTAGTCCTTAAGAACTAGGAAAAAAACTAAAGCAGACACTTGAAAAAACTTATTTCACCATATTTTCAAAGTATAAAAAGTAGCACTGAATCAAATGTAAAAGATCAACCATTGACAAAATTTTAATTATTCAAATTAGATGGGGATAATTATAAAAAAGGAGTAGATTGCCTGTATACAACTTTTAAAAAAATAATTTCTGAGATCTTATCAATATAACATTAAAATAAACTATAGTACGAAGGCATCTAGCACAAAAACTTTTAAGCTGGAAGCAGCCACAATGCAATAAACAATTCTGTCTCCTGTACAGAAGGGCCACTAAAGCTCATCCTTGCACAAGGAGCCTAATATAATTTACCCTACCAAAGCCCTCAGCAGTAATACCTGACAGAGAGACATCAAATACAAAATTGTAATTTATTTGTGGCTACCACAGTTTCATTTTCTTAATTAAACATTCAAATTCTACCTGGAAAAAGACAACTTTGTCCTTCATAGACTGTCTCTCTGGATTTATCATAGAAAATACATGATACTCTTCCTGTCTGCTGGGAGTCAAATAAAAAATAATCAAGCAAAAAGCTTTTCAGTCACAAGGCCAAAATAAAGATCACATTCAATATAACAGACCTTGAATTTAAAAGTGCACATGAATCCCCACTGTCTGTTTCCACAGGATATATATAGCAGACTCTTGATGACTTTATTTAGCTCTGATAATATGCTTTCAGTGGATCAAAGACCTTAAGGAAACCAGGCTTTCACTTTAAGTAGTGATGCGTTTCAGGCTATTTCCCCTTATATTCACATTGCGGTACCCAATTTTCTGTACTTGAGTCCACGACCCAGTAGCATTATATCCTGTTGGTCTTGATTAAATTCAAGCTGAACCCATTTATAATAAAAGAAATTGATTTGGGCACTAAGTAGATAAAGAGTGTAAGTGGTAATATATAATGTCCCCTCAATAGAATGATATGAAGTTGGTAAGTTTAATTAGACAGCATTACAGGTATCTCTAGGTTACTTTGCATCACAAAAGACAGACAAAGGGTAATTTACAAATGAAAGTAATTTCTTCAGCATGGAAGAAGAAACAGATGAAAGTGCTTAAAAAAAAAGACCAACAGAATTGCTGGGGAGAAAAAAAATCTGATTTAAAAGAGATATGTTGATTTGACATAATAAGTTGTTTCTAACAGCTCCTGGTGAGATTATAATTGGCACTCTTAAACCTAAAATTACAGTTACACCAGTAACTGTGCAGAGATGAAGACAGAGACAAGACTTCAGCCAGTCCTGACGTTGGTAATTAACAGAGCTCACACATTTCTCACTGCACAGCCTCAAAGAGTTAACAAATGAATTTCTTTTCCTTCCACTTCAACATTACATCCACAAGACAGGCTACTAGTGGTTTTGTGTCTTATGAATTTGGCTTCTAAACTAATCCATATGGTCTAAGTAGCAATACAGATGCCTAATCTTGACTGCCTCCTCCAGTCTGAACTGTGACATTTCCATGGATACTCTCACTTCTTGAGAAAGGTATTGGCTGAGGCTAGAAAGAGATGCCCAGGTTGTGTCCAGCATGCAGTAAGGTGCAGATGCTGCCCACCCTGAGGCTCCTTCACATCCAGTAAGGATGGGATTTCTCTCTGCAGGCTCAGGGCAAACGTTCATTACAGGACTGATATAGTGGAGCACTGGGGAAATGAAAACAAAAGTTTCCAGTGTGGTTTGATGGCTTGCCAACAGCATATTTCGCCACCTGTTAAGACAGTCTCATGTCATGCCGCACGTAGCAACGTGGAACATGAAGATAACTTTGTCTAGTACTTTGCAAAACATTTTCCAGATTGATGTTCATCTGTGGAGGAATTTACTGTTTCTTCATAGATCATTAATATATTGCACACTAAATACCAGTGATGCACCTGGCATGGCAACATTTGCTGAAGAGCTACTCTTCACCTTTGGGATGTTCCAGATCTCTTCTCATCCAGAGGCAGATGGCGACACTGACATAACACTTCCAGGTGAATTCACTCCTCTCTAGATGGAATGATACACAAGTTTGTTTCAAAAAATTGAGGAGATTATCTCCTAACAGTGAGAAAAATTAGGTAGGGCATATACACTTATTTCCACTTATTGGAAGAATTTGCAAAGGCATATTCTCATAACAACCACAAATAACCCCAAGACCAGCTCTATAAAGGAATAATTAAATGAGCATAATATGGCTAGAATTATGTGCTAGTCAGATATTTCTGAAGAACATTACTAGTGTTCCTTCTCATGGCTTTTTAGAATTATTCAGCATTTTTGCACGACTGAAGGTCACACAGGGCCTCACGATATTAAAGTATTCTAAAGCAGCTCGGCTAACACAGTATATTTCTACTTTTCTCATTAATTGCTGCTAAGGATAAGCTTGCCTGTTCTCAGGAGTTTATGTGCATCACTTCTTCATGCTGACCCCAAGTCCTGGCCTTTTAGATACTGAAAAGGAAAAAAGCTCTGAACTGAAGCTGAGCTCAGCAAGGACTACCAGCAGTAGCGGTGTCAGCGCTCCAGCTCTGACACCCCGACTTTGCACTAGACACTGCAGGCAAACAGGGCTTCATTGTCTTCCATGGGGATTGGGGATGAATCTCCAGAATTGGCCCTCAGAGCTGGTGAATGTGGAAACAGACGTGGCGTTGCTCGGATATAGAGCACTTGACAGGGCCCGCTTTCCAGGGATGTCTTATCTTTGCTGAACAACCATCAGTCCCGTTCTACTCATTATGCCTCTGTAAAAACAGCACATTTAAGAGCTCTAGAACAGTCACAGTTTCCAGGTAAAAAGGTGTCCAGAAGAAGTCCCTATCTGAAAATGCTGGAATAGAAATGGCATGGAAGCAGGGCTTTACTGCAAGAGAAACCACGCTCTTCTGGAGTTATTGTTCACCTGGCACCACATTCTGATGCCTTTTAATGATCCTTATTCAGACAAACACTGAGCCAGAGGAATGTACCACAGTGAGAGCAAGACTAAGGAGGAGAAAGAATTCAGGATCTGGACAAATGACATTTTCAACACAGAGAGAGGGTTAAGACAGGTAAGAAAAAAATATCACAAACTCAGTAGGTGGAAGGAAATTTAGAAAACAGCACTTCTAGAACTGCGACAAGATAAAGTAACAGTGGGATGCTGTGGCCATATAACCTCCAAGGCATGCTGGAGAAACAGCAGAAGCAAAGACAAGCTTTAAAATAATATTTAAATAAATTAGAAGACTGTTATAATTCCTGCCTTCAGCCTACTCTCTTCTACATTGAGCAAATGCTCTGATTTCAATTTCCCCTTGTGGTCAAGTTTTCTTATGTTCTACGATTTTCTTGGCTTTTCTCTCGTTTGGAGGTAACTTCCTTCTCTAGTAATAATATGAGTTATATAAAATTAAGAGTTAAATTATATTAATTAATTAATTAATAATTATATATTAATTAAGAGTTAAATTATATTAAAATATAAATTAAGAGTTTCCTTAAATTACTCTGTTTCTTTGAATTCCCTTTGTTTTTTCCATCTTTTCAGTGGCTTTGAAAATCAGTCATACATAGGAAAATTATTAGAAAAATACTTGATTTATTTTAAAATCAGTGGTAGAAAGAAATGTGTTGAACATCGAAAATCAGCTTACATGTGAAAATGGATCTGAAAACAGTATTGGACACGAAAAAGCAGCAAAGGAGATTAATCTACAACGATTTTATATTCAGAGCTAAACCTATGAAACAAACAAACAAACAAACAACACGCTGCACATCTCTCATCAAAAAGATATCCATTTCTCAGTGCCTCACGACATTTGGAGCTCAAATGTACAGTCCATCTAAATACTCCTGTCTACCACGACCACCACAGTAAGTGAACATCTCCCAAGCACCTCTTAAAATCACTCCAGGATTAAATTATAACACCTCAGTTTCTATGGGGAGGAAAGCGAGACACAGAAATTGGCCAAGCAGCTGTGCCAGTTTGTACTTAATCATGCAATATGCCAAAAGGAGAGCTCTGAACTGAACGTGCAGATGTTGTGCATTGACACTGTACCTATACAATCCTCCCTCTACAAATGTTGAGCAACACAAAGAACTAAAGAAGCGTGTATAACACGGTACAAGTATATTAAAAGGTCCAAATCTTGATTAGTTTAGTGAGGTAATTAGATATATGCATCTGAATGTGTGAGAAAGACGAGCAGGACTAGTTTCTCTATCACTCTCCAAAATAAAGTGATACATATGGCAACAATTACTTAATATTGTCTATCATACCTACTCAAGCTGTCATATTCCTTGTAGCAAAAAAGTTAAAAGTCAAAGATACTGATGCAAATATAAGTAGAACAAAGCTTACTGGTAATATTTCTATAAGTGTAAAGACTGAATTGATTTTTCTTTCCTTTGTATCAAATTCAGTCCCTGAAATGTTCAGCTGTGTAAAATAGCTCTGTAGCAGGTAATTTCTTAACAAAGAGATTTTTAAAGTGATTTTTATTATATGCTTTTACAAAGGATGCTTTTCACGTAATGAGCAATAATGGTTTTAAAACTCAAGCAGAACTGTAGGCATTTATAAAAATAAATTTAACCTCTGGCAGTTACTAACAGATTACAAATGCACCATAGTCATAACATTTTGTTCATTTATCGGAATAAAAAGGAGCTTTGCTAGGAATACAGAAGTATTTGTCGCCCACAGATACTGAAGTATAATTAGATAAGAATACTTTAGGAAATGTTCTTAGGTGTCTTTAAAAAAAAAGACAACTTTTTTTTAAAAAATTCAGATTTATAGAGACATTGTTTCTGACTAAGGAAGAACCCTCCATGCATGGTAACAGGAGCTTGTGTAATGGAATAACTAAAGTTGCAGGGATAAATAATCTATTCAGGGATGTTTATATCAAGTATCTCCAGGATTCCCTTGACTGTGCAAGATTGTAACTTTAGTGATGTAAATCCCTTCAAAGCCAATGGGATTAATCCTGCAGAAGGAACTATACTGCAGTGTTTAGGCCTTGGCCCACGTGTAGCAGAATCAAAGCCCAGCAGCCTCATTGGAGGGCTTCTGGAAAATCCAGCCAAAGACTTCTGAGCATTTACATTTCGGGCAAATATTCTGATTGCCAGATGCCTTACACTGTTGCAAGGCAACATGAAAACAAGACCTAGGACTTTGAGTACAGCAATAGAAATTGATCCAAACAACAACTCTATACAAAAGGAAGGAATTTTCCTTCTAAAATCTGGAAAATATAGACTGAAAACAGATCAGGGATATATGGCAAAACTCTGCAGTAACATGGAGGTGATCTCCACTTGTGACTCTCTGCTTTGCCTGCCTGTATGGTGCAGAAAGCTCTCCATTTTACACCCTAAAATGTGCTTGGACTCCCTGATCTCTAGAAGTCCCTATCAGCTTGGACAGAAGCAACACCCTTTATAACCAAATAAAATTGCTGTCTTTATCTGTTATTTGTTAACTATGAAGCATCATATCCTGAGGATCTGTGAGAAGCCTGATGAAATGTTTTTTAGATGCCAAGGTGAAGACTGCTACCAAGTTAGTGTCACTTTTATGTGACATACCTATATGACACCCAGTTTAGGGCAGCAAAGTATTTACCATAACTGATCATCAGATCTGCCCCTAGAAAGCTAGCTTTCTGCTCCAGGGTAGAAGGTATAGATGGCTGGCTGCTGAGGTATGCAGAAGAATGGATGGCTACAAAAAGGTTGAAAAGGAAGCAATGCACCCTGCTCCAAGGTGTGCAAACCCTTTTCCTGCACGTAATTCTGAATTACTATAATACAGGAGAGGAGTATTACAGACCTCCTCTTGATCCAACATACCTATGAAGAAGTACTTGTGCTTCAGTCTGAATCTCAGCACTTCCTCACCACCGAATTCTACCTCCCCACTCTTTTCTTACAGGATGATTATGATGGTACTTGAAAGCAGCAGCTCCCAGAAGGACTATGGTTTCCAGGGAAATAGACGATTATTTTGAGGATCCTCTTATCTACTACAGCAGTAACAAAATACTCTAATAGAAAGATTTAATGCATTCCACGACAAAAAGTCCCATAATAGCTGGCATCTAGAAGTTGGGGAAGTTGGTCAATACTTCACGTTTTTATAATTTGTCTCTGAATATTAGATTACACAGTATCAGATGCAGTCTATTAAATTTTGCCCAATGTTTATCTCTGCACAGACAGTGAGATTGCTCACAGGGTAAAATGACTGCAGTTCTCTGTGGTGACTATGGGAGGACAAAAAAAAAAGAAAAAGAAAGAAAAAGAATGGTACCTACATCTATGAATTTTTAGAAACAAAAGTCTTTTAAAGGCCTCTGCAATCCATCAGTCAATGGGATCATGGCATATCCTTTGTCCAATCATGTTTATGGGGTAAAAAGACCCTCCAGGTATTTGTGATGATCCAGTTGCTTACTCTGCAGGTGGTTTACACCATTAGACTATGGACCAGAGATTTTAAAAGGCTGACAGGCCAGTTTTTTTCCCCACGAGGGAAAAGGTACCAAGTTGTTGGTGGTGTAATTAGATCAAACTTTCCCAAGTTAACTAATTGCTGCTTTGTTCACAAAATGCAACTATTGGGGTATTGCTCCAGCACCCAGTTTCCTTCTAAATAAGCAGGATTTGCTGCCTTTCAGCAAATGCTTCAGTGATGTTTTAGTTATTGTTGAACAGTGATCACATAGCATCGAGGCCTTTTCTGCTTCTCACCCCACCAGCGAGTAGGATGGGGGTGCACAAGAAGTTGGGAAGGGACAAAGCTGGGACAGCTGAGCCCAACTGACCAAAGGGATATTCCATACCATATGATGCCATGCTCAGCATATAAAGGTGGAGGAAGAAGAATGGAGCAATGGCATTTGTCTTCCCAAGTAATGGTGACGTGTGACGGAGCCCGGCTTTCCTGGAGATGGCTGAATACCTGCGTGCCCATGGGAAGTAGTGAATGAATCCTTTGTTTCACTTTGCTTGTGTATACGGCTTTTGTTTTAACTATTAAACTCTTCATCTCAACCCACGAGTTTTCTCACTTTTACTCTTCTAATTCTCTCCCCCATCCCACTGGGAGTGGGGATGAGTGAGTGGCTGCATGGTGCTTAGTTGCTGGTTGTGGTTAAACCATGACAGAACCCCACTGTAATCACAAGGTTATAAACCTGCAAGGACTTCAGGGGATGAGGCATCCACAGGTAAGTCTGCCCAGGTATATATATGTACATATACACAGCCATATATATATGTGGCATATATATACACAAGTGTGTGTCCAGTTGCACATTTTATAGATATATATACATATGCTTATAACCCCACACCTGTATATACACTCTCCAGTACATTCCAGCCTCAAACAGGCATTCAATCCATGGTACTAGAGTTAATCCAAGTTAAAATACTGGAAATGTGTAGAGTGCCAAGTCTACATCTACTGTTCTGATCTAGAAATAAATTGTTATCAGTTCACTCTCCTTGCAAACATATAAACAGCCCATGCGACATGGACTCCAGGGAACTGATAAAGATAAAACTGATAGCGCTCTGTGCCATGTTATCCTGGATGGGAGAGTTTGGAAGTCAATCTCTGCTTCAGGTGGGTACATCTGGGTGGTCTGGCATAAATTAACACCAGCCTACATAGCACCTCTGCTATAAATATAGGTGGTATAGCCACCTTCAAGTCTTATGTACTCCAAGAACATCTAACTTTGGAGGTGTTTTGTTTTGGTGTTCTTTGTTTGTTATTTTTTTTTTTAAGCATTAAAAAAATATCAAATGAGCATGGAACACATAACCATCATTGTGCTATTTACCTGTTTTCAGAGATTCTGTAGAAGACCATTTTTTACTCATCCTTTATGTTATAACTGATATGAAATAGTTAAAATAGTATCATTTAATTGTAAAATATTTTAAATCCTAAAACTACTTTTCCAAGTATCCTTGAAACATATAGTTTCCAAAAAAAATTCCATTAATATATACATAAGGTTCAAGTCAATATACTCAACTGACCAAAACTTTTTTAAAAAATCTGTCTATATTTGTCATGTTTATCAGACTTCCTTTTACAATGTGAATAACTCCATTTGCACTGAAATCTGAACCACGACATTAAGTGTAACATCATCCAGTACCACAGTACAAACCTCTTCTGTCTCCATTAATAAATTACAACGCTGTGGGAAAATAAAGCAGGAAAAGCTTTATTTAAAACACATTATAAACTCAAGGAATCAGCTGTTAGGGGGTGTAATTGTACAGATGTAATGTCCTAATTCCTAATAGCAATCCCAGAGCTAGGAGACAGAAACCTTGAATTGACTTTTGGCCTATCCCGTTGTCATCTCAGCTACAAACATACGTTAAAATCTGATGTTTATTTTAGACTTCATGTCATGCTGAGTGATAAAATTTCAGGACAAGATTTTTACGTCAGCACTCCTGGTCTATTCATGCCCTCTCCATTGTAATTTTGTTGTGAGTCACGCTAATTTAGTCCATGCAATGTTCTCGACAGCTACGATTCCTGTAGGCTTGCAGGTAAAATGGATGAAAACAAAAGCAGGTGATTATGTGAGGTATTCCTAAACTGCACCACAGTGTTGAGGCAAAGAAGTCCACAAGATGCAACCTAAAGCCTGCCTGAATAATGATGCTGCTTCTCCTCTGAGAGCAGCTCTTGCCAAGTTACTCACATGCTTCTGTTCATAAAACCAAGGGCTCTACACCAGAAGCTCATAATATGCAAAGTAATAACAGGACGTAGTTATTATTCTTAGTTCTGTGCTTTATTATTCTTTTCTTTTTCTTTGGGAGCTGGGTTTTATGCTCTAGATATAAACCAAGACTGATAACCACAACGGAAATCCCAAATGCTGCGAGAAATCTTATCAGTTATTCAGTAGATGCCATTGCTTCCTCAAATTTAAATTACTCCCAGCACCTTAGCAGGTTGCTAGGAGGCCATCAGAGATGCTACGCTTTCATAAGAGTAGCAAAACTAAATCTTATTAGTCACAGGTATTGATCACAGTATATTTATCACAGCAGTAAGAATAAAACCATTCTAGTTATTACGTTCTGCCTTTCTTAACTTTCTCCTTCATTTCCCATGTGGTATGTTCCTGCCCTCAGCTGTTGTCAGCTCTGCTACGGGCCATGAGACATTTGCCATGTCCTTCAACAAGAAACTGCATTTCAGTAGTGCCCAAAATGGTTTCTGCATAAAACACCATGGTCCTCATGGACGATAAAACAATATAAATGCAAAGCTGTGTGATTAATGTAAGACTGTGTGATTAAGCACGAGTCACTGTGATTAACAGTGCTACAACATACTAGTTCTCTGCTTTCCCTTTCCATAATTAACTTAATTGATTCTAAATCTGCTCTGAAATTAGGATGATGCTATTTAAAGCAAAGTTTTCAGATCCAAAGTACCATGTTGGTACAGCATTTCTCGTTCCAACCTTTAGCTATTTACTACTTTGTTTCAGACTAAATACGCATCTGTGAATGTCTGAGGATCTCAGTGTCACAGTGGCAGATTCCTGGGGAAATCACTGCACATGGATTACAACATTGGTCTAAATATAAATGTTTCCGAGATTCCAGGGTCATGTCCGGCCAAGAAAAAAAACAGACAGTTTTACCACAGTGATAAAAGACTCCTTATGCATACGGACAAGCAAGATTTTTAACTATCAGGTATAAAAGTAGTATTTGAAGGTATATGAAATTTATTAAAAATTCACAGACCAGATGAAGAATTTTACAACCCCTGGAGAAAGACAGGCAAGAATCCAGCTTGGATGATCAGAAATCAAGTAGACAAACTGCTCAAAGCAATGTTTTTCTAAAAAAACAGTTATCCTTAACAGGAGCTAAGCTTGGTCACTCAAAAAGTTGTTGGTGTTTTTTGTTTGGTTTTGTTTGTTTGGTTGGTTTTTTTCTTATGACCACCTTCCTACACTCACCAGGCTACCCACACAGTGGGAAAGCCCTGACAATTCACTAAAAGGTGACATTGCTGCTGCAGGCAAGGCTGGGCACCTTTCTGGGCTCCTCGTTCATGGGGCATCAGAGTCAGTTTTGCTGCATACACATCGCTTTGGGCTCAGGGCCTTATGTGGGGGCATCCAGGGACCTTCCCATCGCTACCTGCTCCCCCTCACCCTGCTGAGCAGGAGCCCCTCATCACAGCACCCACACTCAAGTATTAATAGCTCAAAACAATAAAGAATCAGTGGAACAAAGACTAGAAATATAAAAGAGATTCAAAGAGCTGCTGTCTTTTTCCTTTTTTGACCTTATTTCCTTTCTTATCCTTTTCTCTTTTTTTTTTTCAATTTATTTTTTTTTCAATGCAGGACACTTCAAATTGCAAGGTACCTCCATGTCTAGGTATGGACAGAAAAACCTCTTTGGATCAGCTGAAACCCTTTTGCCTGTTCAAAAGCTTTAACACCTTTTGCCAGTTTTTGATGTCATGATATAAATTACACTCAAAAGGATTTTTCTACCAGTTTCAATTCAGTACACATTGCAGTAAGACTTACTTTAGATAACCAGGCATGAAAGAAGTTAATAGTCTGTGAGGACAGATTTTTAACAAGGGTTAACCTGAACCTGACAGGGTCACCCTAAACACTTCTTTTAGAAAAATCACTATTTGAGAAACTTTCTTCCCTCTGAACCATATCATTCCAAATCAGAAATCTGGAAACTCATGCACAGCTTCCAAATAGCTGAAGAAACTTAACAATAGCTGTCATGTGAAAGGTAATGAGCTTAACTGTTCCCACTGTTACCACTTCATATCTTGCCTGACTTTAAATAAATATACATGCCTCAAGACAGTGGAGGGTCTCCACGTCAAAGGAAAGCATTATATACTATGTGTAGCAAGGGACAGGGCAGCAAAACTTCTAGCTTGCCCTTTGTACACAAACAGTGCTGAAATTTCTCCCGAGCCTGCAGGTCCCAGATCTCCTTCTGTAGTCACAATTCTTCCCTTCTCTTTTGGTGAAGTACTATGACATACCATAGATCAAAGATAAATATGCTGTCACATGTCAAGCAAATCTCATGCCCCCCCACCCCCCCCAAAAAAAAATAAATAAAAAATAAAATAAAATTTAAAAAATCTTCCTCTGTCTCTGAAATACAAGGACAGAACAATTTTAATCAAGTGAAAGAGACATGATGGATATGATGGTGCCCCACAGTCCCAACCCACACAGTTGCATTGCTGTGAGTTTTAATCTTTTTCTGTGCGATCCAGAGAATCTGATCTGTGTACTCTGCACAAAGAGGCCATTACACTGACATCTCCAAATTTTAACTGGAATTGGAGGTGAGAGCTGATCAATTCAGGCATGAAACTCTTTTGAGAACAAGTAATCTGTTTAGTCAACCACTTCCATTCAGTTAAGTAATCTATGCAAGAAACTGAGCAAAATCCGTAACTAAGGAGAATCAGAATTCCTCTATTCAAAGCTGGAAATTATTTTTTCCTATCTGTCTACAAGGTTTGCACTTTTGAAGTCCATTTCTGCTAAAATTGACCTTTTATTCAAGAATTGTAGCTTCTGTGTGATTAAACTCATTATATAAAAATGCCTGCTGACTTAGAACAATTTCCAATACCTTTCAAGAAGCATGTCACATGTTGACCTTTAAAATATAATTATTATACCTCATTGTGTTAGAACTGTTGTGTCAATAGAGATCTGGAATGTATTTCACAAGGAATTCACCTGAAGACTTTGAGAAAGAAATTCTGGTTTAAAAGTCTATTTTTATCATTGATGATTATGACAGCAAAAACTTAATTTAAATCCTGGATTTGGATTCGTGTATGCTGACATATCAGACCAGGAAAGTTTTTGTGTTTTTGTTGTTGTTGTTGGTTGGTTTTCAATTGTTGAGACACTTTACCCTTGAGAAGTATGGTGAACAACTGTGCCATTTCTAGAACTCCTGTCTTCACCAGACTAATCCAAATTTATGAGGTTTTTCACATGTAGAGGAGGAAAAAAATAGATATGGGAGAATATTACTGAAAACACTGAAAGCACATCTGGGTATACAATAAAGCCTCTTATGTATTCTCAACATTTATTGGGTAATTTACATGACCTTGTTTGCAGTCATCAGATTAGAAGGATCCTCTGATATTTCTGTAGTGCTTGAGCTGCTATCAGAACAGTGTATCTTCATTTTCTTAATCTTTTTCTTAGAGCTCAGATAAACACTTCCTGGATGATAATATAAACTGATAGGAAGATGCAGTTGCTTCTGTAAGAAAAATGAACTCTTGGAAAAGAAGTTTTGTGGGACCGAAGCCATCTGTTAAGTTGTTTTTCCTTCTTGAAAAAGGGCTTTTTTTTTGTAAACACACATTTTTTTATGAGGGTGCTCATCCAGGGTCCGCTGCTGCTCTGGTTCAGCTCCTCTGCAGGGAACCGTTTTGCTGATTCACAGTGTCCCTGGGCAAGGTGAGTCCTGTCGCTGACAGCTCAGGAAAAGGCTGAGCATGGGAAAGGCAATCCAGGCTCTCTGTCACCGCCTGAAGAAGCTGAGGGAAGGAGGATGCTGCCAGAAAGAAAACTTAGGAGCAGCTGAGCTCAGTGGGAAGCCCCTGCTGAAGGTTACCTGCTTCTTTGTTTTGTTTAATAGAGCACAGGGAAGCACCATGACACACACATATTCAGAGCCTTCATGCACATGGGCATACCAGTGACCCACAGTGTGGAATATTTACGCTGACTTTGGGCAAGAACATGGAGTATTTTCCTCCTAAAAAAAAAAATAATAATATACTGGCTGTACTGTTAGCAATATGCAGTACTCAGTTGATACTCTCCCATTAAATAAGATTTATTAAAACAAAAAAACCGAAACCAATTCCTGCTATTGCAAAGACCAGATTGCTGCAGAAAATTACAGTCCAAAAAATACCTCAATTTTAAAAAGTTCTTAGAATTTGATATTTTAATTATCCTGCTGTCAAATGTCTAAAGTTGATGTTTGACTTAAAAGGATTTGGAAGCTATGGCAGCAAATGAAGGAGGCAGATATGACAGCTAAATGAATGCCAGATGGCTCATCGAAAAGCATAAGTGTAGGGGGGTGCAGAGACACCAGGCCTGGGCGGGTTTGTGTGGCTTTGCTGGAGTAGCAGCTGCATCCTGGCTAATGAAATCCCTCTTCAGCTCTGGTGGGCACACGAACACGGATGTACAGCTCTGGGAGACACAGCCTTGGTATCACTGCACTGGGTTTTGTTTTGCCACACAGGCACACTTGCTTACAAATTTGGTTGAATTTTAGCAATAGAAATGGTTGAAGAAAAGGCTGGCAGCCATAAAAATAGGGGCAACCTTATCCAGATAAAAAAAAAAGGGGGGGGCGGGGGGGGGGAAGGAAATGTATTGCAGCTTTCTGTGTTGTAACAGATTTAAGGAAATAACTATGACTGGAGTTTCAGCTGAGTAACCTTTGCTATCTCAGAAAATCATCTTTCCAGGCACCCTTGACAGTACAGTGCACAGCAGAATTGTGAATCATGGCTTCATGTGTTAAAAATCCCATGGACTAAAAAACACTATAAAAAGTTACATCAGGATTTTCTGTCCTTATATAAATAGTCCTGTGCAAGAGCAAAACACTGCATCAAGTCCCCGAGGAATTTCATGTGAGAAAAACAACAGTAGTCAGCATTTCTGAGAGAAAACAACTTACTCCCCCCAACTGAACACGCATACAGACATTAATCAGTGATGTGCAAGAGATGTGCAGCTCTGCTCTCTGCCCCTTTCCATCCACCTACAGCTCTGCTGTCACCACCTGTTTCCTTTCAAACCTCCCCCCTTGGTTTTCTCTTTTATTCTGCACCAGCACCTCCAAGGTTTGTGGTTTCTTGCTCTGGCCTTCAAACAGAAGCTTTGCTCATGACCAGACACACAATTTTTCAGCTCTTAGTCACACATGCAGCTCGATGAACTTATCTTCCCAGTTTAAATCAAGTATATTTTTGTTTTGTACCAATAATTTATTTAAACTACTTGATGATAATTTTTAAAAGCTGCATGATTTGTTTGACTATAATTGATTAAAATTGATTTTAAAAATGCAGTCTATGTATAGACAAGGTGGTGAGCAACCACAGAATACAACAATAAAGAGTAATTCAATTTGGAGTTCAGCAAACCTGAAGAAAAAAAATAATTAAACAGCTATTTAAAGAACACACTGAAGAAAAAACTAATTCTAAGAAATGGCAATCTGTTCAAAAACATTAAAAGAAGAGATAATCAGATTAAATTCTGCAATCTATATTTCTTCCACAAGAATAATTCCTTCAGCTGTAACTGGACACCTGCTCATGCTTCGGTATCATCATCTCCAGCAACACAGAGGCCTCCTGGTGCAATAACAGCAACAACTCCTGACTGGGAATCACTCCCATATTTATGCAACAGAGGCAAACAGTTTCATACTCATAAGGCCTCTCCTGGGAGTAAATCATAGGAGGCTTATATTTTTGGAGGTATAGCCTGCTACTGTTTAATCTAGCTAACTTTCAGGAGGAAGTTGTCTTAGTGCTTTTCTAGCTGTGCATCTCTTGCCATATGGTCAAATAACCAACAGATTTTTGTGTAGGACCATGAAGACATCTATAAAAGGAAAAGGATTCAGTGACTGTACTCCTGACAACAATCAGTACATACTCCTAACAGCAGCAAATAATAGTAATAACTGCCTGATCTGGAAATTGCATTACAAACTGTGATTAAAACTTTAATCAAATAATCAATTTGCATTGATTTTATATTTTCTGCATCATTTTTTTTCTTCCCTCTCCTTCCTCTGAAGAAGAGGCTATGAATAAATAAAATCAGGTCTCAAGGCTCTTTATCTGAATTTAGCAGACCTCAATGATCAAGGCTGGTTGGTTCATCATGCTTTCAAATCCTTGGTAGCAGCATATAGCTTTCTGTTCTTCATTAACAAGTTATGAAGCACTGCTAGTTAACCACATGAAATGCTTATTAGTAGTGTGCAAATCAGTCGACAGCAGCTCAGAGAAAGTAACTCGTAATCAATAAAAAAATGCTGCAATTAAATTGCCTCAGTTCTCCTTGTTCATCTCAACACTGTACTATCTCACCATTAAATAGTCTAAATTGCTCCTCAAAAAGCATTTCTTTAAATATAACCTCAACCTAGGGTAAACACAGCAGTATCTAAACCTATTTAAAAGATAATATAAATATACTACTGTTTGTTGGTAATGTGAATAGTTCATCTATGTATTAGCCTTTCATATACAATATATATTTTTAAAAACATTTTACATATAATTACTTTCAGGGTATAAGTGATCAGTCATTTTGAGGAATGCATATATAGTTCCTTGACATTTTTTCTTCTTTCATGTAAGCCAAAATTTAACAAAAAAGCCATCTGACAGGAACACAGCAAGGTGAAAGGAGTGTCTCACAGGACAGTGCACATTGGAGTCCAAAGCTTTGAGGCAGCATGGAAGGCAAGGCAGGGAACACACTCAGACCCATGACTCAAATTTACATACTGTCAGATAGTTTTGCTCTCTTGGAATTTACAGAGAATTTGAGCCTATACTGTAAAAATTATACTAACCAGAATATACCAGCAGCCTTGTAATTCTGCTCCTATCTGTTCAGTTACAAATTGTAAGAATTGCTCGAAAAGACGAATTTCAGTTTGAGTTTTCTAATTGCCTAACAGCATGTTTCCTCTGTGCACATGGAGGGGCGAACCTACCAAGCATGATGCAGAGCCACATGGAAGTATTTCAACAAACCTAGAGACCAGAAGCATGAGATCTTATCCCCGCAGCACCACAGGTGTGCAGACACTTGCTCATGGGGATGGACACCAACCACTTGATGCTTCACAGGAGATACACTCAAATGGCCCAGTTCACCTGCTTTAGGTACAGTTGCTTCCTCAGAAGAAACCTTGAGCTAAAATCACTGCTTTAAATTATAACTCACTGAACAATGTATCAAGGGCCTTAAGAAAAACACACAAACAAACCAAAATGCACTCCCAAGCAGGTATCAGGAAGGCATTCCTGAAATGGCACGCTTGGGCTCCAGTGTTTGGCACACACATATCACCAAGTGCAAACTTGGACCACCAGCTCTTCTGGAAACAAGTGTGACAGTATGGAACAAAGGCCACCACGAAATCATCTGAATACAGTTTCAAAATCATATTTCCAGCCATAAAAATACTAGAGATGCTTCAACACAAGCAGAACCTTAGATGTCTTTAAGCTCGTGGAAAAATACTGGTGGCATGGCACCAGATATATCAACTTTGTGATGCCAGGTAGAAAAAGCACATGACATGAGGAGAACAAAGAAGGTGACAGTTTCCTCTTCTGTTTATATCCACCAGCTCTAGGCTTGGTGTTTTACAGCTCTGATTTCAGGCACAAGAGAGGCACAATAGCCCACAAAGAGCCAGACACCCCAGTCAGCATTCACTGGAAGGTCAGTACTAACACAAGAATGAGTATCTGTACCTTAAAATACTCCTTATTTTCTATTGAAATCTGAATATTTTCTGGTTAAAAACAGAAAGAAAACTCAGATTAATCAAATCAGTAAAGACCTGGACATTTGAAGAAAGGTATACAATGTTATCCAAATTACTTGCAAGTGAATCTTCATTTGAAAATATCTGTGTAGATAGTTGTTTCAGGATCAAAAGATTCAAGATTTTATTCAGATGAGCTCTTGCTCTTTCAGTTTGACTAATTTCCCTTTGATGTTAAAAAGTAGCAGGGGAGAAAGCAGCAAGTACTGTAATATACAGCGTAAGTTAACACTTCTGATTATATTTCACACCACAGTAACATAAGATTCAGTGTTTCTACACAAACCATTTCTTAATATGTAATTGTTTCAGTTATGTTTACTATTTCCACCCTATTTCTAGATAGCATTTTTGTTCAATCTATTTTCCAATTCAGGACGAGGTCAACAGGATTACAGCGAAGTTTGAAGTATCTTATGAGTAACAGGGATCTGGGAAATAAACTTCATTTGTAGGGGACATGAGTTAGCAAGACTGTCCTGGGGTCAGCAAGCAAGCATGCCGAGTCCTTCCGCAAACTGGTACTGGAAAAACATGTTAGTTTAATGTTTTGAGCACTTTTGCTAGTGGAGATCACAGCCATTTAGCACCTTTGAACATGGTGTCATCTCCTGGTTAGGCTAGCCCCGTGTAACCACATTACTGCACTGTAGTTTAGTGAAGTGGCCTAGATACGTCAGAGCAACATGAAACTCGCTACAGACATGTATTTAGTAATCCACCACACAGTTTTCCTCCACTTATTTCATGGTCTTTACAAAAAAGGGAGTATTTGCTCAACAACTGTGTCACTCAGCTGGCTGTGTCTATAGCTTATGCATTTAGGTGCATCCTGTTCCTGATGCCTACACACTCCTGTTTGGGAGTTACACATTCATCAAAATTAAAATGTGTTCCCTGGATTCAGGCATAACAATCAAGGCTTGAGAGCAAAACTGTGAGCAATCAACACATTAAATCATTCCAGCCTTGGCAGAAGACAATAATCTTCAAGTCAGGAAATAATTCATGCTCAAAGTAAATAATTTAGGGCTGCATTGCGCCTTTGAGGTACAGCCCTATCATGGGAGTAGCCCACAGATACACCGCCAAGCCTGGTGCTTTCTATAGCCTCCAAAGGTCTTCTAGAGCAGGACAAGATGATACCAGGTTTGAGCAAGTCCTTTTCTCCTTGTAATGGATCTGTAGGGAGAATCTCACTTCCAATCCACACAATGCCAACAGCCTGACATCAGCAGTGCCACCCTGCTTGGTGACAACAAAAGCGTATGCCACCTGCAAACCAGCCAGGCTGGCTTGTAACTGAAGACAGCACCTCCAGCAAATAACATCTTAAGGCTGGAAATTTCCATTTGGGTACTCCCAGTGCCTGAGAGAAGTCCCAAAAGTCAAATCTTGACATCATTATTATGCCATGTCACAGCAGATCAACTTCCGTGACGAGGTCTCTCACTTTGCGTGGCAACAAGTACTGAGACACATTAAGATTTAGGAAGAAATAAGTGTTATTACAGTCTGTCTCTAAATGACAGAGATATCCTAAATGACAGAGTATTTTATGTTCTTGTTTTATCCCTCTCCCCTCCACAGGATCAGGGGAAGCTACAGTCTCCCTGCAGATGTTCACAAGCCCGTGAACGTCTTCAAGCACGAAGGAGATTTCCAGGCAAAGGAGGAAAGACTATCAGCTCAGCAAAAGTCAAAGAGAACTTAAAAAGTATTTAATGAGGTTTCCCTGCATTCATTAATGATCCCAACGGCTCATATTTTACCTAAAAGCAGCAAAATTTTAATCTCGCTTATAAACAAGTTCTTGCCAGCACTCAGATTCAAGACTGCAAGATAAATATTTATAGAGTGGCTTTTGTAACTCGTCATATTCTAGCACAGACCTTCATTAGTAAACCATGACAGCAGTTTAGGGAAAGAAAAGTCCAAAGCTTCAGAAGATACCGCAATCCCCCTTTCATTAACATGGGAGTTGCTCTATTTTGCATTTTAAATACATCAAATGCACACAACTGTTCATATTTTGGGATGAACTCCAATCTTACTTCAGTCTCATATTGCTGAGATATAATTCCTTCTCATTTAAAAACACCTTAGTGAATTCACACTGCTTATATAGATACCCTTCAAGCCAAGCCACAACTTATGGACAAAAATATAAAAGCTGTGTGACTATTAAATTTTACATTGAACAAATGACAATCTAGAAAAGAGTTCCCATGAGTTGAACGGGCCACGAGCTCTATTCAGCCACCCCAATTAAGCCCATAAAAAGGAGCAAAGCAAGGAGCAAAACTTTGGGGAGGATAGGTCTGTAATTTCTATTTTGATATAAAAATTGCTTCTGGAAGAAAAACAGAAAACTTCTGAGAAAACACGGTCATCAGAAATACTACTTATAAAAGTATTTCCAAACTCATTATCAGATTATGATTCTTTCACATGACAGCAGACAGAAACCTGACAGTGCTCCTAATGGAGTAAAGAGCACATGTGAGCACACTTCTCAGCAGAGAATTGAGACTCACACGAAAAAAGTGTTGTTACCAATGCCCTAATTGTGAACCTTACTTCAGACAATGCAGTAAATGCTTTCTCAACCAAAGTATTTTCCACATGTGGACTCCCTGGAGTACTGGATGGTGCAATTCAAGGTTTTCATGCAGGCTGAACTTTGACATAATCCATCTTTGAATCATATCACAGACCAATCAGCCATAACAAGAGATACAAGCATGCTGGAAACCAAGCTTCAGTATTCCTGTTGATCATGAGATCCCCCATGTCCAATAACTTCACCATGAACATGTTAAGTTTCCACATGCATTAGAAGCTCTTTATGCAGCTTTGATCTCACCTGCATGAGGAACATGCATTTATTTAGGCTTTGTTATGACCACATCATGACTATCGGGCAATAATTAATATATAATTTGATTTTTATCCATCTATACATAAATATATGTATATAAACATTAAATGCATATGCAGAGCTGAGGAGCCACCATCTGAGCTGAGGGCTACCATCTGTGGGATTAAGACAAAAGGCTTCCGTGCCTGAAACCCCTAAAGTAAGACTTGGCCCTACAACTGCTTTCCCAACAGTGAACAATACTGATATTTCAAGTCAAGAACAAGATCAGCATAAGACAGTAAGGAAAATACTTAAATAAAAATTATTGTCCTGAATAAAAACATACAATCATGTACAGAATTCAAAGCCTTTAGCCCACTTCACAAATCTTGTTTTGAGTTGGGGCAGAGTGTCCAAGGATACCTACCATCATCCCACATGCAAATACTACACACTAGCCTGATTAGTTTACCCATGGCGAGTATGAAGTATCACATTTTACTGCTAATATAATATGGTTTTTATCCTTAATATTATTTGGTGGGTTCAAGCCTTTAGTGAGACTCACTGTGAAAGAGGTTCTGACTTACCTTCCTATACAGGAGCTTGATCTATCCTGACAAGCCACGAGAAAAGTTTAGTCTTCTAAATTAAATAGTATAAAGCTGTGAAAAGGCTTTTGTTTAAGTTACCCTTATTGCCTTTTGACTTCTCCCATCAGTTAAAGACCATTTTATAACTCAGAATAGTAAGCAGTAAGACACTTCAAGACATCACTTTTCCACACTCCTGTACTGAAACAGGGTACATATATCCATGCCAACTCTAACACTTGTTGGTTAGACCTGTTCTAAAAACCCAAGTAAATAAGATACAGCCTAAGAGATTCCATGACTCAGTAGCCAATTTCAGTGCTTCATTACCATTAAAGACAACATTTTTCCTAATAAGCAGCCCAAACCTTTCTTTCTTCACATTAAGCTGTTTGTACATTGTCCTACAGCCAGCTGACAGACAGTTGATCACCATCATCTTTAAAGGTAAGGAAAAGCAAGTAGTTTCACACGTAAGACTTATCGTATCTGCACATAACGTCTTCTGTCCTAGACTAAGAAAACTCAATTTCCTTAACAGCCCATTACGTGTATTTTTTCTCCCTGAACCTCTGTTTACATCTTTATATTCCTTTCTCAAGGAATAGTTACCCAAAGCTATACAAAGGACACCAGGTGAGAGCTAAACATCTCTAGTTCAAACTATTTACCTTCTGCATTTTCATCCACATTTTTCCACCACCCCAACCACAGCAAAGTGTCTGGCCTTGTGCTGCTGGCATTGGTTCATTTTTACTCACTTTCCACGTGTTGGTTCTGTTTGGTAGACTGGAAGATGGGATGATAATCCAAAGCATTCCTGCACTGGTCTGAAGTCAGTCAAACACAGTATCTATTCCATCAAGCAGTGACAATCACAGGGCCAAGTTAGTGTGACATTGGAGACATTAGCCAGATTCATTCTTCTCTACCTGTTTCTCATCAGAACCAACGTTTGCACCAAACAATTCTCTCTTTATGCAGACGTCCTCCTTGATTCTGCTTACTCTCTCACCCTTACAGTGAAGATTTTCTGATATCCCTGGATTTACCCTCCTCCCTGTAATATACTTCATGTCTTCTCTGCCAATCTAGTAACAATCACACTCTTCATCTGTCATTTTAGGACTCCTTTTCATAGGTACAAGATGTGTTTATTTCTCTCATCGAGCTGTCATTCATATAAACCCTTCTTCTTGGTCAGCTGTTTTGAGGTATTTTCAATACTTCTATATGTAGGTGGATTTCAGAGACAGTGTGGAGTGACTATTCAGGCTCTGTTCCCCTCCACCACCCCATCTGTCCCTTGTAACTCAAACTGAAGTAACTTAAGTCTTCTTCTGAACATTCAAGACAAAAGTGCTCTAAAAGCAGCATGTGTAGTTGCTCGAGGTGCTTTACCTAAGCTATATGCAGCCCAGCATACAGTAACACATTGGGTTGATTCACAGCATTGCAGTTCAGCATTTCATGAATCTTTTCTGCTTGAAACTCTTATCTACACCTTTCATGAAGTTTCTTTGAGGTTGTGGCTGGATTCCTCTGTAGGGCAGCTGTGATGTACAAGCGTCCTGTCTGAACACTACTGAAAACAATCTCCTGGGCGCAGCACTCCAGTGTTTCATTGGAAGAATCATACAACAGTGAAGACCGAAGAGCTGACAAAAATCACAAAAGAAACATGGAAATTTTGTTTTAAATAATGTGAGAAAAATAATCAATATGAGCAGAATGCAGACCTTGTTTCACAGTATCACATAGATAGCAAAGAAGGGAGAGCTACTTATATTTGGAAGTAGTCATTCATTGAGCTTCTACCACTTACCTAAAAGTGTATCTTATTTGAAAAAATCAGAAGCTTTTCCCAAAAACTTTCACTTAATATGTGAAAATTATATTTTTGTTAGTTTTGAAAATAGATATTATTCTGGTTTTATGTCAGTTAGGATGCCAAAGCATTTTGTTTAATTCATATCTGTTAAATGGAAAAATAACTTCCAGCAGTTCCAGCAGAAAAGTTCAATTAAAGCTAAAAAAAAAAAAAAAAAAAGCCCTGACTTTGTGCTGAGACTCTGACTTCAAGAAGTAAAATTAGTTCTGTTGATTTTGCTGTGAATTAAAAATATTATGAAAATCATTTCAGGACAGGATGAAAATCATTTACAAAGTAAGCTCAATATTTTATACACTAAGGGGCACTTTTCAGTAAAAACTTCATTTTGTTCTCACCTTAGAAAATAGTTTCAATGGGAAAATTTCTACCACCCATAATAATTGTATTTGCGTTCCCCACAATGTACACCAGAGGAATAACTTGTCGAATATTCAAATTACTTTGTCGCTGTGATGTGATTTGAAAATGCAATTTAAAATAAAACAGAAAAGTTTCCCAGATCACAAAAGAGGACCCACTGAACAACTACAAAAATAAAGCTCAGGGCTATAAAATTTGAGAAGTGATGAAGATGGAAGGCTTTTTAAAGACGGCAAGATCTAAAGATTTCTTTACATCCTTTCACTGTAAGGACTGAATTGCTGACACTAGCTTCTTATCATCCAGGCTGTGTAAGGTTAACAGTTTTCTGTTGCCTCTTTTGTTCTGTCCACAGAGAAAAACAATGACCCTTAATGAAAAATGCATGCAAGCACACAATATCAAAGGTATTTTTTGAGTGCCACTGGACTTAACCTGGGCTCTTCATACAAAACTTCAGAGGATTGATGGCATTATTCAACAGAAGAGATAAAAGGGGTTTGAAACACTGTTTTCTGAGCTACCCTAGCCTTAAGGCTGTTCCTTCCACTCTTTGTCATGCCCATGTACTTCAGAGGTGGAGAAAAAAAAAATATAAGATAAATATGACCTATCCAGTAAAAAGAAAATAAATGCTATGTTGTTTTGTGCCCTGATCAAAGGGACAAAAATATATACTGTATGCACTTAATATTACAAAATACACCAGTAGTTCACAAATCTTTTGAACAGTTTCAGAGATGATGTATAGACATTTTTATTTGTAAAAACCCTAAAGGTGAAAGGATGTTACAGACTACTTAATGCAGACTTCTAGATTTCTAGCCTGCAGCAGAACAGAGCTTCACCTGTGGATTTACAGATGGTCTGCATTTTGGCATTCACTCTATTAAACATAGACCAAAATCTCTAAAATACACACTGCCTGTAAAATCAGTAAGTTGAAAATTATTAGGTAAAGAACATATGGGGTCTGTCCTGTGCTTCAGAGTATCTGTTTTGTCAGGAAAAAAATAAAAAAGGAACATAACAGAATTGAGAGCTAAATATGCTTCAAAGCATGAATATATTAAAATTCTAAACATACAGTAAGAAGAAAAAAAAAAAAATCTATCAAGGGCTATTAAACATGAAGTTATACTTTCTGGCAAAGGAGAATGGTGGAAGGGGAAGCACAAGCCTTCTACTGCCCTTGAAATATATTTACTCAGGCAGCGAGATCCTTTGAAAGACACATATATTGTGAGCCATAAGGTCTCGGTTCAGAAAAGCCCTCCAGTTTGTGCTTAGCTTTAAACTAATCAGATATGAGCACAGATTAATTGTTCTTTTATCAGTAGTAGTGGTAGTAGTACTTTAGTTTATTATTCTTAAGTGGAGATGAAGCAAAGCACATCTTACTAAAGGTATGCTCAGGAGCCATATAAGAAACCAGAGAAGGAGGAATTTTTGCTGCCTCAGGTTCATCCTTGATAATGGTCTAGAGACCTCCCCAGGATCAGCACCTTCCAGAAAAGACTGTGAGAGGCTACAGATCCATCACTAGCAACTACAATACACTGTATGAACCATGACAATTTCAGGTAACACTCCCTCCCTCAAGTGGCCAAAGTTGTGTGCAAATCCACTTCTATATTGTGAAGTACAATCAGCCAAGTATCAACTACCACTGTAACTACATAAAATATTGTAAATCCTTCAGCAACAAAGAAGCAAATGAAGAGATGCCCCAGGGCCTAGTAGCCACTCATTATAGATAAAAACATTTTCCAAGCCTCTACTCAGGCTGCACTTGGTTTCTGCTCAAGCAGGGAGTTCGACGGCGTCAGGGCGAACAGCCATGACTAGGCCCAGCTGGGGCCTGAAGGCAGGCCCTAGGCCCAGGGGCAGGCATGGGCGGCTGGGTAGGGACTGTACCAGCCCCTCAGGGACCTGACAGCTGGGATTACACTGAAATAGGAAAATAAAGGTGGGGGAAAACCCACCACACACACTAATTTTGACACCTTCTTTCTGCATTTCACAGAATCACAGAATGGTTAGGGTTGGAAGGGACCTCTGCAGATCATCTAGCCCAACGCAACCATTCTGTGATTCCAAAACCTGATCCAAAATTCCATCACCTGAAAACTCCTTTTTTTTTTGTCCAATACTTTTGGAATTGTGGAGGTCTCTTGCCTCAAATAACTCAACATTCTGTCTACCTCTCAGAGCAGCATTATCCTCAAAAACTGGTAAGATCTGTTGTATGTATAACGGTACTTGCTTTATTTGCACGTATGATGCTTAAATACATTTTCAACAAGGCTCCACATGTTACATGGGGCTCTCCCAGGGCACAGAAGCTGCCACAGCAAGAACGTTACATTTAATATAAGTAGAGTCCCCAGCAGTCGGACAAGTTTTCACCTGGTATAAGAAAAATCCATGTAAAGCCAGAGAAGGCCAGCAGGCTGATGCAAGCTTACAGCACCCAAGAATATATGCCTGTATTTCGACTTCAGGTTACATTGTGTTACCTTCAAATTAGAATTTTTTATATATATATCATACGCAGAAGTTTCCATAGCATAAACCTGGCATCGCAACAGGTAAGGGCAAGATGTGAGGAAACACTCTCAGTCTTCCCAGGTTCAGGGTTCCCAGGCAGGAAGGCACATGCTTCTGCATTGAATACATTGATACAGCTTATGCTTATCAATCAACCATACAGGACACATGGAAAAAAAGTCTAGCCTGAAACTACTCCCACACAGCAAATGTGTTCGGGAAATGCCAAATAAAACATAAAAAACTCTCAAGTTCTCTACATAAAGCATGTCTGTATGGAAAAAGGAGGGTGTCTGGGGACAGTCTTTCCTCCCTGCTATGGGAAACAATAACATTTCCACCTGGTATATCATATGCGCAAGGATGTTAGTTCTTGTTATTGGGCTCGCCAGAAACCGTACAAGAGCAAGTTAACAGCAGAGCACAGACATCAGAAAGTTGAAAGGTGCTGCAGTTCAATAATGATTATATTTTGGCTGATGCTGTATACAAAATCATTTTACAGTGACTGACTGGACTCCGAGCGTATCACATAGGTAGTCTGAGGCTAAATATGTTGAAGTAATTCCTAACTTTGCCTAGTCATTGTACAAAGCAGGGTTCCAGTATTTATTGACCCACTTCATATGGTGCCTCAACTTCGCAACTTGGTCCACAGGCTGACTAATATGGGTGGTCTGGGTCTGAATCCTGACCTTCTCCACCGAGGCACTGCCATTGCTTTTCTGCTCAACAGAATTGTTCACAAAGCCACACAATAAAGAAGGAGCAACTCAGGCCCTAATTAAGCAAAAGCTGTTGTGGAGATGAATTAACATGTTTAAAAACAAACAACAACAAACCAACCACAAGCGACAAACACTCCAAGCTAAACAAAAATCTGTTTCCACTGATTCCGGAGAACCTGTGTGAGCCAAAGGCTGGCAAAAGAGCAAAGAAGCCCTTGAATTTCAGTTGGCCATTTCAGAGACCTGTCTCAAGAACTCAGTCCTAAACCAATCAATGACAAGAGTTATTGAGGTACTCAGTAGCTTTTTCCCTCCTCCCTGCTCATCTCTCCATAGGTCTCAGTTCTTCCAACCAAAGAAAACTGCTGCTGATCACCACTGAGGATCTGCACCCTGAGAGCCATGTGCCTCCTTGCAGGGACAAAGGTCAGAACTGCAGCACAGACATGGGTCAAGGGCAATGATTCTCCTTCGCTGTTTTGAGGTCATGAGGCTGCACCGGGAGCACTGCCACATCCACATGTACTAGCCAGTGAAAGAAGGATGTGGGAAGACTAGAGAGAGGTCAGGTGAGGACCACTGAGATGCTCAGTGGGCTGGAGCACTGGACATCAGAAGGGATTTGGGCTTGTTCAGCCACAAAAAGACAAAGTTAATGGAAGGAAATATGTTTTCTTTTTCCAAATACCTAACTAGCCATTACAGAGAAGACCAAACCTAGCCCCACTCAGAGGCTCACAGAGAAAGGGACAGAGTAACAGTGAAAAGCTGCAACAAAGGAAATTCTGAGCAGACATGAGGGATAAAATAAATGGTAAGATGGTGAAGTGCTGAGACATGCTGCTCAGAGAAGACAGGCAATCTCCTGCCTTTGAGATATTCAAGACACACTGGACACAGTCCTGAGAAGCCTGACTTCAAAGTTATCCCTGCTCTCAGCTGGAGGTGAAGTCAGCATCCACAGGTCTCTTCCAACCTACATTATTCTACAATTCTAAATCCGTACTTAAATGAAAGATCAGTCACTGGTCTGACTGAAGGAGAGAGGAAGAGGCAGGGATGCGAATGGGGACTGTACAGGCTGTATATGTGATTGAGAAACACACTGAGAAATGCTCAAAGCAAAGGGAGAGGAAAGCATTTGCTCTCATTTTTAATAAACACGTTATGTCTTTTTCTTTTATAAGATTAAAAAAAAACCCAACCAAACAAAAAACCCCAAAAACAACCTTATCCTTTTTCCAAAATATGAAGAAGCCAGCCTGGTACACTGTCCTTTCCTATTTCTTGTGCCAATGCTGGGGTGTTTTTTTGTTGTTTTTAATTAAATAAATCAACATAAACAGCTTGCATTTATTCTGGAAAAAGTCAAAGGATGGGAAGGAGTCTTTAGGCCAGTAATTGTTTGGGTCTAGCCTACACATAGGCCTCAAGTGAAGTGAAACACATAAAATAAGGTAATGTGAACAAAAAGAAAAGGAAGCAAACTGCATGCACGTTCCAAGTATCATCAACTGATTGGTACAAACAGGTGAGGAACAATTAGAAAGATTAAAAGCAGTGACATACAGCCCCAGACTGATCATTAAACTCTCTGTATTGGTGCGTAGGTGCTTGTTGTGCAAGAAGCAAGCAAAAGGCTTGAGCGAGTGAGCCTGCATGCACCCTTGTAAAACATCAGCACTGGTCAGTGTCAGGCATTTCCCTGCAACTGGATGGAGTAGCTGTGCAGGTTTACTCAAATTTGCTAAAACAGTTGTAATTAGCCACAGAGCCCAGAGTATCAGCAAACTGGAAGTATTGATTTATGCAGGCCATGGGCAGGTTAACCAGGGAAGGTCAACCAGGAATTTTATGATCCCAGGGCAGAGTTACAGCTAGCATAGCTGGGCAAACTCCCTCAGTGCCAGGAAAAACTTCAGCTTCTAATTGCTCCAGATTTCACAAAAAGGGCTTCTAACACCCTCCAAGTAAAAATTCCTTTTACCTCAAAATATTAGTATACACACTACTACATCTGTAAGCACAGGTGTAATTTGCAGAAAGCTGTGCAATCAGCTACAACTGAAATCCAGTCCCATGCCAAGCCAGTACAGAAAGTACATGCAGTATTAAATCCTGTGCTAGCACAGTGAGCTGGATTATATTTAACCTGCAGAGCCTCATCCCACTGCGAATAAAATCAGCATGAGCAGAGTCAGATCTTTAAAGAATAGCTACTATAGTGATTTGATATCAAGTTCATCACAATTTGTAATAGGCATAAATCTCTAATACTATGACAGATATAATCGGTGTTTCTTAATGTGTGGCTCTGATCTGAATTCTTTTATTCTGGCAAAACTCCCACACAATTCAAGTCAAGATCAGATTTTGTATTAAAACAACTCAAAATACTAAAACAACCACAAAGGGAACAAATGGAGCCTAGGTGGAAAGCTGGTTGACACTGAATTTTTGCATATTTATTCCTACTATGTGTACATGGGAGAAGTCTGCAGGGTCCACTGTATTTCCATGAGATTACTGATAGGAGAAAGTAGCTCTTGGTACGAGTATGAATCACAGAAATTCTCATGTTGATGAAGGACCATTCCCCTGATTTATCTCATACAAATCATCCACTGCCTTTTCTTTTGAGGAAAGGGAGGAAGGAAGAGCTCTAGCACTCCTACGCTTGTCAGAGACCAAAGGATCAGTCAGCTCCCAGACAGGAGTACAGGCATTTTCTCGTGTCTCTGGTAAAACTACCTACTGCAGATTTTATGGACTAAGCAACAATACACACCCACACATCCAGGATTAGAAAACAACCCATTGTTTTGAAATTATTATGCTCTTTACTATAGCTCAGGTTTACATAACACAGAGAGTAACTGGATTTTATATTCTACAACAGAAACTTTTCTGGAAAATATGAGATATTCATTGTAAATTTTAACAATTTGCCTTTTTTGCCTAATACAGCTATGAAAACATTTTATGTTAGACATTTCAGTGTTGATTTTTGTCTGTATTTGAACCCCTAGTCCTATCTTATTTTTTTTTTAAGTATGATGAAAGACATTAAGAAGTTACCAAGTTTCCCTTTAATTCTAAATAGGTAGCCTCCCTAAAACTTAAATTCTCACCTGAATGTGCTGGCCTTTGTTAACCATTTTGCCACTTTAGTCTTATATTGGCACTATCTTGTGGGTATCAGACCCAGCTTCTTCATTGTTCGCTAAATTCAATGCTTTAAATCCAAGTTCTTTAATTGTCACAGCATCTTCCATTATATGAAGGTTATCCAGCCATCTGTTTGAGTCCAATTTATAAACAGACATGAGCGTGATTGCTGTCCATACTGACATAAAGTTACGGCAAAATACTCTTAAGACGGCAAATGTGAAAGCCAATTTTTTAATCTTAGTTCATAATTAATACAGAAAAAGACATTGTAGAGAAGGTACAATCTCCTCCTAAAACTTCAGGTATGGGTTGCATTTTGTCGTGGAACAAGATCTACAGAGCTAAATCTGTTTACCGCATTCAGGACAGACAGACCCTCACAGCAGATGTGGTAAAGCAGGGGCACTTAGTTAGCGACTTTTCATCCGGACCAAACACTGGTTGTGTACCAGCTTCCCATTGCAACAAGCATCCCAGGCCCGTGTCCAGTTGCGTTTCCCAATGATTACTGTCATCCATTCCAATGGATGCCTAGTCTGGCCACATATCAGTGTCCAGTGTATGACTTCTACATGTCTCTGTTTCACAACTGTTCAGTAACTTTGTAGTTGTGCATCAAAGTAGCCTGGACCGAAAGTTTTCTCTCTTTGTGCACAAAAGCATTAGGTCAGGGATAAGAAAGTGATGTGCTCTCACAGCTTACTTTGCTAATACTGTAAGGACCAGGCTAACTGTGTTTAGGATGCAGACCCAGTTTTTTCCTGGGTGAACATGAATGCAACTTTTCTCTCCAGCATTGTACCCCCCTACCCAGGCAAGGGAATTTACACCCTTCAGGTGAGACCCTGCCTCATGGCACATCTCATTTTGCTAGGGGAGACATTGCCTAGAGATGTGGATGCAGACAATGCACCATGTTTCCACAGAGCAACCTAAAACTGTATTCTCTATCTCCCAGAGTCACCATTTCTGGAAGGCTGAGGGATGCAAGGTGGAAACCCTCCCTGCCACACTGAAGCAGGCACTAGCAGCACAGAAAGGCATGTTCAGGAAGAAGGAACTGAGTTATCAACAACCCTAAATTAAATTAGGAAAGTCTGTATGAACTAAGCTCTTTCAAAAGTCCCAGAATTAAAAACTTCAGACAAAATACACTATCTTTTTCCGACTTCTCAGTACTATAGCAGGCAATTTCGTCCTGATAGGAAACTACATGCTCAGTAGCCAGTTTAGATGTAGACATAAACTGTTGGTTTACATACCTCACAAGTAGAAATGAATTTGTGAACTCCTTTCAGAAAGTCTTGTCCCACCTTCTGCTATTTCCACTTTTTTTTTTTTTTTTTAATAAGAGTTAATAAAAGAGACAGAAATCCATCACAATCCACTGGAGGTGATTTTTTTGTCAACACTTAATGATAATATCTTCCCTGAAACAACTGAAAATGCCCTGAGCTTCAGAGAGAGAAGAGGAATAACAAGTGCTTTGCATTTCAGACTGAATTTTCACTGTCCTTTCTTTTTTTCAGATCCATTAAATGTGCAAATATTCTATGATGCATTAATGTGTAAAAAAAATTTGCTTTCATGCAAATAAGGAATCTTTCTGTATAATGGGGTGTAAGAAATATCCTTCTTTGAACAAGAGGACAGAAAAGTCTGGGACACATTTATATTGCTACTTCAATCTCACAAAAACTTCTGGAAACAGATACTACTGAGTAATCCAACACCACTATTAAACAGCGTATTTTGTGGTAAGCTTTTGGTAGGATGGGCTACTGATGGACATTAGCAAACACACTTTGGCATAAATGCTTTAAGTCAAACTGGGAATTAGATATTAGATGGTAAAACAAAAATTACTTATTGCTCACAAAAACAGATCCTTCAGAAAAGCGACTTAGCAACCTTGCTACTGCACAGTCCTTCCTTTAAAATATTTTTTTAATATTGCCCAGTTTTTAAAATTTGTTTTCAGATAAACACTGCTTATAGAAAACAGCCCTCAATTGCAAACACATTCTTGATCCAAAATAGTTGTCAGTCCATATTTGAACCATATTTGCATGAGGTTGCTCCTCCTGTCTTGACATGATGCTATGTCACAACTCTTGGAGATGTGACTCTTTAAGGAGTTAAGATGCCATTCAGCTGGCACATGTTTATTAGCTAATGGTTGCCTAAATTCCCTCCTGGTTTCCTTCTCAGCTTGGCAGCAAAATGAACCTAGATTCTAAGCAAGCTTCTGAATTAACATGTATTTTTACACTAATATGAAACTTTGCACAAAAGATGCTGGCACTTGCAACAGATGTGCTTGCAACAGATGTGCTCTTGCATTGGTGCTACAGGAAAACAATGTGGTGGTGTTAAGAACAAACCCTCTTCAGCTCTGCAGAACACCAGTGAGGTTTGCCTTCTCTGGAACATGCTTTTCAGACCCTGGAAGTATGGATTTCATAAGCAGGTTTTTTTTTAGTACAAGAACAGAGGGCAGAAGTAAGTTCAAAAACCCTGGGGTATGCATAGCACCTTGACTTCACTGAATCTGGAGTGACAGCACTGCTGGGCTAAACCCCAAGGCAACTATTTGGGTGAAGTTCCTGCAAGCTCAGCTGGAGCTCCAGATAAAAAACAAGCTTATGAATGAAGCCCACTGTGGATTCCTTCAGCTTGCACTTCATGCACTACTGTCTTAATTAGTAGGCAATTTTGCTCACCGTGGCACCTTCCCTGTCTTTCAGTGTTTCCCCAAGTACTCAGCACTGCCTATGTGAGGTACCATGACTTTATACTCAGCTTCCCACCACAACAGGGAGGACCTTGGTCAGCTCTACAGACCCTGAGGAAATAGCCCAGTTCCAGCAGTAGCATCCGTTCCTCTTCTCACACACAACAGGAGGCAAATAAAACTAACATTCAGTGCTCTTTGAAAGCCTGCAATGTTCAAAAGCTCGGTACTGATTTTTAAACGCACAATCATCTCTGAAGTGTACAGCTGTGCTCACCTACCACGTTACCTGATGGCACAACAGAAGTCAAATCATTTACTAAATGGCTCTGGTGGTTAAGTCTGCAACAACTTGTTCAGTTAGACGAAGAAAGAAAGGGAATAAGAAAGCAGGAAGGAAAGGATGATGTGAGAGGGACAAAGAAGGAAAAAGGGAGATGAAAAAATATGAAGGAAGGTGCAACCATGCTCATCTTAACTCTACTGACACGCATTTGCTGAGAATTAAGTAGGACTGTGTTTAGAGATATGCTGTCAAGAAAGTTACATTTTGACAGTTTGCAAGACTATCATATTATGAGGAATATGTTAGTTTCTTTACTAATTCATCCAGAAACTATTTGAGAATATAGTGGGAAGGCTGTACTACTTTAAAAAAAAAAAAAAAAAACCCTGCACTGTTATACTTCCACATTTTTTGAAATCCAAATTTTGTATTTCAAATTCATACCTCATCCCCAAATGTCTGCTTGTTTTTGGACCTTAGACAGCCATCTTCTCACCTAGACATTAACCTCATTCTGTTGTGGTTGTTTTCTACTTGCTGCTCCACATATAACGAATCAGCTCTTTCACCGCTTCCTGAATGTGGTCCTGCAGTGACTGGGCTGTGGTTGCAGCTGCTGTCAAGGCAAGTTTGGGAAGCTATGGTCCTCTTCATGTGAGCAGCTGTAAAAATGAAAGTATTAAAAGGCACCTTTTACCCTTATCTCACCTCTCCAAATTGGAGAAATATGGATTTGATGGGTGGACTGTTCAGTGGATGAGGAACACCCACCCACCCATCCCTCCATCCCCTGGCTGGGGTCCCTTTGGTTACTACCATGCACTTTTCTCCCTACATGTTTCTTCCTTGAGCAAGGTCAGCCATGGGGATGCCTGCCCTAAGTCGACACCAGACCAAGCTGCCTCTGGGCTGAGCTGTGAACTCCTGCCTCTCTTCAGCTCAGAATGCACCCTTAAATTTTTGTTTTTCTTTGTTCTGCCTTTGATCTCGGCACTTCTGTTTCCCCTGTGATAAGAGTGTGGTTAGTACAGATCTGAAAAACATAAGGCAATTAATTAAATTCTTTCCTCTCTGATTAGCCTCATTAGTGATTCCTTATGATTTTTACAGGACTAAAAATTTGTCCTCTACTTAAAATTACTGACAATTTTATTTTGAAAAAATGATTTTGTGCTCACAGCAGATTCATTTCGCCAGTGTGCCTTATATATTTAAAAATTTAATCCAAACTGCATAGAGTGGCTACAACAATGTGAAATGATAACACCCACATAAACCAACAGGGGTTTAGGTGATAATGGAAAGCTGAACAACTGGAAGCCTAGTTTAAATATAAGCAACAGCGTCCACACAGAGACCTGTACATGTTTAATAACCGTATCACATTTTTTTATTCCTTTAGATGCTCTGCATGCAAATAAGTCTTTAAACAACTTCCTGAATCTAAACCTAATATATGCATTCTATGTGGAAAAAAAAAATCAATGTCATTTATCAGATTTCTAAGATTGATTATTCTCCACAGAAAATGGATCACCTTTATCCAATCAAACTTCTTCTCTGTATGGAGTGCTTTATCTGCTTCTGTTTTGTGCTTAATGTGTATTAACCCTCGTGCATGTGGGTCACTTAACTGGGCTTTGCTGAGACAAAGCGTAAATCATCAGTAGAAATAACTGCGTTGCTGTGGCACTGCAGACCATGACCCACCTCAGCTACATACCACCAATCCCTTATAATTCTGTAAAGACACAGGCAAATGCTTACCGATGATCACAGCTGATAAAGGAAATTCAGAGTCTGTGTTCTTTACACAATTTTTATTTTCTCAAAACTCCTGTTTTGTTAAAAATAAAATATTAGTCTATTCTTATAGTGCTTTTCAGATTGAAACCTGCAAAAAGTAGGATTGACAATTTCTGGCAGGCATGTACAGAGATGTGCATGCTATAATGGCATTTTGTGAAATGTTTCTGGAAAAAATAATAGGGGTTTCTTTGCTAATCTAGACTAGAAATTGTTTTTTAAATGGCTTGTTTTAGTGACAGCCCAAGACTTGGCAGGCCCTCTTCTCCTCTTTTGTATCATAGATAAAGAGAATTGATTGCAGTTCACAGACTGTAGCACTGGGCTCTGTATCACTACAAAGCCCAGATTTAACAGTCATGTGGGTACAAAAAAGTGGGGCGAAAGTGACTCCAAGCTGAGACTTCAAGGGAACACCAAAGGAATTAGACACAGAGAGAACAAGCAGAAGATCTTATCTGGGAGGGTGCAGGGGGGGGTTGTCAGAAAAGAGGTGGTAAGAATAACAACAGGAACAACTGAGAAGTAGTAGCAGGGCACTGGGAGTCAGAGACCAGAGATTTGAAGTGTGGTCCAGCCCCTGACTTCTCTGTGCCACCACCCAAAGGAAGGTCATTGAACCCTCCCATTACCCCATCAACCTTCTTACTTGGTAAAATTCTGTTTAGGTATTTTCTAAGTCCTTTGTCCACACCAGTCCTCAATTCTGCAGTGTCTCATGGGTGCTCCTGTCCTACAGATAATGAAGAATAATTACTGAGAAAACAAAAAGAAAGGTAGAGCAGCCAGGAAGAGGAAAAACAGGCTATTTCCTGCATTAACTTCATCATACCACAAACAGACACTTCAGGAATGTCATACGTGTCTTTACCATAGGCCTATGTTTTAACTTATGCTCTTAAACAGATAAATAAACTCCAGTTAGCACAGACTCAACATGACAAAACAAACTGCTTTTCCAGGTTGGTCATTGGTTTATGATTCCACCAAGTATTGACTAAGTAGCTACTCATTCGGTCAGAAACAAATTATCTTGTACTCAAGAACTGCAAAGGCTTAGTGATGCACAGCACCGATGCTGCAGAACATTTAGGGAAGAGCAACCCAGCACTCAAAACACTTCAGATTGGAGGCTCCAAACAGCTGAGTTTGCAGCATAGCCCAATGAACCAAACCAAACAATACTTCCCTAGGGAAAATACTGTCCTTGTTGAAGCACTAGAGCCATCTGCTACCCTTTCTCCCCTGACTCCACAGTCTACAAGGTGAGCAGGACTGGCATAGCAAGCAGTGACTGCTGCCTAAGCAGAGGCTTTGGCAGGCATGAATCCCACTCTGCATATTTTTGGCAGGTGAAAAAAAGCCCCCTGCCATCTCCAGGCAAGTTTGGGAAGCTATGGTCCTCTTCATGTGAGCAACTGTAAAAATGAAAGTATTAAAAGGCACCTTTTACCCTTATCTCACCTCTCCAAATTGGAGAAATATGGATTTGATGGGTGGACTGTTCAGTGGATGAGGAACTGGCTGAATGGTTGCATCCAGAGGGTAGCAGTCAATAGGCCAATGTCTGGATAGACACCAGTGACAAGTCATGTCCCTCAGGGGTTCATACTGGGACCAGTACAGTTTAATATCTTCATCAGTGACATAGACAGTGGGATCAAGTACACCCTCAGCAAGTTTGCTGATGACACCAAGCTGAGTGGACCAGCTGACACACCTGAGGGACAGGACACCACCCAGAGGGACCTGGACAAGGTGGAGTAGTGAGGTTCAACAAGGCCAAGTGCAAGGTCCTGCACCTTGATCAGGGCGACACCCAGTATCAATACAGGCTGGAGGATGCAGGGATGGAGAGCAGCCCTGCAGAAAAGGACTTGGGGGTCCTGGTGAATGAAAGATTGGACATGAGCCAGCAATGTGCACTTGCAGCCCAGAAGACAAATCGTACCCTGGGCTGCATCGAAAGGAGCGTGGCCAGCATGTTGAGGGAGGTGATTCTGCCCCTATTCTCTGCTCTGGTGAGACCCCACCTGGAGTCCTGTGTCCAGTTCTGGAGCCCTCAGCACAGGAAAGACATGGACCTGTTGGAGAGGGGCCAGAGGAGGCCACAAAACTGATCAGAGGGCTGGAACAGCTCTGCTGTGAGGACAGGCTGGGAGAGTTGGGCTTGCTCAGCCTGGAGAACAGAAGGCTCTGGGGAGACCTTATTGCAGCCTTTCAGTACTTAGAAGGGACCTATGGGGACAAACTTTTTAGCAGAGCCTGTTGTGACAGGACAAGGTGTGATGGTTTTAAACTAAAGGAGGGAAGATTCAGGCTAGATAGGAGGAAGAAATTTTTTACAATGAGGATGGTGAAACACTGGCACAGGTTGCCCAGAGAGGTGGTAGATGCCCCATCCTTGGAGACATCCCAGGCCAGGCTGGACAGGGCTCTGAGCAACCTGATCTGGTCAAAGATGTCCCTGGTCATTGCAGGGGGAGTGGACTAGATAAGCTTGGAAGGTCCCTTCCAACCCAAACTATTCTGTGATGCAACAGCACTTTCTTGACTCAATGGAAGTGACCATGAGGAAGAGTGTGTTACACAGTAACTCACAAGATCATTGTTAACATTGCATAAGGGGAGAAAACTGGAAGAGGAGAAATGGGTCATCTTCCCTCAAGTAGCAACGAAAACATCACATGAGAACCTAACAGAAAGGCGCCCTGGGGGTTTTCTCTCCACTTTCTCCCACACTTGGAACCTAGACAAACAGAATTTACCTCTACCTTTTAACTGATGCACTAGAAACTAGAACAATTGAAAGCAACCAGTACTTTAGTAACAGCTCTATTTGGTTTGGTTGGGAGAGTCATATGATAACTCCAGCTAGATCACAGGGAATGCTGACAAGCAAAGAAAACCATTTGTAAATTTTGAGGCAAGAAGAAAGAACACACTCCTCTATATATAGGAAAGCTAAAACAGGGAACAAAGGGTTTGAACTGGAAAAAAGAAAAAAAAAAAAGACATTATTTGAGAAGAGAACTTTCTGACTGGAGGTGCTTAAGAAATGACATAGATAATTCCAGGGAAGTGGCAAAATCTTCACCATTACATATGTTAAAAAGCTGGCAATAAAATCACTACTAAGGAATAATTTTAAATACAGTTGATTCTGCTTTTGTTTAGAAGAATGGGCCAGATGACCACTTCCACTCCCTTTTTTTCTACAGTTTCTATGGAAAAAAAATTAAAAAGGGAAATTCAAGTTTTTATTACACTGGAACCTAAAGCTAGAAGAATCTGCGCTGTGTAGTTTAGACCATGCCATTCACATGATACATTATTGACTTCTAATTGGTTTTGTTTAAAAACCTCAGAGATTAACGATTAGCTCTTCAGAGATGACATTGTCTCTTCATTGCATGTGAGTGTGCCAGCACAGCCCTAAATGCTGAGGTCTGTCACAATATTGTACTGACTTCTAGACTGTACTGACTGTACTAGATTTTATAATATCTGTGGGGCAAATGTTTTAAGTAATTTGATGGTAATTTACTTTTATCAACCTGAGGTTGCTAGAACCAAATCATCATATTGCAGGCAGGTTGGCAAAAGTAAATATATGTAGCTTGATTTCACGAATATATGCTTGCATACAGATACCCACCTGCTGCCTCAGAGCTCATGTCATCAGTTACAGAACACACAATACGTACAGATTTGTCAAATTCCATCCTAGGGGTTGAGGGGTGTGTTATACTTTTACTTTATGGAATAGCCTCCTTTACAACACGAGTTACACGTCCAAAGTTCTCAAACTGGAATATTTGCTGTTTTGACTGTTGGCTGAAACCAAATATATTACTGACTAGAAGCTCAAAGTGAAAAAACACAGTAGATGGATTTTTCAAGAGCTACTCAAGAAACACCCAGAAACAAGTCTTACTTGAACCTGAGTTTCAGTAGCAGTGTAAAAGCACCAACTGTGTTTATTATGCAAGGGTGGTGAAACCCTGGAAGAGTCTTCCTGGAGAGGTGGTCAATGCTCCACGCCTGCTAGTATGGAAGAGGCATTTGGACAACGTCCTTCATACCAGGCTTTAACTTTTGGTCAACCCAGAAATGATGAGGCCATTAGACTAGATGTCATTGCAGGTCCCTTGCAACTGAACTATCCTGTTCTACTCACTTAGAGGTGCTGGGTTACAAAAGAGAGGACAAGGAGATCACTAGTGTTACAATTTGGGTTAGCAGCTTGAATTCAAACTTCCGGAGGAACCCAGGGACACAAACTCAGCCTTTTCATTCAAGTAATCTTGTCCTCAGAAATTACTCAGCCAGCCTCAGTTACCAATACATCTGTTAAGGTTTCCGTATAAACAAACATTTAAATGCATCAGTGTTTCATTTACTTTTCTGACTGGGATGTGAGCTCCTAAATTGCTCTGATGTTTTTAAAATTTTAATCCAGATTCTCCAGATCCCTGTTGGAAGCTTCCAGCAGATGCTGCAAGCTCAGCACATTCACGTTTCTTGAATTTTGGGGAAAAAAAAGTCATTGAAGAAACATAGCAAAGAGCAGTGCAATTTAGTGGGACACTCATTGATTGAAAATCAAGGTGCCATGGCACATGTGCTACCACCAAAAGTACCATCTTCTGGATGATGGGAAAAACTGAGTGACCAATTATTATTTCTAGTTGTTTAAAATTGGGTTTCATTTGAGTACTAGACTGGTCCAGACCATTTTAGACAATTGCCTTCTTCCCCTCATTAGCATTTCACAGTCAAATGTGTAATTTATTTTTTTTTTTTTAGCCCTACACTATTTTTTAATGTCATTTGCCATAGCAAGCCATCAACACATTTACCACACATATTTCCATAATGTAGCATAATCTAAATATTTCTGTCATCTTAATATTTTTTTCTTATATCAAGTCTGCTTTATCAAAGATTGATGATTACTTTTGTTTAAACGAAGAAAACAGCAAAAGGATGATCCATGCAATGCTTAGATTTAACACTTCCAATGCAAAACAGATTTGCCCAATGTGAGATGTTTCCATGTCAGTTATTTCACTTTTGTCATATGAATATGACTAGACACTAGACACACATGGATATGGGCACGTGCACTACCTACACCGTACAACTAAAATTTGTCGTAGACTGCGAGGAATTGTAGATAATGATAGCATCATTAGAAAAATAGTTTCCATAGATGAAGGTTTAGGTTTTACAGTCACTCCATGTTTTTCATACATATGTCACATGAATAACAAATAATAGAAAGCTATGTATACATGTTTTATAAACACAATTGACTGTAGGGACCCATTAAGTAAACTGAAGGTGTCCAAATACAATCTAAGCAACAAGATAAAACAATTCAGAATGTATTTAAAATCTCTTTAAGCCAGTGTGATATTACATACCTGTCACAAAGCCATCCTATTCACACCATTAGAAATCAGATAAGTTATAGACTTTTAACTACTAGATACAATTCAATTGTCATCAAGTACCCAAAGCAGACAAACAAAAATATCATTCTGTATCATCTCCATTTGGGGGCTTTATTTTTTTTTTCTCCAAGGTAAAGTTTTAACAAAAATAATGAAGGATTTTATGTTGCATAACCATAAAGAAACTCAAAGCTAGCCAGAAGCATAGGCATGAGAGAACAGATACGCACAGTGCATGCAATAAATACACACGTATGACATGAAGAGGGAAGCAGGGATACACAGTACTGTGACCTACTCTGTGTCAGGCCACCAACAGCTTTCATTCCCTGTAAACAAGCAATGTTTAGACCCATTGACAGAAGAAACAACCACCATAGATGCCATCATGATGCCAAAATTGCCAGATACCCAGTTGCAATACATGAAGATCAAATCAGACCATTTTTCCCTGTGTTAGCATGGCTGATCACTGAAGCAGAGGCAGAGCAGCCCAGCCCTCAGAGCCCACCAGCATCCCCAGTTTACACCCAAGGCACCTGCCAGGCTCCAGGCAGGAGCCTGGGATTGATGCATGAGCCCTTGGGATTGATGCATGAGCAGCCTTTGCCAGGACACCAGGACCTCGGGCACTCAGATTAAGGGGTGCTCTCTGCTATGCACACACGTTTCTGTAAACAAAACCTCCCATGTTTGAATAGACACACCTGGAAGCGGTACATGTGGTTTTTAAGACTTACACCAATGCTTTTAGCAGTTAATTGTAACAACACTGACAAAAACACAAGGAAATTAACAGTATTTTTAGGCTTCTACTCCAACTACCAAACCAGCTCAACTCACAGCATAAAATCATCAGATCACTCCAAACTATTGAAGAGTATATTATGTGTTTTACTCAAAAAGAGTTGCAGTCCAAACCTGCAAGAGTGGAAATGCATCACGACTTTGGTATTGAAAAGGCTAGTCCTTTATGACCTTGTAAGCTAGACAGGAGTATTTGAAAGGCAAACTCCTTCACTTGCCTGTGACAGCCTCAACTATTAGATTCTTAAATAATGACGTGATTACATATGAGACTTTTCTACAAATTAATTGTTGCAATTTTTACTCCCTTGGAGCTCCACAGAGTTCAATGTGTGGCAAAAAAAAGGATTTATAGGCAGTGAAGTATGAGAAATAGCGGTCATAAAATAATCTCCTTTGATTCTCCAGAGCCCTATTGCATAGTGCATGTAACAACATAGGACATGTGCTAGAGGGGAATAAAGGTTTTATTTGCCCTCACAAGAGATGACTTGCAACGCTTGCTGACAACTGTGCCTCCCAAATTCATGCTGAGAACAGCTTTATAACAAACCATACTAATAGCTGATAGAGATGCTAAATATAGTCATACACAAATGCTCTTCTGCTTGGTTTAATGTCTCTATCTGTGGTCCTCTTCTGAGACACCCAACAGCTAAACAGAAGTTACTTGTGTGGAACATTTATACCTATCAGCTTTTATTAGTGAAGATGAACAAAATAAACAACAGCCAACAAGGGCCTTATTTTTGATCAGAAACTCCTGCAATTTTCCCTCGACTTTGCCGCTTGTGCATTTCCAGTATACAGTAACACAAGAATCGGCACCGACTTTTCCCGAGAAATAAAACCACCATCAGCCGCACAGCACTTCGACCGGCCTCATGACATCCTGAGAAGCTCCCCAAAACCGAAGCGCCAGCACCCCCGGCTCCGGCCCCCCGCGGGTTTCTGTCACACCGCAGCAGCCGGCGGGCTCAGTCCGCCGGGTGAGCGCAGCACGCAGGATCCCGTCAGCCGGGGATGAGCCGGAGCGGGTATTAAAGGAAAGGCAATCCTCTTAGGAGGGCTGGCGGCGGGCGGTGAGGCGAGGCAAACCCTTATTTCCCCACCGGGGCGACAGCCCGGCCGCCCCGCCACGGTGCGCAGCCACCCGGCCTACCTACCCCCGCGGGGAGCCCTGCTCCGCCTGAAGGGCGAGGAAGCGGCGACTCGCCCGGGCCTGCGGCAGGTGGACACCGGCACCGCCCGCACCGCCACCCCCCCGCAAAGGGGAGCGACCCGCCGGCGGGTGGCGGGGGGCAGCGGTAGGGCCGGGCGGGGGGCGGCTGCCCCGATTAAATGGGTCAGTTACATAATAACGGGTGTCGTGTGTCCCCCCGCCCCCTCCCTCCAAACTCCCCCCGGCGGCAGCTCCGCGCCCCCGCGGGCAGGGAGAGGAGAAGCCGCAGCGGCGGGCGAGCGGGGCCGCCTCCCGTCGCGGACCCCGGGCAGCGCCGCCACCGTCGCCTTCCTCCTGCTGCCCCCCCGGGGCAAGGCCGCCCCTCCCTACCCACCCCCCCGTCCCGCAGCGCACCTTCTCCTGGGCGCGGTTGAGGCGCTTCTGGACGTTTTTGGCGAAGATGCCGGTCTTCATGTCGGCCATGGCTGGCGGCGGGGATGGGGAGGGTGGGGGGGGAAAGGCGGGCGAGGCAGAGCCCGGCGGCGGCGAGCGGCAGCGGCGAGGCAGGGATGGAGGGATGGATGGAGGGAGAGCGAAGAGGAGGAGGGTGAGGAGGAGGAGCAGGGCCTTAAAGACACAGCGGGGAGAGGCGGGGCCGCCGCGGCCTCAGGTGAGCCACGGGCCCCCCCGCCGCGGCCCGCCCCCGGACCCCGGGGAGGTGGCTGCTGGGCCCCCGCAAGGCGGGCACGTTGTGTCCGGGCCGTGAGGCGATTCCTATAGGTCATAAAAAACATCAAGAGAGAGAATGGGTGAAGATTTCCAGAAGCCACCAGCTGTGTGCTGACCGATGGCCACATCCACTACCAGCACAAGCCCTGCTGGTACAGCTGGAAAGCACAATGCACCTGCGGATTTCCCTAGACATTTCCACAGAATCACAGAATGTTAGGGATTGGAAGGGACCTCGAAAGATCATCCAGTCCAATCCCCCTGCCAGAGCAGGAACACCTAGATGAGGTTACACAGGAAGGCGTCCAGGCGGGTTTTGAATGTCTCCAGAGAAGAAGACTCCACAACCTCCCTGGGCAGCCTGTTCCAGGCTCTGGCACCCTCACTGAGAAGAAGTTTCTTCTCATATTTAAGTGGAACTTCCTGTGTTCCAGTTTGTACCCGCTGCCCCTTGTCCTATCATTGGTTGTCACCAAGAAGAGCCTGGCTCCATCCTTGTGACACTCACCCTTTATATATTTATAAACATTAATAAGGTCACCCCTCAGTCTCCTCCAAACTGAAGAGACCCAGCTCCCTCAGCCTTTCTTCATAAGGGAGATGCTCCACTCCCTTTATCATCATTGTTGCCCTATGCTGGACTCTCTCCAGCAGTTCCCTGTCCTTCTTGAACTGAGGGGCCCAGAACTGGACACAATATTCCAGATGTGGTCTCACCAGGGCAGAGTAGAGGGGAAGGAGAACCTCTCTCGACCTACTAACCATTCCCCTTCTAATACACCCCAGGATGCCATTGGCCTTTTTGGCCACAAGGGCACAGTGCTGGCTCATGGTCATCCTGCTGTCCACCAGGACCCCCAGGTCCCTTTCCTCTACACTGCTCTCTCATAGGTTGTTCCAAATTTACACTGGAACCTGGGGTTGTTCCTGCCCAGATGCCAGACTCTACACCTGCCCTTGTTATATTTCATTAATTTTTTTCCCGCCCAACTCTCCAGCCTGTCAAGGTCTCACTGGATGGCAGCACAGCCTTCTGGAGTGTCCACCAGTTCAGAGCCGCTCCCAGTTTCCAAGTTCAATTTTGGGGGTGCACGATGATACACCCCCAGCACAGTACTGGGAGCTGCAGTTCAGAGTGCTGCACCCCTTGCTGGGCCCAAGCAGTGTTTCGTAGAATCACAAAATGTCCTGAGTTGGAAGGGACTCACAAGAATCATCGAGTCCAACTCCTGTCCCTGCATATGACAACCCCGCAGTTCACAGCATGTGTCTGAGGGTGCTGTCCAGTCTCTTCTTGAATACCGTTTGCTGGTGCAGCCCGCAGCCGCGTGGGGCTTGTGGTGCCCACACTGCTGACCGCAAGTGATGCATGCTGGCTCGCCATTACACTGCTCTCAGCATCCTCCTCCCATCCAGCACTCGCTCCTATCTCAGTCTATCAGCCCACAGCAATAAACAGGCCCTAGGCTGTTTTCAGGTTGTTGATCTCATTCCTGAAATTACAACTTATGGTCAAAAGTAGAGTACGGTCACAATAAAACTTGCCATCCTCCCTTGACACTCAAGCACCCCAAAATCTTTCAAATACAGAACCGCTCAGCACGCATCACTCAAGGTTAGCAAAGTCGGCCTTCCTAGATACCATGGCCCACATTTCACTTCTGGCATTTATTTCTGCCGTTCGACCAAGCATGGAGTTCCCTGATCTGGAGAGTAGAAACCCAGTAGCAAATGCAGCAAAACAAAACACTGAAGCTCCAGGCTCTGAGCTTGCACCTATTTTCTTCTACAGACAGCTGTTCTATGTTTCTAATACGTTTCATTGACTTTTTGGTTTGGTACAAAACACAAGCCAGAAGGCCTTGTACCTGCCAAAAGAAAATGTTTAGTACGCCTTGTAAGTCCAGCTGTGTTTCGTGAGACCTTGTATTTCTGACATCTGCCCATTCCCAGACCTGCATGATGCTTTTTCCTGTAGTGTGAAATGAACAAACAAAAACCACACACACACACAGAGAAAACAAAAAGGCAAAAAACCAAAACGCATCATAGCAACCAAGGAAACTATTTTGTCTGAAAGATTGCAGGCAGTCTCTTATAATGCTGTTAGGCTGGTGAAAGATCAAAACAAAATCCCACTATGCAGAGGGCTCCTGAATTCTCTGAAGCAATTTTTCATTTCTTCTTCAGAGTTTCTCTTTCTGGCCAGCTTGGCAGCTGATTCTGAAAGGACCACAACACTTTAATAATAAAAAAATAATGAAAAGAGGTGGTCTTAACTTTGATTACTTGTGCATTTTCTTCACCAAAGGATGGCCAAGGTAGCATGTATCACCAGCTCAGAGCGTATTTGTTTTCCTTTGGGCTGTTATGGGGAGGGAGGACACTCTCCCACGCCTTTTTGTGTTCAGTTGTCTGATATAACAACAGCAGCTCCCCCACTGTCAAGCCCTGAAATGCTTTTTCATGCTGGTGGATGAGGAGCATGAAGATGTGTGGGCCGTACCCAGTCATACAGCCGCTCTCTTCCTCCTCAGCCAGTTGACCTGTTGCCCCATTTAATGGCCTTGGACAACAGCCAGAAGTGGCTTTTTCACTGTCCAGTTTATCAACGCACGTACTGCTCTCCATCAGCTAGATTTTCAGAAGTCATTATCAACAGGCTCATCTCCCTATACTCCCTGTCTGTCACATATAACCTATTGTTAATCTCTCTTAAGAGCAATCTTCCCCTTTCTTGCTCTGTGTTGCTGATACCTCGGTCTGAAATAGATGATGTTTAAAAATGAAGAGTCATTTTCTACAACTTAACCTGCTTTTTTTTCTCCCTATATTTGGTGTTTATTTGGTGCTATTTTAAAATGAGATTTCACTTCAGTTTCACTCTTGTATAGCAGGGATGATCAGTCATTCATAGAAAAATGCTCCTAATGGAGCGGTGATTTTTGAACATAAAACGTCTAAGGGGAAGAGAGAAGATATTACCACTACTGCTGCATCGTCACTTTCACCAGGTGACAACCCCTGTTCACCAAAAACGTTAGTCAGAAAAAGAAGAAACCTGCATCTCTCTTCTGACTCATCAACAGCATGGTTTCTCATCACATATCTCTCCTTCTCTGAGCACTCTTCATTTGTGTAAATTAGAAGACACTGGTCCACAGGAGTCAATTTTACAATTTCCATAAGAGGGAAAAAAAATGGCAGGTGTCTTGCAGCCATCTCCATTGCAATGATAATTCCAGTATAGACATCAACTGCCTTGGAGTAACGCACTGACTTTCGCCTCACAGAGCTGTGCAAACAGCAGCGTATGGAGACTCACAACTCACACCCCAGACATGGCAGATAAAAGATCCCCATCATACGCACACCGCTTTAATAGTCACTGCAGTGGCAAATTGAAGTGGGAAATGAAGAATATTCAAATAAAGCTGCAGGACAGCCCAGGAGTTGAAACTGTGCTGTAACTGAGGATTTTGGGAGGCAGAATGTATGGACCCAAATTCGGTGCCAGCTGAGACAAACAGATTAGCAGTCACGGGAAAGTAACATCAGAAGTTAAATTATTTCAGGTTTACAGGACCTGAATTTTAAATCTCCTTTTACAAATGACAGCTTACTACTATAGTTACAGTGTAGGTCGGCATATAATGGGCAGTAAAAGACCGGCTAAATTATCAGGGCAGTTTCTGTAGGTCTTGCTGCTCTCTGGATGTGGGTCACAGAGAGGACAGCTGACTGTCAGAATCACAAGACAAGGAAAGTAAGGGACACAGTGGAAAATACACATCAAAAGAAAAAATGGTTTTCATAAGATAAATATGGTGCCAAATCCTGTAAAAATCTAGTCTGGAGGAAATTTTTAATAAACATCTAAAACTGAAAAACATACATGTTATATATTTAAAGACTTAGGTGTTTGTAATTAAAGTTATTAAAGCCAAATAGAGACTGTTTTGGGGTGGTGTGGGGTTTTTTTTGTTGTTTGTTTGTTTGTTTGTTTGCATTTTCCTGCACTGCCATAACTTCAGATTAACACCTCTCAGTCACTAACACACTAACATATGTTGAACCTGCACTTACATTCTGGCACAGAACACCAGTTCCATCACTGGGAAGCATTTCATCCGAAAGGTGCCCTTTGGGTTCGGCTTCATTATTTGAACCTGTCTGGCTTCACACAGCTACATACAGGTACACACTGGCCTCAGTTTGTTCCCCTGAAGGCCTGTCCTGCCACTGACTTAAATCAGTGCCCAGCTGGGTTGACTTCCCAAGCTCTGAACCCCCCCAAAATGAGCCTTTTGGGGGGAAAGCAGCACTAAGAGGGGGCTTGCAGAGCTTGCTCACAGAATGAGCACCAGTGATGCTCCTGTATGAAATCTGGTAGTGGGCAGTACCCGTGGGACACACATGTCTGTGCTGGACTTCTCCAGGCAGCGGAGGAGGAGCTGTGTCCTTTCCTTCTTCCAATTCCTTTTCCCTGAAAATGAGGGAATTAGAGAAATGACCTTCAAATAGAGAAAAAGAAATATGCTAGAAGCAAAATATCTGGAAATACTGCTGCCTTTGAGTGAATCTTTATGGGTTGGAGGTTGCGCAAGTTGATAAGAAGACAGGACAAGAGATCCAACATCCTTTGGGGTTAGCACAAATAAATTGGCTTTAAGTTGTATCATTTAGATGTCATCAGTATTTTCATGGGCCGTGTACACAGTACCGATTCCAGTGTTAGGAATGAATACCGAATAAGATACTCATGCTCTGGGTGGCCTCATCCTGATATGTCAGGTTTTAAATTAAAAATGTAAGGAATGGTAAAGAAGATGAATTTGGGAGAATCATGCTGACAACATACGGACTTTTCTACCATTTGAGCTTTCCCACCGAAGTAGCAAAAGCTCCTATAACACAATAATAAAATAAATATTTTTTCTAAAAAATACTCCAAATCTAAGAGACTTTAGAAGAATGTATTTTTTCTGAAAAGTACCAACCACTCTTAGGTGAAATCTTAGTCCATCTGAGGTCAGCATTCAGAGGTCATTGAAATGGCTTTTGAAAAATCTGGACATAGATGTTCTTGACACATTTCATCTTCCCAGTCAGAAGGTCACAGGCCAGAACCAGAAATATCTACCTTTTTAACTGGCAGTTAAAAAGGACAGAAAGGCTTTCTATAGGACACCCTTTGGATCTCTCCTGAAAGAAAAGCCAACCTCTTTGCTTCTGAAGTGTGTTCCTCCACACACTATCTTCCGTACCCATCTTCTTTTGTTTCCCATGAAATTTATTTACAATGCTCCTAGTATTTACAGTAAGAATCTAGAAAATCACACCTTTTGTTTGCATAACAATAAAAATGAATATTGTGACACTTGATCTCTCTTTTTTAAAAATAAAAAAAAAAAACACAAACACATTCCAGCACAATCTTGCCTTATTTTGGAAATGCCTCTCCAGTGCTCAGTTCCTTTCACAAGTTAGGCACATGTAAAGGGAACAGCTGCATGGCATCAGTTAGATTCCATAAATTACTCTTTGCACATTAATTGGCTGATAATGGCATTCTGAGCACATTATAGCATCATCTAGCCTCTCCATTTTTACTCCTAATGCTCAAGCACATTTACACAGTGTTGTCGCTTCCACTGTTCATGTGAGCTAGGAGGAAAGGTGTAGTCAAAGATGTGCAATCCTAATCCTGAAATGTTTAAAATTTGGAGAAAGATGACTAGCCACAGCTATTGTGATAGTGTGTGCCTGTAATTTAGATACATGGAAAAGAATAAATACATTTATTTTATTATGAGGGTCATAAGATTTGTTTGTCTTCAAGAAGACATGTATGTAAACCATTGCAGACTAATCGTGCTGGCTTAATGTCTGACACAGCATTTCCTAAGTATCAATAGATTTTTCCTCCTGGTCACCTGGAGCTGGGTTATGGAGGTTGGAAGCCTCTTTTTCTGCAGCACATCTTGTCTTGTTACTCACTGATTTCAAGGAAGCAAATAACTATTTAGAGCAACCAGGAATCTGCTTCCAGGAGTACAGAATATTTCTGTTGTTGCTGCTAGCCTTAAACCCACCAGGCATGTCCTAAAAAGCCAGAGTCTGCAGGGAATGCTGTGACCTCTGGCTGCAGGAGAGGCACTTTTATAATGAAAAACACAGATAACAGCCAAGGATTAATCCAAGCTTCAAAAAGGCACCCCCTCTCAAGACTCTGTAGCTCCCTGTTGCTTTAAATCATAGAATCATTTAGGTTGGAAAAGACCTTTAAGATCATCAAGTCCAGCCGCTAACCTAGCACTGCCAAGCCCACCACTAAACCATGTCCCTAATTGTAGAGTCTAAGGTCAAGTTTTAAATCTATGGACTCTCTGAAGACACCCCAGCTTTTGATTATCAAGGTTCATTATCCGAATCTCTCCACTCTTCTTTCTTAATACACTGTTTGTTCTTAATTGAGCTGGGCTGGTCCTGACTTCTTTTCAGTTTCTTACCATAATCCATAAATCATTCCAACGTATTCCAAACTGATCTGCATCAGAGCTTTGGGAATGCCAGCACTTCTCTCACCAAAATTAGTAACAGCAGCACAACGAAAAGTTACAGCATACATTTCTATTTGCAGGAAGAAAAATCTTTGCTTTACAGTGGCCCCAGTTATTACTCATCCCAGACATGTCCTGGACAGATGCAGGGGGAAGCAATTCCTAGAGCAAATTAAAACAGTCCTATGTGTAAATGGCCTGACTGGTTTAAGAGAAGGTCATTTAGCTGTGGCTTATGTATTTTTCAATGTATTTGAAAAGTTGTGTTCTAGGTTTGTGGATTTTTTGTGTGCTTGTTCATTTTCTTTTCTCTTTGCCCCTCCTCCCCCGCAATGTATCTCTGTAGCACATTAAAGAGCTATAAGCAAACAGTGGGGATTGGATACAAGTTACCCTATGTATAGAGACCCCAGCAAAACTTTCTTTGACCCTTTCCCAGACTCCATTTCTGAATCTGTATCACCTTATTATAGATGGATACATGATAACAAATACTCCACTTATCCAGCAACTCTCTCTGGAAAGAGATTTTTCCTAACTACTTGAATCATTAGATGAAAAGATGCTTTGGATGTGAACAGTTGCTTTAACAGTCACTATAGGAACCAAATTCTGCAACTGTTGCAGGCTTCCTAGTCCTTGGCATGTGAGACAGTGATTTTTCTCACACTGTGGGGAAAAAAAAAAGTCTTTAGCTAATAATGTTATGCGAGTCTTATTTTAGAAGCATCTTTTTGCAGCTTTTATCAGTGGCAGCCTTGGTAAAAGTTAACGTTATACATAATCCAAATTAAATTTTAACACCTTCTCCCTTTCCCCTCTTCAAAACAGTATTGAGAAATGTTCACACATTGCCACTCTTCTCCCTGTTGCATCTCAGAAACAGCAGAGAGCTAGCTACACAGTAATGATACGGTTTAACTGTATGTCTCTTAAGACCAGTACTTTTATAAGGAAAACCTTTAGTAAATCTTCATCACCGATGAATTAGTCACTATTACATATCAATTAAATTTTAAAAACCTGCAAATACCTTTAGACAAATATATCTTGTATAATTAGTAATGAATGCATTGCTCTGTAGAGAGAGGTGATGGACTTCACATACTTCTCCGTATTCCCTTAACAACTGTAAAACAGGGAGATAAAACCTGTCACACTAAGGAAAGTGAGGAACATGGTCAGAGAGCAGACTGAAGGCTCAGGTACCTTGGTGCTGTACTAGAATAAAGATTTTCAGCAGATGGGGCAAGGCTTTGCAGAAAAGGCATGAATAGAACCTGTTGGTGAATGTTTTTCACAGTGCACTGATTCATCTTCACCTCAGCGCAGCATCAATTCAAAAACAGTATTTTCAGGCAACCTCCTACTTTTCTTTTGAAGCAGAAGTTCTAGCTATATCCCCTTCAACATCAAGGGAAGAATTTTTGATAAAGTTTAATGGAATAGTAGATGAGCACTAAATAAATTCAAGAGTGTTAGCAGCATAAGTACAAATGTCAATAGTTTCCCTGCACCAGAGCTGACGTGTACCTTCACAAGGAGCTCAAAAGGGGCTGCTGAGAAACATGCGGAGGCACGGGTCAGAGCAGTGATACACACAAAGCTAATTATTTCAGTATGGTTGATACCTACTCGTGAACAAATCTTTGAAGCCTCCACTGCTTCTGTACGTCAAGCGTGAAACAAGTTTCTTCTCATCCTTCTCTTCATGTCTGCCAAACCCCCCCCCCCTTTTTTTTTCTGTTAGCCAGTATCTGCTAAAATGCTTCTAAAATCTAAAAACAAGATTAAAAGATATGGGTATCTTGGGGAAGGTAGAAGAGGAGTCTTCTTGGAAAGTCGTTTTTTCTCTTTACAACACCTTAGACTTGGAATGAGGTTGATTTTGTTTCACCCCCCTTGCTGGCAGCCGGGAGGGCTGAGGCGAGATGTACGGGGCTCCACCTCACAGGTGGAAGTCCAGGTCTGTGCCTGACCCTGCCATGACACCTGTGTTGGAGGTGCTCGTGGGAGCAGACCCAAAGCATGGGCAGGCGCGTGGGGCAGGAAGGGGATTAAAAGCTTGGCGGAAATGTTAAGATGTCTCAAGAGTTCATGGAGAGTCTCGGGATACTAGTTTGCTTCATGAGGACCAGACCTATTAATATTAACCATTCATATCAAGTTTTCCCCCAAATGAACCCTTCGTGCCTCGTCAAAAAGACTTGAGGTGCCAGCAGACTCAGATTTCTGAGGCAAGCTGTAAAACTCAAATTCCAGCTTGGCTGCACACTTTTGGTCTATTTGCAGGGTTTCACCGGGACCGCAGGGAAGTAAAGTCCGCCTAATGCCAGGAGACTCCCTAATGACCTCCACATAGCCCTATAGAGAGCCGTGCTGGGGTGTGGGCTGCTGCAAGGCCATGCCCAAACTCTGCTGGGTCAGCCCCATGTGGGCAGTGCCTGCTGCAGAGCCAGGAACAGCTGCTGCCACCAGCCACAAACCAACCACCCTCTAGCCCGCTGCTCAAAGCGTGCTCGTGGGATTTGAGAGACAAGGCTTTAAGTGAGGCCCAAAACTCACGTCTCCCTTGGCAGAGTAGATGCTTTAAATGCCAGACTATTACTAGACAAGTAGGTGGTAACAATCTCACCTCCCACCCTTCCCACATAGAGATAAAAATCATTATTTAAGGCATCAGGCACCAAGTCTCGGTTTCATAAAGACGCATAGCTACACCTACATTCACCTGAGAGAAACATCCTTGTCTTCAGCAATTCATAGCAACAAGCAGAGGTGTGCCCGCAGTTGAAGCTGCTCCAAGGAGCCCGTTTGCAATCCTCCTCCCCAGGTTGTGGCCGCATGTAAGCCAAGGGCTGGTTTTGGCACAGCCTGGCTGCAAACCTGGGCTCAGGCTCCTGAGGTAACAGCTGAGACATAAGGATATGCTGTGAGAAAGCATTTTGGCTAGAGACATGGAAAGCATGGAAGACAAAGCAGGCAGAGCCAAACTTGTTAAGACTGAGCTAGACAGCAAATTGAGGACATTTCACAGGAAAAACTATGGCCTGAAAAGGTATTAGAATATAAGTGAAAAACAAAGACTCAGAAGAACAAGGTGAAGGTCCAGTCCCAATGTGAGCGGGGATGAAGATCAACCCTTGGCCTACCAAGACTCATCCGGTGCCTTGCTGGGGTGGTGGCATACTGGCTCAGCACCTCACCAGCCTTAGCTATTAGACAATAATGACCTGCTTTGCCTAATTCCCGTGTATGTGGGATATACTGTGTAAATCCTGCTATTAGTTTCCATCTGCTCATAGTAAAAGTTGCCTGAACAATGTGACTGAGGGAGCCTGGCTTGCTAAGTTAATTAGTCTTTTCTCCCTCTCCCACTCCTCAGAACTCAGGAAACTTTGGAAACTGTCTTAGTCTCTCTAGACCAAACTTTGCAAAGCAGTGAAGGCTTTTCAGGACTAAGCTGCTGAGCTTTTTATTTGCATCTAGGCCTAACAACCTAGGTAGATGGAAAGCAAAGGCGACATATGGAAGTGCAGGGGTGAGCAGGGAGCAATGGGATGTGATAAAGATGAGCAGAAACAGACTGAACCAGATTGGTGTAATGTAGACATGAAAAGATATTTTAAGTCATGCTTTATATTCCATGAGTCATCATAATATTGCTTGACATGTAGAGTTTACATGACACATTTCCACATGCTCTGAGACATAACTCAAAACCTTGATCCAAGAGAGCAGTACTGCCAATTCCTGGGCTTCAAAATTAGCCTGCATATGTCAGAAGGGCAGTAAGATGGGATCATTTGACAGCAGGAATAAACAAGACCCTTCTGTTGACATCATCTTTTGCAACATTCAGTACTTTGAAAAACTCCCCTATATAAAGAGTTTGGAAAAGATAAACAAGCACTTGGCAAGAGAGAGGAATAAGTTGTCTCTCCACATATTGAAACATACCGCAATGCAAATGAATAAAATCTGCTTTCATAGTGATTATCGTTTTTATAACTAAGATAGAACACATTTAACTTAGAAACACTACGAAAATGGTTTTAGAAGTAAGCAAGAAGAGAAGAAAATAACTTGGACAAAAGCTTTCAGTCTTTACAAGGAGGGGTAAGGGACCACACAGATAAGCGTAACAGTGTCAAACCTATTGCCTGGTTCCCATAAACAGATCAAGGCCCAATTAATGCTGGTCTCCTCTGTAATCTGAGGCAATCAGCAAACAGCCCTTGAATTAGGACCAGGTGGAATTGGTTACATTTTTCACGGATTTTTAATAACAGTCACAGAGAACTATGAATCTCCTTTGAAATTCTGGGGCTTTGAGGCCTGTGCCAGCTACTATCAAAGCCAATAAAAACTTCTGTTTGACTCAAATAAGCTTGGGCTTAGGATTTCATACTGTGAGGCAGAGGATGCATCTATCCACATGTTTTGGCTCTGAGCAACACAAACCAAGTTTAATTGTGACATAGGCTTTGGTGCTACCCAGCCTTAATGTGCTCTTGCCTAGAAAGACAATGAACAGTTCTGCTTTGAATTTTCAGTGTAGCTGTTACTTTTAATTTCTTTCTAATGCGAGTTTCAAGGCACACATTTTTCTTAGTGAGACAGTATTATTTGGTCAAAGTGAAAACTTGTTCCATTTGAAATGGAAAAACTCCAAGGCTAATCCCTCTCATTGTATCACATCCTAGAGGGAACAAAATTAAAGCACAAGCCCAGTGCTTCAGATTGTTGAGGAAATCAAATTTTGTAAGCCTTTATAGTAATTGTTAAGAGTGGGTTTCATCTCCCCTCCTTACAGCCCTTTACAAGTTAGACCTCTATTTAGAAATATAGGTGGAAGCACTCTCCTCCCAAGGCAAATGACAGCAATTGCATATGGCCCACATGCTATGAACTTTAAAGCTAATATTTTTAAATGGACAAAATTTGGACTGATGAATCAAAGTCATCACCAAGAAAAGCCACAAAGAGGATTAACGTAGAAGAATAGCCACGTAGGTGCTGCTTAGTGCCTGAAAGGCCAGCGGCTGGAAAGGGGAGAAGGAGAAGATGGTCGGATGCATATCAAATGATGCTGTGGTATCTAGTTCAGCCAACGTGGTTCAGGCAGACGGCCACAATGAATATTTAAAGACATGTGGCAGGTGAATTGTAATGGAAGCAGAAGTAATGCTCGTGTCAACATGAAACCATACAAATATTGCTCAGGACCATCAGTTCAGAAGTTTTAAATTTTAAAAATATTTTTCACCGTCCCACAATCACAGCATCGTTTTGATACTATAATTTTTACACTAGTGATCCGTTGTATATATGACAGTTACACTACTGCATTTATAAATTCCAGATGAATGTCCCTTGGGAGGCATTTGTAGAAGCAGTCCCAATATTTTATTGTAATATCTGAATAAATCAGGTCATTCAGTTTATGACTGTATGTTTGTTATGAGAGGAACATGTTAGGAACAGCCATCTATTAATCCTGAGATGCTGTGATTAACTCACCACAAAGCAAGGAAAGGCTGCTGCCCAAGAGCTGACACAATTTCAAAATAGACAAGACAACCATTGGCGGCAAGCAGAATGCCAATGTTTTGTGGGGTTTTTTTTGTTTGTTTTGTTGTTGTTGTTGCTTGTTAGGTTGGTTGGTTTGGTTTTTTGTTTTGGTGGGGGGTTTTTTTGTGTTTGTTGTTGTTGTTTCCTACACCTACAGAGGTCCTTCTAAAATGCATAATTAACTTCATTAGGAAAATCTTCTTACCAGTCTTTGCTAAATCTTCTGCCAGGCGAGAAGGTGAAAAGTGGAATGATCGGAAAGATTCCATCAACCAGTCAGCATTGTGCAAATTTGGTCTGAGGTTTACTGAGGGCAACTGATGCCTTTACTGAGGACTTTCCCAGCTGTCTTGTATGAGCTCTGTGTCAAAGTCTATAATCCAGTGAGTTGTTTGAGTAATGTGCAGATGAGGACACACAGCATGTGCTGATAAACGCTAGTGATGGGAATATATTTAGTGCACTGTAGCATTTGTCAGCAGGTAACGGAGGAGGGACTGCTAATGACAGGATAAGCTAGAGGAAACAGGCCCACTTTGGAACATACCATTTGCTCTAAAAAGAGTGTGTTATATTTTTTATTAGCACTAGTAGCTAAAACTGCAGATGTTGGAAGTATCATTTCATGGAGGATCTCCAGGTCTGGACACCTGGTTTCATCTTGAATTTTACTGAGCAGTGAGAGATATGAAATCAAATTAAAACTGTGGAAACAAAGATCATGCCTGTACCATTACATTTCTCTCACCCGTTTCTGCTTTAGCTGTGAATTTTGGAAGTGATGAAATAAAAAACAGATGTATGTGCAAATAAAAGCATATAATATGAAAGATGTCTAATCAGAACATTTTTACTCCTTTTTATTTTTTTTTTTCTTTTCCTCCAAGGTGCTTTCTAAAATATTCAGGTGAAACTGATTTAGTTTGCAAAGCAGGGCTATTCCTGCACTCTGGCAGAATATTTACCACCAGCTTGAGGCGTAAATCTATTGCAGACACAAAGAAGCAATCTTATAAACAGCTTAACGCAACATTAAGAGGAGGTTCTGTAGCTGGTTACACGCCACCCTCTTTCTTAAAATACACAACTGAGCACAAACAACCACAATACATGTTGAATAAGATAGCACCATTTTTTTTTCTGTTGCTTTTCAGAGTTAAATCAAGCTTAAATGTTGCATTAAAGAGGATGAATGCTTGAGTATAATTAAAATTACTGCAGTGATTTTAACAATCAGTGTGCTGAGGTTCTGCTTTCGTAATTCTTGCTTTACACAGTTGATCCAAATGGAGTCCAGAATAACAAAAAATTGCAGACATAAAACTGAATACATTTGAGGAATGGTGTCTGTAAAAAACAAATTAACTGTTTTATGTCATATAGTATAAATCTACCCTTTTTGTCCATAAACACCATTAAAAATCTGCCAAACCGAGTTTCCAAGCAATTCTGGCTGAGTTCTGTTATCCTCTTTTCATAGGTAGAGACCACAACCACAGACCGTCGTTTATCTGTGTTGGCCTTGTGACTCAGGCCATCCTTGGACCATCCCCACTCACTGTGCTTTGACTCCTTCCCCAGAACAGTCACAGTGTGCAGACTGGATTCCTTTTCTATGTAATTAAACCAGAAAACATGCTCCCAGAGTTGATATTTTTTACTTCAGTTGCTTGTGGGCACACAGCCCACAGCACAAAGGTACGCAGATTCGGAAGCAAGGCAGGTAAAGCACCTGCAGCGCAGACACTGAATCCTCAGTGCTAGTTGCTTTGCTCCACTCATACCACATTGCTCCCTGACACCAACATAGACAGACATCACTTTTCTCTGTTTTACAGTACCAAGAAATCACTTCAGAATATGGATTTTTGCTACCTCACACTGATATGGTTGTACCAAGGTCAGAGTGAAAGACAGAGATCTTGCTTTCATCACAGGAAGGTTTTGTGTTAGGTATTTTTGCCTGTCCTTTTTTTGTTTCCTTCTCTTTCTTTTTTAGGGGGGATGGGGGGGCAGGGAGAGGAGACGGGTTCAGTTTTGTTTGGGCCTTTTTTTTTTCTTAGTTGTTGTTTTATTTTTACAGTTCGATCACATAATGGAAAGATTGACAACATACAAATTTTAAAAGTTGCGAAGAGTTATATTCATTTCTTTGTGAAAAACATATGAAGACATTTAAAGGAAGCCTAAGCACTGCCTGGGCCCTCTGCACCTTTAATCCAAACAGTGAGCCATCTCATTCTCATTTACAAGGTCAGTTTGACCTTTATGCATGGATCAAGTCATTGTGGTGCCCAGGGTTCTCAGAATAGCAACAGCTATGAATTTTCTCCTTCTTCATCCTTCTGAAACCTAACCATCCATCATTTGTCAAAATTTATTGGCCATTTGAAGTGAAGCAGGAATTGAACTGTTGCCTTCTCAGGATCGCTGCTACCTTGGGTACCAGCTTCTGTTATACCACCCCATAGCCTAAGGAGCTGAGAATGTTGCAGTGTGACATTCTCAATGACAAATTTTGGCTGAGTGAAATCATCGATTCTGTTTGCTTTTATGCCAATGATCCTTTTAAGAGAAATTAATAACAGCAGACTAATGATGGCCACCTCAGAAGGACTCTCAAACTTCCTCCTAGTACATCACTTCTGCTCCCTTTGCCAAATCCCAGAGGCCTGCTATGGTGAGATGCAGTGGAAGGGCAGAGAAGAGACAAACCCTGGGACAAGTCCTGGCTTGAGGGAAAAAAGGATCCAAATTTTCTATGTTGAGCAAATAAAATGAGGGATCCTGTTTCACTTCTCCTGAATGCTTAGAGTAGGAACGCTAAATTGCTTTTTCTGGATCCTTCACTAGGGAGAGTTTCGCATTGCAGCACAGCTTGTGCCAAATGAAGCAGATTAAATGGCCTGGGGTAGGGGACCTCACGCATGGTGAAAGCTGGAACATCTCCCATAAGTGAGCTGCCACCACGGTAGATGGGGCAGCATCTGACATCAGGGGGAGAGGAAGGGAACGTGTCACAGAGCAGAACCTGCCAGAGACATGTACAAACACATGTTTTCTGCTGACACACCAACCTGCCACCCGTCCCTGCCACAGAGGGTACCCTGCGGGCTCCAGGCCTGGACACAGGACACGCACCCCCAGGCCAGAAATTGCTGAGGTTACACAGAAGGGTTTTTCAAACCTCCTTCCTGCTTCTTCAAAACATTTTAACGGAGTTCAAAATAGATTTGCTACCTTAGAGCAGATTTGAATGGAAAAATAACTCTGGTTCATTAACCTGGAAGCCTCTTTGTCCCATTGCAGGGATCATGGCAAAACTAACTATGCACCCGATGAATGCGCATCAGAAGAGGAGATTCATCAAGGACTAGATGGACCTTTGCATGGAGCCATTATAACCCCAGCATCATTTATTTTTCATTTGTGAAGCTTGTATTAAAGTTAGCTGAAGATTTTTTTGTGTGTGAAGAAGCAGTGAAGAAGAGCACTAGCACAAAAAAGAGGCTTCAGTCAGAGGAAGTAAGTGCTGTGCCCATCTCACGTCCACAGCGATTTCGTCTGCACAGTTCAACTTGTGCTGGAACAGCTGTCATTGTATCAGGTGAGATGCAAAAGAAGAAAAAATAAATTCTCGTGCTCAGTGTGGGTTTTTAATGGTATGATATACTAGACCTCACATGTGGACCTTCAAGTGACCTGTAGGATGTGGTATTGCTTCTAAAAGCAGATTCTAGACTTCAAGACAACATGCTAGCCCTGTAGGGAGCAATTCTTCAGTGACAAAAATGAGGATTAAGTGACTTACTATTTCTTCATCTTTCCTTCATTTATGACCACAGACAAAGAATTTTTTGAAAGACGCTTTTCACATCTAACAAAATGGTATTAAAAATAGTTAAGACTTTCCCTAGGGTTAGGAAGTTATCATCTACTTTGTCAAATGTATTGTCCATATCAACATTTACCCTTGAAATACTTGTGTTTTCCCCAAATCCTGACTTTTGTTTCACTTTCCTGCCTAAAATACACTTTTATATGAGTAACCAAGTAATATCAAGTCCATAAAGCCTTGTTAGAATTCACTGTGGCTTTTAGAAGTGGATGAGATGGGAATCGGTATTTTATATGAAACTCAACAGTGGAGACACAGCAAAAATGTTCAGCAGAGCAATATTTTGTGGTGTGTTCACTCTACATTTCCTAAAATTTCCCCATTCAGCTTGCTCTTAGGCTGCCATCAGCTGTTGTGAAGATATAATTTTAGAGCTACATGTGGCAACTTCAAGATCTCTGTCCTCAAAGACCAAATTATGAATCCATAATCTTATTTGTGTTGCTGGTTATTTGGTGCTTCTGGTTTTGTTTGGTTGGTTTTGTTATGTTTGTGGGGATCTTCTTCCTCCTATTAATATAGTTAGGTGAAAACTTAATAAAATATTTCCCAGCCACTGGACAAGATCATTTAGGATAAGATAGATTAGAAATAGAAATATAGAAAGAGAAATAGAAAGATATAGTAGAGTATATCATAGTATGTCATAGTATAGCATGGTAGAGAAGAGCACAGTGTAGTATATTTTTCCTGGAAAAGACCTACAATGATCATCAAGCTCAACTACTTGACCACTTCAGGGCTGATCAAAAGTTAAAGCATGATTTAAAGGGCATGGTCGAAATTCTCTCATGCCCTAAGAGAAGAGCAGCAGGGTGTTTGTCCTTGGGAGCCAAATGCCACAGAAGACATCAGGGCCACCCAGAATTTGTCCCCAGTACATGGACAACAAGGGAAGTGACAGCCCCCTGGGCCTCCGGAGCACAGGGACTAATTCTAGGACAGGACCCAAAAAGCTTCCTTCCAAAGGTATGGGGTGAAAGCAGGGCAGGCGGGGCTGTACATGTGTGTCCCCCAGGTGGGACAGCAAGCGTCTCCGAGGGTTTTTGCCTTCCTCTGCAGCGTTGAGCACGGCCCCTTGCCACGGCTTCTTTGGGCCATTTGGGCTGGGTGCCTGCTGCTCCACGAGGTGGCCCTAAACTTAGCTAGAACAGCCTACCTAAACCAGCATAGAACAACTCACCTAAACCAACCTTAAAGACCTGCAAACAACCAACCTTCAAGAACCTAAACCAATCTAGCTTCAAAATCTTCACACAACCAGCCATCAACAACTGAGAAAGAACCCTCAACAATCTACAACATACTACCTGAAGCAACCTAAATCAACCTCAGGCAACCAACCTGAACCAAAACCAAGCAAACAACCTTCAGTGACCTCCAAGAACCCAGCTTCAACAACATGAAGCCTCTGAGAAACAGACAACCTACAAACACACAACCAGCCAAAATTAAAAAAGAAAAAAAAAAAAAAGTAGAAACAGTTGTATGTGTTGTGTTATGTGTCCATGAAAGTGGTTCTGAGGGAAGAAAGAAAAGGGAAGGGAAGGGAAGGGAAGGGAAGGGAAGGGAAGGGAAGGGAAGGGAAGGGAAGGGAAGGGAAGGGAAGGGAAGGGAAGGGAAGGGAAGGGAAGGGAAGGGAAGGGAAGGGAAGGGAAGGGAAGGGAAGGGAAGGGAAGGGAAGGGAAGGGAAGGGAAGGGAAGGGAAGGGAAGGGAAGGGAAGGGAAGAATAAGATTCAGCTTTGTTATCGCTGGAGTTCTGCATGATAATCCCTGACAGGGCCCTGAGGGCTCCATACCTGAAAAATATTGCACTAATACCTACTCCCCATCACATACCTATATCAATAGTTGCACGGGAAGGGCTGATTTGCAAACTGTACCTCAGCAAACAGTTTGCTGGGCAAGCAATGGTCAGAGGACACGGGTAGGAAGGTCCCAGTGTTAAACAGCCCAAGAGAGAAAACCCGCTGAGTCCCCAAACCCATGGGTGCCAAAACATCCGCTGAGGCGGGAGCTGTCTAAGGAAGAGAAAGTCCAAACACAATGAGTCATTGCCCCAAGTGCCAGACAGAAGGCACCTTTGTGTCATTGAACGCAACATGGTCACAGGCAGTAGCGCTACTGGAAGTGAGGCTGGACTGGCAACAGATCCACACTGTATTTTTGCAAAAAAGGGACACAGATAGGTTGATTATTCCCCTGTCTTGTAGGTACAAGGACTGATTCGGGGCCAGCACCCCAAAGGCTTCCTCCCAAGGTTGCTGGGCGAAGGGGGGGCGGGCGGGGCTGCACACGTGTGGCTCTGTCACGCCCGTGTCACAATGCCAGCACCCGGCAACGCAGCACTCACAATGCCCCAGGCAGGATCAAAAAGAGCAGCCGGGTCTCGTGTCCACTGCCAGAGCCGGCCCGGGGGCAGCCCCAACACATCCCACAGGAAGCACTTGAGGAGCTGGTGGAATCACAGGGCGGGGGCTGAGGGAGGAAGACTTTGCATGAGGCTGCTGGAGGTTCTCTACTGCAAGACAATCTGCTGCCAGGGCCACCTTCCAAGCTCAGCTCATGCACGGAAATCCTCTTCAGCTGGACAGCAGTGGCAAGACCAAGGCAATTCCTTCTGGAGGAGCACAGCAGAGCTCACCATCCTCATGCCCCACGGAAACAGGCTCAGGAGCCGTAAGAAATAGGAGGTAGAGGGGTCGCAAGGGCTTGTAGTGCTTTGGAACACCCACTGGTGTCCCACCAGGCACAGGAAGGATTCTTGCCCCCAAGGTCCTGGGCATTTGGGCACTCTCGGAAGTCCGGGAGATGGCTCCAGCTCAACGGAGGATAGCATAGCATAGCACAGCATAGCATAGCATAGCATAGCATAGCATAGGTCCTGGGAGGCGTGAGCAGCCTGTGGGAAAAGGAGCCAGGTCTGGCTCACATGCTCAGGGAACAGCCGATCGCCAGCACTGGGGTCAGGAAGGAATTTTTTCCCCCGGGGCAGATTGGCCCTGGTCCCCGGGGGTTTTTTGCCTTCCTCTGCAGCATTGAGCATGACCACTTTGCAGAGCTCCTCTGGGCCCTTTTGGCTCGGTTCCCGCCTGCTGCTCAAGCACCAGGAACATGGCCTCTCGTGCCCTGCAGCTGGGGGGAGGAAGGCTTTTTTTTTCCCCCAGGTGGGACAGCAAGCGTCTCCGGGGGTTTTTTGCCTTCCTCTGCAGCGTTGAGCACGGCCCCTTGCCACGGCTTCTTTGGGCCATTTGGGCTGGGTGCCTGCTGCTCCACGATTGGCCCTAAACTTAGCTAGAACAGCCTACCTAAACCAGCATAGAACAACTTACCTAAACCAACCTACAACACCTGCAAACAAACAACCTTCAAAGAACCTAAACCAATCTAGCTTCAAAATCTTCACACAACCAGCCATCAACAACTGAAAAAGAACCCTCAACAATCTACAACATACTACCTGGACCAGCTTAAATCAACCTCAAGCAACCAACCGAAACCAAAAAACAAACAACCTTCAACGACCTCCGAGAACCCAGCTTCAACAACATGAAGCCTCTGAGAAACAGGCAACCTACAAACACACAACCAGCCTCAGACAGCACAAAACAACTGAAAACAACAAACCCCAAACAACCTCAACCAGCCTAAGCCAAATGACCAAAAAAACCTCAACCACCAGACAACCAAAACCAAACCTACCAAAAATCCCAAACTAAACCACCTATTCAACATAAACCACCAGAAAACACCTCAACAACCTCAAACAGCCTGCCCAAATCAATTCACCGAACACAAGCTACCTAAATACAACGAAACCAACCTCAACCAAACAACCCGAACCAACCTCAACACAAACCCTTCAAGCCACCTCAACGGTGGAAACCAAACCTCCCTAGACCAACCTACCTAAAAACACAGACATCAACCAACCAACCTAAACTGCCTACCCAAAACAAACAGAAACAAATCAAACCAACCTCAAATAACCTACCTAAACCACCCAACCTCAAATCATCTAAACAACCTCAACCAAACCACCTACACCACCAACCTCCAAACAACTACTGAAAACAACCTCAACAAAATCATCTTCACATACCCCACCCAAAACAAACAACGGAAGACAACTTCAACCAAAAATCATCTACATCAAGCCACCTAAACCCACCAGCCTTCAACAACCAGCCTCTCACAACCACCCTCAAAGAAGAACCTGCCTCAAACAAACCACCTCAACAACCTCAACCAAGCTACCAAAACCAAAAACCTCCCTCCACCAAAACAGCCCCTGCTTGGAAGGGCTCCAGCCTGGCTGCACCATCCACAGCTGCCACTCGGCACCTCTCCCTGCGGGCAACACAAGCCCCTGGCAGGGACCACAGCGCTTCTCGTGCATCCCTGCCCAAGAAGCACAGTTGTGGAGCATGTTTTGGAAGGCAAAACGTCTTCTTGTCATTCTACGTGTCACACTTTTAAAAAAACCCCACAGTATGCCACATCATCATCATCATCATCATCAACTTTTTCTATGCATGGTCACTCCTGATTCTAATTCTTCTCATTCTCCTTCTTCAGTAAACAGGAACAGCTTGGTCTGTCTTCCTGCTACTTCTCTTGCAGCTCTATGACTAGCGTTTGCCAGCCTGCAAGGGATGCTTTCTCAAGCATCAGCTTGCTCCTGGCTACACATGGGCATTATGTTTGTGCTTCTGAGCACTGGGTCTGTTTTAGAGTTCGTAAATGACATAAAACAACCTAAAATAAAATGAAATATTTTTTAAAATCATGTTTCTGCTTGTATAATTTCTGTTATGTGTCCTTGAAAGTGCTTCTGGCGCTGAAAATCCCCTGGTGTTTCATGCAAATAACAGTCTCATCATTATTCAAGTCATGATGTGCACAGGGAATAAACCAGAAGTGGAATGGAGTGGAATGGAATGGAACAGAATCGTTCAGATGGAAGGGCCCTGTAACCATCACCTAGTCCAACTGCCTGACTGCTTCAGCACTCACCAGAAGTTAAAGCATGGTATTAAGGATGTTGCCCAAATGCCTCTTCAACACTGACAGACGTGGGGCACCGACCACCTCTCCAGGAAGACTCTTCCAGGGTTTAACCACCTCTCAGTAAAGAAATGTTTCCTCATGTCAAGGCTGAACCTCCCCTGATGGACACAGCTGAGAGCCATTCCCATGCTTCCTGGCACTGGGTACCAGGCAGAAGAGCTCAGCACCTCCCTTTCCACTTCCCCTCCTCAAGAACCTGGAGACAGCAGCGAGGTCACCCCCCGGCCTCCTTTCCAAACCAGACAAACCCCATGTCCTCAGCCACTCCTCAGAGGACATGCCTTCCAGCCCCTTTCCCCACTCTGGTGCTGTACTTGGGACACATTCAAGGACCTTTTATAACCTTTATAAAGTGATGGGGCCCAGAGCTGCACACAATACTCATGGTGAGGCCGCATCAGTGCTGAAGACAGCAAGACAGTCACCTCTTCTGACCAGCTGGTTATGGTGTATTTGATGTCCCCAGGATGGGGTTTGCCCTCCTGGCTGCCAGGGCACTCTCTGCTGACTCCTCTTGAGCCTCCTGGCAACCAGCACCCCCCGATCCCTTCCTGCAGGGCTGCTCTCCAGCCACTCCTCTCCCCATTTAGACTTGTGTTCAGCATCATTCCATCCCAAGTGCAGAATCCGGCATTCGCTCTTGTTCAGTTTCATGCCACTGGTGGTTTCCCAGTGCCCCAATCTGTCCAGATCCCTCTGCAAGGCCTCTTGTTCCTCTAGAGAATCAACAGCACCTCCCAGTTTAGTATCATCGGCAAACTTACTAACCCTGTATTCAACTACCTCCAGATCATTGATAAAAAGATGTTCTCAATGAACTTTCAGTTTTGTCTCTGGATACTTTCATATTGTTAGGAAATGTTTTTCTTTTTTTGCTATCCAGCCTTTTTCCAGATGATCATTGATTATGCTGATCACTCTGAGCCTCAACTCTTATCCCTGTGGAATTTCACCATCCATCACTCCTTCTTTGTGAAAGCTGATTGTACATCATTCTCATTTTAAAGAGATTTAAATCTACTAGAAACACTTTGCTTTTAACATGAGGATTTCAGTATATACCATCTGAATCAGTTATTGACAGGTTCATCAAGTCCTTCTAGAAACTCAGACAAATGGGGGACATAACTTCATCTCCATAATCCATGTTCACTTTTCCACAATAAAATATATAAAAAATATATATCTATGTGTCTTTTTTTTTTTTTTTTAAATAACACTTCTATTGATTTTTCCAGTGAAGTAGCGAGAATTACTAGTCTGTATTTCTACGGATTTATCATGGAACCTTTCAGAAAATATTAGTGTCATATTTACTACTTTTGAGTTTTCTAGTGTTAGGACTTACTTTAAAGACAATTTGCACATCACAGTTAACCATATAGCAATATCCTGTTTTGAGATTCACCAGAGTTTTAAGTGAATACCTACTGATGCATGTGGTTTGATACTAGGTATTGATTTTTTCCAACGTCTTCTACAGTTTGATTTCAGAAGTTCCCATGTCAAACAAAGGTTTGACTCTAGGCTTTCCCTGAACACTTTCATAATAAATCCTTATTTAATACTTCAAATAGCATTTGTTTTTCCTGCTGGGGTGTCTCTTTGCTGAAACCATTTTTTGCTTCTATTTTGTACAGGTGGCCTTATATACAGCTTTATGATGTGGTTTTTATTGTTAGCCTTTCAACTTTTAGCATATTGCTTCTCATTGAGCCTCTTGGCCTACTTTATTGTGCCTTGACATTAACTCGCCAGAATGTAATGTTCTTTTCTCTTTTCCTTCTCTAATGTCTATTTTTGAAGAACTGTTTACATCTAAGCAGCCTCTTTGCTGTCTAACAAGGCTTGCATTGGAAAGGGGAGATGCTTTTAAAAAAAAGTCCCCTCTCCTGAATTTAGCGTTTTTCGTATCACATTTAAACACTTAACTACTGCTTTTAAGTTGCTCCCTCATTTCTATATAGGTTTTTGTGTATGTGTGTCTGTGGTGTGGTTTTGTTTGTTTTAATCAGTTCAGCTGCACTGTGACAGATTACTTTCTTGCTTCTACATGTTTTAAGGACATAGAGTTTGATCACATTAAAGACTCTCTTACCAAGTGTCTTTTGGTTGTAGCACTCAGGTTCTGTGCAATTCCCAGGGCAAAAACCAAGAACTGCTTCTCCCTCTGTGCTTCAAGGGGTAGTAATTTGTCACAATGACAATGTCATTTTGTCGTGATGCCTCATCACGACTTACACCAGGCACAGCTGAAGTCTGCTGGCGTTACCCCTCTTTCCATCCTCAACTCCTTGCCCTCCATGCCACCATATCGGTGAGTGACTGGCAATATGTCCCTACTATTACTATGCTTTATGTGCAGGCATCGTATTTCAAGGTCATGACTGATTCTTGATTACCTGTTAATAGTATTCATTTATTTACCTCGTTTGATTCTAATTTCCCCTAAAGGTACAGGACCCACCTTTCGCTCACAAGGTTTTCTCTGGTACTTCTACATAATTTAAATGTTGGTATCACGGTGTCTCAGTGAAACCTTCTCAGCAAAACCTTGGGCCTGGACCAGACGACCTCCAGAGAACCCCTCCAAACAGCACTTCTATGATATACATTACATCTTGCTCTGAACGTCATGTTCCCCAATATCAGGTTTTAGGGTTTATTTTTATATGATTCTTTTTTTAATGTTCCCTACCTAAAATACATTAAAATCTGTCTTTTTTTTTTACTTTACAGAGTTCTTGTAGCTTCAGGCCTGGAGTCTTCCTTGATAGCCTTTGGTTTAAAATGTCTCTAACCTATTTCAGTGCCAGAAATGGAATTCCATACCAGCTTAGGTGGAACCCACTTCCTTATATTCTTAAATCACTTTTCACTATGCTATTTTCTCGCATATATTTTGAGATTCTGCCTTTCTACTTTTTATGCTTCAGCTACTGGGAATATTTCAGAAGTGTTACCATGAGGATTTTAAAAGACTTAAGTGTTTTATATTCCTACCCCCCTTTTTAGGTTATTTCTCTTACATGATCATGCGCTGGCAACAGTGACTATGAGTACTCTTGAGACAATACAGCCACCATCACAATGTACAAAAATGGAAACAGGAAGGGATTTTTTTATCTCCAAAAAAAGGTATACAGAAATCTGCAGTAGACCAGAATCAAATTATAAGCATGACATCACACCAGAAACCAGTGATTAGTTTTAGATTTGATTTGCTGGGGTTCATTGCCAACAAAATACACAAAATCATCTCATCACCTGCCACTGCATGAATTGTGAGATAGCAACTGAATGAATAGTAAATTAATTCAGTAACAAGCTTTGACTCAACTCAGTGTAAAGGCTGGTTGCAGTCACAAAAGAACAGGTTGGGGTGAGGCAGAAGAGAGGAAGAATTCAATACCTAGAAAAATATGTTTAAGAAAGCCTGATAATTTAATTTCTTTACCTAATCTCATTGTGCAACAACACTAGATTTTCATTCTTCAGACCAAACAGCATGAGCTTTTTCAGTATAACACTGCAATGCAGCATATGGGAAGGAGCATTTAAAAACAACTATCAACACACTCATATTTCACAGTATCAGCACAAGGTATAATCTCTTTAAATGCCCTAATAATTTTGTCTTAATACAGTTTTGGAAGTACATATTATTAATATAAATGGGTTTTGCTGTTTCCTAGAATGATAAATGAGAGTCATAAACCTCTTTGGTGGTGAATCTTATGGATGACCACCAAGCTCCGCTATTAAAGTGATTTTGTACTATATGCATCCAGGCAGTTACAGACTATCACAGCTCAGAAGGAAAAGTTCCTGATATGTTTGATTTTATAGGATTCATTCATAATGCAAACTACTATCTAAGGAGGGTCACATACTCTCCACATTTAATTCAAGGCAAACTTGTTATAAAATTCAGCAGGAACAAAACCTTTCTTGTGTTTCCAAAGCTCCACCACAGACTTCAGCAATGCAAGGTCACAGAATCACTGAATGTCACGGATTGGAAGGGACCTCGAAAGATCATCCAGTCCAATTCCCCTGCCGGAGCAGGAACACCCAGATGAGGTTACACAGGAAGGTGTCCAGGCGGGTTTTGAATGTCTCCAGAGAAGGAGACTCCACAACCCCGCTGGGCAGCCTGTTCCAGTGCTCTGGCACCCTCACTGAGAAGAAGTTTCTTCTCAAATTTAAATGGAACCTCTTGTGTTACAGTTTATACCCATTGCCCCTTGTCCTATCATTGGTTGTCACCAAGAAGACATCAGTTTTTAGCCTTGGAACCTGTGAGTGCAGAGCTGACTGTACCAATAGATACGAAGCATGGCTGTTGAAGATGATGGAAATGCACATCCAGGCCGTCTGCTTTTCAGTCTCTTAAAGGTGAGTGAGTCCTATCATGAAAAGTAAACCAGAGAGAACAGCAGTGAATACAATGGACCCTATAAAAGCAGAACTTTGGCTAAGCTCTAAAATAGCTGCAGAGAATTTCCTATATGCTGTTGCCCAACTTGAGCTCATCACCTCTGATATCAGCCAGCTAGCATAGGCATTACAGCCTGTTTTATGCATAAAAAATTAAACTAACACTAATACTAATCCTCTGCATTGATTCTGTTAAAGAAACCAAATCTCTACCATCCACCCCCAAAAAAGGGCCTACCATTTTCTTCTCTTTCTACTACATGCAATGTAATTTCATTCATTCTTCCTTAGTACTTCATCAGTAATGACAAGGTCTTACATCTGCTTGTTGAGCTGATGCAAGATAAACAACTTCAAAGCAGCCTGACATAATTCTTGGTACAGACCATCGAGGAAAGGATTTCCACCACAGCTCCCAGGCAGCCAGAGCCACAAGGACAATTGCTGGTTATGTGAGTCAGCAAGACAAGAGGAAAGGTTACCTGCAAGAAAGAGGCAGCAAAGGAAAATTTGCATGCCAGAAGTGTGCTCGAATGCAACTGCATTTTTTACCACTGCTAAGGAAGTCAGTGCAGTTTTCATGAATAATGATTCTAAATACTGAATAACACTTCTGCCAAGCCAGGAGCTTAGGAACATCTGCCCTTCTCTTGGGGCCATAATCTAACCCCACAATCGTTTATATAGGCTTCATCTCTGGACTGGACTGCACTGCAGCATTATAAAATACCCATGAACAAAGCCTTCAGCATGAAGAAAAATGTCTTGATTATCTTTGAAAGCCATGACAATCAGAAGAGCTTTCTGGAGACCGGAAGAAAGCAAGTGTCACTCTTCAAAGCTATAGTCCTTGTTTTAACTGATCCTCCAGAATATCATCATTTTTAAGAAGGGGAAGAAGTAGGATCTGGGGAAACACAGGCTCGTCAGCCCCATCTGAATCCCTGGGAAGGTGACAGAGCAACCAGTGCTGGAGCAGGGGGACTGGACTAGATGATCTTGAGAGGTTCCTTCCTTCCTCACTGATTCTTTTGGCACCACTGGAAATTACTGTCATTCTGGAAAGTTCACCTCTGAAGGAAAACGTTTTCCTTGGCTTAAGACTGGGGAACAAACTCCCCCAGGAACTAAGGATGAACAAAGATCTGGGTACCCTCCACATGACATAAAAGCACATACTTTTTATCTTGCTCACCTTACGCAGTGTCTGTGTTTGCAGATACTGACTGAAAATCACTACACAATTCAAAACAAGGCACTCACTCCAGTGCACCTACTTTGAGGGGGTCGAGGGAGGGAGAGAGAAGGAGAAAGAGTGGGTATGGGATAATGCAAAGAGAACATTGTCCCCTTAGTGCATCACCAGAAAGGTTTTTGATACTGCAGAGAGAACGAAAATCTGCATAGCGTACTTATGCCAGAAATATATTCTTGGCTCAGCTTTACAGATTGCCCAGAGAAAATGCTTTGCAACTTTGATTTTGTTTCACTAAAGATCTCCATTACTTGGCAGAAATTCCAGATGAAGACTCTTAATAGCTGGTGTTGGACACACTGAAAAATGCTTTAGTGACTCTTTTGCCAGCATGTGCAAAAATAGCTGCTACTGAGTGCGCCCCACAGAGTAAAAACACTATTGTCACCAGTACTGGCTACTGCTTTATTGTGTGCAAGACGTGGTAACATGTGAGACAGTTGCTCATTTTAAAAAAACATTTCCCTTAATCTGATTTTTAAAATATCCACAGCTGTTTATTGTGGCTCTCGTCCCTTACTGCCACCAGAGACAGGCAAAACTGCATCCCATGTGAACACTATTTGGAACAAGTCATCCAGCTGACATCTTGTTAAATGCTGTTTTACAGCCATCAGACACCAAGATACCTTGTCAACCTAATTGCACTTAAATCCTACTGGGATCAGACTAAAAGCAAGGGCGGAAAAACCACCCCAACCAACAATTCAACTGCCGCCGGCAGCTTCTGCCACTTTCTAGCTCTTAATTACTCCACTATAGCTCCACCTGTGGCAGCTCCTCCAGGCTGGAAAGGTACCAACCTCCACCGAGCAGGTTACCAACTCCTGCTGCAGCACTGCAACTAGTCCTAAGCACAATCCAGCAGCAGAAACACCAGCAGCCTTGTCCGTTCAGACTGCAGACTCCTGCGGGAATGTCACAGCCTAAGCACATCAGAGCCTCTAAGACCTGCTCTGTTGCAAAGGCTTATTTTGATCACCATGTATTGAAGCCTTTTAAGACTAAATTTAGGTCGTGCCCACTATGACTCATTGACTTTTCTTAGAACTTCTCACACATCCTGTTCTCTTGTGCATTTGATGCCTCAGACACTTCAGATGTCCTGCTTTCTGCATAATTTAATATTTGATTATAGTAAGAGAAAGCATACATTGTCTTTAAGAACAGAAAAAACATCATCTAGGGATTTCTCTAATGCCAAAAGAAAATTAATCTTGCATGACACAGTGGAGTAAGAAGGCAGTCCCAAAAGTATATAATTAAAGAGTCATTCTCTAAACGTGTACTGCATTTCTTACAAGTCTTGTTTAAACTGTTTTGCAAGTACAGCAATTAATGTAGAGCTAATATTTGACAAAGATCTGCCCAAAGAGGAAGCACTTCTAGGGAGGAAGAGACCCCGATGTTGTGCCTAGCATTTGTAAATGTAAGTCAGAAGTGTACAACCAAACAGGTTGAACACAGCTTGTACAAACGGGAAGGAAGACAGGCTTCTCAGAGGGATTTTCCTCATTCAAATAATGGCCCTTGTTTAGCAGTAGTTAAGAATTTTCCTGCAAGTATTTTTTCAAAGTGCTGTCAAATGATATAGGCAGGGACTGGTCCAATCAACCTGCAGAGAGGACACTGTATTTTCCAAGGTGACTGAGACCATAAGAATGCTAAATCACAACACTTCAGAAGTGTGAAATTCAACACAAGGTTTTAATATAAAACATTATTTGCAGTTCTCCTTCTCTTGAATTGCAGTCAGGAACTCTGTTCACAAAACAGAAAACCACTGAGGTAGGGTCCACAACAGCAAAGAATAAAATGGTGCCTGCTTAAAAGACTCTAGCAGAAAAAACATCACTGTAGAACAAGGGTGTCAGACTCATTTTCACCGGGGCCACATCAGCCTCAACATTGCCTTCGAAGGGCCGAATGTCATTTTAGGACTGTATTAATGTAGGAGTAGTTATGTTTATCCGGTCCTAAAATGACATTCGGCCCTTCGAAGGCAGTTGTGAGGCTGATGTGGCCCCGGTGAAAATGAGTCTGATGCACCTGCTGTAGAAAGTGATTAAATTTCCTAAGATGAAAACTTGATAAGGCAGCCTGTGCAGTCTATAGAGAATATTGACAGCCTCTATCCAGCTATCAGCCAAAATTTAGAAATGTTGCCGCATAGTCTCCTACTAAAAATACATTACAAAAACATAGCACACAACTTAATATTTATTTTTCTTTGCTTTATGGTAATCCTTGAGGTATCTGCAGTCAAGTCCTTGGGAGCAACTGTCCATGAAAACACTTACTTCAAATAGGAACATAATGTGGATCCAAAAATGGGCAGACAACTCATTTTGTTAGATCTTTGCTCTGGCCCTGCAACACATGATCAGTATCAGACACTGAACAACTTGCTCCTGTTCCAATATACAATATCCCCCATGTTCAAGGCTTCCCACAGGTGAGCAGCTGTCAGATGCAGCTACGGCTAGAGGACATACCTTGCATATAGAATGACTCCTTTAAGTATTAACTGACCCACCAGGTCATGTAATGCTGAGCAGCAGACTCTTGCCCAAAGCACCAAACACAGCTGATTCAAGACATCACTGGTCTGGTAGAGGAGCTGCCTCAGGCCCACCGAGACACAGCTACTAGCTGCTGAACATGTGAGACTCAGCTGTAGGAGATGACAAAAGCCAGTCATACACTTCTCATCTTCAGTGAGACACAAAAGATCTGCATAGCCTGTCCCAGTCCCTTTCAGACATTGTCTATCAGCCATAAAACATTAAATAATTAATCACAGAGCAACAGGCACCTCATACTCACCCCAAATTGCCATCTAGTGCTTTACTCCTGGCAGGTCCCTCCCAGGTCTGCTAGGAACAGCTTAACTCCTCCTTTTGCAGAAGTCAACCTCTGTCCTGATGCTGTCACTTCTAACCAAGCTCTCAGCAGGACTAAATAGCCTCATGCTCACCAAGCGCCACTAGCTCCTCACTCTTACGGGCCCACCAAAGTCTTCAGAGTAGACCAACATGGCCACCAAGCCTATCACACAGCATTGTGGGTCTCAAAATAATAAAACAAAGACAGAAAACTCATCCAAAGACTCATTACAACCAAAATACCTTTGTCTCTTTGATTTAGCAGAGCAAGACATTCTAACTTGATCTATCACATATCCTTTCAGTTAGCTTTATTGGCCACTATTGAAGAAATTATACAGAACTGGATGGATCAGTGAAAACAACAGTACTTCCCTTGTTCAATTTACCTTAATTTTACCTTAGTTATAAGAACAAGCACTTTGATAAATGGATTGACAACTTAAATGAGCTCTGGTGAAAATGGGTAAGTGCTATTTTGTCCTTTTCTGAAAGGTGCAACTTTAAGACTACTTCTTAGGCAGAACTGTTCTCCAGAAGAAAAGCTCTTGGGTAGCTTTTAGTATTTAGTATTTATTTAGTATTTTAGACTCTAACCTCAGACATTTTCTATGATGTGAAGGTTTCTTAGGAAGAAAAGTGAATCAAAGTCAGGACTGCACATTTCTTGCTGAATCTTAATGAGAAAATTTAGAATCTGGGAACATGAAAAGGGTAGTCCCTGAAGACCAAATGAAAGAAGCTTTGGATTTATAGAAGATTTTGATTAGATTTTCATACAGTGATTTTAAATGACTTGCATAATGCAAAGAATATGCCAGGGTATAATGCAATGCAATTGCCGGTGATGGCAGGGTAGCAAACTGAGTCACTGACTGTTCAAATGCTTTTTGGAATTTAAGGCCAATCTGAAGTAAACAACATACCTGCTTTAAATTATCATATAACTCCGAGCTACGGAACACTTTTTGAAATAACTGTATAGGAGTAATTTGACTTTTTCCTCCTGCAAGCTGATAGCTTATGGCTTTGCACAGTGCATTCTCAGGGTATAATATAGAAAAGCTGCTTAAAGCTACTGAGAAAGAGTGTTTTTAAGGAGTTTCTAAACTTGTCTACAGGGATGCAATAGCTCAAATATCATGGTGAAACAGCCCTTGAGCTCACTGGAGCATTTAGTTTACTAGGAATCAAAACGGCTTTCCTGAACAGTGTAGTGAAGAATGAATAAATGAACAATATACCTGAGAATCTGTACTAGCTGCTGAAAATGAACGGCTACAAAGCCAGGCAGTAATTCTTATGGATGAAGCCTGACGTATACAGATTATGCTCTGCATTACGAAGCTTCTGCCCTTCCGTCATTTCATCTACTGCACGTCCATAAACAATCTGCACCACTTTTTGTTTCTTCCCCAGATGTCTGTATTATCACAATACAATTGCTATGTTTTTGAAATCTATCCTTTTAATGATAATTTTGCTTCTGTAATCATGCAGAGTAAATCCTAATGCACTTAAAATTTTATTCCAATGTTATACCGACCTACACAGAGGACAACAAAAATCACTCTTCGGATCGCTAGACCAGCTCAGCTAACTGCGCGGAGGATATGAAAAGAGTGTCATGAATTTACACTAACTAGAAATCCAGGTTTCTATACGTTAAATTATTTTAAGATGTGCCTACATGAGAGCAAGTTGCAGAATATCTTATAGGTGTTACATTTTCCAGTTTTAAAGATACGCTGCAGTATTACTATACTGTTGCTTCAGAACTCATATTTTAAGTACTTGTTTAAATTTCACAGTTTGATAGTAAACCCATATATTTTTACTTTCAAACTCCAGTCATTAAAAAGAGGAAAATTATCTTGGGAGTTCTGAAAAATTACTTTTCTTAGAGAAAAGTTGCTTATATTTAATCAGAGAACATTATCACCTCCCTTGGATTTGTTAACATCCAAATAGATTTATTTAACAGCCATTAAATTGCTAAGGCCAAAATAGACTCCTAGAGATCTTATCTTTGAAAGGTCAGATTTTTTTTTTCCCCAGTCCTTAAATGAAATCATACACTACAACCACACTTGCAAAGTAAGTGTAAAGACCTACCGCTGACATTCAAAAATAAAGTTTCTGGATGAGCTTAACATGAGAAAAGCCCACCTTAAACTGTTCCATTGTGAAGATGAATTGAGAAAATAATCAGTTTACCACAAACCAAGGTAAATCGCTAACGCGTGGAATTAACAGTTAGTGAGTTTGTTAATTTAATGTATGAGCTAGCACACCTCCAGCTTCAAGTCCTGAAGCAGTTCCATTGAAAGCAGCCAGGCTCCCACGGGTCTCAAGTTAAACAGTTCACTAACAGACTAAATCAGGACTGAAGTAGTTTGGTGAGCAGAATTCATGGCAATTCATCTTTCTTCACGATAACTAACAATGAGCCTGATATGGCTCCAAACTGTAAAGAATATTAACTGATAGCAAGCACAAATCTCCAAACTTTTTTTCCTTCCCATTTTATTTCTCTTTTCTGTTCCAGAGTTAGGTAACAAGCTGAGCAAAGGAACAGTGATATATGCGTTGCACAACAAAGACTTACTAGGGAAAGGTTTTCACATTTTCACTTTCCTGAAAATGTTCCATCAGCTGGACAACTTATAGAAACCAGTTTTAAATCACAATCAGAATTATATACAGAGATGATGACTAACAAACTACAGTGGCTCTGCATGGTCCTAAAATAGTTGGTGTCACAGACTGGCACGGAGAACTAGGGGACTCCTATTTCTTCATCTCCAGGATTGCGCTTCCTGGCCCTCGGTGCTTGGCGCTGCATATGTTGCAGAACTGGACAGGAGATACCTAGAAATCAAAAAGAAAATAAGAACTCTTAGAGAAATGTAGCCACGTTAGAATGTGGGAAGATGAATGAAAAGTGCCAAAGCCTTTCTCAATGTTACTGTTCACAGTCAGGCTCTTCTCTATTAACACATTATGGAAAGGTATAGGAAGGTGGTATATTATAGAAGAACATAATAATAACGCAGGTTGCCCTTGAGTCAGAGGACAGTACACCTCCCCACTCCAAGTGTATCACCACCACCCTCCAGGAGAGCAAAGCTGAATTTCCTCCACAATAAAAATGAAAAATACAGAGTCAGAAATATCACTGATTATCTTCATAGATAAAGAAGAGAGTAAGTCACTTGGTTGACTCTGCTGACCACTGGATGCCTTCGTCACAGCTCTGTCTTTGGACAGTGCCCCACATTGCCAACAGCTGAGAATATGTCCTGAATACTGTCCATTTGATATCAAATATATGTCTGCTGTTACTCCTGCGTTTAGCTCTGTGCGATGCTTTATGCATGCATTACTTTCTTTTCAGTATGTCACCGGTATCAAAATATCAGTAACATAAGTGATTACTTAAGGCCAAGAAATACTGTAGCACTGGAGAATTTGGCTCAGATATATGCAGATAGCTGTGTATTCATATGTACTATAGATTATGTATCATCTAATATCCATGTCACATTTAAAAATCCCATCTGACAAGTTATCTGTCCCAGAAAACTGAAAATACTAGATACATTTTAGATTATTTCTCAACAAATAAAATGTGTGGTAAACATAGTCTGAATAAATATTTACTAGTTGTTGGGCCTTCTCGTGCAAATGATCTAATTCATTAAGATTTCCGTAACATATTTAAGTATACATGTTGTACCATATGGCTACAAGCACTTTGCTTGGTTACTCGCAGATTAAGTGACTCACTCAAGTTATTTTTTCACTAGATGTTCATTTTCAGAGACAGAATCAGCTTAAATTTCATCTTCTTCGTTACCATTCTGACACTTTCATTCCTAAATTCAAAACTTGTTATATCTAAAATTTACTTTTATGGTTTGTTTTCATTGAAAAAAAAGTTTTCCCTGATGAACAAAAATATGTTTTGAGCATAAAGATGATTACAAAGATACTTAAATATTCACTCTGAAAGGAGTGTTTTTTTCTTCCAGGTCAGAATCATTTAATATATTTCACTTGAGAAAATATCTTTATTGCTGTCTTTAATTAAACATACTTAAAGTGAGAGCTGCAACACAAAAGATTAAAAAAAAAAAAAAAGCCAAACAGGTCGTATTCCCCGTCTGTCTCAAAATTGCATTATATATTCAGATTGCAGAAAGAAATTAAATACTTCTCAAACAGCAGCAATTTATTTCTAAATTGGATGAACTTTAGTTGCAGTGGTCCTAAACTTCCTTTCCTTAGTCACACACTACTATGGGGTATCATCACAAACAATCACTGTAATTGCATTATAATTCCTGATAGACCCATGCTCTTCTCTACAGTTGACAAAATAAATAATTTGTCCTTTTATCTTTGGCCAAGGTGTCAGAGAGATCAAATTAGTTCCTTACTGTGTTAGATACCGGGAGACACTCTTTGTGAAACATATGTCTGCAGTGGAACACAACCACGTTGAAGGACTTGGATGCATCTGGGAAGGATAAAAGTAAATTCATTACAACAGGGCAGTGAAACAAATGATTCAGTGGCTACAGCAGTATACGCTTGCCTTCCATTATACACATAGCAACATCAAATAACACCTATCAAACTAATTTCCAAATTATTATGGCTTATTTATAGAAACCACGGAGAGTGATTGGCTTCAGGTAACTTCTCCCAGTGACGGAGTTACAAGATAATTTTATTCTGTGATTTAAATGCTGTAAACCTCTTCAGCAGAAATTTTTCACATAAATATGTGCTAATGCTAAATTTGGGGAGGGAGAAAAGTACACTACCACTAAGTAATTCAGCCATTTTGAAGAAAAGTTAGTGAAATAATTCTTGCACTAGTGCAGGGAGAACCAAAACATCAAGCAGTTCTAGTGCCTACGCTGTACACCATGATCTTCAAATTTGGCAAGAAGCTGCCTATGTGCACGATATGCCTTTCAATTCCCACATGAATATTTAGCCCAATTAGAAGCCCACATACAACATCCACATATCCAAAGAATAACGGTCTCACTCATCAGCATCATCCACATTTGATTCCTTGGCTCCCGTTCCCTCAACACACAGACCTCAAGGCACTGGTACGTTCAGCTCTGCCAAGTTTTCTGTCACCACGTGACTGCTCTGGTCTGTATGCTGGTGCATGTGATCATAGTACAGTTTTTATTTATTTAAGTGAAAAATGGTAGAAACCAGATCAAAAAACTGCAAGTGATTCTACTGAGCTACGTACACTCGGCAAACAAAAATATAGGTCCATACATATACTTTGTCTTACGTATTCTTGTTTGAAGATGCCATGACAGATATTCTCCTGGTAAAACTATTTCTTCTTAAAACTCCCAGAAACTACATTGGTATTTCTGAACTATTGTTGTTTTGCAGAATATACCTCTTCAAAATTATATCCTGAATTTCTAGTTTCAAGACAAACTTTAGAAGATGTTTTAAAACTACCGTCTAAGTTGTTTCAAATATGACAGCAGTGACTGAAGCCAAGAGTTTTCACCACTCAGACAAAAAGTATATTCCATAAAACATTATAATCTACAAGTTCAGTCTAAGTCATTCACCAGAGTTGGACAAGAGTTGGTGGCAACAGTTTAATTTTGTGGTTCTAAAAATCTTTGAGAACATGTATATCGATGGAATTAAAAGGTGCCTTTCGTTCCATGTATTTCAAAGCAGAAAATAAGTAAAAGATTAATAAGAAAGAAAAATATTTACTGCAACCAAAAAGTTTAAATTAGACTCCATGTCAGAATTCATAAGCAAGCTTTGCACAAGGGACTGAAATTTATACAGTGATTAACATGGGAGACTACTACACATTTCTAGGAATAAAAGTAAACAGTAGTTCCTCTCAACAAAACCAAAACAGATGATCTCCTTCTTTTCTAGAAAAGCATCCTACCTGAAGGAAGTATTGGAGACAGGCACGATTCGCAGATATTCTCCTCTGGAAAAACAAAACAAACTAGTAACAGTTTTGTTAACAAACACCTAGTTTCCTTTTTTTATATAAAGCAGGCATGAGCATACTGCTCTTACAGAAATGGAGCTTGGTCTTGAAACATTTACTTAAGATGCCTAACAGAGTCTGTTAAAAATTGAAGAGCAATACTGAAGCAGCATTTCTATTAACAGCATGAGAAATCTTCTGATTTTGATGACGGCAGAACTCGCAGGAGTGAGGCTGCCTAGGATCAGCGCTGTAGAGGCATGAATCGAACTGAAAAAAAAGAGGGTGGCTGATTTTTCTGTGGGATTTTGCAGCAGAAGCTCCGATCCTCTCTCCTTCCATCAGCTTTTGCCTCTTGGTATTAACACCCAGCTGGTGTGAATTCCAGCACTGCTCAAATGCAACATTAGCACCTTGCAGCATATTTTCATCTATTTCTGAAAACTATGTTGTAGCTTTTGCTTTGGTTACAGATTACTTTTATCTTATTATTCATGTTGGTACTGAACAGCATTTTTCACATTTATAGGCACACTGTGGGGCACAGCACATTACCGGATATGCAGAGCTTGATCAAGAGAAAAAGCTGCATGCTGAACCTCGTAGTTTTTGAGATACGAGTAGTTCCTTTGCAAAGGAGAAAGTAGCTATTATAGTATTGTACTACACTCCACAAATAAGGTACAATATTCAGGCTTTTGGGCAGCTTCCAAAGTGGACCATCATGTGACTTGCGTCTATAAACCAAGTAAAAGACTTCAAAACCTTGAAAGTCCCCACATTTCCTCTGTACCCACCATCTACCAGAACACCCTTCATCTGAGTTCGATGCATTTTCTTCAGTAAAGAAAGAGAATCAGCAACGAGTATCTTCTTGCAGCCCTCCCGCAGCAAGATCTGTTGTGTAAAGAACACAAAATACAGCGGTTGTTGAATAGATGGGCATATCAACTCTTTTGGGAAGTCTCCACTGGGTTTCTGCTGCCAAAGAGAAGGCAAGGAATGCTTGAGACATTTCAAGCTATTCTAAAGGAGGGAAAGGAGGAACCTCCTGTTACTGCCACCTCTATCTAAATACCCGCCCCCCCACACTATTAAAAACAAAACCAAAATCCAAAACAAACAATCAAACAAACCAAACCCACAAACAAACAAAAACACCTCCAGAAGTCAAATAATTTACAAATATACTATTGCCACAAATTATCTTCTTCCTATGAGTTGGTCTTCACAAAATACAATGGAAAGAGATTTTTACAGCGCCACTCACAATTGCTTTCCAAACCATTTCAAAACTGTTTCTACCTACATCTTTCTCGTCTTCTTTAGGAAAGGCATTTGATAATCATAAATTCCTTCATAAACGTAGCAATTCAAAATTTACTTTGTTCAAATATATTTCCTGCTGAGGTGTTATTTAGTAAGTGGTATCAAATGGTACCAAATGGTACCAAAAAGTGGTACCAAAACAACTAACCAAAGGTCTAGAGTTCACTCCTCCTTAGCAGAAGTCTCAGCCCCCTTTCTACTTATTTAGTATTTATCATTAGATTGATATATCATTGCCTGACAACACTGTGAAACACAAAAAGGAATCAAAGGCATCAAGATTATACAGAGACTTATTTCACAATACTTAGTGAAGCAAGTATGAAAATATGAAAGACCCAAGTAAGTCTTGTGGAACTTTTCTTTCTCCTCCTGAACTGATGTTTGGTAATTTGTTTTCCAAAACAACGATTCCTCTCAAAAGTGCTTTTGAAAGAGGTTCAAAATCAATTTTCAGCTGAACAACTCTACCAAAACAGTTGTATAAAGAGGCAATGTCCATTCCTCTCTCCCGATCACTATTTGTATTACAGGAGACAGCGAGTATTCTAAAGTAGTCCAAGACACAGCTAATTCAAATACCTAAAAAGAAATACAACAGATTTTACAGCCAGGAGAACACTGTCCAAAACCCTATCTTCTCGCATACACGCTGTGAAGTAATAAGGACACGCTGCCAAGAATCATATGGAGTTAAGAATGCAAATCTGAAATAAATTAGAAAAATTGAAATTGAATAACACTTCGAGCATTTCAAACTGGGCATGTCAGTGGGTAAATAACATTCTCCAGTATTAGACACACTGAGCTATAAAACCCTTCAGAGCATCAGAAACTAAATGCAGCTCTACAAGACAAACACTTAGAAAATTAATCATTTTTATCTGTGATAATCTCAGGAACTATGTGAGTAAGTCTTTCCCCTTCCAACTTTATCCAAGGGCAACAGACAATAGTAAATTCTGTTCTAAATAAAGAAAAATGTGACTAGCTTTGAAAAAATTACTAGAAACTTTTTGCACAGACAAGAGGACGAGGCTGTCTCTCAGAACTGGTGCTTCCCTGATTCAAAATAGTCTCGATCAGTAAATTATATACCAAAGACAGGTAAATAACTTAGAGAGGATGAGGTCTTGGCTATATACTTTGGTCTTTGCTGGCTGCACTCCGCATAAGCAGATGGAAAATCCTATGTTTAAGTGAAAGGAGCAAAGTAAGCATGTTAAATGAGAGGCGCAGAAAAGCAACATGCAGAGGAGAGCGTAATTTACTATTTTCTACTTAAAATACAGCATGCCAATAGCAAAGCTTCATTTTAAAAAAGAAAAATAAAGAGTGAAATAGTAGACATCATCAGTCAACAGAAAACCTCGATACTATTTGATGCCTTAAAAAGTAGAAGTAACGGAAATATCTTATAAGACATATGCACTATCTTCCCCAGAACTATCTAAACTCTACGAAGATTTTGCCACACTACATTCAGTGACTGTTTGTCAGAACTTCTTTATCTATAAGTGGAATACAATAGGTAGCTAGTGTTATTATACTATTAATATACTAAAGGAAAAGTCACAATGAAGACTGTAATATATTGGATCTCAAGATAATAAATCCCAACACTTCTGCAGGAACACATTTGAATAGCTCAAAGATGAGATGGATAATTTAAGAGTTATAGGAAGAGAAGCAGGAGAGGGAATTTGGAGGTGAGACAGAGGGAGAAAACCTTTGAATTAACTTCTTTATATTAAAAGAAGGGAGAAGAATATAACTGTGCCCTAAGATCAGACTAAATTCATTAAAACTGACATCAAGCATAAATCTAATAAAACCAGTTTCTGGGGAAATGAAATAGGACTTAAAGAGCATGCTACCTATGTAACAAAGTCTTATGAAGCTGAACTTATTTACCTTTTAAAAGCACATGACTATAAGCACAAGCAGGACAGCACTGCACAGCTAGAAAAAGAAGATTTAAGCAGACATAATGCTTTTCAAGAAAATTAATACAAACTTCTGGAACCAAAACAATTACTGCAAAAAAGAATTCTAGTTCAATTTCTGACTGATGCTACTGTATAAGTAAAATCAGAAGCCATAAAAACTTAAATTTAATTTAAAAAGTCCTGATTTACAAATGCCTAACATCTTTAAGGCAAAACACTGCAGTATGCAGTTAATTTGAAAGGGTGTACTCAAAGCTCTGGGAACAAATTCATGCCTGGTTTCAGCTTAGCACTCAAAGAATTCCAAGTTTCTCAAGGCAAATCAACCGAATTCTTCCAAATCGTGTCACACGCATCATTAAAAACATATTATTTTCAGTCTTTCGACCAAAACGCAGAGGTCCCTCTGTGCAGGCTGCAATCCACCCACTAGTACCTCCAAGGTGTCTGAAGAGCAGCTTATTCATGTTCAGGAGCAAAACCCAACAATTTTTCCAGGTGTTTTTTTGAGCAACATTCAACAGATTATCATTGGGGTCTATTAGTTCATATCCTCTGTTATGAATGGATAGATGTGAATTCTATGAATGGATGAATCTCTGTTATCCATCAGAGTTACTGCAGGTTCCATCAAAGTGCAAACTAATAAGTCAACATATTTGAGTAAAATGGCTAATCCACAAAATCTAGAGGCACTGTATCTAAACAAATTGCTTTTATATTTAAAACTAAGGAAAGCAAGTCTTAAAATACAAATATATTTTGAAGTTTTCTTCTAAAAATTGTTACACAAAGAGTGAGAAATCAGGCCTTTCCTACTGAAACATGGGAGGTATTTAAATCTCTTCCAATACCACAAGCATTTCCTAAATTTTACTCAGGTATAGACTAGAGCTGAAAAGAAACTGACTTTATACCTTCAGAAAGTGTAACAGGCTTATAACTAACTCACAAGTGCACAAATAAGGGGATTTTTCTGTCAGTCTGCTCTGTGAAATGTGATATAGTGCTTTAGAAACCTGGAGCATGATTACATGACTTATTTTAAGAAAGGCTCCTGCATTCCTCATTCATAAATTAAGACCACTGTCTAATCAGATACCAGAGACTTAAATATGTGTGAACCATTTCAAATTCTTTTCCAATTTAATTTCCAGGGAACTGAAAAGGCAAATACAAAGTTCAATTGTAGATTTGAGGAAGAAAATATTTGTTAAAATCAAACCACTGCACAACTGATGAGTTTCAGGCCAAAGAAGTTGTCTAAAAACACCAGCAGCAGCACTGGTTTCACACACACACACAAAGTCCAAATTTATATTTTTTACAGCAATACTAGTAAATGCTGATTTTGCTACAATTTTCTGCAATTTTCAAATAAGAGCATTACTGCCCTAATTGTATTGGCTAAGGGAGTTTTTAAAAACAATTGCACTGGTAAATTCCTAATGGGAACAGAGGTTCTGTAGGAGTCTCAGAGAAGCAATGTCTATGTGTGGAAACTGAATTAATGTCATACTGACAACTTTTCAGTTGTATGGAGATAAAGTTGAGTTTTGATTCTGTGTCTTTGAAAACACTTTTAAATGTGAGCAGTAAAGAAAATTATTAAACTTTTGTCAGGGTATCAACGACTTGGCTCAATCTGATTAGCTCACTGTAAGTTTGAATGGTATTTAGTTATGTTGAGAATGTTGACTGAAGAGTGTGATTTATTTGCCATTAAACAAAAAATGTGCTAGCAATGTGTCATTTTGAATAAATAAGCAGGTTCCTCCTTAAGACAACACACTTCAGGAGTTTAAAAATGCAAAGGAAGTAAGTTTGTGGTCTATTTTATCTATGAATTTATGGCACCAAAGAAATAGATTTCAGGAGTTAGATATAAAGTATAATAAATAAGTTTTAGACTACACTTTACTTGATAAATACTGCTTCTAAAATTCAGACAGCTATAACCGTGTTGTTTATGTCTCCATAACTTTATTGCCTAAGAATGTTACTATATCTAAACACTAAAATCACTATTATTTCAGCAGTAAATAAACTTTCATCACAGTGTCACTTAATTATCTGCTATGGTTTTAATACACTAACTCAGATGATGACAAAGAAAAAACACTGCAATAAATGATCCTCAGGAGGGAAAAACCAACCAACAATAATCACTTGGGAGTTTTAATCCTAATTCAGAATCCACTTCAATGAATACTTAAATATTTTCTGGCTTAGGAAAATATTGAAGTGTCTGTGCAGCTTAAAGTTCAGGGAAGAACTGCAAATTTTTTTTAAAAGGGTATTCTTGAAGAATAGGGCAGCTTAATAGATCCCTGCTTGTAAAGCAGAGCCATAACCCCAAAGCAAAAGTAAATTAGAAGTACTTAAATTAAGTTGTAGCTTGAGAACAAGGTCTCATGTAATCAACACCTTATTTTTACTGAACAGAATACCTAAACCTACCTTAGTGTCATGACTGGTTGGTTGGCAGCAAACAGATATTAATTCATTTTCAAAGGAGTAAGTTAAACACATTACTTTAGAATTGAGGTGAGCTTAGAGAAGCCCATACAACAGTTGCAGCAGTTCATCTAATGGGCAGTAATTGGTTAAAGTGAAGCAACCGGTCAGAAATATCCCAACATTAATAAAACCTTAAAACTATTCAGGGAAGATCCCAGATCAAAAAAAATTACAACAAATTCCGTTGCCTTAACAGACTTCCTTGTTGGATTCTCTAATGCACACTGTAAGACATATGGCACGCTTTGGCAGCCACTCAATTTGATTCACTTGGTTTTGCTGGGATGTGAAGAATTGTTTTCAAAAAGACAAAGTCTGCCGAAGGCACTGCTTTTAGCTCCTACCCGTATTTCAAATCACATCTAATGTAAAGTTTACTGCTATGGAAATCGAGGAGCATAATAGGAAATTTGCAGTTGCATACTTACATAAGCACAAAACAATCTTATCAGGGCTGGCAAAAGGAGGCCACAATTAAATAAAATAATGGCACAATTGTAATACCTTTTGGGGACCCAACGTTATGAAAAGATCACCAAAGTGTGTGTTTTAGGCAGTGACTTGTGACTTGTAAGCCAAGCAACAGGTTCTAACTTGACTTACGTGCCTCCTTTGTGGATCGTGGCACAAGATTTTCTTTTTTTGCCTTTGAAAATGGGAACAATAAAACTTATGTGCATACAGAGCTCAAGATACAAATAGACTAAATTATAGAAAGTCCTAGCCAATTACACTTGGATTGCTGTATGAGTTCAAAACACCTGGTACATTAGGTGATACAAATCAAGAAGTTTTTACCAAAATCCAAAGAGTTGTGCCAGGCCACAATAAAAGATACGGACTTCTCACCATGAACCTACACAACACGATGTGAAGCTGTCACCAGGCATCAATCATACCAACACGCTAAAGCTAGCTTTAAAACAGCTAATGAGGCAGCAGTAACTATGAAACCAGGGCAGAATTGCTCTGAGCAGTAAGAGGCTGTTTAGACGTTTACTTGAAGTCCCAGCCATACCGTGAAGCACATGCTGAATGCAGAAAGTCCTGCTATAAAAACATTGAGCTTGCCAATCTAAGGCTGCCTAGGTGAGTGTGCAAGAGTTGCAATCACAGCGCTAAATTTTAGTGTAGACACACTGTCTAGTCATAAATGATACACTTTAACACTGCCTGTAACACTTCAGGAGCAGCTTTATCCTAAACTCTAGCTTACATTTCTCTAAAGAGAAATAATCCCACTCTTTTTTGACTATATTTTTTTTTGCTATCGTACAAGTAAGCTAAGTGCAAATTACACTAAGCTTCCTAATTTCTATTATTCCTATGAGATGGTAATTTTAGCCCTCAAGCTATCCAAATCTACTTCAACATGAATTCAATTGAAATCCATGAAGCACTTCAATGCTAACAGCAAATAATTCTATATATCACTCTGAAGGTTAAATATATCCTTTCAATCCCAAAGTAATTTTGTTAAAAGGTATTTGGAGACAGAGATCCTTCTCTCCCCAAAATGTGACCAAACTATGTAATCAGCTTTGTCTGAAGCCACACAATATACTTTGCATACATGTAAAGTTGCAGGTATGCACAGAAGACTTTCTCAGTCTGTCTGCAGATGCACCAAAAATTACATTTTGATTTCAACAGAACGCAAGAACAGGAGGATCAGCACCACAAGCAGCAGGGTACTGACAGCAGCAGCATTAACATGCAACTAATCAAACGTAGCATGCTATTTAGCTAGTATCACTTTGAAAGGATATTATTATCTCATAAAGTCAATTAAAAACTGGAAGTAATGTTAGAATATGAATTATATGCAAACATGTATCCGTTTATCTGGGATAGCTCCTTGTACATAACGAGTGTCAGAAGAAGACGACATGTAAAATGCTTCTTTGTAATAGTGAAAGTCATAATCTAAAGCCCATACAGTAATAAAATAATGGAAAAGCCTTGGAAAGGCTTAAACCCTGCCTTCTTAGAAGGCCTTCTGACATCATTGAAGGCTCTACTTGGCCTGGTAAGAGACCAACTATGACCTTACTGAAAAACATCAAGCCCATCTATTTGCTCAAGATGTCCAAAGACTAACAGTAGATGGGAAACAAATGTTTATGAACTTCAGAAAATTCGAGTTTTAGCTGCTTATTAGGCTATGTTTTCTTGGACTCTGCATAGTAATACTAGAAGTATTCAAACTGCTCTATATCCTTGCATCTTTCAGTAGAAAGGTGCAGAGCAGCATCACAGAGAAATCAAGTTTGGGAGTCCTTTGGTAGCAGGGAGATATCAAATATGCAATGCAACTCTCTCTGTTGTTACTTTTGGGAACACTGAAGGGTACAGTCTTTGAAAGTTCTTACTAACATGCCTCAGAAACCTGTCAGGTAGAGAACTGCATATATGTGTATAATTATACTGGGATAAGAACTCCCATAATCCAATGAGCAGTCTTTTTTTTTTTAATGCACAGACATCAACAAATTCTGCACAACAGACAAGAAATTAATTTTAAAAGCTCATCTTCCTTTAGTTTGTATGACACTTAACATCACAGAATCACAGAATATTTGGGGTTGGAGGGGACCTCAGGAGATCACCTAGTCCGACCCACCTGCTAAGGCCTAGAGTAGTTTGCACAGGAATGTGTCCAGGCAGGTTTTGAATGTCTCCAGAGAAGGAGACTCCACAACCTCTCTGGACAGCCTGTTCCAGTGCTCTGGCACCCTCAAAGTAAAGAAGTTTCTCCTAATGTTTAGCTGGAACCTCCTATGCATCAGTGTGTGCCCATTGCCCCTCATCCTATCATTGGGCACCACTGAAAGGAGTCTGGTCCCGTCCTCCTGACAACCACAAACATACGGCTCTAATACCTGGTGAATATTTTAGTGAGGGCATGTTGTGTTCTGCCTCCTCATACATGAAAAAGAATGAAAAACACTGGTCATGAGACTTTTCAATATTGGACTGTTAAACAGTATAAAATAGTCTGAATCACCCAAGGTCCTTCCAGTTCTACTTACCCACCAGGCTTATGACAGCATGGAAGAGATTTAGAAGTGGTAGAAGCCATCAAGAGAAGAGACTATTAATCTTGACAAATTTCTAACCTTTCTGTCATCCTTTTGTACTAACCCGCAATGTCAATGACAGATGTCTGAACAAAATGAACAAACCTTCATGATAGCCATTTCTGGTGCTGTTCAGTAGCAAAGTGGTTTTGCTGTCTCTCTGAAAATGAGTATCACAGGAAGAACACAACATTTACCTGCAAGTTGTAGTCCTGAAGAATTTTCACTAGTGAGTCTCTCAAGTTAGGAATCTCCATGCCTTCCTTAATGCGGTGGATCAGAAGAATGGGATCCACATGCGTTCCAATATTGTTCAACAAACCAGTAATAAAAGCTGTGAAAACCAAGAGGCAAAGAATTAAGAAAAACTGCAGCGAAATACCTGATTAAAGGATGCTTTGGTGACAAGGTTCAGACTTTGGCTGATTCTCTGACAGTTCTCTACTAAGAGGTAACACTAAGCCTCTTTCATATCGCCTTTGTATATTTCTTGAAGCTGTATTTTCTTGAGTACAGGCCTTTGGGTAAGAGAGGAAGATACAGTCTGGCAATTCATAGAACTTCTAGGGCATGCAGAAAAGGGGTAACAGAGTATCCAGCACAAAGCCACAAGTAAATAATGGATTTCAATTCAATAAAAAGGGCACTCATGAAAACAGAGCCAGAAAATTAACTGCAGTATGTGACTATTTCATTTCCAGGGTATAAAAACAATTTTTCAAGCACGTAACCTAAATCGAAAGTGCTTCTAAACATTGGTGAGAGTGATGTAAGAGAAGTATCTGGTTTTTGAATTGCACCTGGCTAAATGAAACAATAGAAGGATGAGCCTCAAGGCTGCGTTTTTTCTTCAATACCCAAACTGGAGAAATATCACTGGAGTTGCTCTGCATGTGGGCAGATGGAACTGCGAGAATTCTATAGGCTTTGAATCCCTTTTGCTTTAAAGATATCACTGTAGCAGTGTAGCAGTACTTTTAGCAATGAACTGCATTTAACTATGGGTAACCTGAGAATGCCATTCTTATGCAGGACTGACAGATTTTGGTTGCTTCTTCCTGTCAGAATTAGTGGCCATGAGATGAAAAGATATGCATTCCGGCACTAATTCTACAAGACATTCAATCCTTTGGAAAAGAGATCCCAAGAGAGACTTCAAAGCCTTGATTTAAAGCCCCGTAAGAGGTTGCAAAACCAATGGAGCACATAAGTAAAATAATTCTATTTTCTCAGTCATATGAACTCCTCTGAATCCGTCTCCTAAACAAAACTGATGTTGCTTATGAAATTCTGGCAGTTTCCATTTCCATCTAAACTTCAAACTTGACTCACTATTCATACAATGGATGAAAGACAAAATACACTCATTATGAGAGATCTTACATTATTAGAGATTCTTCCACAGAAACAAAACAAATCTGTTATTCTACTGAGGTGCAGAAAGGTGCAGGTTCTTTATTTTCAGAATTTCAAATGGAAGCAGCTGCCATAAACATACTACACAACATCCTCATCAAGCCTGCAGCCTGTGTTTTCAGGCTGTCTAAAAATAAAGTCTCATTCTGCTAAATTAAAAGCACCATTCTCCCCTTAATTTGTCATTAAGGGCATAACTATGCAGAGCTTAGTCAAATGGTAAATCCCTAAGCACTCATTCTGTAGCATGCCCACATGCTGCCTTACTGGAAGTTTTTATGCACAGTAGGACAGCTGTGTTGTGTTCTACAAACCAGGACACTTCCCTGGCCATCCATAAACACTTCCTCTAACATGCACGTGGATAATTCAATCCTTTAATTGCAATAGCATTGCACAAAAAAAACACATATGCAAGGCTTCTGAGAAACTATCCTGCTTACGTGGTTTGTCGATAGAATACAAAATGAGGTCTTCCCAAAGCTCTGCATCATCTTGTTCCTTGGCAAATTCAATAGCTTTATCTACATCTTGCAATTCTTCCATTATCATCTTCAAGGCACTCCGGCTATTACCCATTCTGCCTAGAAGGAAAAAATAAGTAGAGAGACTACAAATCCTAATGCTTATCAATGCCCAGTGCTTTAAGAAGCTCTTTCACTATGAATTTTTTAAGTGTGAAGTTGCCCCAGACTAGCTCAACCAAGACCAAATCTCATCTAATCTGATGTATGAATGCAAATCCCAGAGCAATCAGTGTAACCTGAACACTTGGAGAACTCTGCTGGACTAGGACCTGGAGTCTTTCTGAAGGATGTGTGGAGTCATATTAGGGGCTCTGAACTGCAGCAACATCTAATGTAAGGGGGAGTGTGTGCATGTGTATGCATGCATACTACGACATGAAATATGCTCTTTAAAAGCCTACAGGGACACTCTTAATTTGCAGTAAGTATAATGCAGTTTACATCCATGGAGAATTACAGGAAGAGGAAGAAATAGCAGAAAACACAGAACTATTATTTCAGTAAACCTATGAGTAAATCCCACTTTGCCTCAAGTGGTCCACAAAACACTTTTTTTACTAAACCAAACATTAAAAAACACTTCCCATTTTGTTTATGACTAATATGTAAACATCCATAAAAATCTTAGTCTTACAATGCCTCCCATTCAGAAGTAAATTCTTTGGACTGCTGAGGGAGCTAATTTAATTTTACTCCAAAAAAAGGCGGGGGGGATGGGGGGTGGAAAGAGAAAGATGTAACATAATCTTCTACCTCAGCAAAAGACAACATTAAGCTTCTGAGATGTAATCAGAATTTCTCCCCTCTCCTCAAACTGACAGTATTACTCTTCTCTTGGAGACTGTCTCAAAAATACTCCCCTTGCCCCAACCTGTTTCCCAGAGACCCCCAGTAGCTCCAAAACCCCAGAAAAACACCAAATCAGAAAGGCAATAACACAATATATGGAGTTGGGACATCAAATGAATACTCCAGTTTTTTTTTTTTTATTTTATTTTCTAAATGAGGTTATTTAGTACTACTGACTGTATACCAACTTTGTCTTTGGGAAAGCATGTCAAATTATATTGGACAATACATTTTCCCAGCATAAACTTTGACAATATTAAAAGCATGTTGTAATTTATCACACTGAGTGTTACTTACTCAGAAGATAGACTGTTTCTTCTACGAAGTTCCTCTGTTGACAGATCTCAAGAGCCTTGAATTCAAGGGAAAGGAGGAGGGAAAGAGAATACAGGGAACCATGTAACATGATATTTTATTTATCATAGATGCTGAAAGAGGTGTAAAGATACTTTTCCATGAAGTTGCATTACTCAATTTGACAGGAATACGCAATACCCTTAATATGCACTGTCAGGTTCTCTGGCATTAATTAAGAAGAGAAAGTCCATGGTACTTTTTTTTTATATAAGACTATGCCAACCTCAAACTTTGAATCTACTGGCAACATCTTTCTTCTGCTTCCAGAAGTTGGTTAATCCAAAAGCATTAAGATTATCTACTGTCAAGACTTGCTTCCTGTGGATGGATTTATGAAGTCTCTCATGCTGCAGGTCTACTTGACATTCATGCACAATACAAGCCTGTAGATCTCCTCAAGGTAACCCAAATGGCTTTGGGAGGCCAAAAGTGCCTCTATATTTTGTATCCGTGACCTCCAAGAAGAAAATCCAAAAATAATCCAACCCAAATACAGAAGAATAAGGAGGAAACATTTCTTGTGAATTTGAATTAAAAACCTGAGGGCTAAATACCATGAGCAGTTACTGAATCTGTCTGTAGTTGACAAACACTAAGCACAATGACCAAAATGATTACCAGCAAGTTTTTAGTAACACAAAATTGGCGGGGCTGGTATGCCATAAATAATGTCAGGTCTATTTCCAGTTTGAAAGCAGAAAGCAAAATCAAGATTCATGGCATTCTTGTGAAGACAACCATTCACCAACAAAGACTTCCAGACTTGAAAATCAAAACTATAAATGCATAAGATATAGCTACAGCTAAAGATGTAGGTAGGAATTAGCTTTTCCTTCCATTCTCAAATTATTTGAGATGGGTTACTATGAAGATTAGAGATACAGAAAACGAATTTGAGGGCATGAGTAAGTGAATTACGAACCAGATCCTTCAGGGGAATGAGGGTATGAATAACACTAATAAGCTATAAACACATCTGACAGCCTTTTTTCTTTCCACTTGAAAGTTAAACTACAAAGTATCAGGTACTCAGTATTTCTGGATACTGCACGTTTATTGACTGTCATGCTCCCTCTAGAGGAAAACAAGGAACATTGATACTTCTCTTTCAGTTCATTTTATAAAACATTTTCCAAGCTCTACTTCAATGACACTGGCTTATTTTCAGAGAACACAAATTATTGCTACTTGCTGGGTTTATAATTGCTTTAAAGCAATAATAAGCATGAATAATAAGCATTTGTTCAAATATCATGTTTTTTTTGCAATTTATACACTGCACTAGAGTCTGCTTAATAAGAACTGAAAATATTGGTAACTGGGAAATTCTTGGTACCCTTTTTATTTCCTTCGAACAAAGATTTGTATGTGGCAAAAACTGTTACTACACGATATGTATGCTAAGAAGTATAATTACAGAATTAGCAGTGACAGTAAATTTAACAGAGTTGTACACAGTGTTGGTATCTTTCTTCCTTAGCTTCTTACTGAAATATATTACCATTTAAACATAAAGGTCAGAATGACACTTTTTCTACCATCTTCCTCTCACTTTGGTGATGGTGGCACCACACCTCCAAAGGCTTATGGGTCTCTGACATATCCTTGCTCACAGCCTATAACTTCAGCAAAGCAGTGCCAGCAATGTGCTCGCACCATTTACACACAGCACTTTTCTGCACCATCCACCACTGAAGATAGGTGGCTGGATCAGCAATAACTAACTTGTACCAAAAGGAAAGAAAAAATGCAGGTAAGGTGTTATACATAAAACCATCATCACACTAGCAATACGTAAGGCAGAAACTAAGAATCAGAGAGTTAAAAACAAATACTCCAACACTGCAGACAGAAGTCCCTGGCTGGAAAGCTCTCAGGCTCATTGCCTAAGAAGATCACTGAGACTACCTAGTTTTTTGAGAGAGTTTCAACAAAGACCAAGTCTGCAATTCTAACACACTATTTTCCATGTCTCCTGATGTTGCACAGTAAAGTTAACAAAAGCATGGAAAACAAGAGAGGTACCAGGAACAGTACTCATTCTCTTCAGCATGTCAACCATATAAAATGTAATATTCAATATTGCATTCAAAACTACTCCACTTGTGTCATCATTATAGAGGCACTCAGAGAGGTATCCTTTCACAAAATCTGCTCTGCTTGGCCAATAACAGCAACAAATACAAATAATAAAACACTGACCCAACTAAAGAGGGAAAATTTAAATTTCCATTTGATTCTCTTTAATTCAAGCAGGGAAAAACAAAACAAAAACCAATAAAAACCCCAACAAAACAAAAATAAAACTGCCCTTAACTTTATTTATTTACTTTTATAATTTGACAAGAGCGAGCAAGGAAGGAAAATGTAAAAAGATTAAAGAAGGTGTAAACATGGTACTCTGTAAAATCCATTTTTACTAGAGGAAGTACAAAGACAAAATACTTTTAACTCTGCTAGTTCAGTGACTCTTACATTGTGTATATTATCTGAGAGCAAGTTAGGACCTTCAAATACAAAGCTAGAAAAACTCCAGTTACAGCTACTAGTTTTTCAAGATCTAACACTGACTCACCCTAGACTTGGCAAAATGATGGTAGATTTCCTGCAACCACAACCCGCTGCCCAGTCAGGCCAGGCACTGATATGTAGCTATGCTGTAGGTAAATGCCAAGTGCAAATCCAGAACTTCTGCACCAAAAATCCCTGCTGGTTCCTGCCCTGTGAGCTGACAGAGGAAGGTCTCAGCTGTCAGCAAGGTCTGCAAATCAAACTTCTGCAGGTGATGGTAGCAAACTCCTTTTGGCAGTAGAGGGCAGTACCAGACACAGTTACAAATTCATAACACTACAAGCTACAGAAATGAAAATTGAGGATCTGTGCTTAGATTTTGAGGGCTTACCTTCTCCAGCGGACAGTGCGTGCTGTCTCTGAGAAATGGTAGTAAATTTGGACGATCGTATTCTGCATAAAGGCTAATCTGTTTCTCATGATATCGTTGGCCTTTATGGTGGTCTCTCTTGAAAAGTTTGTGCAAGTACTAGGAATCAAACAAGAGAATCAGAACTCAAAAACCATTTAGGCAACATTATTTGTTTTCTGCTAATAAAGAACCGCTCTTAATTGCTTCAGAAATGTGCTAACACACATTAAAAGGCATGGAGATTAAACTGTGATTCAACAGACTAATCTTATTTTTTTCTAAACTACCCTCATCACAGCAATCTCCAAAACTAGCTCTATAAAACAGGTTTTCAGGAACAGTTAAGAAAATGTCCTTTAACCTTTAATGAAACTACTGGATTTTGAATTTTACAGAAAACTTTGGACAAATATGTCAAGTGAAGCATTTTGGTCATCTGGATATGCTGGACCATTACAGGTAACTATAGATCAAATACTCACCACATGAAATGTTTTAGCCAAAGCACCTTAAATTACAGATATCAGGGCAAAGTTCCTTCTCTCTAGATGAGCACAGAAAAACCTTTAGAATGATCTGGAGAGTCACTTTTATTCCAGGGGCTTTTACACTTTGAAACTGATGCATCCCTTCCATAAACTGACAACCAGTCAGCCAGTCAGTCATCTTTGCAAAGCTCTTGGGCTGCAGGCTGCACATTTCATAGAGCTGCTTCCTATAATCAGATCTCTAACACATAAACCTGCTCTCCACCAGATCAATGCCCTGAGCCCCACCTGTACACTGCAGCAAGAGAAACTTCCCCCCCTAATACAGCCCAAGCCCACAGTTACGTGTTACATATTCCAACAACAGCGTGTTCACACCGAAGAGGTGCTTTTGGAATAGCAATGTGGGGTCACAGCCTTACAGTGATATTGTAATTCTGCACAAACAAGAACAATCCTGTAGCGTAGAAAAGTTACAACTCAAGAAAGACAAGCAGTTCACTGTCTCTATGGATCAGCAAAATGTGCTTCGGAGTTGCACCTACCATCCAACCCCATTTTTGTGTAGGGAAAGAAGAGGGATACAAGCAAGAAGTAATTTACGAAAGAAGACAAGCGTCTGCAATGTCATATGGAGTACCTCATGGTATGTTAACAAGTAAGTAGTATGTTATCAATTTCTCAGAGGTACACACTTAAAAATTATTTTATTATTGTAAAAAATGCTGTGACCATAATAAAAATTGGATTAGTGGAAGTAGCCACTTTGGATCTGATAATTTATGACATTTCAGTGATGTGTACTTTGACAAGAGAGCCACATCTGTAATACATGTGCCCAGCAAAGAGTTTATTCAGCTCAACTTGAAACCAACAGAATACAGAAATATTTACCACATGCTGTAGCTCAGGCCTGTTTTCTAATTCTTCAACGACTCTGTCAATCTGAAAGAGAACAAACAAAACCCAACACATTAGCAAACCTGTGACGAACAGCACATTTACATGACTGAAAAAAGGACGAGTAATACAAGCAAGCATTGGACTGCCATGCCATGAACTTGTTATACTCACGGAAATTTTATCTTCGTTATCCAAAAGCATGTCTACTGCTTTCTAAAATAAAGAGAACCCAGTTAAGAAACAGGTACACACATATTCTCACACTCTGTTTTGCATTGTGCTTGTTCACTGATGGATATCAGATGGATATTGCAGAACTACTCTTTTCAGCAACAGTAATTCAGAGAGCAGTTTGTATAACATCAGCATTCCCCAACAGCACGGCATTACAGAAGAACACATCATGTATTCTTCCAGAATACTTCCCTTAAGTTTCCACACTAACAGCAATCAATACTATGCAGTTGAAGTATGCCTACTGAATCAAGGATCAAAGGTCACTGCCAAAATATGTAGAAATGCTATTTGTCCCATTGCAAAAGAGAACTGCAGGGTGATGGCTGTATAGGAAACACATGACTCAACTTGCCTTACAGTTGGATTCCTCCAAACTATCTGCACACCAATACTGTAACACAAGCGGACAAGACCATGTAAGCAGAGTGGCCACTGGTGTTCCAGCTCTGCTTCCTCTTACAAGAAGAAACTTTGCTTCACATCCAAAAAACACCAAAAAAATCACAGATTCTTCATATAATTTAGTCTAATAAAACAGAATTATACATTATTTTTTCATGTAGTTCAGAATGGCCATACCAATGATGATAATCTTTGGTATAGATGGCTCCAAATCTTAGCTTTAGTGCTTAGATAACCACTGCACTGAAAGAGCAGATCCACTCCTTTTCCCCCCAGGGATCATACAGATTCTTTCCTCAAGGATCATAACAAAACTAGTTTACTGAGTTTTTATCTAGCTGGGAAGAAAGAATATTAAATTCAGCACAAAATGCACACTTCTTGATTTTTGGAATCCAGGTTAAGAACCTTGCAAGCTTTCAGAAGCAAATTAATTGACTGAAGAGAAAGAAAAGTGGCAAGTACACTTAACATATGCCTCACAAGAAATTCTCTGCTTCCTTTCCTTTGTTTATTAATAACATTTGATTAGAAATGCAGAAAAACATAATGGTGAAGGTCTACCTGAGAATCAGAACAATGATCTCGGATCTGGCACTCAAATGAAAACACAAAGGAAAAAATTAATCTTTGGGTCAATTATTTTGCAGTCTAGGCAAATATCTTCTTATCTCAGAACGTATTCAGACACAGCAAACCCTCTCTCTGAATCAACGCTACCTTTAGCTCATTTGTTTTTAATCTGTTAAAATATCTCCAGTGGAAAGTGAATATAAAAATAATTAAGATCATCATACCTCTGAATCAAAATCCATGAGCAGAACAATTTTGTCTTTGATAGAACTGAAAAGATTGTGCTTGTGGATTAACTGGAAGACATCTTTGTGCCTTAGCGTTAGGTAAATTTCTAGGGCTCTTCCATAGCGTTGGTCGTAAGTATACCTGATAAAAAACAATGTTGTAATGTATGTGATCTTACATACCTAAGTGTAGGAAAATCAACTATGAATGAAAATAGAAATATACTCTAGGATGGAAAGCTCGCTAGGATGCTACTTGGTTTGATGAATATATGACTGTTTACTGTGATTCTCTTTTGTTGAGGGAAAATAACACTGGGCAACGTTAATTTAAATTCTGTTTACATCAGTCACTGCATTTGTGTTCTGACCTGTGGTTCTCTGCATTTTCATTTTCCCGTTTCAAACCTAAGAGGAAGCCACACAAAATGCTGCCTTTTCTATATTTGGAAACTAATTGGAATTCACTTCAGAGCTAAAAACCATTGGTCTCTTAAAACTTTGAGACAAACTGTAACATAGCAATAGTAGTAGCTTCTTTTACAAAGAAGCAGTATGAAAAGAACTTAACATGGGAATCAGGCTGAGAAAACCAAAGAGTTTTATGCATGTATGAAGTAGCCTAGAATCACATCAGTTTTGGCACATTTTCCTGCCACGCAGTAAACCTAAATATACTGCTTTTGAAACAGAGGGGGAAAAATGCTATTTTATTTTTCCGTGGGTAATTCTGAAATGCACACTTCACAAAAGAGGCTTCCCGTGACAGCACAAAGAGTAGCTGTTTGTTTTGGAAAGAAGAGTAGCAAATCCAGTCTTATACTAAACTGCTTTTTTTCATACTCCGCATACACTTCATAAGGAAGAGAAAATAATTCTAAGCTGTGCAATCAGCAGAGTGGAGAGCAGAGAAAGCTGATGCCTTGTAGACTGCTGCAGCAAAACAGGTATTTCTGTTAAGAGAGTTAGATAAATATTTATAAACTATAGTATAATTCAAGCTTACTTTTTGTCATAGGAGTTTAAAAGTGTACTCACAATTCTGCAAGTGTTCGTAGCAAAGTCCTGTTCTGTGGATCTTTCTTCAGGTGATCCACTACAGCTTGAACTATGATTGTGTTGTTGTAGAGATCTCCAGGCCACTCTTTTATCAGGGTTGCAAACCCCTAAAAGTGTAAGAGATTGTAACAGAAACAGAAAAAACTGCCTAAGGAACATTTCAAAACATCAAAGCTTCAGCTAAGCCTCTGAGATGATACCTGCTGTGTTTCACCTCTAAGCCACTCTCACGTGCCCACAGATGTGCACAGTGCAGAACACAGATTTTCCTTCTTAGGGCAACGTTATTAAGATTCATGAAGCTGAGTCTCTTTCAGATACTGGATGCTTTGTGCACCCCCTCAACCACTTGTGCTACGTTAAACAAACTACATATAGTAGTATTTATAATAAGTAACCAATGTCACAGTATTTGCATGCTCTGAAAAACATTCCCCTTATTCTCTTAAAGTCTAAACCAGAATTAATCTTTTTAATCTTTTCATTAACATTGAATTGCCCATTGATAATCTGTTTGAATACAACAGAGCATTTGCTATCGGAGTGCTGCATTGCTGAGTGTGTTTTGCTGGCAATAGCTATTACATGTGCACAAGCCAGGCTGCAGTACCTCATAGTCACTCTCCAAAAACTCATGTAGGACCATTTCGTAGATCAGAGGTTTCAAAATTGGATCACGTCTGGGCAAGTAACGACTAATTGCCTATAGGAACAAAGAGAACGAAGCATTAGAAAGGGAATGACATGTAACATTCTGGTTAGAAAGGGAATGACATGTAACATCCTAGTACACTGATGACAGAAAAAAGAATTGTTATGAAACAAAATAATTCCAAAGCTACATGCAAAATATGGCTAACGCTGGTATGGCTATGGCTACTATGGTAAACGCTATAAGTGCTTTTTATTCATATCTGTAAGTATTATCCTAAAGGATTGTACACATTGGAATGGCATTACTTATCTGAAAGAATTTTCATTAGAAAGGTGTGGTAAGATAGTATTTAGAATGGAAGTATCAGCCATTGCACTTAGACATGTAAATATTTATTAGTCATTAAGAATATAAAACCCACAAAAGACTCCTCAGAAGAAGAAAGTTTTCAAAATCCATTCTGTCTAGCCTTGGTCTTACATCTTGTAAAAACATATAAGCATTCATCACCCAAAAAATGTGTACTTTTGATTTATGACCTACTGTTAGGTCACTGCATTTTATGAAGAGTTCTCTTTTGCCAGCTATTTTTACATACCCAAATGAAAATTAATTTGAGAATACATCTCTCCACAGAAAAGGTGAAGGCGTGTGATCTGTTGCTCTAGAGGAGGTGTTATGGAACTACATTCTGGCAGGCGACAAAAATCTGCCAGAATGAATCACCTCATACCCTGGAGTTTCAGCACAGCATCTTATTAGCACTATTATTCCATGCAACTAGAGGCCAAGGTTATTACAACCCACCAAAATAAACCCTACTGCTACCAGCTGTGTTGGGACTTTGGGGTTTGTAGCCGAAGGCCCAACACTGATGAAATTCCTCCAAACACTCAGAGATGTTGCCTGTCGCACACTAATGGCACATGGTGCAGTAGCATTTTGTTACTCAAGTTGCTTCAACAAAGCAGAAGAAATAACATCTCACTACATAAGTGTTTTTGCAGTTTTACAGACAGCAATTACTATTCAAAACAAATTCCCCTAGTATTTAAAGCAAAACAATTGCCTAAGTTACATATTTCATGAAAGCCCCTAGGTGAAAAAGGAGGTAAAAATAAAAGACAAATTAAAAATGCACTGTTAATAACTTTGCAAAAATTAAAAGTTCATTGCTCACAGGAGACCTCTTCTCTCCCCACGTATTTGAGGCTTGGCCAGTCTTTGAAATGCAGCATGCTGCCAACATCAGCTCCCGTTGTCTGTCACAGAATTTAATAGCTAACTCAGAGCAGAGTCTTGCCAACTGCCCTGAGGAATCATATTCCTGACCCCCTCATAACAAAAAAAGCCTCTTTCGACCATAAAGAAAGCAAGCCAGGCATCAGCTGGAGACTTTCTGGAGGCAGAGGACATTCTCCAACAGCTGTTTCCAAACCCACTTTCTACCTTCTTGGCACCTCCTAAATGACAAGCCTCTGGCTTTGCTGAGCAGCGGGGGCCAGGCTGCCATGGGGGGCACATCTCTCCTGCCCCAAGTTCCACTGCTCTGAAGGAAAAGCACAACTGCCTCCTGCAGTTTGCCTCAGCTGCTCAGCAAAGCCTGAGAAAGCACCCAAGTTATTTTTAAGCCAGGGTATGAATATGAACTAGTACCTGTGTTGGAAGTTACAAACTCTTCCTATGCAATTTTTAAGCAGTAGTTAAGGAGTGAGGTCAGACAAAACCACTCCAGAATCAGGATGTCTTTGTATCAATTCATGAACCATGTGGTGAAAGTGACTTTAAATTAAAAAAAGAGTATTATACACAGAAATATTTTCTTCCCTTGTTTTTTTCTCAGGACCTGCTTTCAGACTTTTGATCAATAGGTATAAGGAAGGGGTATATACAGAAAGCCCATATAAAAGTTGACATGAGATAGCATAAGACATCTCACCAATAAGCCCAAATCAAAATTATTTATTCCTCAGAGGATACCTATGAGATGAAAGAGGCTGTGTGGATAATGCTGCTCTTTGCTATGCCCAGCACAGTCAGGTGAAGTCTTTCATGTCCAACGTTTTGGTCATCAAAGCATTGCTGCCACTATCTGATAATCCTGCCATAGCAGAGTCAACAGAATTGAGCATGTCCCTCATGCCACAATGGCCAGCACTCACAGAGTTCAGCATCTTCCTTTGAATGCACTTTTCTCAGCCGTTTGAGCTGGGACATTGGATTTTACACCAAAGTCACTTGGGCACGAGCATGTAACTCCTTCAAGCCACCATTTCTGGAGGAGAGGAGCAGATAATTGCAAGGCTCTAAAATCTTGAAACTGCCATAAAGTTTACTAAAGGACATTCAAAGACATGAGAGACATCAAGATACCAAAACACAGCCTCTGGTAGCGAAACAGGACCTTCAGTACAGAACATCCAAAAACCCCCTAAACTCACAAGCAAACAAACAAGATACCCACCCCACAGGCTTTGACATTAGGGTATCACTAATTAGCTCCTCTACAGGAAGGAAAGTTTAAACCTTTACTTTCAGTGCCACCTTAGTAATTGGCAAATCGTGTTACATTGGAAACGTCAGATTTCAGGCAACTGTTGACATGCAGTCCAAATTAGTTAAGAAAATTCATTTTTGAAATGCAATTTGTCTCCAAATCTCAAAGAGAGTCTCTTCATCAGGGCTTAAAGCCATTACAGCCCAGTTACATTACTGTTTTATACCCACTGATTGGGTAAATAGGTAAAAATTCCAAATAGCATACAAGTGACCCCAAGCATTTCAAGAACCACTCCATTTAGATCTGGCTTACCTGAATATTATAAAGGATGAATTAAGTTATCCTTAGGAACTAGGGATAAGCTACATGTGATTGAAATAGTAAAATAAGAAAGGCATCTTCTAGAACTGCCACTTGAAGCTGAATAATGTAATGGACTGCATCTTATGTTTTTCTAAGTCTGCTTTCAAGGGGCCGAAAATAACCAACTGTTTAGAAAGGCAGTAATTTAGCAGAGATGTTTTTGAAGCAAACCTGCAAATATTTTTATATTTTACAGTCTGCTGGATGATATAAGTGGAGACAAGAAAAACACCCATTTGAGACACTTGCATCTAAAAAAAAAACCCAAAAAACAAAGCCAAAAGGATTAAGAAGCACTGTATCAAAATTTCACCTGTATGTGCACTCAGGTCCTTTATTGGATTGAAATAAAGAGACAGAAACATGAGATTTCATCTTCCAAGCTGGGAAAGAGTGCACTGAACCACTAAGAACTCATACAACAGGCAATACTGTTCTTGCTCTGGTGTGGCTCTAAAACAAAAGCCAGACATTTTTGAAAATTGTAATGCTGAAACACTTTCGCTCTTTGAACATAATTAAACAGCTCAAAACCAGCAAGGGACTGCATGCTGTGAGATCTTAATAATATGTCCTTTTTGGCTCATTGAGTTTGAATAGGAAGACATAAAATTCAGAAATAAACGCACATGCGTTACCAAAGGGAGTGCACATAATGTTTTCTACTGGTTTGGCAGTGACAGCTCTGTAGCCTTAAGTCCTGGGCAATTTATTAACTGAGAATCTCACATTAAACCTGTACCACTATGGTAGCTGGCTTGCAACCAGGGAAAACACAAGATAGGGCAGACTGCTCCTCTTTCTTGCCACCATTTCTAACAGACAGCATAGGTTCTCCCTGTTGCTTTGCAATTTAACTGTTCTTTGACATTTAAAGCCGAGGCTCTGCTGTAAGGGACTTCGATTTTCAGGAAAGGCTGTTTTCCTTAAGAGTTGGGGTAGAATTTTTCAGGACATACTGGGAGTGAAAAGTAAATAGTAAAGATGTAACCAACTCTGAGCATCTTTGCAAGCATCTTTGCCTTTGGGGTGGCTCTTGGGGGCTGGCAACAAAATAGCCGAGTACCTGGACATGCTGTTCCTCCAACCCCATTTTGAGGCTTCTTAACATACACACATCAATCTGAAAGACAACTGTGCAACTAGAGATCTGGGGCAGGAATTTCAAAGGCAGCGTTGTGTCCTGCCATCACCCTAGGAGCATTAAATGCGATCTTTAGACACTTTGTCAAAACGTGGGAAATACAGCATGCCAATTACACGAGTGCAGAGACAGAAATTAACTTACCTTAAGCTGACCTATTTCTTTAAACTTGTAAACTTCAAATTCCCAGAGTTCTGTGTTTTTGCCAAGAATTTTCTGGCACTTTCTGGAAGGAAGATGAAAGGAAAGAGAACGAAAGTAGGTACATAGAATGATACAAATTTGACAGCATTACTGCAAGGATTCCTTTCTTCTTTCTTCTCCCTATGAAGACACTTTCAAAGGTGACTTGTTTTGGCAACCATTGCTTCAAGCAAAGTATGCCAGGTACTCCTCCTTTCAGATCAGCTTCGTTGCATCCAAGAGGACTTAACTGCTTAGTATGCATTCACCCTTATTGATTAGGGCCATATTAGCTTTATGAGTCAAGTTTTTAAGTCTCAGATGAGAAAACCCAAGCACTTATAAAGATATACTTACACTTACACATATATGAAAACACAAACCATAGGTCATTTCTGATCTTTACTTCAAATCCTCATATTTTACATTTTTGTTTAGATCCACATAACCACAAATTGTTTTCTGATGTTCTTGCATGTAATGATACACTAAGAAACCTAGATTATCAACGTCCAAAGAAAACCTTGGTTTTGAAAATCTTGTGTGACTTTGAAAAAAATCAAGGCTGGCCTTCAAAAATATGTATGTCTCAATTCTAGTTAAACTTTAGAAAGCTTACAATAACTTTTGGGTCTCTACAGGCAAGAAAAAATAGAGCACAGTAATATATCTGCATGTTTTGAAACTTCAGAAACTCCAGAACACACAGAAGATTAACATTACAAAATACTTCAGAATCAATAATTTGTTTTTGCTTTTTTTTTTAAACCACACACAGACACACTTTAATCAGCAAAGAAAATTTTTAATAAGAAGTTACCGAGCGGCCAGGTCATACTCTCCTTTCTCCACTAGGTGATTTATATAGGCTAAGCCAATGTCCTAAAGGGAATAAAAATAAAGAATCAGTTATAAAAGATTGCCACAGCAGCCATCATTCCAGCAGTATGCACTGTTATTATGCCTAGCACCAGGCCCTGAGTGGATACCCTGAGTTCTCCTTTAGATGTATGGTCCACAGAACAGACAAGACAAAATACTTGCCTAGACCACTCATGGGTTCAAATTAAGATGCTCTTTTAAATAATTCTCATAACCTTATTGATGCTGAGATGACCATGCCACGTCTACATATTAAGGATTGTTCAAAACACACAGCTGATCACTCAGTGCTTGCTATCGTTATCTCAAAAAGAAAAAAAACCCACCAGCCATTGTATGAGACACTTTCTTTGCCAATGCAAAGTTTGCAGGGAAGAAAAATTTTGCTTGAGAACATAAATCCTAGTGCTGCAATATTATTACGTATTATTACATACTAAATTGTCCTTCTCAAGAGTTTATCACACAATTTTTCTGCTAGGTGTTTAATATATTAAAACTTTGACGAAACAGCCATTCCTTCACTGGTGTGAAGGTAACACAGCCCAGCGCAGCCACAGCATAACTTAAGAATCACACTGCTGAAAGAACATTGTTTCCAGAAAAACAAACAATCCAAAACAAAACAAAAAACCTAAACAAATAAGCAAACAAACAAACAAACAAAAACAACAACAAAAAAAGAGAGCTGTACCATGAAAAAGAAGTCCCTTTTCCTACAAAAATAAACATTTGGGTCTTCTGAGGCACAACATAATTTTTTTGATCAATACAATGGACAGGACAGAACGGAGCAGAATATGAACAGAGATATCAAGCAACTTCAATTGGTCAATCTACTACAAAGTCTAAAAAAAAAAATCATGCATGTACACCAGATTTTAGGATTTCATTCCACTACAGGAACCACATTTGTATTTTCAATTTCACTGTTCTCAAGAAGGATGATTTCTGTCAGCCTCTTGCTCCCCAGTGGGCAGAGAAGACAGAATAAGGAAAGGATCAGTGGTTGTATAGGACCCCTGCATCCTGCTCAAGAGGTGCAGGTGGACAATGAGCATTACTACAACCTAACAAGTCCCCAAGCCCACCAGACTTGACAGCTGGTGTGAGTGTGATGTCATTGGTGTGATCAGTGCTGGTCAGTGAGAACATGAGTTATTTTAAATCCCTGTTACCACTAATCCTTCACTTAAGGCTTGATGGCAACATTTTTCCCCTCAACACATTCCATGGGTTTTGCATTAGAGCTCATACACTCAACAGCTCTGCCTGTATATACTCACAATGAATCTCATCTTAATAGAGCAAATTTCTGCAAACCAAGAGAAAAGCCTTTTTTTTTCCCCCCCCTTTTTCTCCTAATGTATTTTCAGGACCTCCTTTGAGAATTCTTTACATCTTTTGCAAGGGCCACAGAGCAGCTAAATACCAATGTGTCCACAATGAGGTCAATTTAAACAAACAAACAAACAGGCAATATTAACGATGCTTTTGTGGCTATTACATTATTCCTCCCTTTTGTCTTAAACATCTATGCTCTTTGTTGCTCTGTGAAGTGACTACAAACACGGGAAATAACTATACAGGAGAAAAGGAGCTGAACTGTGTAAAATAATGACAATTGCAAAGTAACGTAAGAGACCTAAATGTGAAACTGCAGCTGAATTTCAATAGCATTTAAAAGGTCTTTCAATTGCACCTTTTAAACTTCTGCCAAAACCCTGTCACATGTATATAGAAAAACTAAAGAGAAATATGTCATCCCCCACCCAATCTCTAATATTTTAACACTGTGTGTTACTTGAAACAGCGGCAAATTTAACACAGAAATAAAAGCAACCAAAATTTCCACCAGCAATCAGAGAAGTACAATCCTCTTCTTTTTAATGTCAATAGCACCTTCATAAAATCTAGATCCTTTCGTGTTTCACACACTAGCATTTCTGTTCTGCAGCTGAAACCAAGAAATTGAATGCTAGTTGGAGCATGCCTAACAGCTATTGTCTGGTGCAATACAGAACAGGAAATATATTTGTAGCATTTCACAGTATTCTATAAAAATCAGATATTTTGTTTTGAATTGAAGTTTTGAGACTTACCAAAATCTTGTGCTTTTTTATGGTTTTCTGACTGATCTCAGCTGCCATCAAAGCTTCCTATATTCAAAAAGTAGAAAACAGAGATACTAGTCAAATACACAATCTTTCAATACAGAAAGCTCTAGAACTGCATAAATCAACTATTTTTCAGAGCAGGGTGTTTGAAGCACTAGAATTTTTAATGCCATGGTTGGATGAACAGCTTTCAATTCATACTCAAACAAAAGCAGTCAGCCAAAGAGAAAACTAGTTTTGTTTCCATCTGGGTTCACTCCACATTACTATATTAGGATCAAATCGCAAGATTACAACGAAACCGACAATGCAATCGCATTGGATCATTTTCAAGCAAGAACCCTTTGCTACCAAAACCTGTGAAAGAACTCATCAGGAAAGGGGGTGGGGGAAGGCTGCCTTTCACTTCCCCAGCCCAAAAGTCTTCTCCACTCAGACTGATTCATGTTTCAATCTCATTTGCTGTTCCTCTACTTCTTTCAAATGTACAGAAACAAAGCTGGCACTTTTACAAACAAAATGAGACCTTTAACTTCCATCATAACACACAAGCTATCTACTACCTTGGATGGCTTTCACAAAGGCACAAACACAGCTGTCACTTGCAAATTACTGGAGTCTTCAGGGACAAAATGCTGCGATTTACATAAACTGCAAAACTGCACTCATCGTATGAGTTTGCTATTCAGATGCAAAAGCATCCACAAGGATTTAAACAAATATGCATGAGGAATATAATGATTGCATTAACAAAAGGAATACATACTGAATGGCTTTCCCACTTTTTTTTTTTTCTTATAATAGGCATCCAACAAATAGCAAATAAATAAGAATTTGCAAGTTACTTTATGCACCATAACACGAGTTCTAAGTCATTAACTGCAAGACATTAGAATCCAGAACACTGGCTGCATGTTGATATTGTCTGTAAGAATTTATTATTGTCTTAAGTATTTAGACATACATGCTTAAACACACCAATATTTATGCAAACAAATGCTGAGCTGTTTTCCAAGGGTGCTGTATACCCTTGTGTTTTAACAACGGTCCTGCTTTTTTTGTGAGTAAAACTACTTTTGGCACCAATACCTACAGTCCAAGCCCATATTATTTTGCTTTTAAAAGCTTCACACTGAAGGTAAGAAACACAGAGCAATGCACAGTACCCCAATGCAACCTTTTCATTCTATAGCGGAAGCGATATAGAATGGGAAAAATCTAATATCCCCCACCAAGTCCATTTCTCTTCCCTCTTTAGTCGGAATAAATCTAAAAAAATAACCACACACCTCATAAGTTAACTGTTCTGCTGCTTTAAAGCCAAAAACCAGCTTTAATAATTTTCAGTGACAGCTAATACATTTCATATCTGATGCTGAGAGCAGTATTCACAGCATCTAATTCAGCTGCCTCACTTGGGTGCAATTCAAACCAGTTGTTTCAACAGGAAGACAAACTCTCCAGAGAGACAGAGATGTGTAGTCAACTCCTACCCTTTACAAGCATCTAGTCAATGACTGTAGGAACAAAACCCACGCAATCCAGACGACCTAGGAAAGTTCATAATCCCACCCCAACCTCCAAACCAGGAAAGCCTGAAGGAAAGAATGTTGTAAAAATTACTTCGTATTTCTTCTTTTCAAGAAGCCAGTCAATGTGGTCATCTTGGTCCCGCTCTTTAGCCACGACCACATCTCTTGGGCTGATGATATAGAAAAGTGATTCACCCTCCGAATATTCTGCAAATGCATACACAGTTTTATTATTATTATATTTTCCTTAAGTAAAGCCCTGCTTTTTAGTACACCCTTGAGGGGAATTTAAAAGGAAGAGATGGAAGTAAGACAGCAAGGCTACTCCTGCAGAACATGCTTGTTTGGGAAGCTGTATTCTCCAATAAATTAAAAGTTGTTTAAATGGCAAAACAGCTTTCAAAAAAATCACTACAGCTTATTGCAAATTCTGATTCATCCACTATGTGTAAACTTTATGATGGTTTAGAACACATTATTATACTTTTAGAGGACTATTACACTACATAGCCTGCAATAAACTTATCCTCCGCATCAAGGTCAAGGCCATCAAAAGCATGAATGATAGATGCCATAACCCCTGGGGACACAGCACATCATTACAGCGATGCATTTGCAATGCTATAAGTTAAGGTTATATGTATAATGCATTTGCTTATACCATAAGCCTTTATTTTTGAGTAAGCTCAAAGTAAAAATGTACTTAAAGGTAAAATCAAACACAGATGACTGTTCAGAATAGTTATTATTTCCACAGAACCCATGAAGAAACACCATCAATATTTTGTAGGTACAGGAAAGAAAACCATCCCACATCCTTTAACTCTATCTATGCATGCAAACAAATACGCTCCCTGAACCGATACACAATCCACAAAATGATGCTTGTTTTAAAGCCATCCAAGAAACTGAGATTTGTCAGAGGAACTGGAATATTCATTAAGCATAAAAGTAAAACTGCAGGGACCAATGTTCTGCTTAGGGACAGGTATAAAGAAATCCCAATTCTATTGATAGTAGCAGAGATGTTTTGGAGATCGGGAGGAGATGCACTATATTTCTAGTGGCTTAAGGGCATTGATGTACACAAAGATGCCTGCCAAGCTTGTGATTTGAAGCATGCTGCCAGAGAAGATGCTTAAAAATCAGATTCATGGATTTTAAAAGCCAGAAGGAATGTTTCTGTGTAACACTGGCCATATAATCTTCACCAAGGAATTCTGCATCAGCTTTGCCACGTATCTTTCTGAACTACAACACATACATCAGAAAACCATCCCATCTTATTTAAAAGACTCTGTTATGTATTGCGCCAGGGTTTAACCTCCCTGTTTGTTACATAATTAAAACTATCTTCTAGGCTGAACTTGCCAAATTCTATTCATTACATTTTACCATTCTGGAGTCTGTTATACGCCAACAGCTTCAATACAGGGAAGCTAAATATCAGTGAGCCCCTTTTAAGTTGACTCAGGTGCATCTGACTGTTGAAATGACATTTATTCCATCTTTGGCTCCAGAGCAGCTTTTCCAGACACTGTATCACTCATTTCACTGAAGCCATTTGTGACCGAAGAGACACAGGAGCTCCTATGGATCACATGCTGAATACATCTCCAAAGATACTGCCTTCCACAATACTGAACATTACATGAGATACGTATTTCCGCCTTCCCCAGTATGTCTGACTTAATAGATGGCATTACAAATCACAATGTTTAAAAATGCACATTCGTTTTCTTTCATGTGACTCGTTCTTGTGGATTTCCAGTTTAAACTTTGGTGCCACAAGCAGTTATAGACAGTTATTCAAGGAGATGACATAAAAAACAAAAAAGAGGCTGAGGGCTCCCAAATCAAGTCTTTTTTAAACGAAGTTATGAAAACAAAACAGTATTAAGAACACCTACCTAAATGATAATCTCTGCATTCATTTTCCTGAAATCCTCGTACTGTTAGTGCATCAGACGAGATCTCTTCACAAGACTCAGGTAGGGGTTGTACAATATCCAGTCTAGGCCTTGCACAACACTCCACTTCCTAGAAAAATGCAAACATCTTAGTTGCATCCTACATGATTTACCTTCACAATGTCAACTGATGGTCATCTACAAACAAGGCTGAAATTCAACAGCTGGCAACATTTCCAAAGGTCCAGTACTTTGCACCGGGTACTCAATTGCAAACCACACAAGTTGAAAAGTTGTCCTCCACAAAGTAGCTGTAATCACGTCTGAAACAAAAAGTTATTCCTACTCCCAGCTTGCTTCCCTTGAACAGATCAGCACAGAGAAGTTTACACAAGACACAGGTCTAACCCATCCCTTGAGTTTCCTCACTATTTTTCTGCTCTTGGTCACAGAAACTTTCAGGGCTATCACAGATGATCATCAACCATTGCATTCAGCAAGCAACAGAACAATTTAAGACGTGTTCCCAGCTGGGCTCAGGCCTCAGAGGACAAAAGCTCTATGAATCAATGATATTCTGGTAGCAAGATGAACTTGTTCTTTTTTAGCTGGTGCTTAAGTTTGCACTTTTAAGTGTCCAGTAGAATAGGGAAAAAAATAACCTGACAATAATCTATAACCCTTGCTGTGCTGATGATCTTAGAATAAGATGAACTTTCAAGTGCAATGTAGGTGCTTATAGTAAGATGACATCATGGATTTTCATCTTCTATCCAAGGAAAACAGTTGTCTTCATCTAGGTGTATTTTTAATTAAGGTCCAAGACAATCCTTTGCTTTCTACTTCTGGCTGTGAATTATAACAAAATAGAGAATGAAAAAGCAAGGAGACATACAAACTGGACTTACACAGCTCTAGCCTACTCATTCAGCAGCAGCACCATTCCAGTCTTACCTCAACTTACCTGTTTCGGTAGACGTAAAAAAAAAAGAAAAATCAAAGCAAGCCAGGAGTTGAATTTTAATCCAATTTGTAACACGTAGGAAGCTGTCATTTGAAAGCTATGAAATTAAGCGTAGGAACAACAGTGTTCCTCATAACCCAAGAGCATTTGTAGGGAGCAGCACTTCTGCTGCAAGCTCAGGCAGGTCAGGCCCCATGGAGCCAAGACACTGACAGGGGGGTTCCTACCACACCAGGGCACAGACACAGTGATGGGGAGGAGAGTACTTTTGTTTTCTTGTTAGAGTTACCCAGAGAACTGAGAAGTCATCAAAGGTCAGCATTCAGAGTTTCTTTAAAAGGCTAAAAGCAAATACATGAAAAAAAAAAAATATCTCTTTCCTATGTTCAGTTACCTTTATATCACCTGAAATTCTCTTTTCATCTTTCTTTCCCGAAGCAGTTAGAATTACTTTAACCTCTATCAGTCACTACCTCCTTTATTCTACACTCCTTTCCCATGCTACTACTTCATTAACAGCAGCTTCCCAGTTTCCTCGCTCCTGAGCATTTCTACCCACCTTTTCCTCTCCCTTCCTTTTCCCATTTGTTTGCCTCCTTTCCTTCCACCGCCTCTCCTTTGCTAAAGGACTACTGTACTGGCTCTCTTGGGAAAAACTGCTGTGACATTATTTTTCTCCCTAATATAAATAAAGAAATAATAATCTGACATCCTGCAGCAGAGCTAGAAGCTAACCCTATTGATTTCAGCAGGCTCGAGCGTTTGTTTGAACCCACAGCATTGCATTGCCTAGCAACTTGTGCACCCAGTTGCTTAAGGTTACTATGGTGATGGTTGTCTAATGCAGCCGTACTATCAAAGAGATGATCAAGAGCATCTGCCATTCTCACATCGCAACTTCAAGGATTTCCTCCACTGCCTCGCCTTTTATTTGGCAATATGAAATAAATGTCGGAGACAGACATGGCACTCACCCGCGTGCAGTAAAAACGGCTCACATGAATTCTAATTTCCACCTATCTACACATGTATCTGGGTGTACACAACTAAAGGTCTTAGAAGCAAGGGAGGCAATGATGCTACTTGCTCACGATCGCACATCCCACCCCCGCCACAGTGACTTTTATTGCTTGAGTTGATCAACTTCACTACTCAGTTCTTCTAGGATGCAGTGTCAGCAAGCCTCTCTTGTGGCTCAAAAAGATTCTTTGTGTCTTCTGGTGAAGAAATAGCAGAAAGAAAAGAGGAGAGAAAAAGAGAGGTGGGGGAAAGGAAGGATAAAGGAGAGAAAAGGATGATCTAGAGACCTTCTCTGCCTCCTGCAAGAAAGAAAGGTAGCCAGACAGGACTTCTGAAAGCTAAGTACGTTAGTCTTCACCATTGTCTCCACTGACCTTATTTACAGGCCAGAGAAGTTTCAAGCATTGTTCACTACCAGCAGACTACACATTTTTCCACAGATAATCAGATCTGCATGACCAGTTTAAATGCCCAACTCACAGGGACAGTTTACTGCTGTGAAGAAACTCTTACCGTTTTTTCAGAAATCTCCTTTACGTATGAAAGTATAACAAGCTGGTCACACAGAGGTGCAAGTCCACTGATATAGAATTCTGTGTCGAACTGGAAAACTGAAACACAGAAAAGAACAAACTGTTAAATAAATGACTGTGTATGAACTACTCCCTAAGAAAAAACACACAACTGATTTTCAGCAGCAATCAAAAGCATGCAGTAGCACTTCAGAGAAATGACGACTCAATACATATAAAGAACCTACAGACTTCCCAGTTGGATCAGCAAGATGAAAAATTACATTTAACAGATTAAATTCCATTAAAGCTTGCAAGAAGAAATGTTTATGCTCCAGGACATGCTAGAGATGAAACATTTGAAATGAATGGTCAGCCTGATTTTCAGTAATCATATTAAAAAAAAGAAAGCAAACCCAAACTCAATAAAACAGGCAATAAATAGTACATCTTCATGGGTTTGCATATTCACAGAAAGTCATGTGGCCATAACAGAATCACACCTGCTACACCTATTGCTATGATATATGAAAACACAAAGACCATCATTTATTTATCATGACTTTAAACATCACAGGAAGATTTACAGTTACCCTAATTGCAAAGAAAACTTATGGTTAAACAGTCCCTTTTCTTGTTGATGGAACTGAAAATGTAATTTCCTAAAACTGGTCTTGAAATTGAGAAAGTTACGTGACAACGATCTTGAGAAAGAAAAAGAGAGCTGAACTGTATTTACAAAAAGTTTCATTACAGCAGACCCCTGTCACAGAAATAGCCCTTTTGTTTTATTCTGCTGGATTTGCAGTGCAAGCATTCAACATCTGGGAAGCCCTTTTTGCGGGCTCCTGTCTCACAAGGCCCAAAACAGGAATCATCTAAGTGCTCATATTAGAAAACATTGTACATATAAGCTTTTATGAAAATATCAGATGTGTCATAATTTTCTTCTGAAACATGGTTTTACGAGAATCTAAGTGTACGGAGGAAACAAAAGCTTCCTTGCTTTCTGCTTGGCACGCTACATTACTAATATCTACTGTTTACTGAAATAGTTACTCATTATTTTAGCAAAGCAAACAGAAGATGCAGCATAATGACACTAAAAATAAAGCTAATTTTCTTTAGCTAAGGTAACAAGAAGGAACAGGAGAAACAATCATCCTCCTGCTAAAGGAGAAAAAAATACTATTGAGTAAAGTACAATTTTGACACCTGTCTCTCAGTGAATAAGCAAATACGGTTTTTCTCTTAATTACTGCTGACACTTCGACATCACTGGGAGTGCAAAATACTACACAAGGGTAGAGCACTCTATCCATTCCAGGAAATAACAGGTTCACTTTTGTAATCCTCTGTTACTTTGTTCTAGCCTGCAAGACTGATGAGATTACTTTGACTGTGTTGCTCTGAGTGATGACAAACCATGTCAGAAACATCTACATAATATATCTTATGCCCAGTCTACAATTTAAAACAATTTTTAAAACAATATGAGAACGCAGGAAGAAAAACACGGAAAAGAAAAAGTCAAATCCATAATGATGGCAAGAAGGATAAGCAAAGAAACTTTCAGCTTTAAAAAGTGACAAGAGAAGGCTCTCAAAGGCATACAAAACATTGCAGTTTGAATTTGGAGAGGAAAACAGCGTGGTGGATGGTACATTTATAAAGATTATGGGCACAGTTTTTAAAAAACGTGAGTTTCTTTGACTTGCACTGGAACTTCAGTTCTTTTGCTACTGAAAAACGTTTGTAATGTCCACCTAATGGTGTATTTAGGATCAAGCAGCAGTATTGTTCTGCAAAACAAAAAATAAACAAAAATCATCACTTCAAGTTTTCTTTTTAAATGGAGTTTAGTTTCCTTGGTTTCACTTTCAGCTTTGTCTCAGCTCATCCTCCTCAAGAGGCCTTGTTGAAACACAATGCTCCAGCTCTGCTGCTACAGCCTTGAACAAAGAATAGCTGGCTTAGACAGTGCTTCTTGACCTGATAAAAACCTTTGATGCAGCTAATCAAAAAAGTCTTACTGAAAAAAACTATAGAAGTTATAGCTGCACAGAACACCAATAGGTTAATTTGACTTACTCTCTGGACACTTTGTTGTGATCAAGGGGGGGAAAAAAAAGCCAACACAGAGGCAATAAGAAATGCTGTTAATTTGAAAAGGATCCAAAACAATTAAAACAAACGTAGTATTGAAGGAAATTGGAATGACCGAGATATGGCCATGTGTCATACATGTTTACGCCTGTCATAAGAGAAGATGGAAGATATGCTGACAGTGGATCTATTCTACGTTCAGCATCTATGTAGGGCTGTCAAACAAATTACCAGGAAGAAAAAAAGAAATCCTGCGAATCTTTTCTTATCGTTCATCAAATGAAATGTATGAAATACACCACACTACAGAAATAAAACAATACATACTACATTATTTACCCAAACTCTAGAAAGCAACTTTCTCTGGAATTTAAAGATCCACACACACACGACAGACTGAAACCAAAAGAAGTCTATTTTGTTTAATCAAATCTCAAAAAACAGTCCCTGCTTTTCCACTGAAAATTTATATAGAGTGAAATTCTGGTTACAGTCAGAGGTTTTTGCTGTTGATTCCAATGGGGCCAAGATTTCGATATTGTCTTTTGGGAAAGTTAGGAAGAAGCTGAACCAGCAAGCTAGGCTTAAAATCTAAACTCTGTAAAGCCTCTGTCACTAAAAGCTGTTGCCTTACAACTTGCTACCAGCACAGAATGAAAACGAGCAAGACATTGTGCTACCAAAACAATTTCTCTCAATTACAGTATCACACTAATCAGAAACATCAGGAAAAAAGCCCACCACCTCATCAGGCCAGTAATGATCAGTCTGGTGAGGTCTACTCTTTCAATTATATTAGAAAAATGTCTTGTGTACTGTAAGCAGCGTTACAATTTGCTGCTTTAACTGCAGTAAGGTTGTGTGAAACAGAAGTGCTACCATGGTGCTGAAATCATCTTGCCCCATTGCACCTCACACAGCAATAATCTTCAGAAATATGGCAATTGCCTGTACAACTCTCTAGCTACAGACACACAACCTTTATGGAAATCCCATGGAATCCTTGATGGCAACTGGAAAGTCAGAAGCTGAGTTTCAAAGCTTCAAGGTTGATCTTCTGAAAAACTCATTTTCCCATTACACATTGAACTGAGAAAAATTTGTTAACCAATATGGAAAACACTCTGGAGTCTGATAATCTTGACTAATGTTATCAAGAAATTTAGAAGTGATCAGTTTGGATTGTGGCAAACCAAGATGAGCAAAAGTCTAAATAGAATTTACTATATAAATGGGATGGGTATTTTCCTTCTGCCCGCTCTCTCTCCCATTTTTTTGGGCAACTTGCTTCTCAGAGTGCAGCAGACTTGTTCCAATTAAATGTTTGCATAAATCAGCACATAAATTTGATGACATTTAGTCACAGTTAATTTCCTGCTCATCATATTAATTAATTAAGCTTTGAGTTCTGTCTATATAAAGAGAAAAATGCTGGTATGGTAGATCCCAGTATCTCACTTTACAAACCAAAAATAAATATTCCCATGTTTTCTTTTCAGATAAAAATGTGCAATCTCAATGCTTGGTGGTAATTTACTATGCAGTTATACAGCTATTCCTTTACAAAACATACGTTGCAAGTGTATCCACAAAACACGTAATTTTTAAACCAGAATCCTACTTTGTGGGGAATATGGAGGAATGAAGAAGGGAGACAACTGCTCAAGAAGTATTGCTGGCTGCTTGGCACCTGGAATTCAGCTGAGATTCCTCAGATAAAATTTGGGCTAAAATAAATTGAATAGGAAGTCTCTAATTGACTTCAAGTCTTTTACTGACTTCCAGTGCTAATCTCTATCTTCCACTATCAAGAACAACTTGAGTAACTGAGGCAGAGATAAAGTACTTTTCCATACAAGTATATAAAATCCTGAGCTACTTGACAAGGCCGTTGAAGAGCAGATGCCCCCTTTCACTTTGAAAAGGCATCATATTAACTGCAAAGCGCTAATTAGTTCTTTAGCAACCCGCCTTCTCACAGATTCCAGCTGAGGAGGGTTTCCCTGTTCAGACCAGAAGTTGTCCAGCATTACAGCTTTTGCACACGCATCAGGAGCGAGCACAGACGTCAAGCGCTCTTTAAGAAGGATCACAACAGCATTTAGTCCATGTTAAGCCTGTAATTCAATACCAATACTTTCTAATCAATACACTACTTCACAGCGGTAGCTGACAGAGCTAAACTGATAGGATCTGCTCAGCTAACATACATTTAAACCTAAATAGAAACATTTCACTGGAGTTTATCTTCAACACCAAATGAAGACCCACAGAGGCAATGAACTGTAACACATAAACAAAAACACTGGAAAAGATTACTGAAGAAAATCACCACTAATATACTGAAAGATGTAAATAAAATTAGCAATGCCATGCAGATCTCAATGCAATAGACCTGTGTAATTGATCTAATTTCTCTTACAGGTAATCACAGCATCACCTTATCTAAAATAGAACAGCTACAACAGTTCAGTGGTGTTACTTTCCCACATTACGGGCTGTGTAGTTTAGCATCATGGTAGACACTGTATTTATTTCCTGCCTCAGAGTAAATATAGCTATATGTCAAGACAGAATCAGAAGATGAAGAAAACTTTGTCACAGAGGATCCTATGTACCTAACTTGCCGTGCAGGAAATGCTCTGTTTTTGTATTCACTGGGTTGCAAACCACTGGAGAAACATTTATGATTCTACTAATGCCATCACAGTTTACCATAATACTATTGTGGAATTTTGAGGCCCTCAGAACGGCTCTAAAAGAGCATAAATCTGAAACTGTTGAAACATGAGAAAACACTGTGTTATCATAGACTTTGTATGTATTGCCCTGATGAGCAGAGAAGCAAGTATGAAGTCTCCTATTCCAATGCTGGTTTTCATTCCAGGTGTGAAATTGTAAAAGCGAAAGGAAAAAATAAAACAAAACAAAACCCACACCACTAAACACGACAAAATTTACACTGTGCCATGGGTTTCATTTTTCATAAGTATGTTGTCAAGATGTTATGGGTCAAAACATCTGGAGGATATTCAGCTATCCTGCCACTGAAGGATATTCAGGATATATGCCTTGTATAAATTCTTTACATTATGAAAGCGTATCAACTTATGTTGCCACTCAAGGTATTAGCGGTCTTGCAGAAAACTATACTGGTTGCTGGTCTTGCCCATTAATATCAGACCTTGCAGCTATGCCATTGAAAAGTAAAGTTGAAATAAAATTGAAATAGATGCTATGGCATGACACACAGCTCTCAAGACCTTCTATGTAACTACATCAAAAGCTATTGTAATTTATATTGAGACTTGAACAAATAATGTCTCTCTCTTTTTCCTCCTAATCTAATACCCACGTTTCAATGAGTGCTGCTGACAGCATTTGGCAGAGCTGTTCCAGTGCTTTGACCTGAAACTAGAAAGAAAAATCTCAAGCATATTGTTAACAGGTTAAGTGAGATAGAATGCCAGTCCTCAAGGATACAGAGAAGATTTTAGGCTAAAAATTGTAAGATGAAAAAGTTACTTCCACAAATATCTCTAATCTTCAGGTCTGCACTGAAGTAATCCGATGACAGCTTTTTTTTTTAATTATCTTTTAATGATGTTCCAATAGACAGTCACGTAAGATTAGCTTCCTCCAGGGAGACACATTATAGCTGAAGTAGAAGTTACCTCTGTTCACTATGTAAACAGCCCCATTTAATTATTTTCTAAAAGCTACTTATAGGTACAGGAAAGATCTGAGGCTAAAACTTAAAGTTGAACTTCCTGACAAAATTCTCTCAAATATCCTAGAATCCACAGTTGATTATTCTGTTGGGACCATGTATTCTTAAATAACAAATAGCTTTCAGGTCTCAGCTAATTGTCAGGCATGCCACTGCCTCTCAGTATGCACAGTTCCTATAGAGTTTAACAAGTCTCCTAGTTTATTTTCAGAAGCTATTTTAAAACGTTGTTTTTTTTTTTTTTTTCCTGAAATCAAAAAGCCTATATACACCTACGCCACGCACCATTCTAATCTGACATGAGTCAGGATCTTGCATGTACACTCTTCTCTAAAAAGTCATGTCATTATAGTCAAGCCAAGGATGCACCAAAGTTTACAAACTGTCGTCCAATCATGATTTGAGGGTCTGTTTATCACCCCAGCAGCACTACCTTTTCATATATATTTATTATATATTCTCCAGAAGAAGTTTCTGGGACAGTTGTGACTTTTTGTTTATGTCTCCTCTTCCCCTCCAAATTTCCTTTAGTTCCACTTTATGCTTTACTTAATACACACCTTTTTTTCAAGACCTTTTCCATTAATCAGCAATAATGAAATGTATTCACATTGCCTAAGCTAGACAAATAAGAAAGCAAGGGAGAACATAAGATGCAGAAGTAAAAAAGGCAACAAAAAGAAATACAAATCATTTTCCATCACTATACCAAAGAGATGTGTAAAAAGAGGAAAAAAAAAAAAAAAAGTTATGAGCAGTGTAGTTAAACAACACATAAAGTAGCCTGTTTTCTCCTTGCTACTACACTGATAGTCATTTAACCAAGATGAAAAACTAACTTCTCTGTGGGAGTCCATGTGAAGAGAAAGTTAAGACATCCACTGTTTACAAAAGGATCTCTAATTTTAGATGATCACAGAATTTAAGACTCTCTTTGAATAAAAAGAAAAATCCTGTGCAGGAGGACTTTACGACAACCTCATCAACTACAAATGAGGAGACATTTATGTTATGACTAAACATTGCCTCTGAACTGTAACAGTTTTTTTCATGCTACAATGTGAAAACAGACCTTTAAAGCTTATACAATTTTGAAAGAGAGCACATTCATACAATCATACCTATTTCCACATAGCGGTTTGGAAGGTCACGCATTTCACTGGCATGCCGTTCTTTTACTGAGCAAATCTAGGAAACAAAGATTTGGATCATTACTATGAAGTCCTAAAATTATACTAACTTTTCCTAGAAATGCTTTTTCTTACTGAGGCATTCTCGGACATGTATTTCTGTATTTTGAAAAACACAGTGAGGATGCATCACCGAAGAAGAGAACCGGACCACAAAGTTAGAGCTGTAGCCCACAGCCTTATAAGTATGCTGAGAGAGGAGAAGGAAAATGGACCGCAAGAGAGAAAGCTGAAAACATCTGCCCACTAGGATTTCTTCATAGTAGCATATATGTAAGTTTGATTTTGGTATCTTCCCACACTTTGCATCTCATTACCTTACAACTTCAGTCAGAATACGCTATTGCGACTCCCAATAACAGGAGGGGAATATGTACATATAAAGAAATGCAAATACCCAAATGTTGTGAAGCACGCACAATACAAGGGGGAAGACAGATGCCAACCTCGTGACAGGCCTCCTCATTTATAAAACTCCAAGTTTGATGCTCCAAAAGCTTTTTACGCTTCACCTACCTCACTTTATCCTCCCCTTCCATCTACTCCTACCAAGTACTTTTAATTTCCCACTGTGCAGTGATGTAGCAGTCTGTTATTAGATAACAGTTAACAGGCTTGTAACAAACTCATGCCAGGTACTGGTCTGAGCAAATCATAGGCAGTCTGAAGCACACGAGTTCCCCATGCCAGTTCCCTACTGAAAGCAGAACAAAACCTCAAGCAATCTGTCTCTCCACACCCCGCCCCCCCCCAACTTTTTTTTCCCCACAGCTGACCAAAATCATACGGCTGTTTTAGCAGTCACAACCTCCTCAGCCCCCAAAACAATGCCCTCCAAAAATACCTCGTAGTAAGTTTTCTTCCTCAATGCTAATCAAAAGAAATGAATTCAACAGCCCACTAAGAGCTTTCAAAAGAGGAAATCTCTCCGAGGCACAGAGAAGTGTCCCTGAGGATTACATTCGCTGCGTGCTCACACACAGAGATATGTCTGACCGCTGGGTGTCTATCACTCCTCCTCCTCATGAGGGTCAGTTCAATGACATTTCTATGGCAGCGGGAGTTCTGCACACTGTAGTCAAACCAAATTCTATTTTTTTCGATTGTCTTTGCTTTTTCAGAAATAATCCTCTGTTTGTCTGTGATAGCAGCAAGCATTTATTACAAAGACAGGTAATTGCACCTTTACTGAATTTCCCCAGCCAATAATCAGCGTTAAATTATCCTTCCAGCAAAGGCTGCAGGGATACATATCTGGGCGAAGGCTTATGTCGTCTCGAGGCACATTGGTAATTCTTTGCTTGGAGATCATGTCAAGTATCTTCACGCCCTGAAAGTTAAAATACAAGAGAACTTTATTCAGTATGACAAACTCCTACTCACCACATCCCAGAGTATTTTGTATGCTAAGGCAGGGATAGCAGTTTACGGCATAAGTTTCAGGGCTGGGCTAAATATGCCATCAGAAAAAGCTGTCGATATGAAGAGCCATCTAACCCAGGAGGTAACAGAAGGAAAGAGTAAATTAGATATTTTAAATTCATGTGCCAAATGAAAAAATATAATAAGTGAATGAGTGACAGATTAGCAACTCCAGTCATGAACCAGTTTCAACTGGCTGAGCTGGTGCTACTACTGGAGAAATGAAAAAATCCCAACTCTTCCACAACAGACCCTGGAAGAAGCAGAAATTTCCACCTTGGAAAAAGAAAAGATGTGAAGCAAGAGCTCATTAAGATAAATGAAGCCAATCTGTACTTCTCCAGAAATGCATTTCTACTCTTACATTAAAAACAAAAAGCAAGCATATTTAAACGATGCTTGGTTCTGTACGCTGTGATTTTTCACTGCCTCCTCAGGAAATCTCCTAAACTAACAGAACAACAAGTTTAAAGGAAGGAAGATTAAAGTAATTTGAAAGAGGGAAGGAAAAAAAAAAAGAGCTATTAATCAGATTTTTCAGTGCCATTTATAAAAGGTGAGCTATAACCTTTCCAATAGCAAAATGGAGATTAATTTCATGTTAAGTAATGACTTGGTCTTAGTGATTTAAAAACAAAAGTCCCCAACATAAAACAAAGCATTTTAGTAGGTATTTCCTTTAAGCTCAGTGAACAGAAAAAAACAACTCTCACGATCACAGAAAAGGGGATGGAAGAGACCTTGAAAGGTCAGCGTCCAGGATGCCATTCCATGTTAGGATTTTTCTAGTGACAAAACAAAACTGATTTAAAAGATTCCTGTGCCCGTTTCTGTTCCTCCCCCACTGTGAGTTTCTATGTCCCTAGCTGTACAGATACAACTGTTTTTAAGTGAAAGAGTCTAAACATGGGGGGTCATGATCTAAGCCAGATTTTGCCTCTTGTTTTGTTATAAATCAGAAAGAGCAGTAAGTGGTATGGTGGCAGGTGCTGTTTTGTTTTGCTTTGTTTTCCACACAATCTTTGTCCGTGAAGAGCTCTAAGCATGGAACACACTTCTGTTGGCATCTCTCAGGTTAACAGTCAACAAAGTTTCAGAAAAAAACTTGCACACAGCATCTGCAAGGTAGAAACCCCAGATCTCTGGGTAACATAAACAAGGAGGTTACGCCTTGTCCTTTCTAAGATCACCTGATAAAATTTGTGATCTTGCTTGAACTGCGCTTTAGTAAAGTTGTATTTTATTAATCTCACCACTTGGTCTTCAAGGATGATTTTCAGATAAAAGTGACATATATCACACCTTCTGTTTTTCTATAAGATGGCAAATCCTATACGGGACAGACTAGCTTACGTTTAAAGCGCCTTTCAAACCAATAGCATAGGATCTTCTATAGTTAAATGTATGCCATTTGCACCATAAACCAAAAGGACTTAAGAGTCAACTTCCTATCATGAAGGAGCCTTAAAACTGTTCAAACGGGAATTAAGCAGCCTAATGTCTCTAAGGATTTGGTCCTCGGGTGTCTCAGTTTGTAAAACTTACAGTCTTGGCCATGGAGGAAGAAGAAGGGCTGATACAGCACCAACCATGGGCTACTTGAGCATCTGACAAGCAGAATTAAGTCTTGCCTAATTAACCTGAAGCCCACCTCAGAATATCTAACGTCTAACAAGCCCACATTCATTGTACCAAAAAAAAAAGGCATAAGAAAATAAAAAAACTTGGTAGTCATGCACAGACAGTAACAAGCAAGGGTAGAAAAGATTTTTTCTGACTTCAACAGAAAAACAAAAAACAAAAATGGAATGCAAAACATTGCTAGATGATGGAGAAATTTTTAAAAAGGTAAAGGGGGAGAGGAAAGGCCAATAACCAAATATATTAATCTTTTGGAGGGCAAGTGTCATTTCATTTTTCATTGAAAGATAGGCCCTGACCATGCCTTTTTGTCTCTGACAGATGGCTCTCAACATTTTATTAGTATTCTGTGTTCTGATGTGGCACATCATCTCTAGGGATAGCTCTCCCCAACTGTCCTATCTATTCTCAGCAGATTCACCTAGAATATATATTTTAATTGTATGGCTCTGAAAAGAACAAAACCTTCAAAAGAGCTAATTTTATGACCACCAAGCACTCACTGAAATTTCAAATCTAATGCAGTAATGAAAAGGCAGCAAATAAACAAAAGTCCACCTCTAACAATTTCATACAAAACTGGTTTTGAAAGGAATAAAAGAACAATAGCTTTAAAATATTTTAATAAAGGTTTCCCTTCAGAAGGGAGAAAAACAATAGAAGGAAAAAAGCTACTGTTTCAGAAGTACTTTCACCACATTTTAAAATAAGACTTTGGAATTTAGACATGATACATACTTAAAAACATATCCCTCACTGCTGAGCTTTAAAACACAGACCTTGACCCATCAATTAGATATACAGTGATAGGTGAAATGCAACTCTCAGCATGAAAGTGATGTTTCCCTTTAAAATGTGAATTACACTTAGAGAAAAAGGGTCTATTTTCTCCTAAGTCTAACCTTCTCTAGTGGCCTACCAAAACAAGAAATTATTACTATGATTTATTATAATCTGCAGTATTTGAAGTACATAGTATAATATCACTTCAGTACAAGTTACAAAATCAAGACAGGTTTGCATTTTATTTTTGGGAGGTGGTGAATTTCTGGTTTTTTATATAAATAAGAGTTACATTGTCATTCCTTCCTCAGACTGTTTGCTTCAATAAATTGTAGAATAGCGTACAGTAGTGACCATCCCCAACAGTGGTATGTAGAGCTACTTTTCTGAATTTCTTCAGAAGAGGCAATCATGTGAAGAACACTGACTAGCCAGCAGGAAACACCAGAACTAATTTCTACAAAGAAATGGGATATAAAAACTACCATTCAATGCCTTTATACCTGATTCTTCACATGTACCATTTTTCAATGGAATATTTTGGCAATTAATGTTGAAATATTTCAAATATCAGTATAACGCAGGGGTATTTTTTTAACAGAGGTGACAAATACTTACCATATTATTGGCCCAAGCTATTAAGTGTCCTCTCCATTTTACATTTCTTATATTTCCTTCCCCTTCATGTAAAACCGAAGGCTTCCATCTATTCATCCAGCCTCTCTCATATAACAGCAGCTACGAAGAAGAGCAACAAGAAATATTTCTGTGATACAATGCAGTATTTAAACAGGAGAGATGTTTGTTGCTTCAGTATCAAGGACAATGAAAAAATAAGCACCTATTACAAAACAAATAATTTTCATTTAGTACATATACACTGAGAAATCATGCATACTACAGAATTCAGGTTATTTTAATAATAATATTAATAAGCAGGCCTTCCATCAAGTTTTTTCAGAGAACAGTAAGTATAATTATTTCCATTTTAAGGATAAAGAAATTAAGGTATTTGAGAACCTAAGCCTATGGAACTAGCGACAACACTTCAGAAAGCTGGTGAAGAAACCAGGCCACCTCACACCTATCCACTGATCTGGTGATAGGCTCCTTCTTCCCTCCAAAAAACAGAGATAGGAAAAGTGTACCAAATGTGTGGAGCTGTCAAAGAAAACGAATGAAGACTTCTAAGTTTTTGGCCTTTTGCGTGGCCCCATGTGGAACTACATGGCCTTCCACAGGGCTCTAGAGATGCTGTGCATTAGTCCCACACTTGCAAACTGCACCGTACCATAAGTGCTGCTGACTGGAAAGCTTGTGTGATTGGGAATCCTGGGTTCTGCAAATAGGGAAGGAATTTAAATATATCTAAATGCACAGGAGATGCTATGAAGTGCTTTGCAGCAGCAAAGAAAAATCCAGCTACATAAAGACAATTTGCATGACCGTCCAGCTATTTTACCGGGTCCTGTATGGTTTTAGGAAGTCATTAAATAAGATTATAACATGGAATCACTTTCAGTGATGCAAAGTGCAGCACGTGGAGGAATATCTAATTAAGAAGCTGAAGCATCTGTGGAAGATCATACTCTAAACACCAGTCCTGCCAACTTTTGAATGAGTGCACTCATGTACAGACACGTGCACAACCTGAACCTGAGCTCCCATGAATGCACAATGACTATTAAGAGGTGTAAAATTGCTACTTGCAAGGACTTCTACCACGGTAAAACCTAAATTGAGTACCTGTTTTGCTAATATTCCCTAAGATCCTGCTATACACACTTTTTTATACATGGGATCTCCGTCCATATTTGCATATGAGAAATGATAAGACACTAGTTGTTTAACATCTTTTAACAAACTAAGGGATTTTTAAAGGCACTTACACAGACTGCCTCTCTCTCCTACAGCCACAAGATGGCACTAGAAGACAGGTATTTTCTCCAAAAAGTTTAAAGTAGGCACTATCCAGGATGGTCTATCAGAAACTTTTGTGTGAAGTGCACTGCAGACATCAAACTTCTCACTCGAGCGTATCTTGCCATTTTAACCTCACTCAAAATGACCGTGCATCTTTCACATAGCTCACATGAACACCCATTTTAGACAGTCTAGAGATGTTTTCTTCCCACCTACAAAAGGTCTACTCAATAAAACTCTCAGAGAATATGCTGTATCACAGCAAGGCAGTCATGACATTGAAAGCAGGGGTAACATCGATGCTCACGAGGCAGATCCACACACAGGAACGTGCCTCAGTGGGCTGGCGGGTGGGTGTGAAACAAGGGAGCAGCCCTCAGCCCAAACAAATTGGCTCCACTCAGAAGATGGGGACGTTGCTAAAAACTAAGCGCTGTGCTGATCCAAACTTGAAAATGACTTTTTTCCAAGTCCACAAGCTCCTAAGGAGAGGTTCAATGGAAAAAGAAGTGTCACTCGGACACTTCTTTCAAGACAGTCCGGTAAAGACAGCAGCAAGTACAGAGTATTTTCATCTGAACTTAACTGGACAAGGCTGTGAAAAGTGGTGTGGACGAAGTGAAATATTAAATCTTGCTGACGTCAATTATGTTACTGAACTTTGAATCTCTTCTGCTTGTGACTGAATTGTGATTTAAGTTTATTTATTACACTCAAGATCCAGAGCAGCTTGGAATGACACTTTGCTGCTATTTTGTTACTGTTCATGGTTTGTGAACATCAGGCTTTTTCATGACTCTCCACCTGCGCAAGAAGTTGCAAAGAAAATAAATGACCTGAGAAAAAAAACGGTGAGGACAAAAAACCAACCAAACAAAAAGCCCCCAAAAACCAGAACAAAACAAACAAACAAAAAATCCTGCTTTGCTCTATGCTCAACACGGAACACACAGTTAAATTATCAGAGCAAGGCAGTAGAAGACAACAGTACCTGTAATAAAGATGGGAAGTGAATCTGAATCACTACAGCACCCATAATTCCCATTTCATATCAGCAGGTGCAAAACGTCCAACACTGAAGCCAAAGGACATGCAACATCGTAGCTTTGAAAAAAAAAAATTACTAACTTATCTGCAACGGAATTATCTGTGTTTTATTGACATATGATGAGATTTACTTTTTCTTTCTTATGGCAATGACACCTGGAAAATGAGTTACTGAACCCAGAACTTCGCTATGTGTTTTGGAACTGCTATCCACTGAATGTATCACTCTCAAAATGAGCAGCCTAATTTACTTCTTAGTTTTCCTTTCTGTCTTTGTCTTCATATTGAACTGTTTATCATACCATAAAGCCATTTAAAACTTCAAGAGAAACTAGACACATAGCAAAAATCCACTGTTTCTGGAGGGGTTCCTCCTACCATCTTCCTCTCTTTTTGGTAGGGGAAAAATATTTTAGAGCTTTGTTTCCCATAAATCCCATATTTTGTCAGTCACCATTCACAGTACTTGTATTTCAACAGCAGCCACAAAAATCACTGTCTTGCATTCCCTGCAATACAGTTTATATTCTCCCCTTTTGATTCGCCCTGGTAAATTTTCCTAGTCCTTTGTTACAATTTAGTAGTGCTCAGAATGCACTTCCAGCATCTCTTGCATGTACGATGACATGACAATATAGCTAAACTAAAATAAAATCGACTTTGAGTTCAAGAGTTCCCACCCACACTCCCTCCTAGTACACTGCAAATCTTCTGATAGTTTACTACTTATTATTTCAAGAGACTTCTTAACTGCTTATGCTTTTCTACTAGGTCATTAAGAAAAAAAAGACACACTGAAACACATGAGACAAGAGGATGGTGCAGGACACTTTTTGGTTCTAAAAATAAGTTGATATAATTCTCTTGTATTAGTCAATACATCTCTCTGTATCTCTCACTACTAGGAGATTAACCTCCTCCAAAAAGAGCTCAATACTCTGTTTTAGAGTGCATCCGCTAAAGATAACAGACTAGCACTTGGATTTAATGGAGCCTATCATGCAATTAGCATTAACACTAATTACATATAATCCCAGTCTTTAAACTATGTACAGGAATTCTCAATCCTCTGAACAAAGAGGCTAACAATTGTAGCTTTGGTAGTACCAATACAGTGAAGTAATTCAATTCAGTTCCATCCCACTACCAAACCCCACCTTCAAAACACCAAAATAAAAGATGTCTACTCTCACACAGTGCAGAGTTTCAAAGGAAATACAATTTGTACTGATGCATTATGCTGAGCGTCATCTCTTTTTTTTCAACTGGTGCCTTCTCTGTAAAGATCTGGAGAAGTTTTACAGAAGAAAAAGGCTGAGACTTCAATTTGTAACTGAAGAGCCACCCTTCCCTTCCATACTGCAGCACTGTTCGGCTAGTTTTTATTTTAAAAATTGAGGAAAAAAATCTCCCTGTATTTTTCCTTGTCCTGTTCCTTGTTTGCCCAAGTGTGAAGATGTGCCTACCTGTGGCATTTGTTCTGATTTTTGGCACCTGTGTCACCAACTCTCCCCTCAGCCAGGCAAGATCATAAAAACCTAAAATGCTACTGCCATGATTACAAGTGACCACTATAGATAACTATTGTTTTCGGCATAAAAACAACATTAACAGCCACAGCCAAGATTAACAGATATGCAAGAGTAACACAGAACAGCATGCCACATGAAAACTTACTGTTTAACTCTGCATCCCTAGGAAAATATATAGCAACGATTAAAAAAAATATCACTTCTGTCTGGAACAGCGATGGACTGGATGAGCTCAAACGAGGCACAGAATAATGTAAGCCTCGTGTTTTCAACTGAAGACGAGTTTTCAAAACCTGGTCACAAAACGCTGCTGTCTAAGGAGCTGGGGTGTGGATGGCAGGGAGGGCAGGAGGTGCAGCCAAAGGAGATCAGCAAGGAGGTGGTGGGAGGCAACAGCAGCATTGGGAGGTAAGTGATGACGACGGTGAGATACGAAACAGGAGCTGCTGCTGTAGTTAATGGACAGAGAAGCTAGAAATTTTGAGATGTTTAATCCAAGCAAATGCCATAGGACTTGTATTAGTCTGTACTTTTAATAACTCAACTGCTAGATTCCAGCTGTTGGCTATTCACAAAGAGCTACAGGATTAACACCTTGGAAAGCAAGTCCTGCAGCCTCGCAGGCAGAAACACAAGCTCTCGCACATTTAAAATATTTAGATCCTCTTTGCTTCCCACCTCAGGCAATGAAAAAAGTTTTCTACACAGACACTGGCAAAACACACAACTATAGATTACACGCACACAGGACTACGATCCATTATCTCTTTATACAAACCAGATTTGTTGGTTACAGCACAAGGATAATGTTTTGGTCTTAGTGATAAAAAAGAAATATACATGCAAATAATAATAAAGAAAAAAAATAAGCAAAAAAAATCTGCTTGTTAAGCAAACAGCACATCAGAACATATCGAAGTGCCATCTGCTCAATAATTTGGGATACATCCGGGCATTATTTATCACAGCAAGCAAACTGCAGACCTGTATTACTGTGGCTTGCTTGCTCCTACAGTTTGTTTCCTACTTATGGTAAATTATCCAATGCATGGACAGAAATTGCCATAGTATTTACTCTTTCGTCACTTAAACCAGACCTCTGAGTATTTACTGACAGACATTTTATAGCTTACAAAGCAATCTGCCTCTCTTGTCTAGTACTCTTCTACCCAACATAATGCCAAACAGATGACTATCTGCTTTCTAAAAATGGACTGTGCTGCAAACAGCATCCTGACAATTTAATAATTTGTCAAAGTAGTCCAACCAGTTATTATGAAGTACGTATCATAGGGTTCAGAGGTAAAGTTCATCTATTTACTCACAAAGCAAAGTGCATCTGCTGACACTAAAAAGCAGACAATTAAAAAAACAAAAATTGGAGACATTCCCTCACAGAGTTGACTTTAACATACAAATTCCACTACCTGTAACAGCAGTTGCAGACCCCAAAAATGCCATTTCTCTTCTCACTTGTGCTTTGTTCACAATTGCTATCCTTTCTCTGTATATGATGTTACTCCTCCTGGAGTGGAAAGGAATTTTGATAATCTTGGTTTGCGTCTCAGGAAGGAGACACCATGGATACAGCTCAGAATTTTAACACTGAAATAGTATTTTAGAGCTTTTTTTTATACATATAATGAGAAATTTGCCCCAGGTAACACTAAGTTCTCTCTGCTTTTAAAACAGACAAAGAAAAGAGTCTAATGTTTAAGCATGGGCACCAATACGCTCAGATGCTAATTCTGGAAGGATAAATGGGACAAACATGTTCAGACACATCTGCATTTGAAAACCAGTATTTATAGTGTATCTTTTCCACCAAAACAAATACAGACCCCATTAGAATTATGGTTTTATATCTATTTCCACAATATATATTTATGTAATATAAATATCTTATGTAGATATAGACACAGATAGATATAAACATGTGACTGCTGACAGTCACAGGGTAAATTTTCAGTTTTATCTTGGTTCCCTAACCTTTAAAATGGTTCAGATTATATACTCAAATCAACACTTATTCTACAAAATGCATGTCCTAGGCAAATGAGGAGCCCAGTCTTTTAAGATACTAAATGTCCTACTCTATAGGGGCTTCAGAATTCATTTGCTCAATTGTGCTGGGTTGCCGCTACCATGGTGGGAAAGAAGCCCTCCAAAATCCTTGATTACTACACAAACAGCAGAGTGACTCAATTGCTTCAGAGGATTCACGCTTCTAGGAATTTTACTCCAAAAGCCTTCATGCCCGGTTATTGACGTTAATCAAAAGATGAATTAAGGAGTCTCATCAATGCCTCTGCCAAGAAAGAAACTTCAAGTTGTCCTGCTCCCCTAATTCATCATTAAATAAGATGTAGCAGCCAGTACCTTGACTTTGGAACTGAAATATCCTTCAGTCTTCCCTCTTTGTTAGTTCTGCCTCTTTAACCCTCTGGATATAATGGATGCTCAAAACTTGCAATAACCTTCATTTAGTTTATGTGTTGGGAAAGACCAGCACTCTAACGGTTAAATAAAGAACACCTTGTTTTCAGCTTTACCACCCTCATTTAGTTGGCTTCTACCCTGTTATTTTTTAAGATTAGACCCTTTTTTAAAAGGTAGAAGGTTACGGCCTTCAATAGCACAGTATTTGTCTTTTTCCTTGCTTTGAAGCTCTACTGTCTGCTTTGGACAGGAATGCCCTGTTATTTACAATATACAGTATTATTATTTCAGGGTTACCATCATCTGCCAAATCATCACAATGGTGCTGTAGTTAATTGCAGAGATAACGGGGAGGGGAGCAGGGAAGCACCTCTGTTTAGTATGGTACCTATTGCTTCTCACCGCGATCGTGTCAATGTTTGCACAGTGTCTGCACTGTTTCTAGGCACAGGTAATATTCATTCATTGAAAAAAAGGGGGTGAAAAAAAGATGTTCCAGCCGAAAAGAGAAGGCAATGATATTACCTCAAGCTTAGCGCAAGCTCTTTAAAGACTAGAGTTTAAGTAAGCAAACAATTTAAATTGGTTAATTAGTTCATAATACAATTTAGAGAAAACCACTCTTAAAGGACATGCCTAGTTAAGCAACTGTATAAACATATGCACAGTAGAGTTAAGCTTCCAACAACCTGCAATTATTTAACGTTACCATAGGGAGCACCACTCTCAAATGAGCTTTAGGTCAGGCTGAGCTTCTAAGATGTGGCAAATCTCAGCACCACACAACAATTCACCCAAGTTCTAAACCTCCACCTGTGTTGGGATCTGAGGACCTAAATCATGCATTCCTGAAGCACATCACTTAGCTTTCTTCCCCTCCCTCTACTCTGTTTGTTTGTTTTGTTTCATTTAAGATATTGTTGCTCACCTTGAACATTTGCAGAATGCTCTGCAGTGGGTTTTTGAACCAAAAAGTGTATTTTTTTATACATTTTTTTATAGTTATGAAGGACTGTGTATTTCTCAAAAAATTAAGAAAGTAGTAATTTACAGTTATAGCCCCCCTCACCTCATTCATTTGGTATCCTACTGAGGCAGGTGCTTAGATTTAAAATTAGTGTATCTAAGCAGGTACTGAAGTGGTTTTTTGAGATGAGACATAACAGTGTGAAGGTCAGGGGGGCAATTTCTCACATTTAGTAGGCATGTGTGGTTTGGCTTTTTTATTTGTTTCATTGCAAACTGAAATCAGCATGAAATTCAAGTAGGAAATCAGGAACATCTTTCTCATATTCTGAGACAACATTGTTCACAACGCAACTAGAGGGGTTTGAGGGAGTGATCGAATTTCTTTCTGGGTCCTTTTATCTGCTCAAATTATCTCGGCAAACAACTTTTTAAACCTCCCAACATTTAAAATGTGAATATACATTATGTCACCGTCTCCCAGAACAACAAAAAACAAAGACAAACCCGGGAACCCTTTGGGCAAAGAGTTCACACAATTCACACACTGCTTTTGAACGCAGCTCAGGCAAGGATCATAGCGTGAGGGCCCTAAGCAAAGCTTTTCTCTTAAGCTTGGTCCCAAATGAGGACAGCCTTACCTCCAACCTCACCACGTGTGCCTCCCACCACTGCCAGCTATTGGCTATGAAGTCGCGGTGTCCACGCAAAGGCTAAAAGCGCAGAGACCTCAGGAGCCAGAGGAGGTCCCGTCCCCCTCCCTGAAGGACCTCACCCAACTACACAACCTCCAGACACAGGGCAAGAGATGGGAGGTCCACAGCCCAAGGTGGTTTGATTCCTCCTCCTTCTCCTCATTCTTGTGGACCAACCCCCCATTGCGGGCTGTCCCCATTTAGCTCTTTGGCTTTACACTTAAGGAAAGGTGCAAATAAAAAGCAGGGATGTTTTGCGAGGCCTTTTTCTTTTAAAAAAAAATAATATAAAAATTGATAAATAAGCAGGTGAATTTTAACTTTCTGAATTTTCAGAGCATTTTGTTTCTTGTTGCCTTTACAACAAGCACATATGCACCTTTTGGAGGAAAGGAGAAAAGGGGAAGTGTTTCTACCACAAAGCCAAGAGATTTTATTTGTTGGTTTTATGTTTCAATAAAATCAAATTACAGGTGTCGAGGGACATTTATTTCAATGCTAAATACCTTATGTTAAGATGTCAATTAAAGTTTTCCTGAAGAGGAAAGTTCCTCAGCAAAAAATGAATTCATTGAAAACGAGTACACCATTCCCCAGAGGACAGAATATAAAACAACCTGTCAAGTAATCAAAGATAACCAAAGAGAATGTGTTAACTCCCTGATGTTTTTTTCTGTTCGGCATCAGGTGAATGCAAGCTCTTTTACCACCTGACGGAGCCCTGTTCTATTAATTCTGCTTCTCTCTTTCCATACCACTTTTATCAGCACTAAAAAGCTCCACAAACTGGTGGCTGACAAAGACATATACTGACTATGCATTATTTTAAGGACAACACCAACTCCGACCAGCCAGCAAAAGCCGTCAAGCATACACACCACTTAAAAAGCAAAAAAAAACCCCACAGCTATGCTTTTAAACATACTGAACTGTTAATGAAAATTAAATTGTATTCAGCACTAGGAGTCTGTATTTCTTACGTGCTTGTAAGAGAGAGTCATGGCATTCGGTTTGATGCACCTATAAGTGAGGATTGTTCATCCTTAATTCATAAGAGAAGGCAACAGGAAAATTCCTTGACTTAAGAAACTTTTCTAAATCGAAGTTGTCATACTTTGACTGAAAATATGCAATGTGATACAAGGTACTTGGAGGACCTGGAAAGAGCTGTAATCTGGAAGTCAGAATTGCACCCTACACCAATAAGGCACCATAATGCACACTTAAAATAACAACTGCCCAAAGTAGGAGACTTTGCACAAGTACTTAAAAAAGTGGGAGCCCTATTCTACCAAGAGCTCCCGTCCATTACTTTTAAAAAAAACCCCACACCATGAACAAGAACTGGTGAAGATACATGAGTTTATTTTTAAAAAAGCAAACAATCAAATAAAAAAATCCAACAAAAAATCACCCCCAGTTAAAGCAAAAGGAAAATCTCAAACACTAAGACCAACATACACTGTAAAAGATCAGTATTAAGGTCTAACTTGTGCTCCCACTTCAGCAAATTAAAACAAATGGAGAAAATCTGCCTAGGATATGCAAATGACATTATTTTCAGATTGTGTAGACGTAAGTATTTCTATTATGAAGCTCAACTTGTTGCAACACGTTTTTAACGTTAAAAGGGCACTTTTCACCTTTGGAATTAGTCTTAATTAAGTAAGAATGTTTTGGAATACAACGCATACAGAGAAGGAAAAAGCAGAATTCTTTGCTATACACGTTGAAAAAAACCAAACCAAAACAAAACACACACACACAGCCTTCTGAGTTACTTTCAAAAGCTGTTTAAATATAGCCTAAAGTTCATTACATTACGACTGCTTACCTTTTTCCCTCCTGTTACAAATTGCTTGAAGTGCGATCTTACAAAATGAGGATGAACGGCAACAATCTGAGAATCAGGTGGGGGGGGAAGGGAAAAGAAAAAAAAAGAGAGGGTTGTTGCGTAAATAAGAGTTCACAGGGAGCATCACATCATTTTTTAAACTAGATAACTCAACGGTAATACATTATATTTGGCAAAGGGTTCTTTCTCTGAAGTAGAGCCTAGTTGTTTCAGACATCCCAGAGTTTTTTTGCCTTGAAAAGAAAAAAATCTTCATATTGTAAGGCACATGAAAACTCCCACACCTGAGGGCCACATTACACCAAACAACTACTTTATTTTGCCCAGCAGGCAGCAGAATTAGGACTGTGCAGCACAGGACTGCTGTGAGCAAGGGTTACCCTGAGTAAGTCTTGTTTGGGAACTGCCTAGAGGGCACATACACCTCAGCCTTAGTGAGTTTATTCACCCCCTTGCCTCCTGCCCCCACGAGCAATACAGAATCACAGAATGTTAGGGATTGGAAGGGACCTCAAAAGATCACCGAGTCCAATCCCCCTGCTGGAGCAGGAACACCCAGATGAGGTTACACAGGAAGCTGTCCAGGTGGGTTCTGAATGTCTCCAGAGAAGAAGACTCCACAACCTCCCTGGGCAGCCTGTTCCAGGCTCTGTCACCCTCACTGAGAAGAAGTTTCTTCTCAAATTTAAGTGGAACCTCTTGTGTTCTAGTTTGAACCCACCACCCCTTGTCACAGATTCATAGAATGTTAGGGATTGGAAAGAACCTCGAAAGATCATCTACATCCTACTGTTGGTTGTCACCGAGAAGAGCCTGGCTCCATCCTTGTGACACTCACCCTTTATATATTTATAAACATTAATGAGGTCACCCCTCAGTCTCCTCTTCTCCAAGTTAAAAAGACGCAGCTCCCTCAGCCTTTCCTCATGCGGGAGATGCTCCACTCCCTTCATCATCTTTGTTGCCCTGCGCTGGACTCTCTCCAGCAGTTCCCTGTCCTTCTTGAACTGAGGGGCCCAGAACTGGACACAACATTCCAGATGTGGTCTCACCAGGGTAGAGCAGAGAGGAAGGAGAACCTCTCTCGACCTACTAACCACCCCCTCTTCTCATACACTCCAGGATGCCATTGGCCTTCCCGGCCACAAGGGCCCAGTGCTGGCTCATGGTCACCCTGCTGTCCACCAGGACCCCCAGGTCCCTTTCCCCTACGCTGGAAAGACCCCAAGCAGCAAAACACAATAATTTGCCCATACCACTTTTCCTCCTGCAAGAAACTTTTCTTGCTAAAAAAGCTAGATCTTCCCATTTGCCTAGTAGAGGTCCTTTTCCAACAGCCAGGCAGCCACATGTCTCTCAGAGTATAACTGAGGCTTTCCCTTCAGACATGGCACCTCAGCATTGCCATCCCATTGCCTTATCCCAAGATGGGCTTTAACAGATAAGAACTGGTTGCAAAATATTGACTTCACAGTTAGCAGAAACCTCAGAATTTATATCACAGATCTACCAAGAAAGAAATATGTTGAGACAGGTAACAGCTGAAACAGGACAATTTCTCTTTCACTTTGCCTTTCATATTTGAAAAACTCAATAATGCTTCTTACAAAACCAAGATCAGCTTTCTTCCTGCCTAACCAGATCAAAAGCTTTTATATTGAGATAGATAACTATTTTCTAGTGACTTGAATAACATTACAAGGAAGTGTTATTCCTCTCTCTCATTTAGATTCAATGTGACCTTTCTGTTATTAAAGACAACAACAACACAATTACTAAAGATTAAAACAAGCACTTACTTTAATAGGACAGTCAAATGTCTCATGAAACTCTTCTGCTGAATACAATCCAAACACTTGTACCTAAAGAAATACATAAAAAAACCCAAAAATATTTACCTAATAACCACTTGACAGTCAAAGGTGCAGGTAAATCACTAACAACTAGAAGATTAATTTGAATGCTAACAGTTTGTTTTTTTCTTTTTCCTAAAGAAAACAGTCATATTTAAAAAATCAGAGTTAACTGAGACATCTTGGACTTCTATTATGGTGTATCGCCAAATATTTTCAGCAGTGCAAAAGTACTTATTTGAATCCCTTTTTTTGTTGTTATTGTTACAAACACAGCAAAATCTACAAGTTCCTATTGCTTTAGGCTGGTCAAATGTGTTTAACAGATACTGATATAAGTAAGGTAAAAGCAACATAATAACATTCAGGGGAAGATAAATTAAAAGTCTTCCTTTCTGAGAAAGAACTGCAGGATTCTTTCCCCTCCAAGCAATACAGGGTTTACATAAGAAAAAAGAAATTTGTGACAATAAAGTAAAACCAGTCTGAAAACCAAGTGTCAAATGTTTCTTGGCATCCTCTCCTCCTCCCAAGTGTATTCAGTGCTTATTTGTTTTGTTCCATGACCACTGGAAATTGCTTTCTCTGAAGATTCCTCCTTTCTCATCTATGTTGATGTCTCAGTACATTTAATAGTCAGCACTGAAGTAGTGACCACAGGCCACCAGACTATCAGAATTAATCCATCTGAAGAAGGTTCAACATTAAAAAAAAAAGTATGTTTCTACTGTCAAGAGAAATAATAGATTTTTAAACGTGTTCTTGCCTTTACTTATAAAATAGGTACAGTGGTATCAAGTGTTAAGAAATACTATCAGACTTAGATGGTCTGACTACAGAATAGTTTTTCTCAAGATTGTTGTGAGTACAGTCCTCTTTTGGGCTCAGGTCTCTTCATCTAACACGCAATATTCCATTTGCCAGTTCTCAGGTGAGACAGTTGACACCTCACCTTCCGCAGGACTTAGGAGTAAAACAGGGCTGAACACTTACAGCCAGGAATTAGTAATTGATTTACTAGTTATGATTCCCACAAAGAATAACAAGTGGTCTGCTTTTTCATTATGATTTTAAGAGGTTTCCACCCACTGCCAGAAGCCGTTGGAACAAAATCACCCGGCAGGCACGGACACTGCTGGTGAGAGAAGTTAGAGACAAAAAGATAAGGTTTAGTCACTCATCCTTATTTTCTGGAAAAGGTAATCCCTTCAATAACTCTGCCCTGCATGTTCAAGAAGATAGACTCCAAGAACTAAGAGATCTTTTAGCCTTATTTCCTTCTCTCTTCCCATCCGCATCATGATTCCTTCAGAGGAAAAACAAAAAAATACTAGTAACAAAAACCAGAAAACCCACTAGACAAAGATCTGCAGAACAAAGCCAGTAAATACCAGCAATGGGTCACAAAAAGTGACGCTTAATGGCTCTGGAAAGATCAGTTCAGAGGACAAGAACCCCCAAAATTCCTGCACATGGTCAAGGAGACAGAGGAAAAAAATTAGACGACACGAAGAACTAAACCATCAGCGAGGAACTAAGCCATCCTCAGAGCGGCTCAAAGTTCAGCAGTCTCAGTGAAGTTAAAAACATCTCAAACCACCTCATCTCCCTTTCAAGCTTGTCTCCTGGATACATCTCCTAAGCAGCATTATCAGCTCTGTCCATTACTCATTAGCGAATATACTGCCTCTAACAACACGCTTTAAAAATACTGCTGCATGCACTGCGTAGGGCTGAGCTACTGCTCCAAAGGATTGGAAAAATCAATATTTGGAGACAGTGAGATGCATCGCAAAGCTGTGATTACGTAAGCCGACCAACGGGTTTTATTTGAGTTGGGTCTGGCTGTAAGCCTAGAAAACCTTCAGGCTGATGTCTAGAGGATTTTGTTTTCTGGGTTTTTGTTTTCATCACTTGGCACAGCTTATCCAATGCAGCAGACTAAACAAAATAAGAAACAGAGAAAAGAGAAAATAATACAGAGAGAAGAAACGAGGATGAAAAAGAACAGACATGGTTAAAACACTGCAAATTCCATGGAAGCAGAATCCTCAAAAAATGTCAAAACACCCCTCTGAAATTAGAATTAATTAATCAAAATTAACATTAGCAACAATGCCTTTGACATTTTCATAATACTGCATCAAACATGGCAATATGGTATTCCTTTAAGAATATGAAAACAAAATGGAGCCAGTTAACTAAAGAGGGGAAAAAAACCAGTACAAAATACATGTTATCATTTTTACTCTAGGGAGACCATATAACAGTTTATTACTTCTTAGTGCCTTTTATTCTTCAGAGAGAAAGTGATTATTTCGATATTACAAACCTATATTGGATTTATCTATTTCTACTTTCTATCCCCACTCAGCTCATGATGTTTTTGGGAAGCTGGAAAAAGGATTTCATTATGACAGTCCACTATATTTTGCCAGACCGGTCCGATTTTAAATATCCAGAACCCACCACTCCAATGAATCCAGGCTTTTTCTTTGCTTCCGCACATGGAAGAAGCTGCCAAACCTCAGTGATCAAAAGGCACACAATCTACAAGCCACATTTATTGAAAAATGATCAATGTAAGACTTCATGGATATTCTTAACATAAATATTGTCATAGTTATTAAACACAAGACTAAAACATGTAACCATAGAGGTTTTCAATATAATTTATATTTTGTCATATTAAAAGAGTGATAAGCCAATACAGGTACAAATTATATCACTGTTATATAATGACATGAGCCTTAGTAAAACTGGGAGTCAGACATAGGTTTTTCAAGACAGCATGCAAGCAGGCAAAAAACTAACCTGAAAAAACTCCACAATTCTGAAGCTGCAAGCCTGCTTCCCCTTCTATTTATTCCAGCATCCAAATTATCCTCTTATACCCTAGTATTTCCACACCCAGCCATTTTACTCAGCCAGTGGACAGACTAGCATGGTGGCAGTGGTTTCGATTTCTGTTCCTTTCCATGCCAGCGGTGAGCACCTGCAGTTGAGTCCATTGGCAAGGATGATTTTCAAAGAACCAGACGTGCAGCGCAGAAAAGCTGCATGTGGTTCCAAAACCACTTGTTGGCCATGTATGACATACAGGTGCCAGGTTTTGACATTAGGTCTGGATGCTGCCTGACAAGAAGAACATTAGAGAATTGCACCGTGCTGCTATTTCCCCCTCCCAGTCAACGTAGCTAGCCCAAGTGTAGTTTGAGAGTGGGAAAATAAATAAAAAAGTAGTAAAATAAAATACATCAGACATCAAAACGCCTTCCTTCAAGAAGACAAAATGGTTTCCATCTCTCTCATATTATCCATTTTGACGTGGGAAAATGCACTTCCTGCCTATTGCAAAAATCTTTTGCAGTGGTCCAAAGGACATTTCTTCATTACTGGGTAGAAAATACTTGCATCAACCCAGTTCGGTCAAAATTTACAGGTCTTTTTATTGCACCATTTCTTGTTTAAATCTGATTTACGAAAACTAAGCTGTGACTTTTTTTTTTTTTAAAAAGATTTCACTTTTTTTATTTATTTGAGTTAATGACTACTTTTCAACCACTTCTACAAATGTTTAACTTCCTACAATACAAATACTCCCACTGTAGCAAAGAAAGAGCTTTAAGGAATGTAAAGTTACACTTTTGTCATGACCCAGAACTTAGAAACTCTACATTACCCAGCCAGGAATTTCTGCCATTTTCTTATACAGTAGCACAACACACTAGTATGTGTTTTTGCCCATTTTAAGGGAGGATTCTTTCACAGAGATACACCCTTCTGGGTCAAGTGGAAAGTCTAACTTCTGAAACACCTAGGTTGTTCAAATCTCCAGGCAAGCTTTTCAATGTAGAATATGGTGAAGCACCAATGCCCCTGGACTCTATGAGCACAAATACGATGAATATTGTACTTGTGATACTCCAGCCCTGCATCAGAAACATTACCAGAATTAGCCCTGGCTTCGGGACCATACTTTAGACTGCCTTGTAATGTCACCTTCTGGATCCACAACAGGTATTTCACTAAATGAAGACAGATTCACCATTTAAAGTACTGGAGTCTTTTCAAATATGGCCATATCAGAGCAGAGATTTATTTTTGAACACTTCTGAACTCTAATACATATTTTTAATATTAATTTATGAAAAATGTGTCCAGCTTGTAGTCTCACTGCAACACACACATTTCGAGTCAGTAATCCACAGCTACATCTGAGGAGCCCTCACAGCAAGTGCTTGCTTCTCTCTACTACTCAAAACACCCAAACAAACAATGCCGGCTCAACATTTTTATTACCTTTCACAATTACTGACCCTTTCCTTATCTTGCTTAGACAATTAGGACACTCTTGCAGTGTTTCTTACAGGCTGTAAAATTCTACAACCTGCTTTGATGGGCACTAGTATCCCAATTACTGTGTCAAGATACTGACATCAAGATATCTCTGGGAAACAAAAGGCTTGGATACATACACTGGCTGACTGTCTGTTGAGGTAAAAAAACACCTATTTGGAAGGAGAAAAAAAACCCACAAGTGCATACAGTCTAAAGGGGTTGTTTTCTCCATTTTTCCATCTGCAAAATCCAATTTTATTATTAATTTATAGAACTTGCATTGAATGCGATGCATCCATTAGGATCACTGACATTCCTCCTCCCCCCAAGTCTACTCTGTAAGAAATGTTCTCCTCAGTAAGTCAGATGGATATTGAGAAATGATTTAAATGATTTTTAATGCACTGAATTTCTATATGAGTATTACATTAAAAAAGAAGCTCAAATACACCCTGTGCATTAGAATTTTATCATTGCAAACCAACATTAGAAAAGACTGCCATCGACTTAAAAACAAAAAAGACATTCTTGTAAGTGGAAAATCAATCACCAAAACCACTAAATGTCACAGCTCAACATTCCAGAGAAGCACTGATAATTGTTAGTTATACACTGCACAAATGATATATGTCTTCAGTCAAGGAAGTAGGTGCCAGTTTTTTAGGATACTGTACATATATTGATTTTACATTTATTTAATGTGGCTGTTGTAAGACACTTTATTCTTCTGATAAACTATGATTGCTTATCAAAAGATTCTATAATTCAAGAGAAACATTCATAACGTGTGTGAAAATGAAAACCACCAGCCCACAGAAATCATGCCCACAAAATCCAATTTTGTGGATTTATAGCAGAAAGGCATTAAACTACTGTCTTGCAGGAACAGCAGAGTAGTCACTGAAGTATAACTGGCACAGCAGTAATGATTAAGGTGACATGTCCTCCTGCCACAGCTGTTAATCAGCTTAATACTAGTTCCATTATTGACATTCTTGTAATTACTTTTCTTACGGCACATTTGTGCAAAATGTATTTGACTTTAATTTTGAGTATTCAAAGGTGAGCTCAGTTCTCAAAATGGATGGTCAAAGTGGTGGTGCTAAATGCAGGAATTAACTCCACAGGTATGACAATTATCTCAAGTGTCATAATGATGACTACCTGCTACCTCATTAAATATATAAATGAGTTCGTTGTACCTTGCCATCTTCTGAGCAAACACCCATGTGTTCTCCACTTTCATCCAGGCTGATCTGATTTATCTTCACTGGGCTCTAGAGAAATAAAAGAAATAAAAAAATACTTTTAAAGTTGACTTTAAAGTTACAGTGCCAATCACATGCTTTAACGCCCCCCACACTTCCTGAGATCTATGTGTTAACAGTTGTGTAATGTTTAGTTACATGAATCAAAAAAAAACCCCACAGAATAAGTATTGCTATGACAATGCCGAAAGACAGCCTTCTCCCCAGCCTTTTGCCTATCCCAGAAATCTGACATTTTTTGCAGTTACGTGCCTCAGGGCTCTGGAATTCTTATGAAGTGCCAGGCTCCTAAACCTTGAGCATCTGCACCTGCATACCACTGCTGTTCAGTTAGAACCTCTCTTGCTACCAAAATATCAGCATAAAACATGCTGGCCACATAGACATCAAAGCAACTGAAAATCTTTCTGGTTTGGTCTGATGGGTATACTGGCAATTATTTTTTCCTTCAAATCCCTTCTTTTGCTTTCATTTTTGCCTCTAACACTGTTCTCAGAAGCGAGTATTAGAAGGTATTGAAGTGCAATGTAAGTGTACTCATCCTTAGACAGTGAGAAAAGCCTGAAGACTGCTCCAATTTAAGAAATTTTCCTTTCCCTACCCAGATACACTTTTGGTTCTAATCTACAGGGTTAGATGGCATCTGTTACTGTTTACTTGAGCTTAAACATCTATCTTTAAGTACTGCGGACTAAGTTATAACATCATTTGGGTAACGCAATGCATATCCTCTCATACAAAATCCCATATCCAATTATATTCAAGTACCAAGAACCTTCTTATGTACCACGATCCTGATTTCGCCCTCTGTAACAAATACCTCATTATTTCAAGCGTCATTGAAGCATCTTCACTACCAAGTAAGCCTCTCTGACACATTTAAGAACAACTTTTCTTACTCATAAAATTTTTAACATAGTGAGCCACAAAACAGATCACTTCTGTGGTTGTGAGCATGATAAAAGAGAAATCCTTCATATGTTTGTGTGAAAAGAGAGTGTCACTGGAACAGTGCTGGAGTTGTGGGTCACGTTAGATGTTACATAGCTGTGTTTAAAATATCACAGGTCCTTATTTATGCTAGGGCTTCTGGAATTACATAAAAAGTACATCATAAAAAGTTATATAAAGAACACACTGTCCAGATGGACTACCTACAGGAGATAAACTGAGGTCTTCTCACAGCCTTTAGAAAGCTTTTCCCCATAATCTTTCATGCACAAAAATATTCCAACTCAGGGAAATGAAGTTTTCCTCCCTTCCACCTTGAAAGGAATATATGCACAAATCACATTTCATTTTCTGGAAGCTTTTTTCTAATCAAGGTTGAACCTCCGAGCCCTGCACTGTCACAGTTGCCTGAGGAGCCAGGAAAAGGATGCTGCCAGCCCTTTTGCTTTCCCAGTTCCTTGTATGCAGGAGACACCACTCTTGGTCCCTATGTCACTGCAAAATGCTACATGGAAATATCATTATTACCGCCTATCACAAAGCGGCCTTTCAGCTGTGTGCTGTTTGCCAAAAAAGTGCACCACTGAGGAAGCCATAGAGTTGTTTTGGTTTGAAAAGACCTTTGAGATCATCAAGTCCAAACATTAACCGAGCACTGTCAAGTCCACCTCTAAGCCTTGCCCCTAAGCACTTCAACTATGTGTCTTTTAAACACCTCCAGAGATGGTGACTCAACCACTTCCCTGGGCAGCCTGTTCCAGTGCCTGACAACCCTTTTGGTGAAGAAGTTTTCGCCTAGTAGCCAATCTAAACTTCCCTTGGTGCAACATGAGGCCATTTGTCAAACGAACTTTCCTTGACTTACGTGTTCCAGAAGTATTTTCATCTGTCACAGAGCGGCTATGCTGCACTTCAAAACCAGAAGCAAACGCATCACCAGCAGTGCCAGCAGCTGGTGCACATTCCCTGCCTGCCTCCCGACACATTTGGGGGGTGTCAGCTGAGGAGCTGAGCTGAAGGCGGTAAGCCTGCTGGTGGGGTCAACATCCTTGTGAAAGCTTTGATTCTCAGACGCTGCACACACACAGTTGGCTGATGCCAGGACTGGAGGATGCCAAGTAAGGCAAGACATGTCACTTGTCAGTCTCACTTTCTAGAAGTTCCATAAAAATTGATAGCATGCACTTTTGTTCCTGCCTTACCTTGAAAATTCCTCTCTAAACTTCTGTTTTGCTCATAGTACAAAAAAAATATTTTGTCTCTGTTGAGGGGGAAAAAAAAAAAGCCATCATGTCTCTGCATGGATCATGTTCCCTCTACAATGAGAAACACCTCTGGCCCCCTGAGAGCACAAACACAGAAAGTTCAACTGAGTTCACCATGTATGTGGCATGCATTTTTGTTCTGGGCTGCACCTAAGTTGCCATTGCCTCAACTTTCTCAAAGGTTCTTCTATCACTCTGCAATTGGAAAGCCAAAAAGTACATCTTGATTAGCCTCACCCTGACACAGGATCATATGCTAAGTTACGGAGTTCCAATGGTTCCTCCCTCCAGCACCTAAATCTGCCAACAGGGCTGACAAGACAGCAGCAGCAGATCTAGCAGTACACCTGTGTGATGCGTATTCCTGAGACACTCTACTGCAACAAAGCCCAATACAAAGAGAAACAAAATAGGATACTGCAGAAGAGCTGACAGCCCAATCCTGCAGTCCACACTGTTCCCACGTTGCTGGCAAATGGCTTTGATAAAGTTTGACACTCAAAAAATGAATCGAAGGAAGTAGGTGAGACTATGTAAGGTACCTTCACATAAATGTGAAGATAAGGAGCAGGATGATGGAATTTATCTACCATGCTGCAGTCTGGAAGCCACCTGGCACTTCAGAGATGAAATGTGCAATTGCCCTCAGGTGACCAAAGGACGCCTAGAAAGGCAAAACCTTCCTTTATATATATGCAGAATCCTATAGGAAAAGGCAATTTCACAGTATTTACATTTTTTCCACATTCAAAATTGCACACAATACTTCAGAACTGGTTTTTGATGATTTTCAATGACTTGATTTTGAAATTTGATGATACGGTATTTCAGGACTCTGTATCACTGGTAACTTGTTACAAGCCCTCTGCATGCCCAACACCTCTGTCTTTTACTTTCTCCAATTTTTTTTTTCCTGTTGTCTGCAGTACACACAATGATGACAATCAGGGAAGACAAATAAGTTCAACTAAAAGCAGACCTGCTCACTTACAGAAACCTCGAGCTAAGTTCCAACAGGAGATGCTATTCTAGATGATGCACAGGAGGCAAAGCAAACACAGAGAATTTATTTCTTTCAGGATTCAAGTTGAATTGGCACTATTGGCTACTGCCTGTTCACTGACGTTACCAGCCAGAACTTCCTATGGAGCTCAGAAAGTGATAACAGACCATGAACTTAAAACCAGACACATCTCAATGTTAAACGCATTTTAAAATAAAGACCCAGCAAGGGGAAGAATAGATATTGACAGGACCTTCTTGTGCAGAGCTAAGTAACAGTCAAGCCTACCATTTTCAGAACTACATTCCACTGGAAAACTGTTTTAAGATTCATATCTAAAACTATCCAGGAAATCAGAAATAAAAGACCACAGATAAAACTGGTATATGTGTTATCTAAACCAAAGTGTTTCTTCTGGAATCAGCTCCAATTCATGTTTTCATATCAATTATTTTTATAAATATACTGCTGTGCCAGTCGAAGTTACTTACCATTTCAAATTTAGTTATATTTATATTCTGTCAACACCCTGTGGATAATTTTGATATTTCAGAAAAGAAGAACACAGATAATTTTGTGAGTTACTCTCCCTCATCCTGCTCTTCTTGTGTTTTTTTGGTGTTTTTTTGTTTTTTTTTTTTTTTTTTTTTTTTTAATTAAACATTATCAACTTAATCAAGGAGTTACAACCATCTTTCCCTTGTGGTGGGTTGTTTTTGTTGTTTGTTTGGTTTTTTTTTCATTTTTGTTTTTTAAATTTTATTCTTCTACCTAACCCACTGAAGAGTTTAATTTGCCTGGCAAAAGAAAATAGGCTTTGGTTTTTACAGTACAGAGGATAAATGCCCTTCCAGCAACATCCACCTTTATAGGTCAACAAAAGATGAAGAATCACTCAAGGTTAGAGAGGACACAGGTAGTCAGTAACTCATCAGAACCTGCAAAACTGATCATTCGATACAGTCAGAACCAGGATATGCTCCGGTCTTTGCTCAGTTGACTGTTTTAAAAGAATGTCAATGGGTGGGGAAAAACAAACAAACAAAAACCACTGTCCAAATGTACAGACATCATATTTAAAAAAAAAAATAAATACATTAAGCATTACAACAGCAATCTGAGGTCAAAGTGTCAATCTAAAAATTAGGAAGATATCATCCATATAAATATTACTCAACTAATAGATCATCTAATCTTAAACTGCATGCCATAAAACCAGAAGCAGATATGTATAAGACGTTGAGGAAATAACTAATAATTACTTAATTGGGACTACACTGAGTAATTTTTTTTTAACCTAATCAGGACCCCTAGCATTAGGCAATAGAAGGAAAAACACACAACGTCTTTGTGGTCACAACAATACTTAGAGTTCTGTATAAATAATAGGCACACACATAGTATTCTAAAGCAATATAATTCAAATCTGGCAATAGGGAGGATCCTGTTAGTTAGGGGAAGAAATACACTGAAATTATTAACCTGAGAACAGCTTCAGAAATTCATAAAGTGTGGAAGTTCTGGCAAAGAAGGAAGAAACGCCTTCAGCTGAATTTCCATTAGCTGCAGTTTTCTTTCTGATGGAGACATGTTTGGAATTCTGGACAACATAAGTAAGTTTGACTGCTCAAAATCAATAATGTCAAGCTGACATTATAGAACAAAAAAACGTTACCTTAATGGAAGGAAGAAAAGTTTAGGGAGAGGGAGAAAAAGCTAACAGGCACCTTGCACATAAAGATCTAAATGGAGGCTTGTGCAAAATCCTAAATTTAAAGAAAAAGAAAATCAAGTATCTACCAAATGTACCTCATGTTATAATCAATTACCTAATGCAAAATGCTTGAAATAAATCACTTAGTATAGATTATGTCAGCTCTTCTATTACGAGTAAATCCAGGGCCACTCAGAAAGCTTCTTTTAATTGTGTTCTTTGTGGCAACTCCTTCTCCCCTGCCACTCATCATCAACCCACCTTATACTATCAGTCCCCCAGTGGTAAACCTGAGAAATCAATCTGCTAATGTATAATTTGTAAAGCTTCTCTGACTAACAAATGGATAATTGATTCTTTCACAAATGCTGCATCCCAATGGATATGAAGTGGATGAACAAGAAACGTAAGACTGGATTTCACTCCCATTCTGTGAGAAATGCAATATTTACAAGCTAGGAATCTAAACGTTTTAATAGTTGCCTGTGACTTCATGCCTTTTAGCCACGGTTAGCAGGAAAGCAACACACCCATTAGGAGTGTGAAAAGCAAAGCAGTGTTCGATCATACTTACAGCAAAGCTCATTTTACTTCAAGAGGTTCCCAATGCTAATACAACCCCCTTAAGCAGCATTTTCATCCATCCTTTAAAAAGAATTTTCAGAAACTTTTCCTAAATTTACCCAACTACACACACACGTATATGTACCCAAAGAAAAAAAACACCCACAGGTCTTTTCTGGTACATGAATATCAATCTGGATCTATATAATCACTACATAAGCTGACCTCCATACTAAGGTAAATTGTATGTACAGAGTTTGAATTGTAATAAAAAAAAACTGTCTCCTACAAGTGCCCATTTTTGATTTATTCATATGTTTTCATCTGCACGACATTCACATAAACAAGCATGTAAACCTCCAATGTACAGTGATATGACTAACCAACACACTGCTTAAAAAGTTAGCCCACTGGAGTAAGGACCACCGCTTTTATGTTTGTATTATTTCTACCATGGTGGAGGTATCCAAGTGCAAAATACAGAAAGTGCCCCAGTTATTGTCATAACTCAGCTAAGATCCCTTCAAAACACAAGCCTTGCTCTAGGTAAGATGAGGAATTTGCTTTGAATAGAGTCCCAACTTTTCAGCTTTTACATCAGTAAATTAGACATTCTATATGCATCAACACCAATGAATTGTGAAAAACAGACAATGCCTCCTTGAAGACTAATAGAAAAAAAAACAACAAAGCAAACCTAAGCAAGTGATGAATATTCTCTATCTCCAAGGGTGCCTTTCCAATCCAAAATTATAACCTTAGCCCACCTGGAAGAAAGCCTAATTTACCTAACTTGTCAAAAAAGGAGTTCTGGTTTTCAGTGTCTCTTCATGCTGTATCATGTTTACTTATACAAGGCAAATAGTACACACATACCTATGTGTTCGTACACAACAGACAAACATAATATAGCAACACACAAAGGCTTTAACAGAAAAGGCAGCTTTAAAACTTACAGAAAAAACTGTTCACCACTACATGCAATAGAAGTAGTACACTCTGAATTTACGACACTTAAATTTTCATTTGATGAAAATTTACTAATATCCACACCAAAGAGGTTTTGTTCAACAATACTGGCAGCTAAATTCTGATAAGGAAGTGAGGATTCCTGCTCCAGTGCTTTTCCTGTAACACTCTTGAATCTGTCATGCTCCAAATGAAAAATGGGAAATTATATTGAAGAAAAGGGAGGGGGGAAAAGCTGGGGAGAATGACAAGGTCTGGGACACAGAACAATAACATTAACTTTTATTTTGTCTGTGGAAAGGCAGACCTTGCCTACAAAACAAAAAAAGCAAGATCTCAAAAGCTTGTCTAAAACTGAGGAAATATGAGGACGAGGAATCTCTCATATGCAGTCTGAGAAAGTGGGAAAGACCAAAAAAAGCCTACAGTGATTTCAATATTTTCCACATGGGTGAATTCCCTAATCTTGTTCATCAACTACAGGGACTAGGAGAGAAAAAAATCCAAGGGAAAAAAAATTAACAAGGGATCTCCCTAAATCTGTAGTAGTTGCTGGATAATCAGAATGCTTGTCTAGGAATGATGGAACTATTACTGAAAACAAATCTATACTGAAACCCTACACTGCTTCCTAGCAGAGTTTAACCATTAGATAATTCCTGATGGATTCAAAGTAGAATCTCTTTTCTATTAAAACACTGGTGTGTAAGGCAATATCCTCCCAGGAGCTCTATGCCAAAGTAAACCAATTACTCCTGTTTCCTCCCCTCCCCAGATCCCCTTCACCATCCACTGTGTAACTGCAGGGCTTCAGCACTGGTATGTCCTAAGCCTGCCTCTAGCTCTGTGGTGCTCTGTGTATTAAAGCCACCTGAGAACATGAAGCAATATTCCCCATCACACACCCATGGGGAGAGCTGAAGTACAGGTGGAGGACGGAGGAAGTGCTGCAGGCAATGCCTACGTACATGTTCCTTGGTAGACTCAACAGCATTGGAGAAGACTATACCAAGCAGCCCAGAGGTTCCCTTCACTCATTTCTCTAACTGTTTTCTTTTCAGAACAGCTCCCCGAGCACAATGAACTTGAAGAATTCATCACTGAGCATTAACTTTCCACACAGGCTACTGAATTATAAATGGGTTTTGAAGAATAATAATAATAATAAAAAAAAATCTAAACCTCTGACGATGAAACTTAAGGGGGTACTTTCACAGCTTGTTTCTTACAGAATACCAGCACCGCTGTCATTAATGTATTTAACAGGATTTTGTAGAATTCAGTCCACTGAAGTAGAAAGTATGAGATTTTTCTCCATTTCTTGATAAGCCACATTTTAGAGATGTGACTGATGAGAGGCCAACCAGGTCATACAGTGCAACTTCTTGTCAAGACAGGTTTTCTCTTTAGAGATTATATTTTATTGATGCTTGGACCAAACAACTTTTAAAGAAGCAAGGAGGCTCTTGACTATTCTTCTTAGGGGTCATGCATTGTTGTGCCAACTTCATTTCCAGGAAGGCTTTAACAACAACCATGACGTTCATCTCACTCTGTGACCTAACACAGGACAGAGGATACAACCATGTGGAGCCTGGCGTCCCTGCTTCTCCATACATTCCATGATGTAGCCATTATTTTCTTCACAACTACATAGTTTTGTTCCTTCTATCAGCTCCTGCAATGAAAACCTGCACTAAGTGTTTTCTTCAGTTATTTTAGCCTGTCAACCATTCCACTACAGACAATCATCCCAACCCAGTGCGTACTGAAATCACAGAATCACAGAATAGTTTGGGTTGGAAGGGACCTTCAAAGGTCATCTAGTCCAACCTCCTTGCAATTAACAGGAACATTTTCAACTCGATCAGGTTGCTCAGAGCCCCGTCCAGCCTGGCCTTGAATGTCTCCAGGGATGGAGCATCTACCTGGGCAACCTGTGCCAGTGTTTCACCACAAAAACTTTCTTCCTCATGTTTAGACTGAATCTCCCCTCTTCTAGTTTAAAACCATCACCCCTTGTCCTGTCATAACACACCCTGCTGAAAAAGTCTGTGGCCATCCTTCTTATAGGCTCCTTTTATGTACTGAAACCAGTGAAAAGGATCTCTCACTAATGTAATCAGACAGAAGCAGAAATATTCTAAGGGCGGGAACTGGCTTTCCTAACTGAAAATGACATAAGTAGTCATGTTCCTGGCATAGTTAAATATTACACTGGGTGATCAATGCTGAAGTTAAGCCAATAGCTAGAGCTAAAGTACCATTTTCCATGTAAACATTCAGTGATCAACACTGGTATGGATTGGCAAAAGCAAGAGCTATATGCAAGAACAAATACATTTCCTGCTTACTGAAAGCACTGTATTCTCCTTGGACACCCAACTCTGGAACTTCATTTGCAATTATATCATCTGGGAAAGTCTCACAAACCCATCAGAGATACTCAACAATGATCAACGTTGGCTGTCTGATTCTTAACAGGATCCTAAAAATGTCTGCAAATCAAAAAGATGGGGGAAGAGGGAGAATACTCACACAAGTAGAAACTATTGATCATGAAGTGCAGTGTAACATACTGTAAGAGGCATATCGTGTGCCACTGTGACAGTGAGACAGGGAAAGCTGAATGTGAAGATGAATTGATCCCGTGCAACTTCCTCAATGCATTTACATACAAAGAGGCTCTATTTCAATACCAGCGAAGTGCAGACATGACTGCTTATAATAAACTTTAAATAAAGTAGATCAGAAAAGCCAACAGATTCATTCATTCCTCTATCTTTACCCTGCTCACATTTCACAGCTCCTGTCTTCAAAACTGCCCAGACCTGCAGCAACTGCAGACTTCAATTAGCAGCCAGTTTTGGTTACAGTGGTGAACCTTCCAACACCAAAATATCACCCCTGAAATTTCTTATCGTTTTAATTCTCTGTGTCACAGGACACTGAGTGGAACTACCTTCCTCAGCAAGATCACAGGGGAGATGACCAGTGTGAAAGCAGCTACCTTGGTCAGCTGCCACTCTGCGGCTATTAGCACCCAAGACTGGTCAAATCTGGACTGTCCACATTTAGCATTCCATCAGGAGTGCAATAAACAACTGCTACGCACACTGTCATGTCTTTTAAAACAAATAAGTCTCATCCTGCAGAAAGGAATCTTTATTAGATTTGCAAAGTTCATTATCAATAGTATCTTAGTCCCTATGGGAAAAAATACTTAGTTTTGCCTTCATGTTTTGTTCATCATATTATGCCCCTGTTATGTCATTCTGTGTTTTTAATACTGCTGCATTTTTATTGTTAATGGAAACAAAGGGCTGTAGCTCTATCATTAATGTCAACTTGTATAAAAAACATTGTCCTCTAGAACTCAGTTGCTTTGGACTTTCTAACTAGGAAAACATTTTCTAATGCAAATAATATTTTATTAATGCCAGAACTCTGAATAATTCTGACAAGCAAACTGCTATTATTTTGTATATGTGCACGCAAGTGCCTGCCTTCCGTATAGACGAAAATGCCATCCAGGTATAATATGCCATTTGAAAGGAAAACAGCAGTATACTAGCTTCTTAGGAACCAAACCTTTCCAAATCCTCCCTATGCTTTTAAAGGTTGTTAGGGTTTAGAAAACGCACATCTGTGTTATCGGGCTTTTACGAAAAGACTTCATCAGTGATACCTGAAAGCAGCTGTTTCATTGCTGCTAATAAAAACTCTACAGCAACTCAGCCCAGTGGTCCAGCTGTATGTCAGCAAAGAGCGTTTAGGGAGGGTAGGAGACAGAAGTGGCACAATAGGCTTCTGAGATGAGTGGAAAAAGGAAACGGTGAACCACTGACTGTGTGTCCTGTGCCTGTCAATATCACCTGGTCAAAGCAGAAAGTTCCCAGTAGGACAGAGGCATCCTTGAGATGGTGAGAATCTGTGGCTTTTCGAGTACCAACAAGTAGTAAAAGACGGAACAAACTAGCAGCATCATGTCTTTCTTGTCAGCAACTAAGCCTCTGGAAGGCACAGAGAAGTGTGTTCCTTATTTAACAGTTGCTTGAAATTTGCTGGGAGTCTTTAAGAGTCAATTACACCCTAGAAAGGTAATCTTTTGCTTAAACCAGAGATGAAAAAAATATTATTGTGCATGGTTGTTTAATGTCTTTGAAATTAGAAAGCATGTTCCTGTGTTTTTCTTAAAAGCAAATAAATTTTATTGCCTAATATTGTTGTCAAATTATAGTGCACAGGGCAATTTTTTAGAGAAAAGGTCAGCAATAGTTGCAAACACAAATTACATTTTCTAAATAGTCACAAGACATAGTATGCATTCAAACAGCAGATGCTACCAAACCTGGATGGTGAAAGAAAAAAAAAAATGTTTTGGGGATTTTGATGTTTCTGCATATTGTCACAAATAATTTTGCCAAAAAATATTTGAAAATGCCACATGGCAATTCACTTAGCAGAATTATAGTAAGGTCATCTACTTGATCTTTCACAAAAATAGACTCAGATTTTCTACAAGGTCTGATAAAAAAAAATAAAAAACACACTGGAAACTTTGCCCTTTCACTGACCAAGAATGCTGTATTAAGTACCATAGCAGTAATGTCCTTCATGTTTAGCGTTCTCCCAAAATGAGATCGTTTTACTTAGAATTTTCCAGATTTTTTTTTTTTTGAGAACACACCAAATCTGATAGGATCCTACCAAGTCAAGAGAAACTGAGCTATTTGCTATGTCTAGATGATTGTGACAAAACAATATTCAGTCACAGCCCTTTAACATCATTATCAGGTGACATTAACAAAATCTTAGTGAAATCAGAGACATTAAAGAGGGCTGCTAAGGTACCGTAAACATAACACCTTTACAATTGGTCATGAAATGCAACTGACAGACAACAGGATACCCACTCTGTAGAAAACTGATTGACACTGGAGAACAGAAAGGAAACTTCTTCCTATGCATCTATGTAAAAAAAATAAAGGCAAAAGAATGTGCATTTGGAGAGTAATGAAGCTGTAAGGAAGATCATTCAGTCAGAGGATGGGGCTGATATCCTTCTCTAAAGAAGGGAGATGGGCAACACAGCTGCTAGTTCAAAAGACAATGAAGAAACAAATGCAGTCCCAGAAACAGCTGATGAAGTTCTTTGGCTTTATACTTTAAATGAAACTAATTTAATCCACAGCATACATGTTACTGTTTGTGACCACACAAGCATGTGTTTGACTTGTATGAGCTAACATCATTCAAGAAATAGATGTCTGGACCATACAAGACCTTCTGTAGCTGAACCCACACTCCCAACTAAACTTTTTACATTATTCTGCTCTAAGCTACAGAGTTATTGCAAGCTACAAGCCTGAAAGAATAAATGGTCATGCTTTCCTCATTTTTCAGCTTATAAAAATTAATCATACATTATACTACAATTGTTTACACCTCCTATATTTCATTCATACTCCAAGCAACATTTCTAGTAATAACAAATACCTTCAACATCTATCTGATCTCTTTATTTAAGTAAAAATTTATGCAACTCTCCCTTCAAAGGAAAGTTAGTGGATACAAAGACGATAGGCAAAACATCTATGAGAGGTGTTTTGGTTTCAATCATGTCAGACAAGAAACTTTTCTAGACCTACGGAATAACTGCTCTGATGTGACAATTTTTGCCAGTGTAGTACCTCACTTCTCAGCCAGTGACAGAGACACCCAGGGACACCACAATTCCTGCCAAGGAAGGGTCCTAATCCTCAACAGCTCCACAGTTCCCTTTGGAAACACTCCAGGTCACAAACAACCTAATAAATACAGCATCAGGACAAACATCATAAGACATACTTTCCAAGGCTTTATGACATCCAAAAAGACAAACTCAAAAGGCCATCTGAGTTACTCCCACAGTTACTGTAAAAACCTCTGGATTTCCAAATCATCGCAAGTTATAATGAAAAGATGGGTAGACAGATGCAGAAGAAGGCCTGTTAAATTGCATGTAGACATCCAAGTCTCAAAAGCAAGATCCTGAAGCATGTCACTTTTCTCCAGTTTTTCCATTTGGCAGAGCTAGGGGTTAACTTAAAGCATTTAAGACATAGGACTGCACCGCCCATTTGGGTGGGAGGTCCCATTGAGGGGAATGAAGCCTGTCTGCTGCATATACACTCGCTCCTATCAAAAACTTCATTTTTTCCTTTGGGTTTTGGAGACTACATTTATAGCAGTATGCTTGGTTTTGTACAAAACACAGGATTTCAGCTTCAAATTATAACAGGCGCAGTGACACTTTGCAAACACTAACACACAGCTACCCAGATCTTTACTCTAAGTTCTGTTGCTTCATTTCCCAACCAAGTCTTCTGTGTCTGAAAGTGACAACTAAAATGATGTAGTTAAAGTTATAAACAGGGAATTTTAAGTAGCCTGTCAAAATCAGTGACATTTATAGCATCTTAGTCTTAAACTTTCATGTAAAGTTCCATTCAAAATAACTTCCTCATTATACAATCAAATGCTTAAAGTTACCCTCCCCATTGAGAGATGCCACATTATCTCTTACAGCATCAGTGGGCTCTGCATCATCTCCAGCAACACCATTTAGTGCTTAAACAACAGCTGCTTCCTCATTAGGAAATATGCTTTTCTCTTTAACAATCAGACCCTTTGAAAAGCACATCAAGTCAACCAAAACCTCTGACATTTTCTTTGCAACCTGCTGGGGTATCAGCAAAACCAACAGGCTGGTGAGTGCTGTAACTTTAACAGATCCGAGGGCAACAATTTCACCATGGAAGAAAATGCCCTTTAATTTTTCAAGGTAGCAGAGATGACTTAGTGATTTTGGATTTCTGCCACTGCAATTAAAACAAAATAAAGAAATGTTTAGTACTACGCAACATGAGACAACTGGGGAAAAAAGAAAAAAGAAAAAAAAAAAAAGGTGAGGCCAGGAAAGAAATAAGTGGAAAAAGAAATGCTCTGAGAAGGGGCCTCTACTTAAAGTTTCATTCTTCCTGAAATTCTAGCACTCTTGAACAGCTCACAAACGTTGCATGCTAAAAGGACTTCAATTTCTTTGCACTAATAGAAGCTTCAAAACACTATTTACATTGTTGTTTAGGCTCATGCATCACCTCTGAAATACTTCTGATGCATTAAACATTTAAATCCCCCCTACTTGTAAAATAGAAGACATTTCCCCTTCTCACCGAGTATCACGGCCACCAGCCAAGACTTCTTACAATTTTTGCTTTAAGTTTGATGTTTATTAGAAGACCGGAAGGGGGGCAGATTTTCTTGCCCTTTGAAAGGTTTTTGATTTGTTACTTAACTAAACATGTTTGTACAGCTTTCTTCATATCTACAAGTCCTTAATCCACAAGATGTCAGTTGAGGCGATAATTATATTAATAAATTGTAGACAGTCTAAAAAGAAAAGAAAGATGGTGAGGCATTTGGAATTAACATGCTGTGAATCAGTCCTGCATCATCCTTTGTCAGTGGCATTAGCAGGCTTTTTTCCCCTCTTCCTGTTGCCTTTTAGTAATAATTTTCAGTGCGTTTGACACATTTCATCTCACTCAATGCACTGAACCCTAATACAAGAGAACACCAGTTTGTCAAACATATGTTATTTGAGGATGCATATCAGTTAATCTTAGGCGGCTGACATTGTCAAAGACAGCCACACCGGCATGAGCTGCAAACACGCCAGGCAAGGAGGAAAGGGGGATGATGCGAAAGTACCAACCTGGCTGCTGAGACAGCAGCACCACCCAAAGCCAAAGGCCAAAGCCCCCAAATTCCTGTCTCTGGATTCTCCACAAACCAAAAGTGCCCCACGCCAGTTTCAAAGCACATTTTGCAAACCTGAAATGACTGGATGTCTGCCCAGCACAGGACTCAGCATCAAGTAATTTAGGAGCAAGGTGAGAGCTAGGCTGTTCCGAAAAGACTTTCTAGTTGTCTACCTCAGTTTCACAGAAGCCTCTGTGAATATTTATGGGTCAAAGTACAGCATGTGATTAAGTCTTTGTAATACCAGGGCCAGTATTTGCAACTCAGCATACCCACGTTGTTTTGCTGCTATGGACATTACAGAATGAAGTCCTAAAAGTTTTTTTTTTTTTTTTCTAAACAATAAAAAACAAACAAAAATGTTACAATAGCATAACTTCTAGGGAGGCCATTACATGTTAGTGCTTCTTACAGCTGCCTTTAGCAATTTAAAATGCTAAATGCATTCAGCCTTGAACAGGAAGATCATAATTAAAAAATTGGCCATTTTGGAGATTATGCAACATACCTGTGAGGTTTTTTTCCCCTCAAAGCTCACAGGAGCTGGAGACATTATAAAGTAATTATGCTGCAAACCCCCTGAGACCAGTCTCTATTTCTGTTTTACAATTTCACCAATATGGAAAATAAATGATTTATTATAAAAACAAAATTCTCATTTCTTTGATTTTCAAGCCCATTTATGTTATTGAACATGGCTACCTGAGATTAGGAAAGAAAAATGGAAATCAAGAGGACTATGACAGTAGTAATGGTATTTTTCTACATATATGTCATATGAACTTGCTATTAAAATAAATTTTTTTAAAAAGGTTAAAATAAAAACCTCTCTCCCCCTTCTGGTTTATTTCACACATTACCACTACTTCGGATGTAGTGACTTTTAAAGTTTCCTGTCTATTATTAGCTTTTTCTATTTACACATTAAACAGACTTTTTTTTTTTTTTTTATTTCCCTACTTGGCTTTAAAAATAAGTAAAACCCTGAAAAGTTCCGGTAAAGACTCATACGCAGAACAATTCTTTGAATTACATAACTGATTTATTTCAGACAAAGGGATTCATGTTGCTATCCTTGCTATTCATTTCTGCCTTCTCATAAGACAGTAAACATTTGCTGAAAAGACTCTTTCAAAAAGAAAAATCTGTAAAATTCACTCCCTGGATATACTGTTTACTGCAAACAATTCCAAGATTTCAGTGGTAATATTGCTTGCTGTTTAATGAGAGACTACTTTATTTCCTCAGAACAATTTTTATACATTACTGATTTCCAGAAAATAGTAACAACAGATCCTTCTCCTACTTACAACTTCAAGGTAAAACCATATCTGCCATTCCACCAGTGGAAACACTTCTCAGAAGGAATTTGCTCATTTTGGACCCAACAGAGAACCAGAGAAAAATACCACTAGGGAAAAAAACTCTTTGCCCGTGGGCATTTACAAGGAATGCTTTGCACCTACAGGACTTCAGAAGTGACTCACCTCCTTCTCAAGAAAGGCTTAGGTTTTATTTGGGTTTCACTATACGGCAATGCACTAATGCAAATCCCCAAGGACCAGAGACAGTGAGCAGGCGTTGGTAGGAGAGAACAGAAGGAAGAGCCCACCAAACATTTTGATAGCAACATCTCTAGTCTGCAGCGCAAGATCATGAAAAGTTCAGGTTAGAAGGAAAATATTCTGACATAGAGCAGCCAGTTCAGAACAAACTGTCTAGAGGTTCAGCAGCTGACAACATTCAGTCAGAAAACTTCTCTGCTCAAGCAGCCAAGGATATCACAGGGCTGCTTTGTTTCTCACACAGGCAGCTTACTCTGTTCTACAACACTTAGTTCCTTGGAAAACTTTTCTTTTGAAGATAAGTGGTCCTAGACAGAAATAATTTTTCTTCAAACTATATATAAAAAAAAAAAAGAAGCACCCTTTCCATCTGATACATAATATAATTTATCCCTTGCACTGAAGACATGTATGTTACAAAAAGAAACAGAAACATTAAGAATCTAATCCAAGAAACATCTCTTTTTCCTATTCTACATCTCAAATGCAGTTTGTACTCAAACAACAGGTTAAAAAATAAATAGCTGCCATATCTTTAAGAAGAAATGGCACAAAAATCTTCATCTTGAAGCAGGCCAAGTTTGGAAAACAGATAACCGAGTAAGCACTGTGGAGCAGAAGGTGGTTTATACAGTCCAACCTTAACTTCATGATAAGAAACCATCTTGCCAGCAGACGCTGCTAAAGAGAAAAGCATATTTCCTAATGAGGAAGCAAAGAACAGAATATCAGATTTCAGTGGGTGGGCATAAAGGGGATGCAGGGATTTGGTTTTATAGTTTTTAGTAGAAAACAGGTCCCCTTGCTCTACACCTAAGCAGTGCCCGAAGTCTTTACAGAAAAAGGATTTCACTTTTAGGAACCAGTGTGGGAGAACAGTGCCTTGGTGATGAAGTTAGGAAAAAAAATGTCAGTTCTACAAATGAACTCTTCCAAGTGTCTGACACAGAGTGGAACGAATACCAGTCTAAGGCATTTAATGCCTGACTCAATAGAAAATCTCCACATCATTTGAGTGAGTCTTTGAGTCAGTCTTTTACCGCAAAGATAGAAAAGAAGAATTCAGGTACGCTTTAATCTGGGCTGCCACAAATACGTTACTTCAGAGAGAAAGAAACTGTATCTTTAGCAAGTAGCATACATGTAAAGTAATCTGAACTGTAAGGGAGACACCAAAGCTTTTCCTCTTTCGAAATGTAGTCAGCATCTCCTCTGTGGGGCTGACGAACATAAAGTTAAAAGAGACGCGAGAAGATAATCAGCTAGACTTTCATTAATACCTAGTAGGGTCATTGTAAGTTTGACCAATGCCACATTTCCTTTGACCAATGCCAAAAATTTCCTTTGTCTTCCTCCTATCACCCATGGAAGACAGGGCATTTGGATATTAGATATTTAAAAAAAACAAAAACAACAACAAAAAATATCCACAGTTAAAAGGAACTTTAAATACTCTAGAACAGAGCTCTAAATTTGGCATTTCATTCATCCCCTAATATCAAGAACCAGAATAAAGAAAACGTCTGCTGCTTCTCCTTCAATCAATACAATCCCTTAAGAGTCCACGTTTCAAAACATTCACATAAAATATTAGCATTATACATTTGCAGTAGATAAACTGAACCAGCAAGGCAATCAATCAATTTTCAATTACTTGTAGCAACTAGATAAGATGATAGTGCACACACTAACAACTGACAATAGTCACATAATGAGCAGGCTCATGCCTTGTGGTAGTTGTGTGTCTCTGGGGTACATAATTAATAATAGCCATTTAAAATCATAAATACGTATTTCCTCTTCTGTCGTCATGAAGAAAGTTTATTATATGTAAACTGAGATGTGCTCATCACAAAACCATCCAGTGTAACTTCTTTTTGCAAGGACCATACTCCGCTTCTTATGTTATGGGGAGGGAGTTAATGAAATGCCTTAGTAAAATTACAGGTGTAGCAAGAGCATTAACTTATTTATCAATTAGCACATCACACCATTTTTACACCCCAGTAGATATGTTCTGAATAATGCCATACTTACAACATCAAACTTCTGTGTGATGTTCCCCTGGACATCAAGTAAATAAACCTTGCCATAATGTGTTCCCAGTGCCAAAAACTGTAAAAGAAACAGACTGATTACATAAACACAAAGACACCACAACCAAAACTACAGCAATGCCAAATGAACTTTGGGATGTTTGGCAGATTGATGATTAGCAGCACCTAGGAAAAAAAATGAAACAAAACAAAAATCAAAAAACCAATACAACCACACTGCCTTCTATAGACAAAGCTTATTTTAACTCCACCTAAAGAATAAAACAGGGCCTTAAGCCCATATTACTGCGATAGTGCAAGTTAGCTGTCAGAATGAGTCATGAGGACCCTCATCCACCAACAACTAACGGTGTGTCTGCAGTCCGTACACACTGCCTGATGGACTGTGGCAGCAAATTAAAAATGCAGCGTGAAAGCCAGGACCAACACAGCCCTGAACTAGTTCCTCGATCCTATCCACAGCTTTGTTTTAATCATAACGCTTTCTGCTGGACTTTATTTTCAATTCTCCATCGTTAACATAAAACCCAAACATTCAAACGCAGCATAAGGCCACCAGTAAGCCACTGGTAAAACACTGCTGAATTATGGAAGGTCTCTAACAGTGTGTTTAAGCACACAGACAACCACTGGCTTTGCCTTCCTTCACACAGTACTCCTGCGTTGAACACTCTTAAGACAAATACACTTTTCCTTAGAAGTCTCAGGAATTTCATTCTAAAAACCAGCAGCAAAATAAAGAAATCTCCACACAAATGCATGCTATCACAAACTTATTTTGATACAAACAAGAAGGGAATTGATTCTGAAAGATCTGCTGATAATTGAACCACGTGAATTACACCATATAGAGAAAAGGAAGAACTTCAGTACTACCTGATTTATGACATAGCTTTCTTTTATTCCCCCCCTCCTTTCAGCATTACTCAAATAGTCTAGGCTCCTCAATTCTCTGTATTTCACTGCATGTGAGCATGCTTCATTGCAACCTATAATGAAATGCTCAAATTTACAGGCACTGTTAAGCGTGTCAGTCAGGCAGCACAATCTTTAAAAAATAACCTTACAGAAAGTCAAGGTTTAAAAGGATTTATCAAAATGGAATTGCTTAAAATGAAATTTCAGTTCAGGCACTTAAAATATGAAGCTACATTAAAAGGAGTCAAAAAAGGGAAAGAAGGGGTTCATTAGAAATTCATCCCCTGCAATGCCTTTCACTCCTGCAAGGTTGCCTTTTTTCAGGAAGAAAAAAGTCCCCCGGGTAAAAAAATCAATACTGGTTAATAAAACATCAGGTGTGCAGACATAACTAGGTATGACTATTCCACTGCAGAGGCCTGCCTGAATGCACCAGGTGCCATGACGATTAGTCATCCAGTGCAGACAGCAAGCCTGGTGAAAATATGATGCTTTAGCAGTGAAAAGAAAAGAAATAATTCTGGGGGGAAATTAGTCTGGATACAGAAGCCAGATTTTCAGGATTCCCAGCAAAGTTAAACTGCTTTCATCAGGGGCCGTAATTTTGCTAATGATGACTTTTTAGCAGGGCATTTCCTGCTCTTGCAGTGAAGAAAAAAAAAAAAAGAAAAAAAAGAACAAAACAGAATATACCCTTGCAAAACCTATAACCCAGCTTCCTTTTTAAGCTGTTTTAAGAGACCTATTCCTAAAAGACTCCAGTGCCTGACTTCTAACAATATTGATCCCTCTCATAAATAGTGTATCTAGTTCACTGGAAAACTAAAAGTGCTGGGATACTTAAACAGCTTTCCTGTATAGTCACTCTTTGTGATACTATAGTTAAAGCTCTATCTGTGCACATCCTTATAGAAAAATCATGTTAATATCTTGGCTTTCAAAATTTACCTGAGGCTCAGGAAAAAAGGTAACACAAACAAGCCACAGACCAGCAGGAAATGCTTGCCAGTTTCCCAAGTATCTGTGTAATTCTAAGTCATCCAAAACATTTTGAAAAGACTTATTGTTTTCATTCACACAGTTAAAATATAAGCTTCATCTTAAGAGCTTCTTGAGCCATGGCAACAGTCCTTTGAGTAAAAGAAACACAGCACATGTCGATCTAAAAATATATCCAAATAATAGAGACAGATCCCTCAACAGTAACTGTTACGGAGCTGTTACTGGCTGTGAAAAATTATACATTCAGAAAATAGCTATTATGTTTTACATACTAATAGTTTCATGACAAATCACTAACTCATACTTCAGATGCTCTTCAGCATTCCTCAATATTTTAAAATGTTATTCAGTATTTATAAGAAACTCAGAAAATAAAAAAGCAATTGTTTAAATCCTAAAGAAACATAAGAAATTTCTCCTTGTAAGAACGAAGGAATGATTCTTTGTAAAATTTATTGACTTTGCATTGTCCATCACTTTCTCTATTTCATTTTCTTGAATGTCTCAAACCTTTCCAGTATTAGAGGATGTACATTCCCTCTCCTTGTTTTTAACACATTGAATCAGGAACAGGGAAGTGTTAGTATGACACCCCCCCAAGAAAATAAGAGCCAAAGAAAACAGCCATATTAACAGAAACTCAGCTGTCTTCCACAGCTCCATATATGCTAAGCTGGGCCGTAGCATGATCAAGTTTGTCTTCAGTGATTCAGCCTGTTCAAATAAGCACAGTATATGCCAATTTCTTTTCTGAATAGAGGAAAGTTGGGACTGTATCCCAATTCTAGTTCATAATATTGCCCATAAATGAAACTGAGTGAGCATTTTCCCAATGGCTTACATAAACATCCTATCCAACAAATCACTGCACCTTGAATTCCCACCTCATTTTCTACCTGAGAAAGTGTGCACTGTTCAACACAAGTTTATCATTAATTTTGCTTACATTACTGTTGGCTTGCACTGCACTTCTAGATTTGGCAGCAGTTCTACACAGAAATATACTGATGGATTATAAGCACAGATAAATATCAAGCAGAAGTTCTATCACATAATACCTTTTCATGCACCGTCATGCAGCTGGCTGCATCCTTCTGGAGAATTTCAGTCACCCCATTAGAAAGTCGTTCATACTTCAGCTTAGGTTCTTCTTCACTCTCATCCTCCTAAATTTTTAAGAATGTATGGAAAAGGGAGCAAAACAAACAAACATTTAGAAGTTCATTTTAAGTAAAGACGAATTAAAAGATATGCCAAAACTATCACACAGCAACAGCCGAAGATGGATCACTATTATCTCGTAACAACAGCCATTCCAATCAGAAGCCAAACTTCCACATTTTTATCATTGGACGGGGCTTGGGTTGTGTTTTTTCATTATTAATTTCTCTTTTTACTCCAAAGTTCTGGGTGCAAAGACTGTATAGCAGCATATCAATTCAGCTGTAAGAGGCACTTAGTTGGTATCCAAAAAGCAGGAAGAAATGTATGTGTGTACGTTAGTCATTCCCAGTTTAGAAGAAAAATATGAAAGGGATGGATATGGAAAAATGGATGATGATATAATAAAGTGTGCCACTGTAGCCACAATTAACTCTAAGCTGAAGCATGCAGGTTACAAGAAACTTCAAGACCTTTACAAGATGCTGCACCTCTGTAGGAAGGATAGAGGCAAAATGCTGTGAACAAAAATAAAAAGAATCCACTAGAAATAAGTTAATTGTATAAAATGCACCAAAGGGTTTATGTTTTTTTTTTTTTTTAAGAAAAAAAAAAAGAAAAGGACCCAGACACAGCATATGCCTATGAATCACCTATATACTCTTCACATTAGGAACTTTTTCTAGTAAATACCAAAGCTTTCCTCTCTTTTTCAAACATGTTAGGTATTATCACACAACCACTATGTAGATGCAAAGAAAGATGATCCATCAAGTGACAGAATTAGTAGAAAGGAGACCAAGCTAAAAAACACAAGCAGCAAATTCATTGGTCAATGAACACTCAACACATTTATCTCTTAGGAAAACAAAATCCAAGGTGCAAAATAGCTCTCTGGTCATAGGCATCTATTTGTAACAGATGGTCTACTGAAGTACAATGCCAGAGAAAGATTTCATAGGCTTCAGTAAGCCTCAATACTACACATGCATAGATGCACAGAAACCCATAAAACATCCCTTGGTCTTCAATGGGAAACAGTATACTAACAATGTCTCCTACACTCACTATTAGTTCTAATGAACACATCTACATTGAGCGTGTTTCCTCCATAAAACACCTATTTAATCCCTAAACAACCAGAATATACCAGTGCGGTGCTCTAGTAAAAGAGCGCTTTCACTTCCCACCAACCACTGCTTTCCAGTCCCTAGAGAGGAAAATAAAAATACACAGTGTCAGCCTATGGCAGAAGAACTATATTTGTGCAACATTTTCTTGTAGCTAATGGTGTGAAAAATAAATTTGGAAAAGAGGTGTGTTAACATGTTAATAAGACATATTTTGTTTAAACTGTCTTTGGAGTACTAAAGGCAGTCTTCCCCAAGTCAAATATTACAGCCATTTACCACGCCTGCTACCATCACACACAGGAATATGTACGTATCCTCATACAAAACACATAAAAGCCATAAGGACCTATAGAAACATGCAATATTTAGCTCCATGCTTACATAAATAAGCTGCAAACAGAGGCCCTTTTAAAATGTTATTTGAGAGTTCTATGACAGAATACAAATGAGATTAATATAGGGATGTCAGCAGCCCATGACGTAGCAGTCTGAAGTGAGGTGTCAAAATGTCCACCAAGAAACAATTCTATTCAGTAAATCTAACACTCAACAAAGTTGTTACTCGACAGAATGACAATGTCAAATTACAGGGATGTATATAAATCAGCCAAATTCCGTGCGCCTAGAGATCCTTAATAAATGACTGCAGGGTAGAGGGAGGAGGTAAAGTCAAAGAAAAAAGCATATGTGATGGAAGAAAGGCGTAAGGAAGTATGCGTCCATATTACAGCAATTAATACATTACTGCATTTTATACATTGCTTACAAAGATTACACTTGAAATGCATGGGTAATCACTGAATAAATCCATAAAAGTAAAAATTGAACTCCAGTCATCTAGTTTTTATAAGATCCCACATGTTGCTGGAGTATGGACATCAAATGTGCAACCAACGTGAAAAGTTAATTCTAGTCTCTTGAGTAGTTTGCATAAAAGCATTCATCCATGGACCATTAGATAAAGTTGCTGTAAATAAGTTTTGCCTGTCTTATTTATGAGTGAAAACTAAGTAATTTCTCCTGCACATGCACATACAAAAAATATATACTTTCAAAAGTCAGTGCACCGAAGCATTCTGCCAGGCTTCAAAAAAGTAAATAAAATGAAAACTTCAAATATTAGGCACGATGATGTACCCATTTCACGCTCTCTTGACAGGTATCTGTTATGTATAGTTAAAGTAAAGCTAAAAGGTGAATTGAAATAGGGTGGGGGGACCTTACCGTAAACAAAACAAAATGAAAAAGGTGATGTGCAAAAACGCAAGTTTTCTCTACTGCTCCAGACTCTACCTCATATATTAAATGCATTTGACGATCTCTTATTCAGAGTAACAGAGTTAAATAATCTTAAAGGTATTTTTTCTATCAGGAAAAGCTTTCATGCAGTCTGAACTTCTTGAGTAAACACAAGCCGGTGTTAATAAAAAGCAAATCAATAATTTTTGTTAAATTTTAATAATCCTGAAAACCTACAAATAAAACCATCAGCAGCCTGAGTTGAGATGACAGTTAGCTGCGTTTCTATGACAACCTAGAAGAATAGTACAAGTCCTGACTTGCAGTAAAGCTAAGATATAAACAGAGTGACATTTACCCCATACAAGAAAACTCACAGCTTTCCTTTTATAAGAGGGGGGGAAGAAAAAAAAATAAAAAATCAATTTCTCAACTAACATGGATTTTTTCTAAGTGTATGGCACTTTTAATTAAAGAGAAGTCCTTTAAGCCATCCTAGAAGATTCTAAACATTTGAAAGTAAATTTTATAGCACTGCTTCTTGTACTGCTGCTTAACACTGCTTCTGTATTTTCTGCCTTAAAAAAAAAGGGCAAAACAAGCCCAACAACACTGAATTTTGAAATTCTTGTCAAACATACTAAGAGAAAAATGAAATATATACTGCACAAAATGTGTAAAGCACTCCACACATGGCAGCCTTAAGTTCTGGAAGGGATGGAGACTCACAGAGCTGACAGGAGGAAGCTACCTCTGCGGTGGTGTAAAATAATGACCATTTTTCAACCACTGGAATGCTAATTTGAAATGCATATTCCATTTAGTTTTCTTTTTGCCTCTTACTGCTGAAGCTATCAGTCAAATCACTGACAATATGCTGTAAAGAACCTGTAAAGAACAAGTATCCACAAACATTTCCCATTAAAAGCACATTTCCAACTGAATGAAATACTCTAACCTAACCAGTAAGACTAGTATGAATCCCTTCCTTCTAAGAGCTCTTCCATTTGTCACTGCTGAATTCCTGAACTGAAAACAAATTCCTCTTCCCACACCTAACACCTAGTAGGTCTGAAACTTGCTACCACCTTCTTCTGGAACAGATTTACAAAACAGAGGAGAGCTGCAAACGTGCAGTTAACTCTCAAAAGGCCAGTGCCACTGCAAGGCATCCTCATCTGCCTTTCCAAATGCAGGGTCACTATCTTCTTCAGATATTCTGTCCCACCTTCCACAGCTTTGCTTACAGGAACAACTGTGGTGGAATTGTGAGTAGAAAAAAAAAACCAAAAACCTGAAATTGGTCCTTGTGAAGAAAATTTCCAGAAGGAACCTGTGGGCAGTTCCTGGAGTGATTCCATTAGCCCACATTTGCTCCTGCAGCTGAGGATCTGCCCACAGGACAGTCTGTCACATGAACTACATGCTCTGCTGATTGCGGATACTCTAATTATGTTACGGGCACTGACAGCAAAGTGTCATCCTTCCTGCACAATTTGCCCTCAAAGTTTTTCAAAGCCTTTATAGAAATAAACGGTGCATACATTATAAGGCAAGTGCCCTTCCTCTTTGCTGCACATCTCCTGCCCACTTCCAGCTAGAATTCCAATTACTATAGGTGGCCATTCCAGCCTTGTTTACGCCTACAAGTTTTAACCCAGCAAAGCATTTCAACAGAAAGATACTTGAGGTCCATCACTTAAGCAATTTCAAAGCAATTTCACATCCTACAAACAAAGAAACAAACCCCCGCACAGTTCATTTTCTTTTTTTTTTTTCCATGCTTTCTTTCAAGTTCACTTCCATTTCAGAGATTCTAAGCAAAATGTTAAATTATCTCATACCCTCATAAGTTAAATGCCATTAGAAGTGCTCTTCCTCTGTGTATCTGAATAGCTAGTGTTCACTAAAAAAAAAAAAAAAACAAAAATGGGAAAGAAAAACCCACTCTTTTGCAAAGTGCAAACCTAACATTACTACACAAAGTGAGAAGAGGCTACTTAGCAATTTGTGAGAGTAACTTTTCTTGACACTTAATACAAACTACTAAGAAAGCAGCATTTTTATTTATTTAAGCAGTAATCGTTATCTTGCAGAAGGAAAAAAAAAAAATAACCCAGTTATAGTTCACTGTTGCTCAGCTAGAAACACAAGCAGTTTCTTCAGCCTGGTCTGGAGGGGAAGATGCAGGCAATTCTTCACTGCGGCTCTGCAGGGCTGAGTCTACTGACTGGGCTACTCTTGGTTTCGGGATGCCAATGGAAAAGGAAAAAAGTGACTCTCCCTGCCACAACAGTACATGGCTTAGGAAGTGGTACACACCAAGTGATGAAGGGAAACATCGATCTGCTTTTCTACCTCCAACTTCTCTCCTAAACGTTTTATACCCAGCATGAGCAACTCCTTCTCACACGCTCTGCTCGAAATCATTATTTCAACAGCAATAACCCAGAGGTGAAAGGGCACCGAGCCATGGGAAACAAACAACAACAACAACAAAAAAAAGGTGCATGGTACTAGGGTCCTACAAGTGGCTCAGCATAGAGAAGTGCAGCTTTCACTGGGGAACAAGGCATGGACCACGCGACTGCTGTCCCGCTTTGCTGAGGGCAGAGAAAACAGTGGGCAGATGGGGAGCACAGAGCAGCAGGCTGGCTACTAGTCACCCACACGTGCTTTTGTATTGCAGACTTCAGTGGGAAAACTACATTATCTGAAGGTTTTTCTCTCTATCACACTTACTGAAGCCAATCTAAAATACTGCTGCATTTCCCAGGGTTCATGGCTTTACACATAGAGGTTGAAGTGGGTGGCTTCTCTTCAAAACACCAGTCAATCCCACCTATAATCCAGCTATCCAAAGCCAACAGTTAAATTGTTCTAGCTCCCAGTGTAACACCTCCACTTTTTAAGACTGCAAAGTCCTGAACCCTCACCAGCAAGAGGAAATATAACCTTGCCCATCCCCAATCTCCCCCCTTCCAAATCTGGTGTGCTTTGTCCCCTAGCAACCCTCAGATGGAGCTTTGCTGAACACCCGAACCCCCTCAAACACTTCACCAAACCTTCCCAGTCTGGACTCCCATCCCAATTTCAGCATCTTTCAGTGTGCCTGCCAGGACCCTAATTTCTGGAAACTCTCCAAAGAGTAGAAAACATGAAATAGCTGTTTCAAAACCCAGCACAAACTGCTCAGCACATAAACTAACTTTGGATCTAAGGAAGTGTGTGACTCCCATCCCACCAGCACACCCACACCTCCTCACCAACATGCAGGGGGGATGACAAGGGCGAAGGCCATTGAGCAAGATCATTTGGAAATGCAGATAATTACTGTCCTACATTTCTGTGTCCTCTTTCCATGCCTTAACAGCATAGATGTTCTTCAAATATATGAAAGGAAAATGCAATTTTATTTTACTAAGTCAGGGTTCGGATACGCAAGTGAATACACTGTTCATCCGCAATACACAGGAAGATGGCAGGTGAATTAAAAAATTAAACAAAAATCTGCTACAAGTGAAAACATCACATGGGAGGAACACACGACGTAACACATAACAGTTTTAGAAGAAATTAAAAGGCAAATTGTAACAAATTGCTAATGATGAATTTAAGGACATAACATCATATTGTCACAAGACAGTTTGGAGATCCCTTCAACTTCCATCACAGATCATGTTTTAAAGGGCCTGTATTATTCAGTAATAACACCGAACAGGCTGGTTTTGGGTTTTTTGTTTGTTTGGTGTGATTTTTGTTGTTTTGTTGTTGATGTTTCTGCAGTTTTTGGGGAGTTTGTTTGTTTGTTTGGGGGTTTTTTGTGAACACAAAAATGAAGGAAAACTCCTAGTCTTTACCTACTAAATGTCTTATCGTGCTCATAATTTAAAGTATGATATCATCTTGGTTATACTGTAATGGGGTAAATCAGCCTTCTTCCTTGTTACATTCCCATTTAGCAGTCACAAAACAGCCAGCCTTCATAAATCCTACTTTCACCTTACGCCTACTTGCATCAGTTTATCAGTTGTACTTTAAAAACAAGAGGTAAAAGCTTCGAACCAAATATATAAAATTGGAATTGGGGTGACATCTATTAGACATAAAAAGATATCCTATAATAGCTCTGGACATTTGTGCACTTCCCTCTATCGTAAAAACAAACTTTGTCTCCTTACAGCGACTTTAAGTAACCTGGCCTGCTATTAACACATGCTGCATTGAGCATGTATGCCAGCAGAGTCGTACTCTTCCTCAGCACCACTGGGAAAGCTCATCTTATTTGAAGATTACCAGTTCCAGTCAGAAGTGGTGGGAGGAGGGAGGTTGGCCTTTTAGAAGTCAAATTTCTTCCATTGTAACATGTGACTTCTTCAGTGTTTGCCTCTGACACTGTCATTTTTGAAGGAAACCGACCATAAGACAACCTATTGCCCACCTTTCTGATATGGGAGTCAGAAAAAACCCTAGTCCAACTCAGCTTTCTTCTCACAACAACTGGAACCAAAACACTGGCTTGAAAACTAATTTACAGAATCATTACTTCTGACTAAAATAGCCGGAAATTCACAACACAAAGATTTACCAAAATTTATGTTTTCATTGTTGCAAAACCAGTAGTGGATTGTTACTTTGTATCATCAAAAAACACATGAAGTGCGATTTTAAAGCCCATTCAGTTCTTAAAAAGAACTCAAAGAACCTCAGAGTCACGTAGTAAAGATCTTCAAGTAGATTTGGCCATATTTTCTTTTTTAAAAGATTCCTGTGGTTTAAAATGATGCAAACACCACACCTTCCCATGCTTAGGTCTTACCCTGCCTTATTTTAAAATAAAAACAAAGCCACAAGCAAAAGAGAAGAAAGCACTCCGTCCTCCACTGTTTTGGCAGATATATCCACTTGTGCTGAAGAAACAAGTGACACAGAGCAAACAAGGAGAATTATAGTAGAAGAACACAGAACCATTGCAACGTGCAGCTTCACCATGACCTCTTCTCCATCCCTAGGACAGGGTTTCCAGACTTGTGTTACCATCTCAACGACAAAGGGACCACCTACGCTATTTTCAGGATTAGGATCCTGATGCAATTTCTCTCAATGCAGTCAAATCCCTATCACTAAAGGGATGCCAAGAAAAACTCAGAATAAGGCCTTTAACCTTCAAAAGCCCATTTTGCTAGATAGCATACAAACAGGAACAGAATTTCATTGCAAGTTATTTTATTTACCTTGCCGAACTTAAATACTGAGCACTTTACCAGACCTCTGGAGGCTAAAAACTTACCAAGAGAACATCAACCTTTCTTTCTCCATTACTTTCATATTGAAAATATTGTTTTCACATGAAAATTTTAACAAAGCAGAAAAAATAAATTACTCTCTATAAGAATAGCAAAGAACCTTTCGCTTAGATGTCAGTGGTTCAAAAGCAGGGAAAGCAACAGTGAATGAAAGCCAAACAATTTCCTATAAAAAGAGTGCCATATTATACAATTACTGATGTCTAGTGACAATCTGGTAGTAACTTCAACAAAGATGCAAATTAGTGAAGTTGGGATGGACGACATATCATTATCTTTGTAAAAGACCTAATTATTTACTCAAATTTGTTTAGAGCACTTGCAGGACAGTGTAAAAGAGCACAAGCTGCTGTATTTTGAACACTATATAAACACAGGTTTTGTGAGAATTAATATAGTTTGGAATAAACATTACAGCCATTTGGAATAAATACTAAAAACCTACTCAAGCTTCCAACCTGTATGAGAACTATTTTCTATTCTGCAACTATTGCCACACAGGACAACAAAAGGCATGGAGACTGAAATTTCTAAACCATGAAAACACATTTGTGACTTAACACTGCTGAAATATTTATCTCTAATTCTAAAGTGAAAATACAGTAATGTTAGCTCAGTGAAGGAAGTGAATAACCTCCCATCCAGGTCCTTTATGGTTCCTCAGATGGCAAATTGCCAATACTTTTCCAGTATCTGGCTGTAAAATTGGCAAATATGGATTAGGATGGTAAAATTTCACACAGGAGCTTTGTGTTCTCCCCATTCATTTTCTGCAGGGATTTATTTAATCCCTTCACATCTTTGAGAAAATGCAGATATACACCAGGAGCAAGGAATTAAGATGATACAGCTGCCTGTGAATAGGTATCAAAACGGGCTGCATTCACAGTATGAAATGACACACAGCTGAAAGGCAAAGCGGAGAGCATTTTATTTCTTCGTGAAACTTGTGGTATAGAGAATGTCACACTGTTTTTGCAGAACACCAATTGAAGATTCACTCCTATTGGTTTGAAGGAGCTGGGCACCAGCCAAGTTATGAAGCATAAGTAATACACAAGTGACATACTGTACATGAGCAATTATCATAAATGGCATGTTAAAAAAAAAAAAAGGTAGTAAAAAGTCCATACAGTACAATTTGGTTTCACTTCATAGAATCATAGAATCATTTCAGTTGGAAGAGACCCTCGGGATCACCAAGTCCAACCATAACCTAACCTAACTCTAGCACTAAACCATGTCCCTAAGAACCTTGTCTAAAAGCCTAAACACCTCCAGGAATGGTGACTCCACCACTTCCCTGGGCAGCCTGTTCCAATGCCTCACAACACTTTCCGTGAAGATTTTTCTCCTAATATCCAATCTGAACTTTCCCTGCTACATCTTGAGGCCATTTCCTCTTGTCCTGTCACTTGCTACTTGGGAGAACAGACCAACACCCTCCATGCTACAACCTCCTGTCAGGTAGTTGTAGACAGCAATAAGGTCTCCCCTCAGCCTCCTTTTCTCCAGGCTAAACAACTCCAGTTCCCTCTGCATAAGACTTGTGCTCCAGGTCCCTCATCAGCCTCATCGCCCTCCTCTGAACTCTCTCCAGCACCTCAATGTCCTTCTTATGATGAGGGGCCGAAAACTGAACACAGTATTCAAGGTGGGGCATCAGCAGTGCCGAGTACAGTGGCACAATCACTTCTCTAGTCCTGCTGACCTGATACAAGCCATGATGCTGGTGGCCTTTCTGGTCACCTGGGCACACTGCTGGCTCATGTTCAGCTGGGTGGCAATCAGCACCCCCAGATCCCTCTCTGCCAGGCAGCTTTCCAGCCACTCTTCCCCGAGCTTTATTTTATTTCACTCATTTTGTGCATGGCAAAGAACATTGCAAAACTTTCAAATCCACGTCCGCAATCAGAAGCACATGATCAGCTCATCCATAGCAAGTACACCACACAGAGGCACCACAGGATGGGCCATTTCATCTTCAGTGTCCAAATCCAGTTCCAACAGTGAAGGATCCAACCAGTTCAAACATCAATGAAACTATGCATTTCTACTTGTACTTTCCTTTTGCTGAGTAAGGAACTCGGGTAAACATTTGTTTCCCTCACAAACACTACTCCAGCAGCCCGGTTGCCAGCGTGTGATGTACTGCATATGAAAACCCTACAGAGCAGTTTTGGGAACAGCAGTTTTTAAAGTTCACCTGCTCACCACACTGTGCGAACTAAATGGTAAATAGCTGAATTTCCCCATTCCGTTCCTTTTTTTGGGCCAAGAGCTTTACTCCACCCATATGAATGCATTTAGTATTTCGGAAAAGCCGCATCTGCATACTCTGTTAACACAGTAGCTTCGCAATTGCATTTAATTTATGTAATACTAACACGCACAGCAGCGTTTTTACTTTTTATGTATTCCACTACACACAGATAGAACAGGCGCTTCTGGTTAATATTAATAGCTCATTAAATGAGGTATCTAATTTTCACTCAAAAACCAGAAGATATTAAAAGAATATAGCAATAATCCATTTTTCCTGCAAGTCAATCCTCTAACAATGTATATTATAATGTTAGTTACTAGTCACTGCAAACTTGTTTTTCAAATTAATGTATGAAAAGATTCCATTTAAACTTCAATAAATAATTTACTATGCTCACCCTACTGACTCAAATTGATAAATTATTTGCATGATACATTTCTCATTAATAAGGAGGTGAATTTTCTATTTGGAATTTATATATCTTTTCCTTCCATTTTCCCCATTTAAAAGGCCAATTTCACTTAAAGCCAGAAAGGGGGAAGTAACCTCTCTTCAGACTGCTCAGGTGTGTGAAACAGAACATGCTTTTTGAGCATTTTTCTCCCATTTTTAAAACAACTGGAAGAGAAAAATAGCAACCTAGCATAGAGCTATTCAATAATAAGGAAAAAAAGGCATGATGAAAAGAAGTACTTTGCCAAAGGTCAGACAGGAGACAAAAAAAATTAAGTTGGACTGAGGTACAGTAGACAAATCTACTTTTCAACCATCCATTTTTGGTTGCAATGGTGATGCCTCCTCAAAAGCTACTAGCCACAGAAGAGCTCACCTCTTCCAGCCCAATGCTCTAAACTCCCTGGTAAAGGAACATTTTGATGGAAACAGGGTACGACAAGGAGCCTTTTTTACCAGATGCTTTATTTACTTGAAATTATTTAATTGCTTTGACCTAATCCAGACGCAGCCTACAGGACTAAGATCTGGAATGAACTGAAAAGGAAAACAAAACATCAAGGCTTTTTAGTTGCCTCTTTTTATGGCTTACATGTTCCCGCTCTGATAATTTTTCAAAACCTTAAAGAACAAAACCACTACCAATTGCAGCTGTACAAGTGTATCAATGAGGGATATTTCTAAACTACCATAAACTGTCTGAGCACTGATTTCATCAAGAATTTCTACAATACTTGCCTCTCTACAAACTCTGACTTTGTTTATATAGTGTTTGATAACTAAAAGAACAAACTAAATGAACAAACGTATTTCTTTCACAGGGCACCAGTAATCAAAGATCAGAATACAGGACAAAAAAAAATTAAGACCAGGAGATGTAAAAATGGAAGTGCTAGAATGGAAACATACAGAACACTGAAGAATAGCACACACAAGTACCTAGTAAAAAAAACAGCACTGCATATATTAATGAAACTTCTTAAAAAAAAATTATTTTTAATAAATTTTTGCAGAAAATTAACATCTGCATCCATCCGCCCTTTTTGTTTGTTGGTTTCTTTTAACAGGCCAACAAAAAGTTTATCCTGAACTGCAGCACCTACCAAAATAAATAAGTAAATAAATAAATGAAAAATCACTGAAACTCCTTACATAATCACAAGATCATTTCATGGGACATAGTAGTCATTGCATGATTTTTGTGACACTTATTCTTGAAAAGGTGCTCCCTGTGAAGAAGATCCATACTAGACCAGAGCAATCTGCTCATGTCCCCAGCAGTAGATTAGAAAGGAGCAGAAAACTTTAACAACCAACCAATGAAATTCCAGGATGATAGCTTTGATTCCCTCATCAAGTAGGAAGGTTCTGGGTTTTGATACATTATATTTTCAGTACCTCATACTCACATATGGGGTTTCAAACCCTCTCCTTACTTCTTAGAGGTAGGAAACTATTGCTCCATTTTGTAAGGGGAGGAAGGCAGGGAGACACACAGGTAAGTAAGAGGCAGAGCATAATTAACCCGTACATAACGCCCGAGGTTGAGACAGAAGCTGTAGGTCCTGGGACCCCAAGGCATGGTTCCAAACACATGTGCAAGTTACCTGAAATAACTGTTACTAATTTATGCAGACCAGCAATTTTCCAGGCTCCAATATGAGCTTTTATCAATACAAATCAAGTCTCAATGGGATTGTTTTGTGCATTACCTATAGCGTGAAAACAAAAATAACATTCACCTGACCTCACAAGATTTCACAGTGTAACATAATGAATGGTGACTCTGCTGGGCTGTGCAACTACACCACACTGTAAATATACACACTCTATAACAACACAGTGCAGAGCAGCATGAAGGTTCAGGGAGACGCAAGTTGGCTCTTTAATAAGCTTTCTTTTGAATTAAGAGATACCAAACCAGTTCCTCTCTTCATACAACGCAAGTGATTCATGGGTTCATTTCAAGATACACACTGTTGTGTGTGCTACTGTACTCTTAATTATTCCTTCTTTTAAAGAAGATCACTTGTTGTAAACTAAAATAAACATGTTCAAGTTGCTCCACAACAGTCCATTATGTAATATATCAGGATTCTCTCATTAAAAGCAAAACTTTCAAAGACAAAATGACAAGCTGAGCAGCAGCACCAACTCAAATGCAAGAAAAATACCATTGTGCATCTCACCTTGCCACCACATTGCACTGCTACTGAAGAAAGCTTAACTGTTTACTTACACATTTATTAGCATCATCTTTTGCTAAGTATCTATCTGACAGAAAACAGCTCAACTAAGTAAGATTTTACAGAAACTGACACATCACAAGGAAGAAAATTATTTTTAAAACAGAAATTCAGATTCAGGTTGTACATAATTTATGCAGACATTTTCCTCCACAGTTAACAAACAGTCAAAAATCAGATTACTTTGCTGTCTATTTTTAAGATCTCATCAAATGCGACAGTCCAAACCTGTAGCTCCAGGTGCTGTAGAATAAAACTAAATAAGCCAATGAAACCTGCTGAGGCTCAGCCCCAAATGTACTGTATATGATGATTAGACAGGCTTGGGAGAAGTAAAGCAAATCTACTCCACAAGCACAACTGAGAGGAAAAAAAAAAAAAAGGAATGATACTATAAAACTTGCTGCATAAAACAGGATCACTGTATCTTTGACTCTTTACTAAGATAATGGCACAGCAGTAAAAAAAAAATACAGAAAAAATTCCATATTTTGTTTATACATCCAGTTGAGACAGGGACATCATTTACTCAAAACCATGAATTCAAAAATTACATTTCTCCATAACAGAAAAGACTTCTACAGTATAACCTGGATGTGTCATGTGCCCTCTGAAGCCAATAGTAATAATGTTCCATTTTATGGGAACTATTTAAATTAAGTGCAAGACCAACTGTATATGCAAAAATCTTTATTAGAATGATGATAAGATGCCTAGAAATTCCACATCATAAATACTGTATTTTTTAATAAGTAAAACTAGACACAGGCTGCAATGATTAGAGTCTCAAATTCTAGTACTGCCACCATAAAAGCCATCCCTGATTATTCAAAATACGAGCCACCCAAAAGAAATAATATAATTTTATTATTACAGGAGCTAAAAGTGAAGCCATCAGTTCAATCATATCCTGATCATGTTTCAAATAATATAAGCAAGGATTGACAATGCTTAGAGTTTGTGATTCTACCACTATTTTTGGTTTCTATCTGAATGACATTAGAAATGCTCTAATGGGTGATGTAAACATTAAGACTGAAAATTGTTCACTACTTCCTTTAAGTACTTTCTAAACATGGTCTCAAAGTTTCATGTCATCAGCTATCTGCTTATTGACAAGAAACTACAGACTGAACTTCCTACTGAAAGACAACTCATGAAAAGCACAGGCATGAGAATGACAATTGGATTGTTCTTTAGATCCAATGTCTACATTCTCAAAATGAAAGTTTCCTTTTCACTTCTCTGCACACGTGAAATTAACATTAGAAATAGACATCAACTTTAACAGAGGTCTTGTTGAAACTTTATGACTTTCAATTTTGTGAAAGCTGCATGATGCCTATTTTTATGGAAGGTAAAAACAAACAAAACCCCAACAACCTGCCAACACACTTATGATTAATTCTCCTGTAAGTACTTATTTAGTATGGGCTGAAATGTTGACAGGTCATTAAAAGGGCCTCTAAAACAAGTTCTCACTTGCAACAGGCTTTGAAGTAAAAAAAAATCACATGCCTCAGCAGGTATTTGTGTTCACTATCCTGTGAATGTCAACCCTTGAGGAGATCACTGTTCTACTAAATGAAGTGTCATTGCCCAGTCCTGGTCTATTTGCACTTCACATAACAAAGCAACATCCAGAGTGAAACCATTTCACATTGGGCAAAAAAGTCTGGTCCAGGCGGCTGTTCCACATGGCAACATTATAGGGCCAAAGAAATCCCTGCTTCTCACTGGGAATGCCCTACGATGGCACTGCAGACAGCCACTCGTGAAAGGCAAAGAGGAAAATAAGTCATCGCGGAAGAAATAAAGCCACCATACTCTGCAAAAATATTTTTTTCAGAATTCACCACTGCAGTACCCACTGTCTTGGAAATTAGGATTTCTGTCTGCTTAGTGCTTAAACCCAGATCCCAAGCATGACGATTTGTCCCTAGATAAAGAACAGAAGATCTTGTTAACAGCAAGTCCACTGAAGCTTTGGGAGTCTTGAAGCCACATTCACTTCGAAACATAATGGGTGAAAACAGGTTATATCCTGCTCTGTGTCATCTGTCCTTGCTGATGGCCACAACAGAAGTTGCTCTGCCACCCTGGACCGCACTGAACTCAAGTATCTCCTTCCAGATCTCTCATGACTCCTTCAATGATGGCAGGTTTGGAGACAGTTCAAGGACAAATTTTTGAACCCTCTGTACCTCCCTTCCCCTCCTCACCTCCAGCCAATTTTTTCCAGCACCCACAGTAGGATAGGCAGATATCTCCAGAACATGAGAAAATTTTTGACAAAATATCATCTTAAGAACAGAGACTCTACCGAACATTACTAAATCTAGATCGTGAAGCTATTAAAATAACACAGTAATTACCCGAATGTAGTATTACTGCATATATAATTATACTGACAATTAAATTTTCATTTCATCAAAACAGAAGTGTATGCACTTTAATTTGTCTCTCAACATAATTCATTTTACTATGATGGGGCAATCACAGGGGTTGTTTTAATATAAAGAAGCTTCTAATAGCAAATCACAGCTCCTTTTTAATAATTTAAGCCCACATTAACATTCTGTGCTACATAGTACCAGCAAAACTTCTAAAAACCAGTGAGGTAGTGTTTTCCCTCCATAGTGAAAAAGAATAAGCACTGACAGACTCAAGTGTGAAGCAATTTAAACAAGCTTACCTCAGATTCATCTGTTGATTCCTCATTAGACCTTGCTTCCTGAAAATGACACAAAGGGGAAATTAGCTACACACATATATAACTGAGCAGTATTCCCCTTTTAGAAGTACTTTTTAAACCTTTTTTGAGAAACAGAAGACAAAGTGGAAGCAACTCAAGTTCAGAGTTGCCATCCCTTCCCTTCATATCCAATTTGTGCTTTCACTTCCAATCTCGTGCCACACTGACAGTCAGTGGCACCAGTTGACTGTGATACTGCTGTCAGTCACCCTAAAAGAGAGAGTGACTGGATCATCTGAGAATCTGTCCCTGTGAAAGCTTTCATCCTTCCAGAAGTGGTAGCAAGTTTTGCAAAGCACCTTCCCGTGTCTTGACTTGCAAGGCAGAATGGCATTCTCAAGCAACCCACAAACTAGCTCTATTATTCAACTATTCAGGTGTTAATAGACTTATTTAAAAAATGAAGTAACTTCAAACCATTTTCCATATAAATCCAGTATTTAATGTCATTTTTCTTTCCTTCCCACTTCAATGCAAGCCATGCGGCTTCCTCTTGCCTTTGAAGCAACTGTACCTTTAAAACATCTCACAATTGTACCTTTAAAACATCTCTGCCTGGCACGATAATGATTCTTACTGTCCTACAAAAAAAAAATTTGGTAAGTCAACTCCTGCTAATCTCTCACCTGTCCACTGCAAAAATCTGCTGATGCAATGCCTCCTCAAAGAGGTCAGCAAAATGAAGATTTACTTAACGTATTTATCCTTATCAGTATCAATAAAAGGCTACAACTAATATGCTGACAGTGAATGTAAGCATTTTAACAACAAAATATGATATAAACAAAGACCAAGCAAGAGAGAAGGGAGCATTTCAAATCCTATGAAGCAGTATTTGGACAGTAAGATAAATAGGTACAGAATTTTACCAGAGAAGGGGAGGAAATAAAAAAGAGACAGTTGCCAAGAGTTTAAAGAGAAATGGAAAAGGAAGAAAATTTAATGCACTGACAACAAGTGTCATCTTTAGTTTGTCACATTTTATTTTCCCTGTTTATAAAATGCACTGACTGTGAATTCTAGGCAAAAAGCAAATGTCTCATTTGCATGAGTGGAGGTTCACCTGTAGAGTGACCATCAGAACAGATCAGAGATGAAGAGAAGAAAAGCAGCATTTCTGTTTGCTACTTGAAACTCAGTGCAAGGTGTTACCATAATTACTGCCATCTGTTTCCTCTATTTTACTCATCACAGCCAGGCCCACCTCTAAAACACACACCCCATAGAAGGGTTATGTGTGTAGACTATGTTCACAACATGAGTTGGGAAGTTATGAGTAGAAAGAACATGGCAGTCAAGGGAAGATGAAGAGGGATTAAAATCCTCGCATACTTTCAAGCTTAGGTTTCACTTTGCAAGTACAACTGTTCGTCCATCAGTCTCACTATCTCTATTCACAAGATGCAGTTACCTGATAGGAAATAACAATTTTGTTATATATAACCTCTGTCCATCTTAAATGCTCCTTAGCAATAAACAAGGGACAACAGAACTGAAATACCATGATGTAACACTGCGAGCCTATTGGACAAGCAAGAACAACACATGCAGTCCAATGTAAAATATCGCTAGATTCCTAACAGAATAACTGCCTTTCTCTCCTGAATATTGAGAAACTGCCTACTCAACACTTTATAAATGAAAACTATTAGCTTTACCACTTCAATATTGATACTAACTATTCACATAGTTAGTATCAACAGACTGTTTGAAAAAAATAATCTGTTCTCCCAAACAAAATAAGAAATTACAACAAGTGCCATTTTTGCTGGCACACATGAGACTTTCTACTGCAGCTACACCACAGCCACCACCACTCCCACTGCCCACTTCAAAACACAAATGTAGAGAAAGTCGCAGATGAGAATTTTCAGGATGAGCTCACTAACACCACACAGACAGACTCACACACGTGCTGAGGGGAGCAAGCTGCTGTTACACCAGGTGATCTTTACATCCATATGAGTCACTTTAACAATAAAGATTACACTGAGTTGCAAGTTGCTGTCTGCAAGGGCACCACTGGCCTACAAAATCAGGGCACACCAGAACTTGATTCAAATAATCAATCTGTGTGAAGGAAGAAAATATGAATGTGTTTGGATGTGGGTCATGTACCCTGGGTATCCCTACTGTATTCACAAGCCACTGCAACTACAAAACTTCATAAATGGTATACAAATTCAGGCAAATGCTTCACGGCCTTTATGTTTTACTCAGAAAACAACATGCAAAAATTCAGAGGGAGTCTTGGCTTAGGAAAGAAATGCAGAAACTGTATTTGTTCCCTGAAAAGAACTTAGCTGAACGTGCTTAGAATTGACATTTACCTATTAACTCACTTTGCTAGCAGCTTACTATGAAAAGCTTTTTGCCCAAGTTCTCCCAGACAGGCAAACTAGGAGAGCAAGCTGCAGTTTTGACTGCCCTGGGATTTGTTAGGTTACTCTCCCCTCCCTCCAAATACATGAACTGAGAGGACTTCCCCCACTTCTACTTTTTGGTAGCCTTGTTCTGCGAAAAGAAAATCCCTCAACAGGGATTTGTAGATGACCAGAATCCCAAATTATGTAGCAATAGTTGCACTGGTAGGTCTTAGACTCTAGGGGAAAATCAGCCGTACACTTCAGCCAGCTGTTGCTTGAGTAGCCTAAGAACAGAGAAAGTGAACAATGATGAGGAAGCCACAGAAATGTGAAGTAAACTCTCACCATTATAGTCTCTCACTTAGCAGATCCAACATAACTTCTCAATAAACTCTTAATCTGGATTTCCAATATGATGGGCATAGGCTATTTCCTTTCCCCTTGCAGGAGGGGTGTGCACACTCCCCAGAGGAAAGAGACAGAGGCAAATAAGGAAGCTTTCCTATGACAATCCAAGGAGAGCAAAACACAGGCTGTTTTAATCTCTCACTTCTGCTTTTATTTTATACTTTTATTGGAAAGGCGCATTTCTAGGGAAACACCCACATTAGAGAACCACGGGTCACAAACACCAAACTCCTCAAATTTTATCTCAGGAAAAAACTCTCCTGACGAGATAAACCTGTTCATGTCTCCTGTACCACCGGGTAAAAGACAGCTTCTCAACCATTTGAGACGGACCCTTTGGCTCTTTAATCCTGGCTCTACAGGGGTGCCAGGTGCATTTCTAAACCTCTCCCACCCAGTTCCCAGGTTCCCGCATCGGGTGTTGATTTACAAAGTGGAGCCCTCACGACCTGCGCCGCTCTCCCGCGGCTGTTTTTCAGACAAGACCCGACAAGCAGCCTCTGGCGGGCCCGTCCGCGGAGCGCGGCCAGGGACAGGCGGCCTCGCCCCGGCGCCTCCATCTCCTCTGCCCCGGCGCTGCGAGGACCTGCTGCCGCTCCTGCCCCGCCGCCGGCCCTCGCAGCCTCCGCAGGGCTGGGCTGCCGCCCTCGACCCCCTCACACACGCGGGGTTCCTTCGCCCCTCTGCTCCCGCCGCCCCGCTCCTCGCCCCCTCCGCCGGGGCGCGCCCCCGCGGCCTCTACCTTATCCTCGGTTTCCGCCATGGTGCGGCCGCGGAGCCGTCATGTGAAGGGCAGGAAGCCGATGGGAGCTGAGGAACCCTGGGAAATGTAGTTTCGGAAGACGGTGTGTTTGTTGTTTGTTTTTTGGGTTGGTTTTGTTATTGGCGTTGTTTTATGTTGTTGTTTGTTATTTTGGAGGGGGAGCGGGGGGTGTCTGTTGCCCAGCGGCGGGAACGGCGGCGCTGCCTCACGACACGCACAAAGGGCAGGCTGGGCCCAGTGCAGATAGCACATCCCAGTCAGGTTTTCCTTCTGCCCTCCTCAGCTGCAAGCAAGACGCCTTTTTAAGCTGAATTCCCCCCATTCCCTCAGGGAGAGTCTTGCACATCTAGCTGTGAGGAGACTGAAGGCAGCTGCTGTGGTGAACGATGAGATGGCCTCTGGTTAGCAGGAGCAGGCCCCCCAGGATGGTGTAGTTGAAGGCAAGAGCTGGACTGCAGGTTCTGCAGGGCCAGGCCCAGTTTCTGGCACCCATCTTAGCTGCGCTTCGTCGAGCTTCCATTAGATTCTCTGGTGAGACACACAGCACCCTCTTTTCTCTCTTTCCTTTCACTTAATTTGTCAGTATTAAAATTGCCTATACACGCTTTAGCATCAGGTAAAGCCTTTTAGAAAGCATGAATGTCTTTCTACAGTTCTAGGAGCTGCTGCATTTCTCTTTTAAAACAGGACCTGAACACCTTGCTTGAATCCAAGTTACTTTCTTTATACATTAAAAAACATAACCAAAGCTAAAAAGCAACAGGCAGTACTTTTTATCACTCAAGTTTTGCCAGTGGGCCTATTCCAAATCTAAGGTGGAGCTACAGTGTTAATTTACCCAGTCCCTACCCTTGGCATCAAAGCCAAAAGTTTAAAAATGTACAGGTTTGTTTTGGCAATAAAAGAGAAGTCTTAGAACACTATACTGGAGCCAGGTGACCATAAGGCCGTACAATGAAAGTTAATTGCAAGGAGTATTAGCTTGAATATGAAAATCATGTCTATTATTGCTGTACCTTTAGAAACTAATAACCAGTATTTCAATTGAGAGGAGATAGAACTGTCCTTTAAAATCACACTAAGTGGTTGACACTGAGATGAGAGGGCTATCAAAGTTAACAGCGTTATTACAAAAACATTAATATAACTATCATGAATACATTTCATTTGCAAATGACATAATATAAGAAAATCTTCTTTTTTGGTCTTTTACCACAGGTCTGTTGAATATCAGGATATGATGGCGGGGTGTGTAAATGTCACCCTGACCATATAAGCCAAGGGCTATCTACAGAGAAAGAGATCTTTGGTTGCCATTTTACAAAATGTTGTTGAGACCTCACCTGGAAATAACAGTACATGTCAAAGTCACCTTTGTTGTAAAAATTATGAATTCAAACTGGAAAGGAGCAAAGGACTACTAAAAGGAACATAGAAATGTAAGGTCTATTCTAATGGAGAAGGCTGGAAAGACCCTTCTTCAGTCTAGAAATAAAAAAGAGCTTAAGAGGAAGAACAGATATTAAAGTAATAGGTATGAGATAAAATAGGTATCAGCTATTTTCAGTCCATTTAGGCTGGAAATGAGTAGATTCCCATGTGTCAGACAAGTGTGCTCCTTAGAAGAACCTTGCTGGCAAGAAATTCAACTGATTTCAAGACTAGACTTAATAAACTTGTATAAGAGACAGTAAGAGATATTTGCTGACAGATGTTTCTTACCCAGAGAACTCATTCCAGTCCGATTCTGACCTTCTTGAATCTTAGTCCTGTTCAAATCAATGAAAAAAAAAATGTTTCTGTCAATGGAGCCAGGATTTGTCCTGTAATATGTAATGCATAGCTACCTTATCTGGTACTTGAAGACTCTGTATATCTAGTGAAAGGAAACTGCCTGATATGGGCTTTTTTGCCCCTCTTTCAGGGGAAAAAGAACGGCACAGGAATTTTGCGTTTTGAGGTTTGTTTTCTTTTTTATTTCTTTTTTATTTATTTTTATTTTCTTTCCTTTTTTTTTTTTTTTTTAAATTCTTTAATTCCTCAACAAAGACATTTTGTGGCACTTTTTAAACTGGAGTGAACATTAATAACTGACTGTGTAAATGCCAAGGAAAACAGAGTGTAAGGGAAAGGATGGCAGATCTTGTAAACTTTGCTATTATGACAGCTAACAGGGCACATTTGTTACAAAGAGAGCAGTCAAGGAACAGCTGTTCTTGTTTTCATTGCACATAGAATAAGTGGTATAAACAATGTGATTTACTTACAGTGTGCTACTTATTTCTGGCAGAAACGCACAAAACTGTTTTTTTTCTTGTTTAGGCATAAGGTATTAATTTGATCTGCCATGATTATAGCTTTTTATTGTGTCAGGAAAATTTAATATTTTGGCATCTGATTCTGCCACCCTTCTCACACTCACCCTCCAAAAGTGCTGAAAGCCATCTAGAAGCAATGACGTCAATGGGTTTTAAAATCTTTCAGCATCTCCTGCAAAGCACTCATCATCCTACAGACTCAGACCTGAGAACATCCCAGCCAAGCTTTGGAGATAAAAAGCTTACACATAGTTCAGCATAAGTGGAAAATAGAGCACCGCCTAAGGGAAGTAAATGCTCTGCTCTAACCTTAAATACTACTCTCTTCCACTGTCTGCCAGCACATAGATCTGGAGTTTGGGTTAATTCATTTGTACAAGAGGGAGAGGTTTGGGATCCCTGGTGAGATTATAAATGCTTTGACTTTTAGGTAGAGTGTTTTGGCTCAGATCCATCTCAAGTGATAGGCTGGCTCTACCTTACCATTTAGTTGTAACTTGGTTCATAAAAAATAACACTTTTCATAAGTCTTTTTAAAAATATATTTTAGCCATACCACGATGCTTTTAATGTTCATAGTGCCTACTTTAATGCAAACCTTCCAGTTGACAGGAATTCTGCAGGACATTTCTAACAGAATGCTGACACATCCATCCAGCTTTCTAGAATTCAAGTCTATCAGGAGTTTCTGATTTATTCTTTGCCACAGAAATCAGAATTATCATTGAAACTTGGCACTGGCAAACATTCAGATTCCAAATACTGGTATAATTTTTAGCTCTTCCTTTAAAACACTTTCTCCCTGACTACTGTGAAACATGACAAGTAGCAGGTATCCAAGCCATTTGGTAGAGGTTATTGTATTTATTTCAGTCTCCAAGAGCTCTCCGTTACTTTCAAGTAGGACTGATTCATCCAACAAAATATTCAGCTGGCTTATCTCCCGCCACTCTCAACACCACTTATTCAGTTAAAAAAAAAAAACAAAACAAAAACCAACAGTTTTGTCTGTAAGTTAATAACATTTTAAAACATTATACTGGATAAAACATAGCTAATATTGTTGTCAGAACAATAGAAGTTCAAAGGCTTTCCTCTTTCTGTCTGTTTGTTTGTAGAAAGAAACTTGCAAAGGCTTTTTTTTTTCTTTTATTTTTTTCCCCTTTTCCCTTGCTATCAAAGAATGATTTCTGTGAAGTCACTTTTAATTTGTACCATAGCTTCCATAAAGGTAGTCTTGAATATGTTCAGGAACTTCATAATTTAAAAAAGATCCTATTTCAACTGCTAGCATTATTTTGTTTTGCAGTTGTTTACTTTTTTCTTCTCAATCCACCTCTAGAATTCATTTATCTCATTTCTTCTTGAAATAAGTATGAGAAGAATTTCTATAAAACCACTTCAATTATAAATTTTAAAAAACCACCAAAAACAAATAAACATACTTTAGTGACTTGAAATTAGATAAATCACGCTCATAAAGCTAAGATCTTACGTAAATTTTCATAGAATAATCATGCACAAGGATAAATAAATATATTCTTGTTAAATATATTAGTATCGTATGAGCACCATAGTACCTGCCTTTTTTAACTGAAGCTAAAGATTACCCCTGTGTAATTTGCCATACGACCAAAAAGGGAAGGTAAGGAATGGAAGTATACATTATCATTATGTCCCACCATTGCAGCATATTTAAATTGAATTTAAATGATCACCTATTTTTATAGAAATGAGAGTGGTAGTAATATCAGAAAGGTTATTACAAATTATTTAAAATAGTTGATCTGTGTTCCCTGACATTTAAAGACTTTTCCAAATTACAGTGAATTATTTTCAAATCCTTCAGGCATAACATTGCCCTTAGTCTTTTCCTTCCTCCTCTGACCCTCGCTCCCTGTTTCTTCTGCTCCCTTTCTTCATCTGCACTCTCAGGCAGTCTTTATTGAAAGATACCTTCTTGTGCTAGGTAGAGCACACAGAGAAGATGAAAACATGTGAAGAACAGTAAACGACATAAAGCCAGTACAATTATCCATTTATTAAAGATAAACAAGGGCTATATATAAAGAAAAAGGTAGTAAGGAACCCTTTCAAAAACCTTATAGTTAAAAATATTAAGGTCCTGGTAAAGAAGGAGCAAGTCTGAAATTGAAAAATTATTATACTATGAGAAAATTTCATAGATCTATAGATTACAAAGCCAGACGGGAATAGCACTGTGATTTAATCTCAGCTCCTCCTTAACATGGGCCATGAGATTTACCTGAATTAATTCCTCTTTATACCATCTTTTTAAAAGAAAACATACCTGATATAACATTTCCAATTACATGGAACTCCCTGTGCTTCTGATAAGTCATTTCAAGGGCAGATATGCTCACTGCTAGAAAAATAAAGCAAAAGAAATGTCTTAATAGATCAGAGCAGTGTTTCTTCCAGCCCAGTGCTTGGTCCCCAGCAGTGGTGGTAAGAGATGGTACTTGGGGAGAGCACGTACCTCTGAGCTCCACTCCCCTTGTTTTACCCCAGCATCTGCTGGCATGGAATTAAGGATGTTAGAAGGCACATCCCTGACTGCTCCTTCTAGTATCTGTTAAGGAATGTGTAGTTGATGAACTTGTCGCTTTTGGACCTGCTGGGTACTACTTGCCTCCACAAACTCCTAAGGCAACGAAGACCAGAAGTTCTCTGCCTGCCACTTAAAGAAGTTATTTATTTTTTCCCTGTTTTAAACTGCTCTGCCACGGGCCTGCTACCAGTTTTGATAAGCACCCTTTAGTTCTAATATTGCAGGACTTTCTACGTAATGGGTTTTCCTTATCCCTATGGCAGATTTAAATTTGTCTTACTTCAGCTTTGAGCCACTCCTTTATGTCCACTGTGGCATTGTCTGTTAGCAACTTTTGAAAGTTCTGTAGTAAAAGATATCTGTTCTCCATGTGATTACTTGTAACCTAACATGAAATCACTTCTTAGTTATTTGTTAGGCTAAATAAAAAGATGCCACCAATTATTTCGTGAAAGGTGTTTTACATCCTATGAATAGTTTTTGTCACTGTTGTCTGCTATAACTCCAATCTGTTATCACGTTTCTTAATTTGTGCCTAGTGGGACAGGACTCTATGTTAAACTAATGCAAGATACTCACCTCTTTTACATTTATTTTATTATTGTGAGTAACTCTACCAAATTCAGCTGTCATTCCATTTTTATGATGGCTTCTCCTTCCTAACAGAATCAAAACCCTGTTTAATTCTTCTAACATTGACTTCTTTTATTCCTATTTCCTATAATATGTATTTTTATGATTCCTACATTTTAATTTACAGTTACCGCCACTGATTTTTTTCTCTTTGAAACAAAATGCAAAAATGGAAACCTATAGACATAAACCTTTAATGGATGCTTTCATGTCTTCCTCAAGGATATTTTCTGTTTTGTGGTCTTGTTGTAGAGTCCTCAGTATTCTTTTAAGAGTTCCCTCTTCCCATTTATATGTTCCTCCTAGCTGGTTATTCATTAGTTTCATCTTTTTAAAGCAGTATTAAGTGTTTGTTTCTAGTAAGAGCCATACTCCTTTGTCAAACATAAATGGAATTTGAGTAACAAGCATTTTTGTCCAAAAAAGCACTGAGATGTGATCTAATTGAAAATTAACATATAATGGTTACAGCAGTCTTAACATACCGTTTGGTTCATGAATCTCAAGAACAGGCTTAAATTTAATACCCATGTTCATATGTAGGTTCTGTTAGTTTCTAGCAATTAGACTTCCTTCTTCTGTATCAAGAACTGCTGTCTGTCTCCTTAAGTGAGACCAATTCTTAAAAGAAAATTCATATTTAAGTAGGACCCCAAATCTTGAATCTAGGATTTTATAGTTTTTGAAATATTTCTACAATTTGAAATTTAAAATCCAGAATCCCAATTTCTAAAACTTCAGTCAAAGTTAGGATGATTTTTACAAATTGTCCATCTTACACTGTGACTTTAACAGAACTGTTTATCATGTTCATTATGATCATCCGTTTATCATGTATATTGCTGGCATAATGAAGTCCTTGTCATTACTGAATTATTGAGACACTTCTGTCTATATTCTTGTTATAGGTTGTACCAGCAAGAGAATCCTGGTTCCCAAAGTGATTGGTGCAGACTGTCTTAAGGCTTTGTTTTCTTGTGAGCTTCCAATTCGAAGTACCTGAAATGATGCGAAGGTAGCTCTTTCTGTTGGTCAGGTGGGTGTCTTGCATTATGCTGAGATTTTTCATGGCCAGGAAGGAGACACAAAGGAACATGCAAAGGCACAAAGCCTCTGGGGTAGTGCTGGAGGACTGTCTCAAGAGGAAGGAGCCACACTTAATGGGATCTGCCGTGGTCTTATCAGTCTATAGCAGACCCTGGAGCAAACTGTCACAGAGGGCACTAGTGTCCTCACTACAGAGGGGAGCTTGGATGTGAACAGCCACAAGGGCAGTTTTGGTGATCAGGGCAACTGAGCACTGGAGATAAAGAGTGAGCCAAGCTGGCAGTATTGAACTATACACAGAAAAATTTTGTGCTCTCATGGTCTTTCTACATACAGGTGACGTTGCCTGGATATTTTGCTATTATTTTTCTTAGGCTGTTAGAAATTTGCGTGAATCTCAGTAATATACTGCTGCTTTCACTCACACCCACCACAGCTGCTACCAGATATTGATCACAGGTAACCAGAAGAAGATGTAGTAGTAAGCTTCCCAACAGCTCTGTGTAGTGTGTGTTTCCCTTTAAAGAAGACCTTGTTTAAAAAGCATCTTTCCAAGTGGCTTACCTAAACTGACACATCACAAAAATCTCTCTTTTCCAAATCTTAGTGATATTCTTCTATATAAACTGTGTTACGGTGATACACAGACATACCTTGGATATGATTGGCCTGCTTGATTTTAATCTAAAAAAAAAAGAAGTTTCAGGATAGAACAAAATAAATAGAATCTAAAGCGTTCTTCTTTTAATCTTGAATTTCACACCTGATGAAGGTTTTTCGACTTTTAGCTAAGAGGCTTTCATTAGAAGGCGTTCATTAGAAGGGTCAGTGGTAGCAACATTTGTTCCAAGTACCTTAGAGGAGAATTTTGCAAAAACAGTAAAGGAAGAGATTAGTACCTAAACAGTGACATTTTCATCAGATACAATCCTGAAGAAAATGTAATATGGTATATTTATATACATGGTGGATAGATGAGTTTTCACTGGAATATGAAGCTTCTCTAAATTTGGCTTGGCCTGCCTCACTGGCTGGATTGTGAAGACACAGTAAATCAGTTTGTTTGTGTCACATCTTCTCACTGTTAAAGATTTTGAGTTCTTTTGGAAGTCTTTTCCACCTGAAACAAAAGTGGTATTCTTTTTGAATTTGACGTATTTTGTATAAATACAAGGTGATAAAACTATAGATTACATGTATTTTCAAAATAACCCTCTTCCTCCACACACCAAACAAAAGCACCTATAAAGTAACATTTTCAGAAGCAGCTGCTTATTTCAGAAGCAGCAGCTACCTTCTGGTAGGAGTTCTGTTATTGTTTTCAGCAGGAAAATATCTAGAACAACATTTTATGCCTTTGAAAATTATTTTTCGAACAGGTAATATATAAGAAATAAATATTTTAAATATTGTCATATAGATATGGAAAATTCCATTTTCTTTACAGCTGTGTTGTGTCTTGCCTTTGAGTCTCAGAAGTCAAACCACCAAAGCCTAGTAAAGCTCTCTCCTAGTCCTTTTCTTCACAAGTGTTATTTCTGATAATTATTTTCCCTCACTTCTTCTGATCTCGTCTGTTACTGAAGGTTTTTAATGGTGTCGATGTTAAATAGATCATTGGAAAATCTATTTTGTATTTATGGCGAAAAACACTTTTCTTCTTCTTCTTGACATACACTTAACCTCAAGGAAAAATACTTAGCTTTCCACTTCCTTAAATAGTGTACATAACATAAAGGAAATGATTGATGAGGTTATCAGAGTTCCTGCCTCAGGAATACTGTATGATTTCCATGCATAATGTTCTGGTCATAACCACAGAGCATATTACACTAACATTCTGAAGTGAATTTTCAACTTTACCATCTTTGTATAGGTATTTTGTAATACTGCTTAACTGAGATCTGGAGAGTGGAAGTAAGGAAAGAACTAAAAAGGTGAAAAGGGAGGAGAAGCAGCAAAATAAATTAAGCCACGATTAGACAGAGCAGATAGCTACTGGTACTGCCATTTGACAGATGTGACATAAAATTTCGGTTCCACTAAAATGAATAAGGGTTTAGATTTCACCCAAATATTATATATTCCATGTTAAACTGATGACTGGAACATAAATAGGAGTGAACACATGGACCTAGAGGCATAAAACTGGTTACAACAGAACAAAAAAAACCTCCGTGTATATTCTAATGTTTAAGGCTGATTTTATTCCAAGTTAATACAGCATAACTGAAAAAATCTTAATTTATATACAGATTGTGCAATTCCATTAAATGGAGAAGTCCTGTTAACTTTCCTACAGCCCCAAACATTAAATGAAATGTGTCACAAACCTGTACAGCACCTCTAATTGTTGCTACCACTGAACAAGGTGCTACACTGTTTGAACAGGGGTGGAGAAAGGATCCTGGCCAGCAGAATAAACGCTCAATTTTCTCAATGAACTCTCCTTTCTTTCCAGTTCTGTGTGACATTGACACAAATAATAATTTACACTTCAAATCCTTTTTACACTCATAATAAACTTAAAATTTAAAAAAGGCCTCAGTGTAACTGAGGATCTGACCATCAGTTTATTACTGTTGGGCCTTTTAATCACAAATTCCTGTACCTATGAGACAAATTCTCCTTTTACTGAAAGCACAGTCCTCACTGTGTGTTCTGTTTGCTGATGCTCTAATCACAACCTAGCTTAGAAAAAAACTCTTAAAACCAGTTCTTTCTTTCCTTACATCTTTAGCTGTGTATATCAACCCACTTCTTTGCACAGCTGTATTTTCCTTGCCATGTCTCCCCATCCTCTTACATCCCCTCAGGATTTGACCCTAGACCACATAGCTGAAGTCTGACAGTTCACCCTGGGACAACCCTTGATTATGAAGCAATGTCAGAGTCAAAACCCAGGTCCCTGGGGTGCAAAGTAGTGCCTTTAAGTGGTGCCTGAGGTAATATACAGACTATTTAAGTATATCCTCTTACCTCCCTCCACCTTGGAGTGGAATAGCTTTTTAGTCAAATACATTCTCAGTGAGTTTTATTTTGATGTGGAAAAAATACCTAGCTCTGGTAAAGTACCAGCAGATTTCAACAAATTCAGATGTAATGCTTGAGGTTGTATTATCCACAGGTTGCGGATTTTAAAAATGCTGTACAATTCACCATCTTCTGACATGGAAACAAAACTAACGGAATGTTAACAGTCCTACTGAAGTCAATGGTCCCTACTAGGGAAGGGATTCACCTCCAAAGGTTTTAAAAGATATGAGTTTCTCTTAGAAAATTAGGCCACACAGGTTTTATACATAGCATTCCTACACATCATTCCTAAAACATGTGGTTATAGTATAAAAATGTTAATGAGATGATCGTTCTTGACAATGAATGTGGATAAATACAGCTGCCACATGACCATAATAGGATGATATCCTCCCAAGGATAAGCCATTTTTTAAAAAATAAATTCTTTCAATTCTTCTCATTCTTTAGCTCCAAAGAAGGTATTTTGTGGATAATAACAGTTTTATGAGCTGTTGGGTCAGATACTGAAGGGCTCTGCCCACTGCATGCTAAGTGTGCATAGCTGTAGCAGAATGCCAGTCTTCACCTTCCCACTTCGTTTAAGTAGATTTTTTAGTACAGTGCTAAGAAGCAGCCTCAGTTTTATCTGTGCCTGGATTGCTGTCGGCAGTGAAAGTGACAGGTCACCAGCAACACTTCTCCACAGTGTTCACTGCCAGGCCAGAAAGTACCCATATTACTTGAAAACTGTTATCATCTGTTTGCTTCATGCAGCATCCACAAGGAGCAACTTCCCATTTTTCAAGTGGGGAAAGTGAGGCAAAGAGCAATAGTAACTCATTTTAAGCAATTCAAAAGGCATATCTCTGTCTCCTGCTTCTCAGCCTTGTGCTTTGGCTACAGGACAGCCCTTCTGCCCTTGATGGCCTGCCTCAAGTATTGACTTTTTCCATTAAGCAAATATTGATTTTGTTCTCCTGCTTGAAAACAGAATAGAAATTAACACGGCTCTTTTTGGTTACTTCATTGTTTGTGAACCACTTGGGAATAGTATTTATTAGTTAACTGCTGTTGCTCATCCAATGGGCACTCACAACCTTTTTTTTTCCCCATGGTAGGTATTAAACAGCAGCTATTAAGAATGTTTCTCTGTGACAAAGTGCCAGGCTTTCCCTTTAACATCGTGCAGACAGTCCAGCCCCCAACATATGCAACAGATTATATAATTTATAAGAAACAGGACAGGGGCATTCAAAGATCTTGTTATTTATTTTATGAGCATCCAGCTCCTTATTATAATTAGCCATTTATATTGTGGTGGTGATGATAGCATGCTATTTATTTTTGAACACAGATGAGAGGATACAATTTCTGTCTGAAAGAACAGACTTCTAAATCAACACAGGATCTCATTTGAATTCCATCTAATCCCTTGAAGTAACAGGGATTAGTAAGAGATGGGGAGGATCAAAGAGTGATAGGGAAAGATGCAAGTGAACTGCCATGATGAGAGCTGGTGGTGGCAGGCACAGCACACTGGGATTTTGGAGGTTTACTAATACGTCTAGCACTAGTCCTGAGGGATCAGTATACAGATCTCCCCTGTCAAGTCATACATAACACGTTACTTCAGAGTTTAGTCAGAAGGGGGGCAAAATTACTGGAGTAACAAGTCTGTTATTTCCTTAGGCAATCCTTGTGAGAAAACTTGATTGAGATAGCAGAAAGGGAAAGTCATGGGAGCTGACTGCCATCCTCTGATGTGCCACACGCTCACTCAATGATAAGGGGAGAGTTGTTTCACTCTTCTATACCTCAGTTTCCCCATCAATGAAATAGAAGTAATGAAGTGTACTGATTGTTGTGAAGTATTTTGATATCTAGAGATGAAAAGTCCTAAGAACTTGAGTCTCAATCCAAAGCCCTTTGAAGTCCTCAGAAGGCCCTTGATTCAGCTTTCTTAATTTGCATTTGCCTTAGTCTGCAAGTCACCCACCAGTCTCCTGAAATTTGGAGATGTACCACCCAACATATTTCTCGAAGATGGAAAAATATATTCTCAAATAATCATAATCATTATCTTCAACTATTTTACTATTCAGTTTGAATTTACAAAACAGCAGAGCAATATATGCATTTGGATTATTTGTAATATTTTACAAGATCAAGGTGAAAACTTGGAAGATGGAGAAGGAAAAAACCCAGCATGTTTCCCTGACACCAAAGAACAAACTCTGACAGAAACAAGCTTTTTTTTTTATCTTTCTTCTCTGAAGATAGATGAAAAAGATCAGGAGAAACTATGTCTCATTAGAAGTAAATGCAGTCTGTGGCAATCCATACTAAATTTATCAGGTCGTATCTTCTGAGAAGATATTACGCACCAAAGGGCAGGTATTTAGATTGAAAAAATAAAAAAACCCACTAACAGTATTTAAAAGTTGGTGTTTAATTTTTGTTCAATATAATAAATGAAGTGGCACAGACTTTCCAGAAGAATTTTAAGTCTTTCAGTGTGATAGGTAAGGTGAGAGAAGGTTGTAAGACGAATGACAGTTTTGCTCATTATTCAACAAAGCTCACAACAAATGAAATGGGTGCCTTCAGAACATACTTTGTTTTCTTTTTTCTTGAGACTAAGCAGCTTCTTTTTGCTAAAAGAGAAATATTATCTTTATGAAGAAAATATTTTTCCTAATCAATATTTTGTAACCCCTGGGTTATTACTTCCTCAAGTCTCTTTTTAATTTTTTTCCTCAAGATTGGTCTATGTACTTTAATGAAAAATCTGCAGAACAGACACATGCTATTGTTCACATTAAAGCTTTCAAAGGTTATTAACTGTGATGGGGCATTACTTGTCTTCAGCACATTTTTCTGTAATGTATCATGTTCTTGGGATGCGTGTGTGTATATATATAATTGGGAGCGGAAAAAATTAGCTGTTGGCAAAGCAGAAATGTCCACATGCTGGTTAAAGTCAAAGATCCAGGAAATACACATTCTGTTCTTGCTATGCCACGTATTTCCTGCATCTTGTGTATGTCACTTAGCTTCTTTCTGCTTCAGCTCAGGTTCTGTTAAATGGGATTAATATCATGGGGACATTTATCTATCTTTCTTGACCACTTTAGAAGCCTGGTGATTAATGGAAACTTTTACATTTATTTCTTTTAAACTTCCTGTGATGAAAAATAATTTAACTCTTCAATTTTCTTATTTTTCTTCACTTTTAGAATAGAAAATATGCAAAGAGTATAGGAAATTATTTACATCCAAAAACCATTATGCCAGCTTGTAATTCTCCAAAAGCTTTTTCCTCTTTTCGCGCCAGGTCATTATTTTTCATCGCAAAGCAGCTTAAATTCTTAGGAGTACAAAACTCCCGTTTACTTCCATCAAGACTTCAACTGGTCAAGAACTGTTGGAATTAGTCCTTCTTCCAGATCTAATACTGGTCAAAGGGTTTGAATGTATACACTTTAACCAGATGTAGACTGTACATCAAAATAGAGCCTTAGATGTTTTATTTCTTTGAGCTCTGGCCAGAACAGTATGATGAACACTGTGTTTGAAACTGCTGATTCTATTGAAAAACCCCACAATAAAATATCTCGTGCTATCTTTTTCACTTGATTGCCAAGCTGAAAGCAAGATTTTATAATAAATGGCAAATCATGATCACTTTCTTTTCTATGCCTGTCACCTATCTTATTTGGAGAACTTAGACAACTATTGCTGGATTATTGGGCTCAATTCCAGTATGCTTGTAGAATTTCACTGTTCTCTCAAATCCCACCCCTACGTCATCAAAGTTCTTGGTGAACTCTTCTCCCACCTCTCAATCCTCTTACAAGCTACACTCTCTATCTCACATGAGTTTGGGTGCACAATTTTAATTGAGCCTATACTACGAACTTGATCACTCATATAAAAGTAGATAGAAGTCCAGTTCTCACCTCACTCAAAAACACTTTTAAATTAGAGTCATGTCCTTAACTGCACTGGACCCACTTTTACTTACTAATCAAGCTAAGTCTGGAAAACTGGTTGCAGTAGAATAAAGATAAGTATACAAGTAGGAATACATGATATAGTAATATGTGATATCATGAGACTGGACTTGATCCTAGATGTTCTTTCCTAGAGTATCCACTGTGTAAACATGAGGGTTTTTTCTTTTTTTCCTGTTTAATTTGTTTTTATTTTATGAGTTTGGGGACTTTTCCAAAGTGAACAATCTTGTGTTAAAATATACACATAAATTATATAATGGTGCATTTCTTCTTGTGAGCTGACAGAAGTACAGGGGGAAGTCAGTGGCACTGAACGGAGACTGTAACAATTCAACTTTATATCCAAACTCTGCTACAGGCTGGGACTGTTCAGATGAGGGGCCAACCTTCTCTACTTCAAATTCTTGTTTCAGAATTGTTTGTATGTGAGTTTTTGGCAGTTTTTCTTATGTTTAAGAACATGATCCAATGCTATTAAAAGTACTAGAAACATTCCCATCAATTTCAACTGATGTTGTATGAGAACAAAAGATAATAAAATACTCAATGGATTCATTTTTTGCTCTATAGGTTCTTAATGCTACTTAATTTTTTAGAGCTTTAATAAATCATCAGGGAGGAAGAAAGTATCTCTAATTTTAATGTCAGGGGCAGAATAGCTTTGTTAGCAAAATGTACAGTATCACTCTTGTTCATGGTGTGTTGAACACATCATTGGATTGAGCAAAGGAAAATTGGTGATGACAGATCTTGTTTTCTAAAGATATAGTTAAATATGTAGTGGAATAGGTTCTCCCACCTGAGTAAATGGATGAGAAATCATTTCACATAGATATCAACAGATATCCTAGTGAACCTCATGCTCCTAAAATTTACAAAACAAAAGATAATTCCAGAATCCTTACCATGCTTTCTGTGTCACATGTCAGATTCACTCCTCTGCAGTACTTAAAAAAAAACCCAAATTGTATTTCATGGTTAATGGCTCAAAAATTAGGTCTCTGATCTTGTAATAAACATGGCTTAGGAAATGCAAGGCCTTTAGCATTATGAAGGTCAAGGCACCCAGGACACTGTGCAGCACTGCCCCAGAATGTCCTGTTGGTTTTTTCCATATGCTACTTATCCTTCCATTTGTACTGCATCTGCTGCAAACACATGGTTATGTTAGCCAGGTGGGCACAGGTTCCATTATAGCCGTAGTTATAATGATTAACAGATAACCTCATGATTTTTTTTTTTCCCTGTTTTTCTGCTGCATCCTGCTTGCTTCGTTTCTGCTCATACAAAGAGTACTACTCCTACTATCAAACTGATCACAGCAATGCGCAATATACACCACTATTATCCTTTGGAAGTTTTATTCTAAAGCACAAAATCATGCTTGCTGGTGAATGAATACCTAAGATACAAGCTTGCTGAGATTAGCATCTATGTTTTCTTCCAAGCAAAACAATGTACAAAGTAGCTTCCAAGGTCAAGTTCAATAGCAGGGAATCTCCAGCTGACAGAGGTATACAGGATAACTGATACAGGCACATGCTGGAGAATGAGAATCTGCAATGAATGAACATCCACCTGCAGCTTTTCCCTCTGAAGCATTAATACAGGACCACAGGAAGCTTCTGTTGTTTCAGCTCCTCAGGAATTATAGGCTGTTTCTGTGTCTTGGTGGTACATTAAACAGAGACTGTGCAATGCAGATGCATAAAAAGAGCCTCCTTTTGGTGTGCTGAGCAACTAAGGGACATTGGCACCTCACAGAGTTGGGCCTCAAAGGAAGACCTCTCTATGGCTTTTCTAAACTTAGATGTTTTCTGAAATAGATGTTATGGAATAGCTATTCTAAAATGCTCTATATCAATATATTTTTTTTTCCCAGAAGAAAATTGTGCATGCATAGGAGGTTAAGGAGAGGGGGTGGAGGAGCTCACTAGCCCAAGAAAAACTTGGCTATAGCCAAACTGTGCTATAGCCAAATGTCTTTAAGTATTTATGTTCTAGTTTAACATACACAAAAAATACAGACAGATCCACAGGTTAGTAGAGCTTCTTGCTCAGGTCTGAAGGCAGAAAACTCCCTAACCTCCTGGTTTTCTGAAGCATTCATCTGCCTCCTTCCCACCTGAGCGCTGAGCTGCTTCTGACACTGTGGACCCCATCCCTTCACCGGCTTCCAACCAAGGTCTGATAAATGCAGGGAGGGCTGTGTTCCACTGTAACATAATCCAGATATGTATGTTTCAGCATGGAGAAAGTCAGATGTGAAAAGTCCAGGAAGGTGTCTGCTTTTGCTGGTCAAGGACCAGAATCTCTGCCCTACTTCTACATCATGCTGTAGTCAAGTACGACTAGAAAGATAGGTCTTTTCTTTGGGTCTGATCTAAAGTCCATGAAAGTCAATAAAAATAACTCCTAACTAGTTCCACTCTGATTAATGTTTTAACTCATTAGGTTTTTAACCTAAGTAAACAAACCCTGAAAACAAATTATGCATTAAATGTATACCTTTGTATGACTCCCTTCTGGTCTTCTCCCTCTCAGAATTTCCGAATGCAAAGCTTTCATGCATAGACATGCTGCAGTTACAGAAAAACACTTTAAAAATGTATGTCTCATTTGTTAATTTATGTTAAATACCATTTCTGGTTCTGCATGACTTTGGCCCTTAGACTGAAGAGAAAGAACAGCTCTGCAGCAATACTGAATAGCAGAGAATCTCATTAGAGTAACATTGCAGTGCAGAAGAATTATGAAAACAGATGGCAGCTAATGGCAGCTGAATTAAAAATAACACCATTATTAATCTAGAGGCATTTCTACAGAATTCTACCCATAGATCTCAGCAACTTATATATAGATTTTTAAACTGAAAACTCTATTTTGCCTTTCAGTTGCAACGAAACAAGAGCACGTTGCTGGCAACTGTAGGCAGCAGCCTGTGCCCCATCTGTTGTGCTCTACATCAAGCCAGCTCTGCTGGCTTTCATCAGCAGGTGAGCCAGCGCTATCATATGTTGAATAAAGTATGCTTTGCAGGAGCATACGGCCTTACCACACGGCTCAAGGAGTAGAAGGACTTTGTGGAAAGTATTGTTTCCATAAGCCATAAAAATGCTTTCTGTCCTTTTCAGAAGAGCAGGACACCCATATTCTTTCCCTGATTATTCATGAGCAAGCTTCATGAAACACAGGAGTGAGGAGACCACATCTGAGTGAAACAATTACACTGGTGGCTTGGGTGGCTAACTGAGCACATTGACCTGAACTACCAGCTTTAGACTGTATCTGCCTAGATGCTTACATGGTGATACACTCAAAATCTGTGTAAATGCTGAATATTAGCTGTAGTAGCCTGGTGCCACATACAAGATCTCTGGACTTGCACTACTATGAGAATTAAAGCCCACATTTGAAACAAGGGAAGATCTTACACCTCTACATCTGTAAACCCAGCTTTATTGCAGGATGTCACTGATGACACTGGAGTTTGTATGTGTTCAACAAACACAGGAGCAGGCAAGTGAAAATTCTGATTCTGAAAATGAGAAGTGACAAAATGAAATTCACTATTATGTTATGGAAGCAGCCTCTGTAGTCCTTAAAACTAAGACTCTTTTAGAGCTAAAAAATTGGTATTGTCTGTAGGACAGAAAAGATCATGATTCTTTTTCTGAAGTGGCAATAGAAACTTCCTAACCATTTACAATTTGACTTCAGACACCCATTTTATAATCCTCTTTTCCCTTGATATACTCTGTACTAAAGGCAGAACTGGTGCAGTTCCGATAATGGTGTTTTCTGCAACTTCTAAACAAATTCTAGAATGCGAAAAAAAGTAAAATAATTCCGAATCTTGCTGTTAAACCGATACAGAGATAAGAAGCAATTATATGAAATAGTTGTTCTGTCTTTAGAAAGAGAGTATTTAATTTTTTCCTCTGCCATTTACCTCTTTATGTGATAATTACTTTATCTTGCAAGCATAGAAACTTGTTCACTTAAAGATCATGAAAAAAATCACTGAAAAGTAAAATAAGATGTACAAACACATGAACAAATTAAAATAGATTTTACACTCAGTAAAGTTAAAATCCTGCAATTGAAAATGAATATATTTCACTAATGCTGGTAGGAATTAGAAAACAAAAGTCCTGATGTTTTCACTCTAAGACTTTTGCAATTTTAATTTCAGTAATGCTTTTGGCTTTTGAATTGTTACTTTTGCCGACTTTCTGCTAATACTTGAATACTGCAGTCAAGGCAGCAGTATGAAGTCAAGAGATATGTTATTTTACTGTCTTTCTTCTGTTGTGCTTTTGTATTAGTGAAACCTTTCCCAAGCAACTGGCGTGATTATATTCAAAGCTTTTAACTGGTTCAACACTGGCTGTGATCACAAAAACCACCTTTCAGTTCAGGTGTCTTGGACAGTAACTAGACTGCACAGCTGCAGTGTCTTTTAACCCTTCACTGAGGACAGTGCTGGAACAGAAATTTTAGAAAATATCATCTGTGCAGTCTCCTTTATTTACTACAATATGAAATCTTGAGATATTTTTTAAAATCACCTGTAAAATAGTGAGAAGGTTGGCTACAGCTTGTTGCTTAAGTGATGCCGAGGCTGTCTTCGTCTTCCAAAGCATTAAATTACACAAACAAAAAAAGCTGCAGCTTACCCCCTTCAGCATTTTTTCTGAACCTGAGCAGAGTTCGTTTCTACTCCAGGAGACTTACACAGCTGCAGTGTTTGAAAATCAGTCATTAGCAGCCCATCTTTCAGACGACTAATATTAGCAGCGCTGTCAACACAGGTTACAGATGCTGTTAAGGAAACAAGGGCTGAGTTCCTCTCCCTGCCCCTCAGCCTGCCTGTGAATCCACCAGACCATTACAAGTTCTAAATGAACAGTTCTGTGCTTCTGCTCAAACCCTGAATATCTATGTGTTTCTTGGCCTGTTATAAGATTGTTGGTATTCAAGATAGACAGTTAAACTGAGGATGGTTTTACACAAAGCTCTTCAATGAAGGGATCCTAGATCAGACTTTCAGAGAAGCTGTGAGCGCTCAGTGAATTTGACAGCACTTACTTGAAGTTCTGAAAGAAAACCACAATATTTTATATAACCAGTTGTTGGAAATATGTTTTGGGGTTTTGTTTTTTGTTTTTGTGGTTGCTCTTGTTTGTTTGTTTGTTTGTTTGTTTCTGATAATATTGTGCCTCATGTATTTACTGTACTGATAAGTCTGAAGCATGAACAAAGCTGCAAGTCCCCATAGTGTTCCAAAATGAGCTAGGACTATAAGACTGGCTTATTTTACAGACATGAAATGTGCATTACATGATTGTCGCATTTTTTCAGGCCATATAGCACAGTGATGTCATATTTTCAAGCTTCCTGTACACATACCAGAATTAGAAGTTAAAGTTTATACATGAAATCTGAGATTCCCATGCCATAATGACTCCTGGAACTGGAATTTTAGGGAAAATCAATGACTGCAAGACTTAGCAAGTCCATTTGTCTATGGGCCATTTTGCCTTCCTGAAGAACATAATAAGTGCCAAATTAGTTCACACCACAGGTGTTTTCAACAGTGGCTACTCCTAGGTGTTTAGAAAGAGAGTATAAAAATAAGGCAGATATAAAGTAAACCTCCTGACTTCTTACAATGAAGAACTTGGTTAGGATTTGCAACCAGACCACTGTGTTCTGAACCCATTATCTTGTACCTTTGCCTTTCATAAAATCCTGTGGTTGTGAGTTCCATAATTTAACTACGTGCTCTTTTTTAAAGTGGCACTTGTGTGTTTGAACTATGTCATTTTATCATGCCATTGGCTTTTCTTGAGGTCATGTCTTGTAAGCAACAGTGGCCAACCACTCTGTGTTCATGTTGTCCCCATTGTGCATGGTTTTGATGTTCCCTTCTCCTATTCTATCTCTTCATAGCCTTCACTGGCCTACCTCCTGCTTTGAGTCTTACCCCTGAAGTCTGGTCCTTAAGAGACCTTACTCCATGAAAAAATTAATGTTTATTGGTACTCAGTTGTACCCACCATAATTCTGTAAATATCAACCATCCCAAAGGCACAGACATTGCAACTTCAACCTCTTTTAAAGAATATGATGAGTTGTGAAGGTATGATAGCCAGGAAACCACATTTGTGCACCACAGTAATTTTTGCGGACTGGAAAGCGGCTGCAATTGACAGCAGATAGATTCTGAAGTGACCCAATTCTGTTATTTTTATGCTCCCTCTTTTCTTCCTCCTCCAAAAATAGTTGGGAATAGTGTCAGCTACCAAGGCAGTAGAAAATATCAATAACTACTTTACCTATCTTGTTGTTTCAGTGACTTGTGACAGAGGACTTGAGAGCGACTTAGTCAATACCCTAATGGAGATGCCTGTTAAAAATACACTGTTATCTGGTTGGTAGATAAAGAAGATAAAAGAGGAATGTTACAATGGAAAATGTTACAAGAAATCAAAATGGTGGCATTCTACAATGCCTCAGAATACATGAATACACATGAACTGAGGCATGAACAGGGAGTGAAACACAAAATTTTCACCAAGCCCTGAGCAGCTAGAGACTTGAACATTTGGTCGCAGTGCTACTGCCTCAGCTCTTGCATTTTTTTTCTGTTTTCATTCAGTGTGGTGTTCTTCCCCTCATTCACCTCCTTTGTTAGACTGGGAAAATCATATTAAAATAGAGGAAAGAATAAGTTAATTCTGCTAGTTTTTGGCATGACAGTTTCATGGAGATCTACATTATGAAGGCAGGGATAGCAGGGAGGTGATGTTTCTGTTGTACTTGTCAAGGGCAGCAGAGTGTAAACAACCCTGTTTTCTCCAAATCAGTCCCCAAAAGCTTGGAGTATTATTTGGAAGAACAAACGTAAGGGAAGTTAGCTCCATTCCTGTCCTAAATGTCTATCTTCAGTTTTCAAGAGTCAGGCTTTTTAGTTCATTTCTGTCTTGTCCAAGCTGGATCTGCACAGGTATACACGCAGCAGACCCATTACCCTCTCTGCAGAAGCATTGGAAGAAACGCAGGAAACTTCTTCAGATTATCATTATAATCTTAGCTCTGAAACTTGGATGTTCTCATCCTCCAGTCTTTTACTTTCTGTTGCAAATGGCTGCTGTTGCCCCTTTGTTTACTGTCCAGCTCCCACTCCCTTAATTGCTCAGTTGTCCCCATCCTATTTCTTTGCCTTCTTGCTTCTTACCCTCCATTCTGCCAAAATTTCAATTTCATTTTTTCTTCTCCCTCCTCTCAATTTCCTATTCCCCTCTCAATTTCCTATTCCCCACTTGCCTTTCTTCCCAAACTCCTTCATTTAAAGACCCTTTAAACAAAGTTTAAATGAGATATGATACAAATTAAATAAAATTTCTGAAGCTAGATCCAACTAATGCGATTCTCTCAAAGCTGCCTCAGTCATTTTCATTTGGGTGACTGTCCTTCTTTTTTTCCACCATTTCTTTAAATAGTAATTTGGATCAGGAGTTGTGTCTCAAAAGTTGTGTCTCATGATGAAGTGAGTGATATAATGAGGCCAAAGTTAAAATGGTGTCCAGTCCTGATATAAATGACCATAAAATTGGGGGTTCTTGTTTTGAATGGGTGACAGCAGATGTAGATCCTGTATGGTTTCATTGTGCCAAACAAAATATGCTTTTGCAGTTCTGCATGGGGCTTCCAGCACAACTAGGGGTTTGGCTGGACCTAGTGTCATGTCAGCGATGTAGCAATGCAGTTACACATCTGTAACTGCTGCCTTTACACTTGGGTACCTTGTTTTTATTAGATGTGGTTGAAAAATTGAACCTTTTTTCTTATGGGACTTATTTTAATTTTTTATTATTTATTTTTTAGATGTTAAATTTCTAGAAGTAAGACATTAAAAGAAAATAAGAGAAAGTTGAGCAGTTGATTGATAATTTGAGTGAAAGATTAATGGTACAGTTTTTCAGAACTTGCCCCATGAGAAAGGATCAAGGTCTTGCCTATTTTTAGAGTAACTGCAATAGTGGCCAGCAACAAGTGCACAAGAAATTAAGGAACTGACCTAAGCTTGGTAGGAAAAATCCATTCAAGTGCATTACACTATAACACTACAACTTAGTTCAGACATGGTGCAATAATATTAGCATAACGTTTAAAATTCATTTGTATTTTGCTTTTTTTCTAATATGCGTATTCTTTTAGTTGATGAACAAATGAAGCCGCATAGTGATCATTTAAAAAAATCTCCTTGTTCTAATTTTATTGTTGTTACACACTTTTTACAGCTATATTTCTTGACTACAGCAGAACTGATAAATCTGTTGTAGTAGTCTCTATTTGATTACCAAATCCCAGTCAGGCAGAGTCAGGTCGCAAACCTCGAATAAACAGATATGTGTGAGTTTTTCAATCAAATCTGACAGAAATTAATTTGAGGCTAACATTTCCCTTTGAGATATCTTCTGTGTGTGGTTGTGCACACAAGACAAGCTTTTTCTGCTGGAAGCTCTTAAAGAGGACCTTGATTTTAAGGGAATAGCTTTTCCCTTGCTGAATAGTAATAGGATTTGATATTATATAGGACAAGATCTTTGAAACTTTGATTATCCCACCAGAGAAAATACTTTCATGTAAACAGGTTATAGCCATGACATTCTTTTTTTCTGACTCTGAAGACATTTATCTTGTGGATTTATTCTGCTTCAGATATTTTATTTTATTTCTATAACATCAAATGCTAACATTATTCGGTTGCTATTGTTTTCTTTAATGTCTTGATAGCAGGTTCTTATTGAACTGGGGCAAAACAGAAATAAAAGCGCATGCAGGTGGATGGGTGAGGCTTTGTGAATAGACAGAAGATTAAACGAGAGTGATATTCCAATACCAGGGAAGTATTTACATTCAAAATGTATGTTAGATCAAACAGACATGCTCTACACTTACTTCAGCATCCATGCCACTTTCTGTGCTGCCCATCAGAGTTGTGGCCTTTGCCTTGGCCTAGGATACATTCTCCCCCGTCTCCAGAGCAGGGATGATGCTAACGGAAATCATTTTCTGTTTTAGCAAGAGGAAAGGAGAGGAGCTAGAGGCAGATCATGATCCTCTTCTTCTTCCTAAAACCAGCATCTTTTCCACTGAGAGCAGAGCACTTCATCCTGTCAACGGAGATTCCTGGAGGCTGGAGATTGCAGCCTCTCTTTCTAGCTCTCCACAGAGTCTTCCAGCAGAAACTAGGGAAGTTAAGATGCTATGCTAGATATTTGTCATGTGAGGAAGGGAGGGGAATGGGCAAAACACATTCAAGAAACAATCTGCAAAGAATTTCAGTAAATCAGTTTGTATAATTTTAACTGTGAGGGTGTAAAATCTGGTCTTAGACACAAGTTGTTGCATATGCAATATATATTAGCTTAATATGTACTTGGTCAGTGTCTGCAACTGTCCTAAATAGACTTCCCTCTGAAGGCTTATAATGTTTTTACCATGGCCCAGAGAAGCATCTCTAACAATAAGGAAGGTCTTTCTGAAATTACCACAAAGGGAATTACTATGCTCTTAAGCTGATCTGCTGCCCTTGATCTGCAGAGGAACTTGTACTGATATTATGGGCCATTAGGAAAATTGCAATTCTTAAAAGGACTGCTGAGAGGTAGTTTAGGTCCTAAACTTTGAGAGAGGGAATGAATGCATTTTTTACAGTGATTATAAAACCTAATGATTTTATGTAATGGTAATTCCATGGTGTGAATTCTTATCATTCTCCTTTCAGTGTTCTCAGTCCAAGCACCAAAGCATTGTGCATTAAAATTGGCATAAGAAACTGATTGAAAATAAAAGATAGTACTGTATTTTTTGTCCAGTCTGAAAAATCATAGTCCATAAAGTGAAAGCAAAAAAGCAGGACAATTACTCTGAGTTTTAGGATTTTCTCTGTTTTACTGTTGATGTGGCTAGCAGCACCAACTGCTTATAATTTTTTGTCTCCACCCAAATATATCCATTGAGATCTTAGAACTCCATTTCTCAGAAATAGTTCTATTTTGTGTATAAAACTGCTTGAGGGAATAAGTTTATAGAGCAAGGTCATAAAGGTCTTCCAGGAGTAAGGACATGCAAAGATAGAACTCATTAAAATCACAGCATGATATGACTTCTACAAGTCACACAAAAAATAATCTAGAAGTATATGGACTTTGTACATGTTTTACTTTATCTTGAAAACCAATGTAGTTTAAACACCCAAGAACACCAGAAGCATTTACTCCACTAAAGATGGTGAAAGCACTAAGCAAGGACTGGCCTGCACAGAATCATGGACATTTGATACAAGTTTATATAGCCTGTGGCTTACAATATTAATAATAGTTCTCATTTTTACACTCTGTCCAACTTAATCCAGATCATTTGAAACAAAAAAGTTGATCTAAAATGCTTTGCACATGAACATGTGACTTAGTCTGGTTCTCTCTGTTCTCAAGAGATGTAAGTCAACATAGCTTCGTCTATTTTAAGAATGCCTCTCTGATTTACTCTAGTTCAAGATTCAGTTGGAAATTACTTCTGTTTACTCAATACTCAGTTTTAAATTATTTCTGTAGTTGCATAGGGAATATGTTGATATAATACACTTTTGTCCTGGTCCATTTTCTTCAGATGTGGCTAATTTTGTCATCAGTCTCCTCCTCTTAAATGCTTTTATCCATTCACTGGCTACATCCATTCATCCTTGAAAAATAACGGAGTGTTCTGTCCTAGCCAGGAGCCTACAGTCTCCACATTTTCCCTACTGGACTACATTGACCCATTATCTCAGCTTGTTCTCTTCATGGCTGCTGGCACCTATTTATTTGATGCAGCAGATCTCTCATTGCAGGCTTATTAGCATCCATGTCAAGATCCTCCTCTTTCAAGACTGATGAACGCAAACAAGTAGAGAACAGAACCCATGAGCAATCTGTATCATTTCACTGCCACATTAATACCTCTAATTCTAATTGACAGGGTAATTAAAACCCAAAGCTATCCCAAGAAAGCAGCCTGGGTAGCTGTGATCATGCCATGTAAGTGACACAGAACACATTCTGTGAAACAGGATCAAAATGGTTTCTCTGCATTTTGTGTCAACAAAGCAGCTGTCCTGATTATTCACATCCTATTAAGTGTGCTTTGAGCATGTCATAATCAATTACAAATAGTTGTCATTTCAGATAACAGTTTTGAAATTTTGAAACTCGTAATAGCTTCCTTGGGTCAAAGACTCCCAAGGTCTCTCCTCCATAGGAAGCCTATCATTCACCTGTCTCTCACTCCTCAGGTTCCTGACAGTTCAGGGTCAGTCTTCCATGGGAGATCTCTACCACAGAGGCATCGCTCTATGTGAGCTGCGCGCTCGCTCAAAGAGGACAACCTTCCCCAGTAGAGGTGTATCATCTATCAGCTGAGGAAGCACAGTTGCTGCACTCCCCTGCTAGAACCCCCAAAGAAGCTCAAGGTCCCTTTTTAGGAGAAGTTAGGGTAATGAAGCTTCCAAAACTGCAGACACATCCAAGTGAGGCAGTGCATGGGGTAGGGTGTGTATTGGTTCGTTTAGCTTGTTTGGGTTTTGGTTGTGTAGGTTTTTTAGAGCGTTCTACCTTGGTTGTTGAAGTTTGGTTGGTTTGGATTGGTTTTTGGCTTGGTCATTTTAGGCTGGTTTAGGTTGGTTTTATGTTGGTTTGTGTCATTTGATGTAGGCTGTTTCTTTAAGGTTTAGGTAATTCACTTTGGGTCATCTTGTTTAGGTTGTTTAGCTTTTTTTTTTTTATTATTTTTTAGGTGGTTAGTTTAGGTAGTTGGTGTAGATTAGTTGTTTTAGGTGAGTTTATATTTTGTTTGGCTGTTTGTGAGTTGTTTCAGGTTGAGTAACAGTTGTTTTAAGTTGGTTTATGTTGGTTGGTTTGGGTTGCATAGGTCCTTTGGGTTAGAGTATTTAATAGCAGTATTTTTTAGGATGTTTTTGGTTTTGTTTGCTTGATTCTTTAATGTGTTTGGCCAGCTTTAGGTTGTGTTTTGTTTGGTATAGGTTTTATTTTCCTGATTTGGATGTGAGGGCAATTTGGCTGCAACCTCGGTCACCCCATTGATCGCCAGGGTTGACTGGGCTGATACGGCTGGCTGGGCGGGTGTCCCCTTCCTCCCTCCCCATTCCACGTGTGTCCCTCCTGAAGCTGCATGCTGCTCAAAGAGGACAAACCTTCCCTGACAGAGCTGTACCAGCCATGGGTCAAAGGGTATACGGTAGCTGCGCTTGCCCACTAGAACCTGCAAACAGTCTCAAGGTCCATTTGTAGGAGAAGGTAGGGTAGTGAAGCTTCCAAGACTGCAGACACATCCAACTGAGGCAGTGCATGGGGTAGGATGTTTGCTGGTTGGTTTAGCTTGTTCGGGTTTTGGTTGTTTAGGAATTTTAGGGTATTTTAGATTGATTGTTGAAGTTTACTTGATTTAGATTGGTTAGTTTAAGCCATTTGTTTTAGGTAGATTGGTTTATGTAGGTGGTTTTAGGTGGGTTTTTGTAGGTGATTTTGCTTTGTGGGATTTTTGGTGTTTGGTTGGTATACATAGTTTTAGGTTGGTTTAGGTAGGTTTTTTGGGTGTTTTTTTAGGTAATTTTCTTTTGCAGTGTATAGGATGTTTCTCTTCAGGTTGGTTTAGTTTTTTAAAACTTTTTTTATTTTACTTAGTTTAGGTAGGTTTGTTTAGGTAGGTTGGCTTAGGTTTGTTTTTACTTGTTTGGTATAGGTAGGTGGTTTGAGGTTGTTTAGTTTTGTTTATGGTGTCTTTTTTAGACTAGTTTAGGTTAGGGGTTTTTTAGGATGGGTTAGGTTATTTGTTTTAGGTAGATTGGTTTAGGTTGGCTTTTTAGGTTCTTTAGGTAGGTTGCTTTAGTTTTTTTTATTTGGGTCCGTTGGTTTAGGTTGTTTAGGTCTTTTCCAGTGGCTTAGGTTGGTTTAGATTATTTTAGTTTGGGTTTGGTAGGTTTGGTAATGATTGCTTTCATGGGTTGGTTAAGGTTTTTTTAGGTCATTTGGTTTAGATTGGTTTACGTTGTTTATGTTGTTTTAAGTTGGTTGTTTTCAGTTGTTTTATGCAGTATTAGTTTGCGTGTTTGTAGATTTTCTGCTTCTTGGATGTTTGAAGTTGTTCAAGCTTGGTTCTTTTAGGTAGTTTAAGGTTGGTTATGGGGGTTTTTTTGTTTGTTTACATTGGTTGGTTTAGGCTGATTAAAGTAGTTTATTGTAATTGTTTAAGGTACTCTTTAGGTTCAAAAGTGGTTAAGTTTTGCAAGGTAGATTTGTTTAGGTTCCGTAGGGCTAGTTGTTTTCAGCTGCAACCCCTTGCAGCCCCTCTTCTCTTTCTCTTCTCTTTTCTCTCTCTTCCCTCACAGTGAGTCAAATAACAAAGAGACTGTTTGCCTGAAAGGACAGGGGGTTTTCAGCTCCAAAACCATTTTCAAGGACACATAACACATATTTTATTTTATTTTATTTTATTTTATTTTATTTTATTTTATTTTATTTTATTTTATTTTATTTTATTTTATTTTATTTTATTTATTAATTTACTTTATGTTGTTTCATGTTATGTTATTTCATATAATTTTTTTCTGTTTCTGATTCTGTTTCAGAGCCAATGCTCACAATCATTAACACAAGCCCATGTGTAGCTGGGAGCAGGCTGATGCATTCTTCAGTTTAGCTTGAAAAACCACCCTTGCAGGCTGGCAAAGGCAAGTCCCAGAGCTGCTGTGCTTCTTGGGCAGGGATGCACGAGAAGCACTCTGGTCCCTGCCAGGGGCTTGTGTTGCCCGCAGGGAGAGGTGCCGAGTGGCAGCTGTGGAAGGTGCAGCCAGGCTGGAGCCCTTCCAAGCAGGGGCTGTTTTGATATAGGTATGTGATGGGGAGTAGGTATTAGTGCAATATTTTTCAGGTATGGAGCCCTCAGGGCCCTGTCAGGGATTATCATGCAGAACTCCAGGCATAACAAAGCTGAATCTTCTCCTTCTCTTCTCTCTCTCTCTTCTCTCTCTCTTCTCTTCTCTTCTCTTCTCTTCTCTTCTCTTCTCTTCTCTTCTCTTCTCTTCTCTTCTCTTCTCTTCTCTTCTCTTCTCTTCTCTTCTCTTCTCTTCTCTTCTCTTCTCTTCTCTTCTCTTCTCTTCTCTTCTCTTCTCTTCTCTTCTCTTCTCTTCTCTTCTCTTCTCTTCTCTTCTCTTCTCTTCTCTTCTCTTCTCTTCTCTTCTCTTCTCTTCTCTTCTCTTCTCTTCTCTTCTCTTCTCTTCTCTTTTTCTCTTCCCTTCCCTTCCCTTCTCTTCTTCCCTTCCCTTCCCTTCCCTTCCCTTCCCTTCCCTTCCCTTCCCTTCCCTTCCCTTCCCTTCCCTTCCCTTCCCTTCCCTTCCCTTCCCTTCCCTTCCCTTCCCTTCCCTTCCCTTCCCTTCCCTTCCCTTCCCTTCCCTTCCCTTCCCTTCCCTTCCCTTCCCTTCCCTTCCCTTCCCTTCCCTTCCCTTCCCTTCCCTTCCCTTCCCTTCCCTTCCCTTCCCTTCCCTTCCCTTCCCTTCCCTTCCCTTCCCTTCCCTTCCCCTTTTTTCCCTCAGAACCACTGTCATGGACACATAACACGATGCATACAACTGGTTCTAGTTTATTTTATTTTATTTTATTTTATTTTATTTTATTTTATTTTATTTTATTTTGTTTTATTTTATTATTCTATTCTATTCTATTCTATTCTATTCTATTCTATTCTATTCTATTCTATTCTATTCTATTCTATTCTATTCTATTTTTTATATTTTTATTTTTGTTTTAATTATATTTTTTGATATGTTATTTTATTTCATTTTATTTTATATTTTTAATTTACTTCATTTTATGTTATTTCATGTTCTGTTATTTCATGTCATTTCTGTTTCTCACTCTGTTTCAGAGCCAATGCTCACAGTCCTTAACACAAGCCCACGTGTAGCCCGGAGCAGGCTGATGTGTTCTTCAGGTTAGCTTGAAAAAACAGCCCTTGCGGGCTGGCAAAGGCAAGTCCCAGAGCTGCAGAGAGCAGCAGCAGGAATAGAGGCCAAGCTTTCCCTGGTTCCTCAGAGGGAGAACCTTGAGAATGAGGCGCGGGACTGACCATGCACAAAAGAAGAAGAAGAAGAAGAAGAAGAAAGAGAAGTTGATGACGGGTCTGGTACAGTGGGTTGTTTTCCAGAGCTCCGTAGCGATGACGAGCAGACTTTTTGCCTTCAACACTTTGATTTGCTGCTGTGCTTTTTGGGCAGGGATGCACGAGAAGCGCTGTGGTCCCTGCCAGGGGCTTGTGTTGCCCGCAGGGAGAGGTGCCGAGTGGCAGCTGTGGATGGTGCAGCCAGGCTGGAGCCCTTCCAAGCAGGGGCTGTTTTGGTGGAGGGAGGTTTTTGGTTTTGGTAGCTTGGTTGAGGTTGTTGAGGTGGTTTGTTTGAGGCAGGTTCTTCTTTGAGGGTGGTTGTGAGAGGCTGGTTGTTGAAGGCTGGTGGGTTTAGGTGGCTTGATGTAGATGATTTTTGGTTGAAGTTGTCTTCCGTTGTTTGTTTTAGGTGGGGTATGTGAAGATGTTTTTGTTGAGGTTGTTTTCAGTAGTTGGCTGGAGGTTGGTGTAGGTGGTTTGGTTGAGGTTGTTTAGATGATTTGAGGTTGGGTGGTTTAGGTGGATTATTTGAGGTTGGTTTGATTTGTTTCTGTTTGTTTTGGGTAGGCAGTTTAGGTAGGTTGGTGGATGTCTGTGTTTTTAGGTAGGTTGGTCTAGGGAGGTTTGGTTTCCACCGTTGAGGTGGCTTGAAGGGTTTGTGTTGAGGTTGGTTCGGGTTGTTTGGTTGAGGTTGGTTTAGTTGTTTTTAGGTAGGTTGGGTTAGGTGATTGGATGAGGGTAGGCTGTTTGAGGTTGTTGAGGTGTTTTCTGGTGGTTTAGGTTGAATAGGTGGTTTAGTTTGGCTTTCTTGGTAGGTTTGGTTATAGTCGTTTGGTGGTGGAGGTTCTTTTGGTCATTTGGCTTAGCTTGGTTGAGGTTGTTTGGGTTGTTTGGGGTTTGTTGTTTTCAGTTGTTTTGTGCTGTCTGAGGCTGGTTGTGTGTTTGTAGGTTGTCTGTTTCTCAGAGGCTTCATGTTGGTGAAGCTGGGTTCTCGGAGGTCATTGAAGGTTGTTTGTTTGTTTTTTGGTTTTGGTTGGTTGCTTGAGGTTGATTTAGGTTGCTTCAGGTAGTATGTTGTAGATCGTTGAAGGTTCTTTTTAGGTTGTTGATGGCTGGTTGTGTGAAGATTTTGAAGCTAGATTGGTTTAGGTTCTTGAAGGTTGGTTGTTTGCAGTTGTTTAAGGTTGGTTTAGGTGAGTTGTTCTATGCTGGTTTAGGTAGGCTGTTCTAGCTAAGTTTAGGGCCAACTCGTGGAGCAGCAGGCACCTAGCCCAAATGGCCCAAAGAAGCCGTGGCAAGGGGCCGTGCTCAACGCTGCAGAGGAAGGCAAAAAACCCCCGGAGACGCTTGCTGTCCCACCTGGGGGAAAAAAAAGCCTTCCTCCCCCCAGCTGCAGGGCACGAGAGGCCATGTTCCTGGTGCTTGAGCAGCAGGCGGGAACCGAGCCAAAAGGGCCCAGAGGAGCTCTGCAAAGTGGTCATGCTCAATGCTGCAGAGGAAGGCAAAAAACCCCCGGGGACCAGGGCCAATCTGCCCCGGGGGAAAAAATTCCTTCCTGACCCCAGTGCTGGCGATCGGCTGTTCCCTGAGCATGTGAGCCAGACCTGGCTCCTTTTCCCACAGGCTGCTCACGCCTCCCAGGACCTGCCCAAGCCCTATCCTATCCTATCCTATCCTATCCTATCCTATCCTATCCTATCCTATCCTATCCTATCCTATCCTATCCTATCCTATCCTATCCTGTCCTCCCTTGAGCTGGAGCCATCTCCCGGACTTCCGAGAGTGCCCAAATTCCTCTGAGCTGATGGACCTTGGGGGCAAGAATCCTTCCTGTGCCTGGTGGGACACCAGTGGGTGTTCCAAAGCACTGCAACCCCTTGCAACCCCTCTATATCCTATTTCTTACGGCTCCTGAGCCTGACTCTGCAGGGGATGAGGATGGTGAGCTCTGCAGTGCTCCTCCAGCAGGAATTTCCTTCGTCTTGCCCATACTCCTCAGCTGAAATGGATTTCCATGCATCAGACGAATTTGGAAGGTGGCCCTGGCAGCAGATTGTCTTGCAGTGAGGAACCTCCAGCAGCCTCATGCAAGGTCTTCCTCCCTCAACCCCTGCCCTGCAATTCCACCAGCTCCTCAAGTGCTTCCTGTGGGATGTGTTGGGGCTGCCCCCGGGCCGGCTCTGGCAGTGGACACGAGACCCGGCTGCTCCTTTTGATCCTGCCTGGGGCATTGTGAGTGCGGCGTTGCCTGGTGCTGGCATTGTGACGCGGGCGTGACAGAGCCACACATGTGTAGCCCTGCCCATAGCAACCCCGCCCACCCCCCTTCTTCCCAGTGCCCTTGGGAGGAAGCCTTTGGGGTGCTGGCCCCGAATCAGTCCCTGGGCTCAGGAGGCCCAGGGTGCTGTCCCTGCCATTTGGTGTCCATGCACTGGGGACAGCTGCTGGGTGGCCCTGATGACTCCTCTGCCACTGGGCTCCCAGGACAAACGTCCTGCTGTTCCTCTTCTCTCAGGCTGTGGCAGAAACACGTCTTGCAGCCGTGAGGCCACCCCATTAGCCATCCCCTCTCTGCCCTGCAGCTATTGCCCATAGCAAGGAAGATCAGGTACTTGATCTGGCTCAACACAAACCCTTTTTTGGGGGCCTATGGGGAGGTGTTTTGGCAACCTGAACCTCAAGGAAAGCGGAAGTGTAAACAGAGCCATAGGCTGGGATAGATGGTGCCAACAGACTGCCATGGAAATAAAAGAGGCCTTGAAAAACAAGTGAGCAGATGTTATACTGGTGTGGTGGAAAAGTTGGTCATTTTCAGACCTAGAACATTTGGATCTTTACACAAAGCACAGCCAGCTAAATTACAACCCTTTCAAACTGTAAAAAACAGCCCATTGCTGCTGTCGCTGCCATGTCCCCTTGTCCCACTGAAACCAAGCTGTACAGCTCCTCTGTTAAATGCACCTTTTGCCTGTGTTTATACGAGATATAAAATTTGCTTCAGTCCTGAGGTTAAACTTTCAGAGCTCATTTGCGACTTTAACCTGAGAGGTATTTGTCTATCTCAGTTCGTAAGAAGACATTCTGATCTTATCTAAAACGCTGCTAAGTCTAATTTTCCTTTACGATTTAGTATTTGGAGTACTGAAAGAGTGAGGGAATTACTATTCTTGTCATTTTGTACATTGGTGCCAAGATTGCTCCATACCTTCAGACTATGTAAATCAGGGCATTTATACCCTAGACATCTTGTTGTCTGTGGTGATGTCCAAGGTGAAAGAAAGGGGTTTGCTTCCCTCTGTGTGAGCTTTGCAGAGATGTAGAGAGCACGCATGATTTCCCCACCGTTCCTTACCAGTGCAACCAGGGACATTTGCTACTATAGTGTCTATGGTAAGGTCATCTTCTTGGAAAGAAGTTGGGGTGGTTTGACTGAAAATGAGTTAATGCAGTTAGAAACCTTTCTTTTTTCCTAGCTAGCATGAGAATTGGGGGCTTCCTGTTTTGTTTTGTTTTCTCTCGAGCATTTCTCATTCTTGCTTTTTTCTTTGTTGGAGTTTGGATGGAGGAGTTTGGATCAGGATGCTTACTTCGGCTTTTTGCCATTTTGCAGAGGCCTCTGAGCCTTTCTGCCTTTTTCCTCTCTTTTCTCTCTCTGGGATCGACTTTGGGATCAGGTGCTGCTTTCTTGAGACTGGCTGCTCATTTGTGGACAGTTTGTGAGGAATTGCCTTGAGTATCTTTTATTTCTATTTTATATATATATTTACTAGTAGTGTATTAGTATTTTGTTATTTTATTAAACTATGTTTATCTCAATCCAAGTTTCTCCCTTCCCTTTTGATTCTCTCCCCTATTGGGGGGTGGGGGAGGGGGTGAATGAGTGGATATCGTGGTTGTATTGCTCGCTGGGGTTAAACCATGACATGAAATTACTGATGATGTTATTCAGATACAAAGGAACTTTTTTTTTTTAATCAATGAAAGAAACTATGAAAAGCAATCTTCTAGCACATACGTGGCATTTGCTTTCCAAAGCTGGTGCAATGAGTGCAGAAAGCTGCCAGACTATCTCTGTTTCTTTAAATAATCTCAAAATCTTGATAGGTAGCTGTAGATAAATCCTCTCCTGTATGGTCCCCTCAGATGTAGGTCATAGCTTGTCTCCAGCCCTGCCTCCTGGATGGACCTGGGACCCATGATGCAGCCGTGTCTCCAGGTGTGTTTCCAGCTTCATATCTTGATATAGCCAGCCCCCTGGCTGGACCCTGGGCCTGGCTCATCCCCTCGCTGTGTCAGGGACTGTTGATGGGGCAGGTTACCAGCTGCTGGCTCTGCATATCTGGGCCAGAGCCTGTGGTATGGGGCTCTGTCAGTGAGGGCATGACTTGTTCCCAGATTCACCAGCAGCTCCTGGCACACTTGCCTTCAGTGAGCAGCTGGCCCTTGCTGTCCCCTGACAACCCTCTTGCATAGCCTTATTCTCCAACATTTTGCAGCTGTGGCACTTCCTAAGCCAGAGGATGTCAAAGTATTCAGTGACCCATCAGTGGATTGCCTTCCTATCACCTTGTGTCATGGTTGAACCCCAGCTGGCAGCTAAGTACCACACAGACACTTGCTCATTCCTTTTCTGATGGGATGGGGGAGATAATTGGAAGAATAAAAATCAGAAAACTCGTGGGTTGAGGTAAAGACAGTTAATAGGTACAGCAAAAGCCACACACACAAGCAAGGCAAAACAAGGGACTCATTCACTCCTTCCCTTGGGCAGGCAGGTGTTCAGCCATCTCCAGGAATGCCGGGCTCCATCACGCCTAACAGTTACTTGGGAAGACAAACACCATCACACTGAATGTCCTCCTCTTCCTTCTTCCCCCGCTTTTTACTGCTGAGCATGATGACATATAGTATGGAATATCCCTTTGGTGAGTTGGGTTCAGCTGTCCCAGCTCTGTCCCCTCCCAGATTCTTGTGCACCCCCATCCTACTTACTGGTGTGGTGAGAGCAAAAAAGGCCTTGACACTGTGTCAGCACTGCTCAGCAATAAATAAAACATCCGTGTATTATTAATCAACACTGTTCTCAGTACAAATCCAAAACACAGCCGCAAACAAAGTACTATAAAGAAAATTGACTCTATCCCAGCCAAAACTAGCACACCTTGCAAGCTTCTGGTCCATAAACATCCTAAAGCACAAAAATATTAGACAAATTTAAATATAGGTATTGCTATTAACCACATTTATCATAATTGTCATCACTAAATTACTTTCCCATATGCATAAGCCATTAATACAGTCTACTGATAGGTGAAACTAACCTAGGAACAATTAGTGTATGGCAGCTCTTTCAGTAGCTGAAACTTATCACGTTTTCACTCCTGATCCTGTGCAATACACAGCAGGATATAAAGTGTGTAACCAAACGACGTGAACTGACTATCAGAAGATCAAACATTTCTCACTGCAAGATGTCCTAATGTAATGCCAGGAAGTACCTGTCTGTATATAGCATACCTTTGTTTGACACATGAAATATTCAAACATCATCTAAAATGCTTGGAGCAAGAGAAGCACAGGTAGATGGGTACATCACTTTACTTGGGTTCTGTTTTGTTTTTTCTTCACAGGAGAGGCATCTACTTAGGAGCTGGGGATCTGAGGGATATTGTAGTGTGTAGGAAATGTGTACTTTCACTGGCATTACCTACCCCTCCTGCCATATCACATCCACTAATTTTTTTGTCTGATGATGCTGTCACTCCATTGTGTTTTGTTGAAGTGGGAGCAGCAGCTATGTCAGATGAGTTATTTACAGCTCAAATAAATGAAAGCAAATATATCAGTGAATAAGCAGTTCATAATAATCATACACACTGTGAAACTACCTGCTTTTCTCTCTAGTTGTGGTAAAGAGCATTACTGCTCAGAAGAGTTATATGGCTAATACCGCAACTCATTAATAAATTCCTTCTAATCAATGAACATAAAAATATGCCTTATTTTCTGATGTTTCTGCTGTCCTTGTCAATGCTGTGTTCTAAATCCTACCAAAGATTTTGCAAAAATTTTAGAAAAAGACAATTTCCTTCACTGTAAGAATCATCTTTTTGCTTATTCATATTTCTTGGATGTCTTGCTTGAATGATGTTAGTTCACCCAAATAAGTCTGTTCTTCACATGATGTACATCTCCATTATTGTCCATGCTATACCCAATAAAGAGATGGCTTAAAAACCACATTGTATGAGATACTGCAGAAAAAAAACATGAGATGTGAAGAATGTGGTTTTATTAGACTGCTGTAGCACATTGGGGAAGTGTATTCTTAAACCTTACCCAGTCAGTATCACCCTTTCTTGCTAATCCATTGTGCCTCTTGGCATTTTTTCCTCCGCAATTCCATTTCACCTGGGAGAGGTGTGACATTAGCTTGGCATCTGACCAACTAGGTTCCAGCATCACTGTAATAACCTCTCATCACTTTATCTAAGAGTAGAGGAGGAATGTGATGTCTCTTCACTATGTAGGTAGGAGGAACCACAGTCCCATTTCCTAGATTTTTTTTTTAGGGGGTTCCCTGCATTTTATATAAATTATAATTTAATCAGGAAGTTGGAAGACTTACTGAACAATTGTCCAGCCAGAGAACAAAATAAGTTTTCAACCAAACCAGCTTGTTAGATCTAGCAGGAAAAGGGGACAATTTATTCCCACCTTCCGAAAGATACAGTGCATGGCAGCAAGCCTCTCTTTTCTAAAATAACAAGAAAAAGAAAATTCTTCTGCAGAAATTTTCTTTAGATGGTGCGGGGTAGTGCTGTGGGAAAGTGAGACATTCCACTGGCTGCACAGGAATGGGTAAAATGCAGGTTGTGCTTAGGCGTTGTTCTACCAATTTAGGCAGAGAATTATCTTCTTTTCCCAAATTTCCTTTCCATGATACTGTCAAGCCATTATGAAAGGAAGCAAGTGCGGTCCTTGAAGTGAGTAAGTATGTCCTAGTAGTTCAGTTTTCGAAAAGTGGAGTTCTGGGGGAGCAAAAGTGACCCAGAAATTATGCATCAATAAAATGTGGAGGAGCAGAAATTAGAAGCAGCAGTGTTGTGGTTGGTTTTGGTTTTTATTTTTTGCTTGTTTGGTTAGTAATTTTTTGTTTGGGTTTTTGTGTGTGTGTGTTCATTCGTTTGTTTTGTGTGTGCGGTTTTTTGCTTGTTTTGGGGATTTTTTTACAAGTGAAATTCCTTTCAAAAAGCAAAAATAATTTACCAGAATATACTTGAACAGAGAGAGACTGTAATTCATTAGTGCCTCTTAATATAAAACAATTCTTTTGGAATTAGCATAAATGAGAGCAGAACTTTGTTCTTACGGAAAACCCGCTCACATATCCATGAAAATCAAGATGCAAAATGTGATACAGTATCTGGTTGGCACAGATGGACAGAGAGAGGGAGAAAGGGAGGAAAAGCCATTGACAGCTTAGAATTAGGCTTGTTTATCTTCAAAGAGTGCAAGACTGAGCCTTGCATGTTTAACTTGTTCAGCACTGGTGAGTAAAGGGCCTGTAGTACCAGGTACAACAGCTTGTTTGGACAGTGTTGTGCATCCGTCACTCCAGAAAAGAGGAAGAATAGTCCCCCTAGTGTAGCAATGCTGTAAGAAGCAAGAGAAATCTCTCGCTTGAGTCACTGAATCTGCTGCAAGTTCTGCTATGGCACGGGAGCAACTGCATAAAGCTATTGCAGTAAAACCCCGAGCTCTGTTGATCACAAGGCTTGCAATTTTTGCAGCAAGGAATACTTGTAAATAATGAGCATTTAAAAAAAAAAAAAAAAAAGTGTGTTTTGACACATTGTAACTATGAAGTAATTGGGGTTTGCATTGCTATTTAATTATTTATTTTCTCACTCAGGCAATGTACGTTCTCCTGAAAGAAATAAGAGAAAGTACTATATGCAGTAATACTACCTTCACAATTTCTTAGCTTTGTAGCTGAGAGGTAAATTCAAGCACATTATTCTATTCAAAAGTACCGCTTTCATTTTTTATTGTTACAATTAAACAGGGGAGGTATACTGTAGAGAACTGGTCAGAGAAAAAAGTAAAGTCTGAGAGGGATACAGCACAGCTGGCCGGGAAGCAACATTTGTCATTCCGTCCTTCAACAATTTTCCTGAAGTTGGCAGTGTTAGAGTGAACCTGGCCTGCTGTGCTCCCCTTTGCACCCTGCTCTCCACCCCACTGTGCCCTCTGGCAGATTAGGAGCTACCTGGCTCCCTCACCTTTCTGCCTGCTGATGGGGGAGCTAAATCACCTTTCAAGCAGCAAAGTAAGGAGGTGTTGTGGGGGAGGAAGGGAGGGAAGAAAATTCCTCACTATGAGTAAAAAGAAATATTGGACTGACACCTCTTGGGGGATGGCTGGTGGAAGACCCGAAGGATGAGCAGTGAAGCTGGGATGGTGCCCAGGGACCAGCTGTGAAGCCCCTACAGGACCAAGTGGATTTGGCTGAGGGAAAAGCTCTCCAGCTCCACAGACACAAGGGCGGCTTCGGGGGCAGCAGGGGAGGCTGTTACAGCTGTTCAGGTTAACAGTGACACCGTGAGTTATGCAGAAGCATTAGCTACAGGGACATTGTTTTACATTTTACAGGGTAGATTGGTAATTCCTGGAAGAGTAGGTTAATCGTGGTAAAAAGAGTGGCAGCATATCTCTCATTTTGGGAGGAAGGAGCTCTTGCAGCTCTGCCTGAGTGTGTGCAAGAGTCTGGTTGGTTTGCTGGTGTGTAACAGTGCAGCAGATTTGTGTGCATATAGTGCTGTGCTTATTTATGTGCTGCAACATATGTCTAGGTCAGTGTCTTTGCTAATAAAAACCCCACAGTAGTAATTGTCAGGTTTAGTTGCTTGGATAAGTTAATGGAATTTGAAAGGTGTTTGTACATATCCACTGCAAAAAAAGGCTCCTCCTGAAGAAAAACCATAAAATAAACGTCCTTAACTTTCCTTTCAGTTTCAAATACAGTATTTGCCTTCAGCGTGTCTGCTTTCCTGGAGGCAGCCGAGGCAATCTCCACTACTCACTCCCCCATTTACCAGTTGTATTTTGGATTGCTTGTGATGATATGGATGTTGATTATGGCCTTCACAACACTGCTTGGTTTTTCCATGGAATCGTCCTGAGGGATGAGACCGCAGCAAATTCTCAGCTGACCAAAAGGCAGCCCAGTGTATTAGTTCAGTGTATTTTCTTTCATGAGTAAGAAGCAGATAAGATTTCAGCAGAAATGGTGCATTTTAATTATGTTTATAAGTGAAATGCAGAGCAGATGTTGGAAGTACCATTTCAAGAACTCCTTCCTCAACCCAGAGGCAGAGTTTCAGTGCCAATATTGTAGATCTCTCTAAAAAATGCTTTATTTGAAAAACTTCTAAAGCTAAAATATCATGTTAGCCTAGGTGTACTTCTGAGTCCTCTTGCATCTCCTTGTGGATTTTTTTTCTTGTTTCCGATTTTTGAAATACATACCAAACTTCCTTTCTTAACTTTTTCCCTAGTGAGTAAAAAAATTTATTATAAAAACTCAAAGAATGCAAAGTAAGCTTGATATTCCCTGCCCATCTCATTCCCCTCGACACAAATTCTCTCCTGTACATGCATGCATATGCACATACATATACACATACACATACACATATACATATACCTACACTTGTACATGCACTCCACATTCCAAACAGTCCTGGATGTTTGATCTTAAAATTGTACTGTAGGAAACATTAGATTGGCAAATGCTGTGCATACAATTGGAATATTGTTGATATTCTCATTTCTTTGGCTATCACATGCTAAGATCAATATTGTCAATACTTTTAAAAGTGAGATAACAAATTCAAAATATTGCCAGAACTTACTTAAAATGGAAAGGGTGCATTATATTAAGCTTAGAGACTAGACTGCTTTTTTTCTGCATTTTTGCCTCTGATAGTCTTTCAAAAGCAGGTTGTTTGCACTAATAACAGAAATGCAATGTTAAGAGGGCAGAAAGATGCACTAATATTTATATGAAGCTGTAATAGAGGAAAAATTATATGGGCTGTTATGCTACTATATTGCCAGAGGACTGTATTGATCTTCGAAGGGTTAAAGTGCTACCGGGTTACATTAATGTCACCCTTCAGCAATCACTGGCCAATAACAGAACAGCAATCAATGCTGCAGCGTGTTGTTCACGACACTCAGTTTTTGGAGACAAGTGGCTGATATATTTTGACAAGAAGAAAAAATAGTCTTGGAAATTCTTGCAAATCTTAACTCAGAGGGGAAGATATATGAAACAAACTGCTTCCATTAGAAAAAATGGTAATGTTTGCCTTCATAAGTAACAACATTTTATGTCAGTTCAGTGGAGCAGTGAATGAACCAAAACTCTGCTAACCTTCAAAATGGAAAGGATTCTGTAAGTAGGATTTACATAGTCTGAATATTTTATATTTTGAGTGCTCATCACAGCTCACATAAACTAATACTTAAAAATACATTTCCAATAAAGAAAACATTTGGCTTCTGGTGGAGGAAAGCAGTGAGGCACGTTTTGGCTTGTGAGTACAGACACAGGTTTCTCAGCCCCTGCTCCTTTTTTTCCTGCTAGCAATTTTCTTCTATCAAGTTCTCATAATTTGTGCACATCCAAAGAAGGCAACGCAAGCCTTCACTTTGACACAAAAGAAACTTAAAGAAAAAAAAAATAATGAGGAACTCAAACAGCCATGAAATAGAAGTACAAAGGGGAGAATAAAAAATAGAGGCTGCGAGAGGACACGAGGGGTTAAAGTTCTGACCACTGTCTGCATATATAAAATTATATCACCTTATCTGAAAAGTTTAGACTCAAAAGAAAAGCCTCCGTTTAAAACACCTTTTAGGTTTATTAAATCTTTAGGCTGAAGATTACAGCAAGTGTTTTGTCTTTGGTGAGTAGCTGTTTGTCTCACTTTATTTACTTGGTATTGGGTATTTGTCAATGTCATTTCATATCTGCAGAAAATTCATACGTTCTATGGAAGTATGTATGTGTGTGAGTGTGCTGAAGGTCACATGACTGTTTCATCCTATTTGGTGGAGCAGCTTGACTTTTTTTCCCTTGCTTTTGGTGATGGTTGTGAGTGCAGAAGTTGATTGACAGATGCATGCCAGAAACCCCCATTCTCCTTTTCAAAGACTACATATGATGGATTGCGATCTTTCAGCTCAGCAGGACACAGGGACCATGCAAGCTGTAATTGGTCAGGTATGGAGTCAGCCATTTCTCAACTCCCCTTTTATTTTTTTTTTTTCCACAAGGGTCTAACCATATGATTCACATAATTCATATTTACAGTACCATCTTTCTATCTGTATCTTCAGCTACCAGTGAGTGTAGTACTGAAAGTGAGAAAGGCAAAAGAACCACAGTAATCTGGCCAGGGAATCACTAGTTAAACCTAAAATGCCGTGCTTTTCTTCTGATAAACCCAGTTTATAATTTAGTCTGAGCTTTGCCAAATTAATCTATTTATTAATTTGTGGCTATATTTTGTTTAAATGTGCTGAAGTAGAAGAACTGAGGAGTGATAGTGTTATGTTTGCTGGGGACTTGCTTTCTATTTCTAATGCTGTTCATTATTTCTATATTGACTGTATTCCTGTACCACAAGCTGTGGATTTTTTATTTTTTTTTTCTTTTTTCTTCTTTTACTCCTAACCCAGATAATGTGTGATTGAGCTTGGTAAATGTAGTAGTCTTTGCTGCTGCAGAGGGGCAGCCTGCAAATTAAACACTGCCACAATCTGAAAGGTCCAGGTGGTCTGCTCGTGCTTCCTAATGCAATCCAGCACAACAGCTTTAATAAACAGCTCTATTTAGTTCTCCCTCCCTGTATCCAGGGAAGTGAACTGGTCTGGGGCTGCTGTGATGAAATGCCAGAAGAATATCTCTCAAAGGCCTCACAAGCTGATTTTTAGAGCTTTTCCGTTTTGTCGTCTTTGTCTTCCAAATGGGTCAGTGAGTCCTTCTCTTTCTGTTTTGTGATTTCTGATAAGTCTGTAGTTTTTATGTGTGTGCTTTAACCGTGCTGTTTTGAGCTTTAGCCAGAAGAGAGGAGAATCATTGTCTTTTCATTTGCTTCAAATAATAACCTGAAGTGGGGAAAGAAATTAAATTATTTTGTCCTGATGTACAGGGAGGGCTGTTTTCCTATGAATGCAGTCAGAGTCAGATGAGGGTTGCTGTTTTTCTTTTTCTAACAAAATTTTAAGTGCTCAACACTTTCTCATTAACCACTGACTTGTAAATCAGTCCCTGGCAAAGGCTATTTTTTGAACTCTCAAAAGTTTTGTGTTTTTTTGCATATGTTTCCAGTGTAGTGAACGCATGCTGCTGAGGTGATGACATAGTATTTGTGTTTCCTATATGTTGATACAATGGTGGAAAAATACGCATCCTACACACTGTTTTCAACTAAATTATGGCAAAGCACAGAAGTCCCTCAAAGCACATGGTTTATTAATACCATCGTACACAGTAATGCATTTCTGGGCGGAAAATGTCAAATATGTAATACCATGTTTACCACAGACTTTTATTGCTCTAAATATTTTAAAAATAGAAGATACATTTTTTATTAAAAATCCCCCAAACATTAACAGCTTTCTATTAGGCTGGCTTATAACTAAAAAGTGGGGCATGTTTGCCAGTATTACATCGTGTTAAAATTTGTATTTCTAGAATGGATTAATTACCTTTTTGTGTAAACTTGTTTAGTCTTAAATATATTTAATGATTCTAAAGCAGGTACAATGGCAAGGCTTCGAGCAAGTACACTTGACAGAAAATGAAGCCTGAAACCTTCATAAATCTCAAAGCTTGTAATATCTCTTTAATGTAACTTTTGCTTTGGCATGTAAGAAAGTGTAAGTTAGCTATTTTATGTTTAAAAATTCTTAGCTCTCGGAAAGTGATTTTTTGAGGCTGGAAAGGATAGGAGCATGTTTTTTTTTCCTGTGTGTAACATTCTATTTCATAAATTTAAAAGAAGTTCAGTGAATGCCTGGAAAAATGTTTATACTGTGTGTTAGTGTATTTCATTTCCTAAAAATCAATAGCAAGGGCATGGACTTCAAAGAAAAATATGTGTAGCTGTTTTAAGTGACTAACTTATTTGGGTTTCTTATGTCAGAATTTATGGCTATTGTTATTGTGCAACTTAATGTGTTAGATGCTGCAAACTTTTCTTTTTATGTCTGTATGTGTGCATATTTACATAGCATATGTGTAAGTGTGCACATCCAAATATCTTCATAAATCCACAAAATTCCCAGGTATGTTTGTGTTTTGATTAATTTTCCAGTGTGTGGTGGTGATTAGCTACATATGAAGATAGAACAAAAAGTTTTTAATTTTTTTTTTCTTATAAAAATGGCGTATTTTCTAGTTTTATAATAAAATAATTAGAACTTGTGAAGCACAATGAAATCAGTATAATTACCATGCATTGCTGAAAACAGAAATACACTTTGTCTATGAACTCTAATACTTAGCTGACAAGAGAAAATAACTATCAAAAGGCAAACCTTATGCCATAAGGTCTTTCCACAGTTTGTCTTTAGTACTGATAAATAATAAAGATATGCATATTTGGAATATGTATATTTTTAGAAGATACATTAATTTCCTGACACTATTGTTTTAGAAAAAGTTCTTAAGAGTCTTTGTTAACTTTCAAACCTCCAAAAGCAAAAACTTAAATAACTGTTTATCATTTGGCCTTTTTATTTCCGAATTGTATCTTTCTCCAACTGTGAGACCCAAATATTGTTTTGAGTAATCCTGCAGATGTAGCTTTAAATTCAGTGTTGTTTGCTGTTAATGGAGTGTGAACTTGCCTAATTAAAAATCCAAACTATACATGTATATCTCTGCTCCAATGGAGATCAGAAACACTGGCCGTTATTTGTAGTTCAAACACTAGTCTGTGTCTGACACAAAAGTAATAGCAGCAGCATGCTGATTTAAAGGCATTTTCAACACCAAGTACTTGTTCATAATTAAATGCATTTTCCACTTTTTTTTTTTTTAATATTCTTGATTTCATTGGTCTCCAAGCACCAGTGTCCGCTTTGTCTCCCAGTGGCGCTGGCAATGGTGGGCAGGCAGAGTGCTACAATCTTGACCATTACCTGGCACCTGGGTGTACTGGCTCCAAGGTGCAGAATTGCTTGTATACCTTCCCTCTGGATTTTTCCTCCCCCAAGCAAGCAATTAAACAGCCAAGTACTCTGAAGAACAATCTCCTTGCCTAGCGTGTCAAGCTCTAGAAACTCATTGCTCATTGTGATTTTGATTCATAACTGGAGTGTTTGGAATGAAACCCCGATCCCTGTCAGCACTAGTCTGTAGCATCCTTCCTTGCACGCTGAACCACAATACCCATTATTTCTTCAAATGTATTTTGCTCTTATAGGAACTATTAGCTGGATTTTTATGCCTTATCCCTTATATACCCTGAGCCCATCTAAATGAATAGGGAGTTAAATGTGTCATCTAATTATTCGAATTATGCTGTATATTCTAGTCCTTGTACGCTTTCTAAAATCTGTACTGTACCTTTCTCTTTTTTTAAATTTTATTTATCTCCCCCCCCCTTCCTTTCCTTTTTCTTTCCTTTTTTTTTCAGACCTGAGCTTGTGAGTGACAGGTTAGTTCATCAGCATTACAGCCCTCCTGTTTTTGTCTCATCTCATGCAGACAGGTCACTGTGTCCAATCACCCTTCTGGCTCTGCGATCCCCGGGGGAGCCCGGGCCAGCCTGCCATCTTGATCCACCGGCCTGAGGGCCCGGGCTGGCTGCACATTTCTGTGTTCACTGGTTCTTGCAAATATAGTAAAGCGGGAAGTGTGCGTGTGGTGGGGGGTGGGGGGGGCATATTAAATGAGATCTCTGTAAACTGAGAGGGAGTAAATTAGGTAACATTCTTCTTCAAATAAGCAGGCTTTTGTGGTTATTATTGCTGTGTTTGAGTTTTCTACATGTTAACTGTGTTTGTTTTCTATATTTCAATGGTATTCTCCATGCGATCTCATCATCTAGTAAAAGCTATTTATGCAAGGGTAAACATATGCTCTTTTCCCATAGAGAGTTCTGCTCTGAAACTAAATTTATGGGACTGATACATTGCTGTAGCCAAGGTAGGTCTTCCTGCTCTGTGTTTTAGTTAGTTGCTTTTTTAAATTTTGTTCTGTTTTACCCCTCGATTAACAACAATAGGACAGGGGGATAAACATTTCAGGGAAGCCTTTCATTTCCATAAGTTTTCAGAAGTTTCATCTGTTGTCAGTGTTATTTTGTAATGCAGATCAATACATATCCAGGAGTTTAATTTTTACAAAATGAAGATCAGATCTATAATGTTAGTTTGTCTGGAGCAATCTTTGAGTGATTCTTCTTATAGTAGTAAGGGAGGTCTTTTTCTCTTCAAATACCCGTTTCCATCCCTAATCTAATATACAGAAGTGCCTCTAACATATACAAACAGAAAAAAAAAAGTCTTACACATAAATTGGAGACTCACTTTTACAATGCAGCAAGGAATTGTGCCCTTTTGTCTACAGTTTGGGACAAATCCTGTTCTCTCTAGCAAGAATAAGACCCATCACTGTAAGCATGACTACTTGCATAAGTGAGGTCAGGCTACTTATCCCCTTGTCTGCTTAGTGTATGTCCAGCACAGACGTTGTTGTCCTTTACAGTCACCAGCAGTTGTTTTCTGTGGTTCAAGACTGTGAGGGAGAGACTTATGGACAGGTACACACTGACTGTTGTTTCCAGTAGTAGAGAGACAATGTAAACGATAAGAATAATGTTTGAAAAACTTCAAAAACATATTTTTTAATATTTATGAACAGGCTGGTACTCTGATAATGAAGTATTCCATCTCTGCAGAAACTCACCATTTTATACAGTCTCTAGTATACTGTGTCCTTAAGAATTATTATTGTAAGATGATGCAGGAATGTGGCTGTAATATTTTACAGTATAAATATTTGTTGTAGAGGAGTTTGGGTCCCGTTAATTTAATATATGTAAATTCTTTGGTCCTAGGCCTGGATTCCAGCAAAAGAATGCATTTCTCTGTTGGCTTTTGTTTTTACAGCAGAAAAGAGGGATTTTTATCATTTTCATTCATGCTTAAAAAGATTTTTCTTGTTTTCACACCACAATCAGGTTTTAATTAAAATCAGCCCTCTAAAAACATCTTTAGTCATTTTTTCTTATTGAATTTATTTATTCTTTTCCATTCTGTGCCACTCTACTGTTTCATGTGTTAGTTTGTGAGTCAGACCTATTAAGAGGTCAAATCTTGAAAAAGCTGTGAATCACACTCTCTGTATATTCACTATTATTCTAATTGTAAGAGAAAAATAAAGTATGTCAGATGACCTTTAAATTGCTGGGCAAGTGACACTCATCCACCGATGTAGATTTTTATCTTTTGGCAATGCTTTTACATTCAAGTACCTCTGCTGTGTTTCCTAGATTCCAGACTGATAAGCTAAATACCAATCTGGGCCACTTTTGTATGTACGGTACATAGAAGTGACTGTGCTGCGCCTCTTATCTTCCACTGACCTGTAGCTGTAACAAGACCTGGATTTTTCTCCTCTGATCTGAACTGCAACTCAAATGGAAGAAAATAAAAGGACAATCAAGTACAAATTGCATATAGCATTTTCAACATTAAATGAGGATGTGGCAAAATATTAATTTTTCCTGTGATTTACATCTCTCAGTGGCATTAGGGTTGTAATGCAGCTTCTTACTCTGAAATTGTAAAAATGGCAGGAAGAACCTCAGATCAGTCAGTTCTGAACATATGCATGTGTATCTCTTCTTAAAGGTAACAGGACTTAAACGTTTACTTAAAAGTTGGTCACCAAACCACTTACGCCCATGTAAGAAGCCTGCAGCTGCTAAATCTTCAGGTGCCCAGTACGATACTGAACTCAACGGGACTCCTCACGTAAACAGCACTTTGCAGGATCTGGTCCAACTTGTCTATTGAGTAACTGTCATTGCTAATTAATATAACAAAGTCTGGTTTAAACGCTAGCTAAATAATTGCTATGCAAACTCTTTTATAATTAGAACTGACTATTGGGATTAAATATAGTAACTCAAGGCTCTTGAACACTTATTTTTTGAGGGTGTCAGTGCTACAGGTAAATGGACTATAGCTTCAGGGTTTTTGTTTTATCATTGGCTTTGAAACCTCTGTGATATGTAGGACTCTTTCTTCAAAAGAGAAAGATTAGTTGTTGATATTTGCTGCTGATACTCTGACTAGTAGTGCTGTTCCATTGGAGCACTTTATCTAACTGTTAGATCAAAAGAAAATGTTGAAGTTCAGGAGACTGTTCTAAATTTCTAGCCATTTTAAAAAGTGGTAGTGGGGAGCAAGTTAAAAAAAAAATAAGAAGGTGGGGGAGATGAAGGACCCAAAAATCTTTATTCCAAGCCATCCTTTTATGTTGAATGATATAAATTAATTTTTCTTAAGCTATTTTGAATAGATTTTATAGTTACTAATAAGCCTATTTTTTTCTAGCAAAGAATGGTACCATTTGCACATGCCATACCATATTATAGCAAAACTAGGTCCATCAAACTTTTATTTGCAGTCTTCTTTTTATTCACATGAGTAATAGTAATTGATGTCATTAACACTGGTGCATATACTTGCAGAAGCATGTTTCAGAGATAAGAGCCTCGGAAACAAAACTTGGTCTCTGGTTTAGTTGCACAGCTGTCCTTTGCTCATGGGAATTAGGATTTACAGAGTAAGACACTGATAGCTGTCCTTGTCAAAACAGAAGGGTCTTGATGGGCTTTCCTGTATCACCTTATTGTAAAAAAAGAAAAAAAAATCCAATAATTTGATAAGCAGTGCTGTGAAATCTTACTTGTGAGAGTACTTTTTGATCTCGTGATATTTCCAGTGAGTGTTACTGAAACTAGTCACTAAATATTATCTATTCCCATGGGTAACTCTCTCCAGGATGAGGCTTTGAACCCACGGATGGGGACGGGCATTGTAAAGAGAAACAGGTCCTTAGGCCAAAAAAAGAAAAAAAAAGTTAGAATGGGACTTCATGCTGAAGTCACTGATTTCATCAAGTAATTTTTATTTTACAAGTTTATAGCATTTTCAAGGATCTCAGACTTGCGTGTGTTTAGAAGACATGATCCAGCTGTGTAATGGCACTTCCAAAAAAGAAATATTATAAGGGCAACAGTAAAAGACAAAAGTGGTCTTTTAGTCACCCCCTGCTATGGAAACAAGAGTTTTAAGCAATAGAAAATAACAGAGCATGAGGAATTTACAAGCAGATTAGTGAAAGTCATGTTAATAGTATTACACAACAGCTGCTGTTAGACGTATTAGAAGAGAGAATTCTGTATCAGAATGTTGTCCTTTTCACTAAACTGTTTACATCTCTGACTGCTTTTCCACTTACTGAGCCAACTTGGGAAGCTTTTACTTGAGCTTTACTCTCATGTTTCATGGGCAATGAAGTATGGAGGAGTTTTACTGGAATAAAAAGTCTGGGCTTTTTTGAGCTAGAGGCTTTAGCCCATGCCTGGTATTTATCTTTTGGGGGAAAAATATGTATATATAAACTTGCAGCATGGACTAAGACTGAAGCAGCATTATTAATGATTGAAACATTTTATATCCTTATTTCAAGCTTATGACTTAAAATCACATTGTCTCCCATCAACGGCAAACTAGCATTGGCTTGCATCTATTCATAGAATAGCAGACTAAAGGCTGTGATTTATTTTTTACATTTATAACTATGGAGAACTGTACCTGGTTGATGCCGATTCCAGCTTTAAAAATAAAAAGAGGGCTAAAGATGCAAATAACTCTGATAATGTTTAAGTCTGGCAGTTCTGAGATATTGTCATGATGGCTAAAGCTGTTGGTACTGGCACCAGAAGCTGCCAAGTGCTGAATGTTTCCGGAGTCCTGGACTTCCCACTGGCTTTGTTAGGCAAGGCCTGAATGTTTTTAGTCTTCTTTGAAGGCAGGTTTAGGCCCTGAAGCACATGAGGGCAAATTTTTTATTTGATATCTTTTTTTTTCTGCTCAGACGTTGTTAATGAAGGAAAAATTGAAAGTTTTCCTGTGAAATTTTTTTTGTGCAAAGTGAAATAAAATAATTGGGAATAAATGAGAATGATGCTGCTCTAGGAAACAAATAGCTATTGCAGGATTCCTGGTTGTTAAGTCTTCCCTTCCATTCACTATGCCCATCCCTTTCTGTGTACAAAACGTGCTTCACATCCTTCAAATGGATTATACAAAGCAGAAATAATATCTGCAAACAAGAAGCTCCCAGTCTTTTGGAGGAAAGGTTGAAAGTTGTGGCAAATGTAAAAGTGGCTTGTAATGTGGATGAATAAAGCAGAGAACATCAAACTCATTTCACTTAGTGTCATTCATGATGATTTATCATCGTAGTCAGGGCAAACCGTGATCTTAGAGCTGAAACAATTTTGTCCATTAAGAGGAAAAAAAACAACTCCAAAAAACAGAATGTTCCAGCTTGGTTCTTATATCCTTAGGGTTGCAATATTGAATTCAGAATTGGGGAAGCTTAATCTTGCAGCCAGATTTGACAAGATGCTGGTTGAACAGTAGGCAGAGTGATGGTTTGTGCCTTGTAATGTCCATAGTGGGAAACAAAGAAAGTTACGAAGATTTTTCCAGAAGTCTGGATGCAGTATTCACCACTTGCTCCAGTTTCTCACCAAAGTAGGCAAGAAAACCTGTGTGTGCAAGTTAATAAGCAAAGTTCACATGTTCAGAGCCTGAGAGAAGACAAACTGGAGTGCTCTGAAACAGTATGTGAGGGTTTGCAATGACTCTGAACAGTTACCTTTTTGTTTGGTTGGTTTAGCACTGTTTATTTGAAGAGTGATCGTGAAACCCTTTAAGCACACCCACGAGTATCCCCACAGTCTTATGAGGAAAGCTCACACAAACACCGTATTGTGCATTAGACTATGTGATCCTAAGGGCTTGGATCTCACCTGGCCTCAAGGGGATACAAACATGTACAGCTGAAAAAAATCCCAAAAAAAGCAACAAACAAAAAGCCAGTTCTTCAGCTTCACTCAGTTAATCCTGGAGAGTAGGAGTCTGGTGACGAGGGGAAGTAAGAGGTGTAGGCAAAAATCTGGAGGCTGCATCTGCAATCTTGGAGGGATGACCAATGGACTCATTGGCAGGTGTTCAGAAAATAAGACCTGGATTTTGAATTGTCAAGCAACCACAAAAAAGGGCTGAACGCTGGACCTTCCTCCCCCGAATGTATTGGTTTCTGGTTATTTTTTAAGTTCATGCAGGATTCTTAGCAAGAGGAGAAATTGAGGGTTGCCCCCTAACTAGGGATTTAGACTGATTCTATAATGAATTTTAACCCAAGAGGCACTGTGGATATTCAGCAAACCTTTGTTCTATTCTGCTCATGTCCTTATGCTAGACCCATCACCGTAGTTATTAGATCTCAAAGATTACATTCTTTGATCTAGTGCTTTCTAAATCCTTAAACCACAGTTTATTTATTTAAAAGGTTATATCCAGCATTGGATTGGATTGTAAAGTACCCTTTGACTCTTTCATGAAGGACACAGTAGAAGCACCTGCTGCCGAAGGAGTATTTCCTTCTGACCATGAAGCATCACAGCATTTTATTGAATTAAGAACTGCACAAGGCTCTGTGCTTTTAATCTAGCCAGTGTGTTGTGGGTTTTGTTTTTCTTTTTCCTCATTGGTATCATGCTGTCATTCATTTCTGATACAACAGACATTTGTTAGGGTATGTATGTGAATTTCAGTTACTCTCTAAATTAAAAAAAAAACCTGCAAAGTAGCCTCATATTTCCCTAAGAAAATAAAAGCACAATAAATGTCAAACAGATGTTAAAAATTAGTATGTTCAGGATGTGTTCTTGTGGTCTCTTTTTGATCTGATGTCTACCAGGGTTCATCACAAGTAACTGTGGAGCTAAAGAGAGTTCCATGTGGGTAAACATGATCACCACAAGCTTTTAATCTTGTTCCATCAGATTCAGAAGCCCTTACATGAGCAAATTTACCAGTTTAGTCTACAATACTTGAGTAATTAGGAACTGTATGATGAGACTCACCACCTAACCAGCAAGAAGGCACAGAAAGCAACAGAGAAGGACACTAAAATTGAGCGCAGTGTGCTCAGTTCTGACAGATATTAATTAAACTGTATCCAAACTGGTCTCCTTTTTTTCCCCGTAGTCAAGTGCATTATAAAATGAGACAAAAGGCCTACGTTTTTGTTTGCTTGTTTTGTTTTCCTCATGGGCTGCAGTGTTGCTAACTGCAACATTTGACAAAGATCTGTGTTTCCAGAGCATTATTCAGTTAGTACACCTGAATTAGTGAAAAGGAAAACAAATGAAATGCATATGAATTAATGTCAGTTAAATTCCCTTCTTCTGTACTTTATATTGTCAAATGAATTCTTCAACTCCAAGTCAAAGGGTGAATAAAACCAGCAAAGACAGAAGAAGGAAAATGAAGAGTGACAGTTATGCTAATGGAAACATCTTAAAATTTAGTCAGACATGGGAAAAAAATACTAAAATAGCAATTTTAGGGTTGATCCAAGAGTTTTCTTTGAAATTTTGAGAAGCTTCCTACTCAATTTTATATCATAATCCCTCTTAAACAGGCACATAGGAGGCTTAAGGGATTCTGTGAAGGTTGTGAGATATTTCTCTCTTTGCTTCCCCATTTTGTGAAAGCCCAAGGGAAAAATATTGGCAGGGCTTGTAGAACCTTCTATAATTAAAGTAGCCCAGTATTTCCTATCTTAAGACCTTTACTGCTGCTGTTAGCATTTCCACCTGGTTGGCTACCTCTTTCTGAATATTTTTGAAGACAATTTCAGCTAAAATACTTCAGCAGCTCCTGAGGAGGATAGGGAAAAAATGGGATAGTTTTGCCCATTTTAAAGACACTCTATATTTAAGTGCAAACCTCTGAATTTGGTGAGGAGCAGGAGCATTGTGTCTGAGATGTTTCTTCTGGTATCCCCTGACAATCCATGCATGTTTGATTATGTTCCAAGCCTTTGAGAAATGTTGTTGGCACACGTTTACTTGGCAGCGCTAAACAGCTACATCCCCTAAAGATTCACAGAAAATAAAGGTGTGAAAGGAACCTCATAAAGTCATCTGCACATAGACAGGATCAGCTTATCTGAGTCCCATCTGATGAGTATTTGTCTAAGTGTTTTCTGAAAAACTCCAGCAGCACCAGTTCCACGGTATCCTTGTGATACTGGTTGAGTTTAACTATCCCTGCCTTAGTGTGCACTGTTAGAAAGTTTTCCTTGCAGCAAAAAGAAACTTTCTTGCCCCAAGGTAAGACCATATCTTCTTCTGTTTAGGGATATCTGATTATTTCTGTCCCCACCTTGAAAGCCTAAATTCTAATTGGCCCATCTCAGAAAATGGCAGAGGTGCAACCTTCACTCTTCTATGTACTCAGTGACCACCATCTGGGTAGATGGAGGAGGAAAAGGCACAATTCAAAGGAAGACAGGACAAGAGCCAGGAAGATTTAGGTACAGACTGAACCAACGAGAGCACAAGTAGTGAACCAGGTCTAGAGAGTGGTGAGGGATGGAGAGGAAAAATAGGAGCTTGAGGGAAGAGTGGGCCCAAGAGAGGCTGGGAACTGTGAGGGCCAGTAGGGAAGAGGACTTGCCCCATGTGTGGGCAAGCTGAGAGGAGAGGAGCAATGGAGAAGGGGCTGGACCTGGCTAGGGATAAAGACAGAAATAGAACAGCTGTGGGGCAGGTTCCCTCGCTGCTCGGAAGTTGCTGCTGGCAAATCCCACTGGCAAAGTATTTCAGTTTTCCTTTAAAAAATATGAAGCTACATATGCCAAATGTGTAAAACATTATTTGTATTCTTAAGCCACGTAATTCAAATGAAGTATTGGTACAGTCAGAATTTGTTTTCTTTGTAAATATTTATAATAAAAGACCATTTAATTATGTAAACAACTACACGTGCCACACAAATTAGGTTTCTTAAATGTGATCTCTATACTTCCACACTTCCACTTATGTTTCCATAATAGTATTTGACAATAAAGATAATATTTTATTATACTTCTTTCTGAATATTATATTTGATATATAATGGTTTTTGGCTTCCTAAAAATTGCAGAAACTTTATGTACATGCACATATTTACACACATACACGTATATGCATTCTGGGCCAAATTCCAGAAGAGCCTTGTTTGATTTTAAATGGGGGGGGGGGATTGAATTAGCATAAATTTTAGAGATGAAAAAAGAAAATTTTTAAAGAAGAAGTGATTTGAATTAAGCACTCAAACTCTCCTGCTCACAAAATGACAAACTGAAACATATGGACTTCTTAAATCTCTTTTTCATATGAACGGTAGGATTAAGGGTTCTAACATAGCGGAATTTTCATTTCGAATGAAATATTTCCCAGAGATCTTGCCATTACTATTTCTAACTGACAAAACCTATCAACTTATCCAGTAGTTTTGCTAGAACAGTGAGTGACTTCTAGATTTCTGTATATAGAAGCTGGTCTTTGTACCAAGTAGACACATGAAATCCCTATAGTAGGTGATATCTGGCTCTTAATTCTCCACAGCTTCAGGTTACTACAGAGAAACAACATCGGATTATAATCTGAACAGATATAATTGTTACTTTCGGCAGTTTGAAGTCACTAATTCCTAAACAATGCCGTTTTTTTCTCTGATGGGAGGGGATAAATTTCTAAAATTTATTTAGCTTTCTTCCTGCATTATTTACTGTTATGACTATTATCTAATGTATGATTTAGTAAGAGCATGCCATCACATTGAAGGAGAACTGGGAATAGGCAGCTGGTGCAAACGACTTATGGGGGGCAGAGCGACATGCAAGGGAAAAGAGTAATTGCCAATGTGAGGGTGTGAAAAAAGGCAGGATTAGGAGAAGAAGGGGAAGATGCAGGCTAGAAGGAGGGCATGGCAGCTAGAGAAAAAGGTGTTTTGGTAAGGCTGAAAATTTCAGAGCTATTTTTTAATAGGTTTGTTACAGTTTTATATATTGAACTAGCAGTAATAAGGACTCACGAAGGTTGAAAGATTAGGACTAGTGGCCAGGATTAGGCTGTTGCAGGGAGCTCTGTGAAACAGTTGTGTACAGTAAGACTGAGGATAATAAAACTACATCCATGTTATAGCCTTTCTCTTCACCTTTATCCATGCAGCATCTGCTCAGATGCAAGTTTAGGGACTGATCTTACCATGCGTCAGCAAAGCACGGCTGTGGTAGGTGGGCAGCAACAACTGAGAGAAGTGTAAAACCAGGGCTCGAGCCCATCACCTTCCTGTTCTTTAGCAACACTTTGTAAAACTTTTAGCTGTTACCACCATTAATGTTAATCTCTTAAATTCTATTTTTATGCCTTAACAGAAGGTAGATTGGCCTGGTGGCAAATTGGGGCCTACAGTGTTTCAGATCCAGCTTACAAAACTGAGGACAAGTCTATGAATCTGTCCTTAAAAGTGACTTAGAACCAGAGCTATTCTGTTAGCAGAGGCATTGCTGACTATGGTACTAATCATTCCCCTCAATGTGATGTAATGATTCTTTTGAAATGTTGTTTGTTTTTTTTTCTAAAACACACTTTGTTTTTTGGTCAGTATCCTTCTGCTTTGGATCGGCTTCTGCTTGATAAATGACACTCACTGCATCAGCAGCTGTCTTGAGCATGAGTAAAGCTAGAAGGATAAAGTATGTATTTTTAGCCCCTCTTTCATGCTTTCTTCTGGTAAATGTCTCCCTGTCAGGCTAGAGAAATAGAAGAACTATTATTTGATTAAATTTTACTAAAACAGTAATAATAGTAATAATAGTAACAACAACAACAACTATTATTATTATTATTACTGCTCTTCACAAATGATCTGATAACAATGGGTTCCATATGGGAGCTCACATTGGTATCTGGGGTGTATATTTGTATCAGTGAATCACTTTATGCTGTGGTCCCACATTAAGGCCCCTGGGTTCAATGCTCCTGGCATTGGAGGCAGCAAATGCCAAGGTAGAGACATTCAAAATTTGGCTCTTTAGATCAAGGGTGGCATACATAAGAAATGTAGTTGCGATAGTATCATGCAATACAGTGGGGAATGAGCAATTAAATAAACAGTACATTTTTTAGTGAAAGTTATTTTTTCCATAAGATTTGCCAGACCGTGAAGTGACATCAGCTTCTTTAATTCTTATGCTGTAAAATTTTAGGCCCAGAGTTTTAACTGCAGCCCTTCACCTGCAGCTTCTTGGTAATGAGTAAGTTTAGTCACATGTGTAATCCTTTTACATGTAAATAGAAGACAGAAAAGGCATAGAGGACACCAGCTGGATCTTAATTACACATGGACATTTATTTCCATCGGCTGCAGTGGAAATCAAGCAGCACATTTACACAGGGAGGTGTGAGGGAGCTGCTGCTCTGAGATTTGGGGTGCAGTGCTGGGCCTCCCCAGCCAGGGGCCTGTCCCCACAGCTCCTGAGTGGGGCAGGCCCAGGATGGCAGCCGGCGGTGGCTGAGTCCGAGCCACCGTGCCAGGCAGTGGTCAGGTAGGAGACCATGCCAGGACAGGGGGGGCTGTGGGGAGCTGGAGGTAAGCACAGCTGTGGTATTGCAGAGCTACATGGGGGAGGCCCCACGTGTGGCTGCTTAGGGCTGTTAAGGCCTGGAGAAGATGTGTAAATGTCCTCTGTGTGCAAGTGCTCTTGGGAGGTGTAGAGTGTGGTTTCTGTCCTTCTGGTATTAGACTGGTGAGGTTGTGCTGGGTCCAGCTGAGAGGGCACTGAGTCTGCTGGCTATGCAGCTGGTGGGATCTACAGACACACAAACACAAGCTCAGTTTTAATGCCATGTCTTGCTGGTGGTTTAGGCTCCTGCTGCTCCTGGTACTTCCCAGTTTATGTAAGTATCTTTGTAGTTGTGGTAACAGGTGCTATTTTTGTATCTCTGGATTAACACTAATAGTGTTGGATTGTGGGGTGACTCCTAGTGTGCATTAAATAACCAGCAAAGATCTTGTTGATTGTAATAGGGTCAGATTTGCTTTATATGTTCTTCTGAAGTGTTGTGTTGGGATCATTTTGGAACTGTGTAAGTGCAACAGAAAGGGTGCTGCTGAGTTTCAGCTGAGAGCTTCCAGCTTGTTGTAACTGACCATGTGCTGAGGCCCAGATCTTATAATGGTGCAGGAATAGACTCGGGTAATTGCAGGGATCCACTTACCTAGAGAACGTCCCAGGAAGGTACAAATAACAACAAAAAATTAAGGAGCAAGCTTATTTAACCGATATTTACAAAACTTCATTGTCGCTTTTTGATGTGCTTTACTCAGTTTGGTGTGTATGTTTCCTAGCTGCAAGGAGTGGTCAATGAACCCTTTAATTGGCCTTAAATGTAAGGTAAAATGATTGGCATTCTTTGGAATTTTCTGCAAAGATGAAAGGAAATAAAAGCGGATTAAGCATGATCGTTGTGTTGCTGAGTTTTAATTCCCAAGTGAGATTTTCTGTACCAGACACATAGGGAATTCCAGACAAAAATGTAGTAGTTGAATTTATCTGTGTTACATCAGGGGAAGCTGATTCCATGGGAAGTGTAGGCAATCTGTGAGCAGCTGCAGGCTGTTGCAAAAAGTTGTTGGTCAGGACTGGGTAATCAGTGTTAAAAGGTTATAATTTCTTTCTAAGTTGCTTCCTAAATTAGAGTTACGAAATACAGATCAGAGATCTGTGATAAAGATGTAGCCTATTCTACAGTATGTAGTTTAAGTTTGGAAAAAGTGTTTAGCTTATTTATTTTGGTAGTGTCTGACTTTCCCATGGATTATTGTTTGAAGGCTTGTGGGTGGAGGAGGGGGAACCAAAAAAGCTAAACCCCACCAAACAAACAAAAAACCAGTTTCAGGATGGATTTTTCAACAGCTGGAAGCATTTTTTTAAGGAGGAAAATCTAGCACAGATTAAAAAGTAGAACATTAATAGAGAGCTTTGAAAGCTATTTTTAAAAGGAGGGACAAAAAACAGTCAGCGAGTGCATACAAGGGGGGGTGTGTGTGTTTGTTTGTTTTTTATATTGGGTTCTTTTTTCCAACAGCCTAGTAAAGGTGTTTGACATTGAAGCAACAAAGACAAGAATGGCCAGGCTTACAGATGCATTCTCGTACTACTACTTGCAAAATTCCTGTTAGGCTAAACAAAATCACAGTCAGGTTAAAACTGAATTATTTTGAATATCTGTCCTTCGCTGCACTGCATTAAGCATTGCATTACAGTATTGCTATCAAGCCGCCTTCTCAACAGAAAGTATGTTTGGCTTACTACAATTAAAGTTGGCTATGACTGCTTTTTGCTCTCTACTTGTAGAGATCTTCTACATCAAAGGGTTTTATTCTTGGATAATGTCATGTAAGTGCATCTGCATATTTCTTAAAGAATCTTTCTTTAGTGTACTTCTGTATTCTGAAGTGTTTTACAAATGTAACGTTCTCCAGCTTCTGAGCCCTTCAGCTACCTGTAAGATGAAATAGAGAAAAATGTAGTGGAGCCTAGTGATTCTATGTGGCAGTGTGTATATGGAAGTCAAGAATGTGTTACCAGTGGAGTTGAAAGGAGTGTGACAATTCCAGTATGGAGCTTGGGCAGGGTATCAGCACTGCTCTGTGGGAGATGTCCATTGCCCTCTGATAGGCCAAAAAGGGGCAGTATAAAAAATTGCTCTGCAGCTGCCCTTGTGCAGGCTGCTTTTTCACTGTGTTTCTCATTTAGGGAACAGATCACAGATGCTTCTAAGCTCATGTTAACATGGGGTAGTGTGGCTTCTGACACGCCTATCTTCTGTGTTTCTATCAGGTGTTTTTTCTGGTCTAGGAGATAGTCCTCCCTCAGGTGCTTTCTCAATATTGCAGCTCCACTTTGGGTGGATAACAACATAAGTAGATGGAGCTCAGGTGTACTGGGCTCACTTCATATCCCTTCTTTCTATAGTTCACAATAGGCATTCATTCATTTTGTATTAGCTGGTTCCTACCAAAACCTGATAAAATAGCCCACTCCATTCCTGTACCAAAGGAGACAGAGCTAGAATCTGGACTGGTGTGCAAGTTACTCCCATTGACCCTAATACAGAACCTTGTTCAAAACATAGGCTGTACACATGGACGTGGTTCTGGCACTGTTGCTAAGCATGCTGTTATCAATATTGCTAAACAGACCTTTATCATGAGCACAATCAGACCAAGTGTAAATACTAATTAGGGTCTAATCCAAAAATCTATCGAAGTTTGTGGCAAGGTTCAGTGTGCTTTGGATGTGTCCCAAGGTAAAGAATGAATCTCTTTTTTAGCAGGGTTCTGCCTCTGCAGTTGAGAAAATTACCTTGCTAATTAGGGGCTATTTAGTTTACTTGAGTCTTCCCATGTTACAAAACTCTCTTTTTATCTCAGTAAAAATAATGTGTAAGCTCTTAACAGGTGTGAATAGACTGTGGAGAAGCAGCAGCAGCAAACACTACCTTGCTGCATGGAGGATGCCGTAATAGAAACTTACCTGTATAAGTAAAATATTGGGAATTTACACAACTTTATTGTCAGGCTACAAACTCTAGTAAGCTTGTTTACAAAAGTCTGTGGAAAAAGGGTGAAAATGCTGGCTTTATTGAAGTTAACATGGATTTATTCATGAACTGATATCACCTGGACAATTTGTGGTAGTTCAGGGTATGGAAAGCCTGTGCCGCGGACAGAACAATCCCAAATCTGCTCTGAAGGATCTTGATGAACTCAAATTATGAAGAAATTTCTTAAGAAGCTACATATTGACTAATACCCAATGTATTGACTAGTTCCCATTAATGTACTAGTCAATTTCTTAACTTATCCCATTAAGAAAGTTCAAAAATAACTGTTCTAAATCCTGAAGGTATGTTCATTCTCAGTAGCCTAAAGAACCAAATCTGCCAAGGATTAATCTTTTATTATCCTGCTCCCTGTTGATCTGTGACAGTATCCAAGTTTTGCTGTAATTATTCACTGCTTCAGGAGCAACAAGAACATTCATCATAAGACCCCTGTTAATTAAATATCCCATTTATGGCAATATTCAATACAGTGTTAAATGTTTTATGTAACATTTTAGTATTATAATACATGCATTTTCTTGGAATGTCAACATTAGGACACCGTGATACTCAAAAGTTACTATGTCAGCAAACTTCAAATGGATCTGCTTCAATAATGTTCTTATCACAATATTTTGGAGCCCTGCTTGTGTGGGAGAAGCTGTGCTGAAGTCAGTGATGCTCCTCATGCCTCCTGTGCTGCAGTCCTTTGCTGGAGTACAGCCTAACATCTGAATGGGCAAATGAGGCCAGTATGGGAATCTCCACAGTATGCTTTATGCAGTAGTCTTCTCTTACTGCTCCCTGGGCTATAGGAATGTAATTGCCCTTATGAACTTGGAATCACTGTTGAGTTGTCCGAATGTCATCTGATTAGCTTAAATAGATACCATATAGGAATATGCACAAGTGATACATTCACTTCTACAGACCGTCTGAGAGATTGTGGTGATTTAACCCCAGTTAGCAATATAACCACAATAGCTGCTTGCTTGTTCCCTCTTGCCCCCCTAGTAGGGGAGAGAATCGAATGGGAAGGGAGAAACTTGGATTGAGATAAACAGAGTTTAATAAAATAACAAAATACTAATGCACTATTAGTGAATATATATATATGTAATAGAAATAGAATATAAAATAAAAGATACTCAATGCAATTCCTTGTGAACTCTGTCGACACCAAGCAGTCAGTCTTAGGAAACAGCACCTGGTCCCAAACCTGATCCCGGAGAGAGAAAAGAGGAAAACAGCAGGAAGGCCCAGAGGCCTCTGCAAAATGGCAGGATGACAAAGGCCGATCTAAAGAAAGTCCCAAGCAGAACTGCACTGAACAGGTCTCTGAGAGTGAAGAACCAGAGAGAGTGCAAGAGACTTGAAGATCCTGAATCTCCTTAAATAATTACCATTATGCTAATGGGAAGGAATACTCTTATTGATCAGTCTGGATGTCAGTCAAGCTCTGCCCCATCCATGCCTCCCTTTCTCTGCCTCACACCTGTGGGCAGAGCAGTCAGAATGTCCTTGGCTCTCAGACCAGAGCAATGAAAAACATTAACTCTGTGCTGGGGTGTTATCTTCTTATTCTCAAACCAAGTCCAAATAATGACCGTGGTAGCTATGAAAAATCAAGGTTTCTCACTGCATGAAGAAAATTAACTCATTTTCAGTCAAACCAGCACAGAGATTTACTTCTATTTATCTGTTTCTGTTATACAACCTATGCAAACTAAAATATGTATTCATTTAAGATGCTGGCTGTATATAAGCCTCCAGACAGACATGCGGACTTTGCGTTGTTTACAGTCCTTCCTTAAGTAAAACATAATTGGACCTTAATATGTTGATTCAGTTCCTCTGAAGGGAAAAGCACTTCTTTTCAAGATCAGATTTAACACGTTTTGGTATTTTTTTCTTTCCCTTCAGAAGTTTGTCATTTTCATCTGATAAAAAGATTGCTGCTGCACAAATGGGAATTAGCACTTATCCCAGTTTTTAGGAATTAGTGTAGAGTTAATGTTATCATAAAGGATTTAAAATTGTTAAAAGTATTTCCTAAATTTAAATCATTACAAGTGTTCTCATACATGAGAGACTGAATTAATTTCTAAATTATTAGATTTAGAGACCAATATAAAACTGCCGTGTTTTTCTGGTAGCTGAAAGGATGTTGCACTTTGTACAATTATATATTTCAATGGAAGAATTGCCTGGCACATCTCCATCTACATAATTTAGGGGAACTTTTAAAGAGTTTTCAGTTTTCCAGATGTACTTGTGTGTTTTATGAATCTTGTAATTGTCAGTCAGTAAGTTTCCTCCTTCAACCTATAATTATGGTTAGACTTATTAAATGAGTGTCTGTACATCTTCTGATGTTTAATTTCTCATAGGGCATTCATCTGCTCTGACTTAGGTATCTTAAAAAATTATGTGCTGGAGTCTGAGCCAGTCACTCTAAAGCCTGTTTTCTCTCTAAGTACTATAAAGGAGAGCAAAGACTGAGAGGTATGCTGGAAAGTCTTATTGACCTCTTGTAAGTAACTCTTCAGTTAGGAGATATGGACCGTACCTTTCATTACATAGCAGTTATAAACAAATACTTGTTTTAAAAGCTATTTTGGAAATTCTAGCTGACAGGTTAATTCTTGCAAATGAATTTCCAAAGCCTGCGATTTTGGCTTGATAAAAAGGCAGTCCTAAGCAATGCATGGAAATTGAGGGTTGGAAATGCTCTGTCTTTCCATAGGATGAGAATATGTGTTTCATAGTGCAGTTCACTTAAATAGTTGAAAGGGATCTTTTTCTCATATGAATTATAATATTGATTTTTTTTTCTGAATCATCTGGTATGTGAGGATATGTTTCCCTGCAAAAATTTTTTTAAAAATACCATGAAATTAGAATTTTTCACAGAGCAAGTATTCAGTGTAATATAATTATGTGAGTTGAGCAGTAGTTGGGAAAGGGAAAAACGTCTTGCAAAAAAGTTTGACTTCAATAAAGAGCTTTTTCCCTCCAATTATTACATCATAATAATATATAATCACCTCCTAGTGATTGGTGCTGGATACTGAAAAGAAATTATTAGTGAATAGAGGCCTCTGGTTTGACCATGTCATCTGAGCCTCCTTTTGACTGTTATTTTCAGAACTTGCCAAGTGTCCAAAAATCCTGTCCCTTTGTAGGGCCGTGAACTGGCCTCTCATGAGTTGATAATAACTGAACTGTCTTAAGATCTGGTTACATAATTCTTCACAGCAGGAAGTTCTTCAGTTCCTACACTTGCACTGGTGCTGCTTTTTTGGTGTAGGTCTCTGCTGTCTCTCTCCTCAGGATGCAATGAGAGTTTTCAACAAACAGTGTGGTTGTCACAGGCCTGTTGTTTTGCCATGTTGTTTCTGATTGCGTGGGTGCAAGCACAAGTTAGGGTCCAGCTTGCATTTGATAGGAAGCAGCTGAATTGTAATGGAAAATTGGTGGGTTTAGTTTTTGAGGTTGGAATTAATTTTGGTGCAGAAGAGCCTTCTCATTAATTAACTACTGGTGTGTGTCACTTTGAGGAGGTAAGTGGGAGACCCCAGTCCATGTAGACTTTGTGGTTATTCTTCACATGAGACTGAGCTAAATTACGTGCCTTTTAGTGGGTCTGGTACTTAGTAGGATAAAGTTGAAGGAAATGCATTGTTTAATTGTGACATGATAGTGATTACAAGCTCTCAGTGACTTTTACAGTATTCACCCTGTATAATGGTTCCCAAAGATCTTCAAACCGTAGCAAAAATCCATCCAGCCAAGAGGTTCAGTTTAAGTCTATCACCTACATAATACATTATAGGATTAAAAGATGGTTGCTGTAAAGATGAACACAAAAATGAAGAGCAGTACCCTCTGCCCCAAGCAACTCGGTGCAATGTAAGACAGGAAATGCTCTGACGTGTAAAACTTCTCTCTTACTCTGAGGTGGGATTAATTGAAACCTCAGATGTCAGTATGACACAATCTCAAAACACATTCCCTGATCATAAATTATACTGTCAATTGACAGACTTATCTGCGGGGAACTCCTTTCCCCAAAAGAAAAGCCCTCAGCTTCATGGGACTGAATAAATAAATTTCTTTGTCTCTTGTCTCGTGTCAGGAACATCTTGAAGTGTGGATGGCAGCTTGACAATGGGCCTCTTGCAGCCAGATAATGCTTTTTGTCTCATATTTAGAAAAAAACCCAGAACAACCATTAGGTGTGTTTTTTTTTCTCCCCCTAACTAATTTTCTGAAATGGCAACCTGCATAGCACCATGTAGTGAGGCTCTGGGGTGATGCCCTGAGCCACCCCATGGGTTGGGGCAACAGAGTGTGGGAGCAGATATAGGGATGGTGGTCAGGTGTGGGAAAAGTGGCATTTGGGTGCATTTTGCTATGCAAAGCTATTGGAAAGTGGATCTAAGAGACACTGTTGGGAAGTGATGATGTTTGCTAGGTTATGGTGGAAGAACAGGAGGGGTTGGAGTGAGTGCTGTGAGATGGGGAGGTCCACCAGCCCTTGCTGTAGCTGTGTGGCTGCTGCAGGACACCATGTGTTTGTGTGCGTAGTGCCAGGCTGGCATGTGTGCACCCACAGTTGCTGGCCCAGCCAGTTCTGGTGCTGGCAGGGTACTTGCTGTGCCTCCCCATGCTGGTGGGTTCCTCACTGCAGCCCATTCATGCTCCACCTGTCCTCTCTCCTACTGTCATTTTATTAAAAGGTTTTAAACAAAATCAAAAGCCCTCCTCAACCTATTCTACTGTATGCTTCCACTATGCTGCTCTCTAGGAGGGCAAAGTACTTGACTTCTGTACCTCCTGTAAATATCATGTTCAAGAGGGTGGAGCCAGACTGAAACATGATGCATATCGAAGTGCTCATCTTTTGACTCCTAGTTTGGGTTTTCCTCTGGATCTGAACTGGGAGAGTTTTCTGTCTGGTCAGGAAGAGTTACACTAAGTCGTACTTGTAGGCACAGCACAAATAGTGCTGCAGTAATCACTTAGAAACAAAAATTCTGCATGAGGGTTAATTCCATTATTGCTGTGGAGTGCTGCATACACAAACCCATGCCATGAGCGTAGGGAGCCCTATCCTGGTTGCAGTGGTGTACTGAACTTCTGTGTAACCTACAGTAAATAGTGTGCTTGTGCTGTAGAGCACTTAAATAACTATATAGAATTCATGTCACTAAAGGGGGGCTGGGGGAATCTAGATTTTTCTCTTCTCTGTTCCATTTCCTGTCTTTTATCATATTAAAATATAAATGTGGATTGACTGATTTCCAAAAATGTTCTAGTTGCTGCATGCTATTAATGTACAAATATGCTTTTCTTTTGGCAGTCTTCTATGTTTAACTGAAAAAAATCCAGTAACATAGACTGGACCTTCTCTCTTTATTCTCCCTTGACTGTTTCTTTCCATCTCTTCCCTTCCCACACTACAGCAAGTTCAAGCTAAGTCACCTATGCCCATAAACTGGTGGTGGGACAAAGCAGCAGAAGAGCATGGTATCTCTAGTAAGGGGCTTAAAATCACATTTTTCCATAATGAAGATTCTAACAAAACCTGCACTGTATTGAAATTGTTAGTGTTACCTTAAAACAAAATCTTTACTGTTGTAGTTGGAACAATGGAAAGCCGTTTAGATCTTCATAACATGGCAGCAAGTGTCCTGTGCAGTGGCATGTTCAGCAGGACTGGCAACTGACACGCTGTCCCATTATGCACCAGTGCCAAGGGAGGGGGGTTGTTCGAAAGGCAGTGGTCCCTATCGGGTAGGCTGGAGCAGGGATGCCTACAGATAGCACAGGCTGGGTCTAGGTGAAATGATTAAAGGAGAATGCTTGAGTTTTATTTCACTGTGAACTTTTTCTCGCTATGCATGCTAATTATAGTGATTAATGAGATAAGCTTTCCTTAGTAATATCTCCATCCCTCCCTGACAAAGAAGAAGACATCTGCTGGCAGGATATTCTTTCTTGTGTCTGCTGAGCAGAATGTTCCTAAGTGCACCAAGTGCTGTCTGTGCTCATGCCATGCTGTTTCCCCATCATCTCTGCCCTCTTCCAGAGAAAGAATTGGGATGGTTCTCCATCTTTGTTTGCAGCAGAAAAGACTCAAGGTGAGAGAGAGAGAACAAATCCTGTAAGGCAATTCTGTCACTCACCTCATCTTCATAATCTTTCCTTAGCTTCCTCTGCCTTCTAACCCTGGTATTGATCGTGTCATAGGCTACAGTAGACCAAGGCAGGGGGCTGAAAACCTTTCCAAACAGCAGTTGCCAGTCTGCCTGTTGCAGCTTGAAGAAGAAAAGCATGCTGTGAAAACAATCAGTGCATTTGCTTTAGATCTAAGTGATTCCAACTAGGTCGATGCTTCATGCTGATGTGTTGAAAACATTTAAAAAATTTCTCAGAGTTTGATTTCAACTGAAACATTTCAGCATGTGTCTGACTCTCTGAAGTTGTTATTTCTCACTAATGTAGCAGACAACTGTTTTTTTCCACCCTAGCACAAAGCAGTAGGGAAACTGGGCCTCTTGTCTAGATAGGTTTGTTCAGAATGTTTTTATGGGAGAGGGAGTTGGTGTTTTGTTTTGTTTTTTAATAAGCTGAGGCTCTTGCAAATTGACTTTAGACAAGTAGTAGTTTATTTCATGAAGGGAAAAAGAGGTAATCACAGTTCTACAGGATGTGAATGAAGAGTATAGCTTTACTTAAACTGCTTTTGTTCCCTATATTTGAATTTTCATTCTACGGCAGACTAGATCATTCATAAATACATGAAGAACATTTCATTTTCTTTAAAGCACATGATGATTCTTTATAATGTGTTTGTACTCAATATAATTGGCCTGATTCTCTCTCAGCTTGGGATCACTGAACAAATGGAGCATTGCAAAAGAAAGCTATCCTCATCCAAAGCAGCGTTCATTGAGGTTCCAGGAGTGGCAGAAACCCAGGACAACATTTTTCTACAGCAGGTGGTGGCACAATTGGTTTCCAAACTGTTTGGAAAGAACCACAGAGAAATTTGCTATAGTTTCTCTTACTGTTTTTTTTGCTCATGCTCTGCAACCATTAGAGTTTATAGGAAACCAAACCAGGCAAAAACCACAGGGCTGCTGTCCTAGTTTGGAGCGGGCTGTTCAGTGGTCTCCATGGGAGCCGACCTCTAGGACCTCACCTCTGATTCTGCTCTACTGCAGTTTGGTGCATAATCCTTTCCTCCTTTTGTTTCAGTAGCAAGTGCTTATCAGTGCGTGATGTTCTCTTTGAGATACCTTTTTAATTACATGGCATATAAATATATATTAAATATATGCTGGAATTTGTCTTCCCCCAAGGAAGTGAAGTCACCCATGTGTTGTTGCCATCTTTGCTGCTTGCTTCAAATAACACAAAGAACATTCTTGCCCTGTTCCAACAGGAAATAGCAAACGAATACTTGCCTTGAGGTATTTCATTCAGTTTCAGGATACCAGCAGATAGAGATGTTCCAAAAACAGATATTTTGTTGAGAGAAGATAATAATAATAAAAATAAAAACTTTAAAAGCTGTATTTATCTGTGGAGAGGAATTTCCCTCCCCTCTGAACTAAGCCTATACAAATGCCCTTTATGGTATACGTGGCACTAATGGATTTCATACTTCAGCATGTATTTCACCCAATATCATGCAGTGAACAACAGTTGTCATTTAAGCAGCTGTAGTTTGCAACTGTGTAAGTCCCAGACATTAAAACTAGATAAGCCAGTCTAGGGGTGTGTGAGAGAAATTCTTCAGTTTTAGTAGCATTATTTCATTCATATTTAAAATGAACTCCATGGGGACACTGCAAAAGCACAAGTTATAATTTAAATGTCTTATTAGGAGTCCTGTTTATAAAGAATATATGTACTTTAGTCATATACTCAAACCGATGGTTTACGTAGGTACTGGATTCTTTTATTTTACCCCAGAGCAGTGGGTAGAGTCTAGAGAAGGAGAAACTTCAACATTGTTTAAGAAGCTTATGCCAGCCAGGAGTTTAGCTGGATCAAACACTTCTGCCATGATCTGGTATGGCTGTAGAACAGTGATGAAAATGTTCTTTCTAAAAACAGGCTTGCCTCATGGGAGTTGTCCTGTTGGATTCAGCAGACCTATATATGTGAAATCAGGGAAGGGAGGAGTGTTGTTTTAGTAACGAGTCCTCAGGGGTCTAAATGAGTTACCTTCTACTTGTGTGCATTTATATTTTGAAGTTGCAGTGGTTCACATAGCACTGGAACCGGTTGGGAATTTGTAAGAGTGTCTGCAAATATAAGGCCCTTTCAAGCAGAGGCCATTGATGCTGAAGTGCTCAGTTCCTCCATTGAATTCGGAGAGGTGAATTAGCAAGTCCTTGTGTTGGTCTTTCTGGCACATTACTGAGGAAGTAGTTAAGAGTGACTTTATGTTCTGTGCGTATCATTAGAATGATTTTATATTTTCTGCTGTGCCTTTGCCTCTTACAAATACCACTTCAAACTGCTTCCAGTGTAACCTTTCTACCTTCTATGAATTGTAAACAAAAGCAAATTTGAGAATTACCAAATTCAAACCAAAATCATGGAGCTTCTTATGCACGTACTGACCTTCGTCCTACTTTTCTTGATGTAGTTTTTTTAAGCCTAGGGTTTACACAGCATTAGCCATAATTGGAATCGACACTGGAAAACCACAGAAGGCAATTCCTTTAATCTGCATTTGTTGTTAAATTGAAAACAGAGCTCTGCCTGAATTCTCTGTAGGTTTCCTGGCAGGAAGCATCTTGGCACTTTCAGGTGAAACTTGTTCAGGAGGACCTTAAAGAAAGAGTCTTGCTTTGATCCATCTCTTACCAAAGTCAATAGAAAAGACTCCATTGATTAGAATTATAATAACACTAGGAAGCTTCCCCATTCAGAGCTACATGTAATTTCCACTTCTGGACAATTGCTTTTCCTCAATAGCAATCCAAGGAGAGACTGATGTAACTGTATGGGGAAGAAAGACAGCGGTGAGTAAGGAGTTCATCCCAAAGAGCAGCTGAACAAGGAGGAGCAGAACATGACAACTGCTAAGCATTGTTACTGCTCATGTGCTGAAATGATGGGTGCAAATCAGTCAGCTGTATACTGAGTTAGAAGGAGGACATAAAGGAAGAACAGACATGTTAGATACAGTTGGCTGTAGGGCTCATCATTCTGATATATTTTTAACTCTGTCTTCAAATGCTGTTTGTTCTTGGATACTTTTACTACTGTAAATAAAGTATATCAATATATCCAAGGGAAGAGAAAAAGCTGGCATAACACTGCCCAACTACTACCTGTACCTCTACCCTATTGCTTTCTTTGAATTGTCTCCTTTGCATGATAGTAGTAAAGTTTAAATTGCTCAAATGTTTTATGTACCAAGGTCAGACTACTAATGCCATGTATCCTGTACAACTTGCATGACTTCTCTAGGCTTGTCAAGCTAAACTGTCAGCTAGGCCATATAACTGTGTCAGTTTCTCTGCTACAGAAATCCCACAGTGCAGCCCTGAGTGATAATTGAACCAGATGGATATTAAGTACGGCAATGAGTATGGGATCTAATATTATGAGAGGGATTTGGCTCTACTGTCTTTCAGATTAACTGGGGTGCTTGCAGCTATCACAAGGCCTAGTACCCCAGAGCCGACGACACTCTACCCAAAATGTTGTCACCAAGCCAATAAAAACCTAGACTAACAAGTGCGTGTGGCTTCTGTGGTTTTGGTGTTTTGGTTTTTTTCCTTCTTTTTAAGTGTGTGGGGGGAGGCATTAGCAGAGTTGTCTTATGTTTACCCCCATTGTAAACACCATTTGATAAAGCTCTGACTTGGGCATCTGACAGCAAAATGCTCTCTTTGGCACAAATCTAGTCTTCCCATGGACTTAAGATATATACCAAGACCTTTAACTCTAGTTATTCCAGGCTAGTACACGGTCAAAAAGTTTGCATGCCCCAATACACTAAAGTCAATGGAAAACTCCCTTAGCAGGATTAGCAGCTACACTCTACTTCCTGCTTCCCCCAAACTTGTCTCTGCTTTGCTTTTTTCACCTAGCCTGCCAAGCTCAAGGTTTCTTTTTCAGAAACGTATATTTCTTCTCTGGAAAAAGTTGATATAACGGGGGAAAATAATTTTCTTTATCCTTTAATCCTTTATTCTCTTTGCCTTTAGAAGTTTATTTACTTCCCACAGTTGGCCATCGTGAGCTTCTGCTTCTCTGCTGTGTCAAGACTTGCTTAAGCTTGAAGGTTTTTTAGGCTTGACCAAGCATTGACAGCACTATCACAGGAGCTAATGCTAGAGTCTGCCAGTTTGATGGATTAAGTAAACTTATTGAAATCTTTTTTATTTAATATGAAAAGATGCCAAGGGCTGTTTTCTATTCTTGTGCTTTGTGTGAAACACCCACTGACATTAATGGGAGTCCCATGTGTGGAATTAGAGTAGAACATGGCCCTTAATATTTAAAAGACTTGTCAACCTTGTGTATGAAGTAATCTGGAGGTGTGTTTTGATGCTGATTTGCTCTGCAGAGGCTGTTCTCCTTATACTTCTCCTGCCTTTTAAAGACACTTCTTGCATGAACTGCATGGCTGATAGCAACAGCATTACTGAAGTTTTTCCCCTTCTAGAAGTATTTGAAAAAATACCGTTCCCTTTTTGTGCCATCTACCTGCTTTGCTTGGTCAATAAAATACACTTGAACTGTTTCAGTCTAGTCTTATTTTCTGATTTGTTCATGCTGCTACTCTGTGGAGGAAGAGGAGAGAGAAAGCTTAACAGAGAAATTATTTCCAATGGCCTTTACATTCTTTTTAGTGTTTGAACAAAATGCCTAATCTTTCATGTTCTACCTGCTTTGATTCTCTGCTCAAGTTGTACCTCTTCTCAAGTTGTACCTTGCTCTAATGCCCTGGTGGTATGCTAGGTAGCTAAGAAAAGTTAAATAATTTGTTACCAAAAACCCCATAGTTCACCACCAGTCCCATTCCTATTTCAAATGCACACCCTGCTTATTTTGTTAGAACTAAGCCTGCATCGCCTTAGTTGGGCAGAACTTTCTGCTTAGAGAGCCAGCTGTAAACTCATTTCTTTCTCTTCCCAGAAAGACTTTCTCTGCTGAACCTCCTGCTCTTCCTTGGTTGTGGCTCCTGAAATTCTTCATCTTTACCTGGGAACAACTGCTTATGCCCACAAAGGAGGTCTTGGGTAGCTTTTCAGCAGGCAGGGTAGGAAATTATTCTTGAAGATTTTGGTTATAATGCTAGAAGGTTATGGAAGAGATGAATGGAAGTGGGGAAAGAAGAGCCTAGGTAACTGTGTTTTGAAGATAATTTTGACAACCAACGGAACAAGACAAAGGTGGTTACTTCCAGTCTCAAATGCTTCTGCATATGGCATTCATTTACCACCATCTAAGCCTTTTGCAAATGTGGCTAATGAGTTTGCTAATAATGAAGCATAAAGGAAGTTCTGACTATTTTTATTAGAATGAGGATGCTACTTTTTGTGAATATCCCAGGAATGCTGCCCAAATCTGTATAGAGGGTACATTAAACCCAATACTACTGATGTCAGTGACCTGCATCAGGTCCTAGATGTTCACCTGTATTAATCAGTCTTCAACAGATCTAAGCATGTTAATGTGGAAGTCTACTGTAGTTAATATGCCTAGCATATATGCTTTACAGTGCTGTGGTATGCTCTGCAAAAATGCTCTGCAAACTGTAGTTCCCAGGAATTTTTTAAGGCACCTTTCCAGAGGACCTGCCTGCTATGCCATTTCTTAATTTTTTAAATTTCTGGTACTTCTAATCCAGATCACCTGTGTAAGCAACTGAGAGATGGGTCAAGTGCATCCTCTTAAATATAGTTCTGAAAACACATATGGGCTTCAGTAATTAGTACGTTTTCCTGGTACGTTTACTGGGTTGGCATGTTAATGATTAGTTAGCCAAACCTGAGGGTGACTCCAGAAGGTGGATGATACAAGCAAGTGATAGTAGCGGTTAACAGCACAGAATTGCCAGAAACTGGTGGAAGCCCTTAAGTCTCCTTTCCAGACTCTTTACATTAAAGTTATTCTCTAAATAGTTACAGAAATTACTGTAGTGTTTCAGGATGGCGGTAGCAGGGAACTGAAAAGATGTCTGAACCCAACCCATATGGTAATTTGATTTTTTTTTTTTCTTTATTATGAATGAAAGTAGAAAGCTTATCACACCAAAGCAGACTTTGTCCTGCAGAATCCAAGGTGTCCAATTGCAAAATATGTAATGAAAGAACATTGAAATGACATTCCTCTATTCCTTACTCTGTTGTGCTCATAGCTGAAATTAGTTCACTTCAAAGCATGATGCCATTCCAGGTCCTCTGTTTTCCTTTACTGTTTCTCCTGTGCCCTCCCAAACTCAGCCTGCCTCTGTGGGACTTACTTTCCCCATCCATCTCCGTTTTTGGCTCTCCATTAAGCATTTCTAGTTCCCTCTTCTGTTAGATAAGACAGAGGAGAACCTGAAGCCCAACAAAACAAGGTTAATATTTTTAATTGGTCTTTTAATTAAAGTGATTCTTTCTACTGTTCTTTCCTTCCTTTGGTTCTGTCCAGTGGGGAAGGAAAAGTGTGAAAAAGTCACAGAATCAGAGTGGTTGAGGTTGAAAGGGACTTCTGGAGATCATCTAGTCAGTACCTCCTGCTCAAGCAGGGCCACCTAGAGCTGGTTGCTTAGGGCTGTGTCCAGGTGGCTTTTGATTATCTCCAAGGATGGGGACTCCACAACCTCTTTGTGCAACCTGTGCCAGTGCTTGGTCATGCTCACAGTGAAAAAGCGTTTCCTGACGTTCAAAGAGAACCTCCTGTGTTTCAGTGTGTGCCCCTTGCCCTGTCACTGGGCACCACTGAAAAGGGTCTGGCTCCATCCTCTTTGCACCCTCCCTTCAGGTGTTTATATACAATGGTGAGGTTCCCCTGAACCTTCTCCAGGCTGCACAGTACCAGCTCTATCAACTCTTGTTCATACGTGAGGTTTTCCAGTCACTTATGCATCTTAGTGATTCTTTATTGGACCATTTCCATTATGCCCATCTCTCTCTCTTGTACTGGGGAGCCCAGAACTGGATACAGTACTCCAGGTGTGGTGTCACCGGTGTTCAGTAGAGAAAGATTGCCTCCCTCCACCTGCTGGCAATACTTTGTTTTATGCAGCCCAGGATACCCTTCACCTTCTTTGCTGCAAGGGCACATTGCTCACTCGTGTTCAGCTTGGAGACCACCAGAACCTCAGGTCCTTTTCTGCCAAGCTACTTTCCAGCTGGTTGGCCACCAGTATGTGCTTGTAGTTGTTACTCCCTAGGTGCAGGACTTCTCACTTCTTCTTGTTGAACTTTGTGAAGTCCCTGTCAGCTCTTTTCTCCAGCCTGTGGAGGTCCCTCTGGATAACTGTTCTTCTACAGGGCAGATAAAACACGTTAGAATAGGTTCATTTTCAATACCCCAAAGCTCCTTTTTATTACGCTTTTTAAACTTCTCAGAAGAAGATTTACTTTGTGATGATCTACAGCATACAACTTTTTAAGTTGGGCTTCTTTGAGAAATCAAGTGAAATTTTATGGCATTAAGAGGGGAAATAAGCTTCAGCCATTACTACAGGGTTCTTCCATAATTGAATTTGAAAATTCACGTTGTCTAGTTGTATTAATATGAGTGTAATATGCCTTTGAATACAAATGAAATTTTTAGTTCATGATATAGAAAGCTTAAGAAAGGAGCTCTTCTAGGAGTTTATTATAGCATTATATTCTGGGTTTTTTTGCAGACATGTATATGTGCTATCTGATATAACATTCACATAAGGGTTCAGAGAATATAATTCAGTTAGCGAATCTCCTTCACATAATTTGTTTGGGGCAATGAGTCAAAATAATTGCTTTAAAATGTAGTTGGAAGAAACTTTTTATTTTGGAAAACACATCTCAAGATGCCTTATTTAAGGTTAATTTTGTTGTGGGTGTTTGATGACATAAAAAGAGCCTGCCCATCCAATGTACTGTTTCCATGAGCCTCCCCTTGATTTCCTGGATGATATCTCCCCTCTTGAAAGCAATGGGCATTTTGTATTTTGATGGGTGCAGGATTTGGTCCTTTGTCCAAGTTACAAACATTGGTCTTTTAAGGTGTATGTGTGCTTTGGTGTTCAGGCATTTTAGCTGGTATCTTTAAACAGAGATCCATACTATTTAGTATCTGATTTTCTTAGTCTAGATGAGGAGTAGATAAGTAGCCTCAAAGGGCTGAGTATAGACAACCATGATTTGTCTTGGCTGTAATCACACAAACTCTTCCCGTTGGGCAGTATCCTACAACTGAGATTGGCTTCCACTGCATATTATTCCAGGATTCTGAGTGCATTTCTGTTGTATGGTTTGTGAAAGGGCACAGTATCAAAAGCAAAAAAGGGGTAAATGAAGTTGTGTTAAGAAAAAACAGGCAAAACAAACAAAAAACCCCCACCAAAACAACATCACAACAACAAAAAATCCCAAACCAAACAACAACAAATAATTTAAAAATTGTTTGTTCTTTTTCTAACCCAAATAGCTCTTGTCCAGTAGCAACAGGCCCGTTTTGAGTAGGCAGACGTGAAGTTCTAAGACTTGGTTTTCTGTGTTTGTTCCAAAACCTACTTGCAGGAGAGAGCCTGATCTCCAGACTGTAGATTTCTCTGGGTAGCAGAGGCTACCCCCTCTGCTCTCTTCTTTCTCAGCATTAGGGAGAGGGACAAAGCTCTTTTTTCCTTGCCACAGCATGCATCCCCTCAAAGATTGCCACCCAGAACACTTCTGTGCCGGGAGCACCAGGAATAGAAATGCAACCCAGCATGCTAAGTTCCATACTGGCACTGGCATTTAGAATTGGAATGGATGTTTAAGTGCCCACACTGTGCATATTACCACCGCTGCAGAAACAACACTACAGACGTTTCTGGCAGGATCCTCTTTACTCTCTGCAGCAGGAGAGATTGTGTAAAAAGGACAAATGAATTCCTCTGCTTGCGTGCGTAGCCCACTTCTGACTTGGCAATACCTTTGGACTGCTGGCTGTAGGCTGTATTATCTTGCTGTCTTCAGGCAAGTGCTGCTTTTACTTGTATGTAAAAATCATATGTTAAAGTACAATGTGGCTATCTGATTTGAAAGCGTAAAAGCCAGATGGTGTGTGCTCAGTAACTGGCTGAACACCTTTCGGGTCTGTGAAGCACCTAGCAGAAGTTACAGTTGCTATATATGTTATAATTAACTCTCAGTGCCTGAAAATGTAGCTATATATGTGCACATACAAAAAAACCCAGTGCAAATACACAAAGTGTAGTAAATATTCGTGTGTGTATATAGAGAGAGTACAGAATATTTGTGTAGGTACAGAGTGATATAGTAACAAACATATATGTGTGCATGGGTGTAATGACATTTCCTCCTATCACATCTATCAGGTTACAAGCAGCTAATAATTTTCTTTTTCTACTCACAGCCAAGCATTATAATGGCATATACTCATAAATCAACATCAACATGGAACATTGCTTAGCAAATATAAATGTATGTGCATTGCAGAATGATCTGAGATTACAAAAATATATCAGAAGTCAAAAGTAGCTGGTGGAGAAATGCTATGTCTTTAGTTTATTGAGATTGTTTGGAGGATCCTAATGTACTGTCACTGAAAGAATAATTTTTCCTTTACAATCTACTTAGCAAAGATTTATCGATCCTTTTCCCCTTCATAGAGAATTACTGATCCATTTTAGAAAATCAGATTTTCACACCTTTCATGAGAATGTGCACAGCGCAGTTCCCTAGGGATTGCCAAGGAAGTTGACTTTGACACGAAATCCCTAGGTACCGGTGCACAACAGCCTATAGTCTCATCACTGATTTGTTGCACGGGGTGGTAAAATACTTTTATACATTTATAGAGAAATGATTGCACTGCAAGGACTTATTTTTCCATGCTAGTGGATGTATTCAGGGTCCTGTTATTTGTGTAAACAGCATTTTTCAGGGGGGCTTTTTCTTCTCAGCTGTGATGTTATGAACAGTAAGGTAAGATAAAAGTTGTTGAAATTCATGTTGCAAAGCAGTAGGGTACTGTAGAATTTTTCAGTGTGTGTAAATAACTTTCTTCCAGATGTGTCTACTCTCTGTCCTCATTATTGTAGTATCCTAGGTAGCTAAGCATTAGGCATGTTATATTGAAGTATGCATCATAATGAAGGTGATTTATTATAATTAAAACGGCATGGAGAGCAGCTTTTATTAGACATATTGTTTCACAGGAGAGCTTAATAAAGAGCATTATTATTAGTTATAGATCTGCGTGAAGGATGTTGTTTACTGAGAGTTATGTGAGTATTAGTCAAAGTCTGAAGTTGCTCATTTGAGCTGTCCACTGTAGGGGGAAAAAAAAGCATTCGGCACAGCAAAGAGAAGAATTTTAAGATTGGAGGGGAGAGAGAGAGAGACAGAGAAAAGGAAATGCCGAGTGCATGAAGTGTTCTCTGCAGGAGCAGTTCTAGAATACTTTATTACATATCTACGGAGACAATGGCATGGACTGTAAGTAGCTCCTGTCTCTCAATATAATAATGCACATAAAGTCGGGGTCAGATTGGGTTCGCTCTGGGCTTTGATGCTGCAGAAGGTCACCAGGGGAATCGATGGACAAAAATGAGACCTGAGTTTCATGCAATCAATGAGATTTTTCTATTTAAAGTGGACACTGCTGGGTGCGAGTCTGGGAGCTTCAAATGTGGTTTTGCTCAGCTTTAGCAGATTGAGAGAAAGACGCGCTGTAAATGTATTGTTTGTTTTAATAACTCTACTGGCACAAGGTGTGTATATCTAAACAGGTTAGTCTGGCAAACTCTGTTAGGAAGTTGCATGAGCTGCAAATAAATGGACAAATTAGCAGCTACTTTGAATGTTAATTACACTGAGTTTTTATTCTTTTTCTGTAGAAGTTTAATTGCCTGGCATTTAGATAACCCTTAAAGTATGGTTAGAGAATTACTGAATCATTTGTTTAAAAATCACATGGAATTTAGCTGTTCTATAAAACATACTTTCTACTATTAATTTCTTAGTCCTCTATAATCATTACAGTAATTTCTTTAAAAATTATTTACATTTCCAAGCATTAAAAAAATTCTTACATGCCTTTGGTTATGAAGCTTCATTCTTTTGGGTAGCAAGTGGATACTTGGGACAGAATTGCTTTGATAATTTTCTCGTTAAAGTTTTCAGGCAGCTGAAAGATAGTCTGTTGTTTTGCCTTTATTGTGTACAGTTATCTCTCTAGGATGAGGGAAGCAATCAGGGAGAATGTGATCAGTGAGTCTGACATAGCTGTAACACTGGCAACAGCAAATAATTGACTGATATGGAGGAGATTTATCTCTGCTGTGAAATGGTTAAGAAATTAAAGCATGTAACAGGCCAATTCCTAATCACTGATATATATGATTTTAACTGCTTCACAGTCAATGGAGTTGTTCCAAATTTACACTGCCCTAACAGACATAAGTCCTGACACTGTTTTCAATTTCAAAGCAAGTCAGCTACTGGACTGTAGTTTGTGAATGAGAAAGCCACTTAAATATGGGATTTAAATGATCGGATTGGTTGTCTTTATAACATAAAAAGAAAATAGCTAATCCCCCCCCCCCCAACAATCCTCTTTCAGTAGGTTGCATTCTGCATTTTCTGAGCTTCCATTTTACAAATTTAAATATTCAGTCTGAAGAACTGTTTATCCTACATCGCTGCATAAGTAAATGTCCACCAGAGGCTATGAGGGAGGAAAGGGGAAAGCAGCAAACCCAGCCCCCTATCTTTTCCAGTGTATTATTAAAAATGACCTTTTTGATGACAGTAAATAAAATCAAATTATTCCCATAATGTGGGTACAAAACAATCCCAAAACAAACAAACAAAACAAAAACAAGAAAAGGCCTTGATGGTCTTTCTTATTTAAACATAGTAAAAATAGACTAATTGAAGATTTGTGAGAAGACCATTAGAAATCATAGATTTTCTACAGCTCAAGTCTAAATTTGTTTGCCAGAGTCTGAAAATGCCCCAAAGAAGAGTAAGTGCACAGAAGAGAACTTAAGCTTCTGCCTCAATCTAATTTCTGTTAGCAGGGTCATTTACAATTCAAGCAGAATTTATGCTCACCTGAAATGATTTATTTGTGTGTTCATATATGCCCTGAGTAAGAACACTTCAGTTTATATTATTCTCATTAGAAAGAAAAAACAAACAAACCACAAAAAAAAAAAAAAACAAACAAAACAAAACCAAAAACAAACAAACAACAACAACAAAAAAAAACATGCTCCACCTCAACGTCCTCTTTTAATGGTCCTTAGTGTTGCATTCTTAGGATATGTTAAACATTTTCCAGCTAAGTCTTTTTGAGAAAGCATAGAAGGAAATGTATTAGTTGAATTTTGTATATGAAGATATTGTCAATAAGATCCCCTTGCAGCAACCACATTCCGTTGTAATACAGGTCTCCAGCAGATAATGGAAAGAGTAAGTGATTGCAGGTAGGTTATATAAAACTCAAACAATAGCACAACGAGCCACCAGATTCTTTGTGTAACCTAAAATAAATCAGAAGGTATTACAGAAAAGAGGGGGAAAGAAAATACAGCAACATCTGTAACACTTTTCTCTGGACACGCTTTAGTTATCAGGATTTCTTTCTTGTCTTTGACTGCTAACATAGGAAGGTGGTACACCACGGCACTTACAAATTCAGTTGTTGTCATTTGTAGCACAACTTACTTTTTTTTTTTTTTAAGCCAATATTGAGGTGTGTGTCTTTTGGGGACAGCAGGCCTGGCATCATTCTCCCTCAAGAGTCACTGAGAGTTAAATTATGTATTTTCCAGTAGACACAATGACTGCTGCCCTTTAAGGTATTTTCTTTGAGTTAAGCATATGCAGCCTCTTTTGGGCTTCCCTAGAGAGATCTTCTGGTACAACCAACCCCAACAGGCTCAAGTTCCCAAGTCTCCACTGATGAAAAAGTTTTTTTGATATTTATAGTGAAATATCTACTCGGAGAAAGCAGAGGCAACTGGTTTTCTTTGCAAGGATTGCTGCAGAATTACTTGCTGAATTAGTGCACGCTGAGAAGACCTCACATATGAGGCTAATAGAATGGTGGGGTTTTGATTCTCTGGTTTAAAGGTACTGTATATTTAATTGTACTTTATCTTCCTAAGTGTTTTAGGAGAGGGTGGAAGATGAACTGCGTATACAACAGCAGGAGCGTGTGGGCCACAGGGAAAAGTACAAATGATCCAAAACTGAGGAAATGGATGAGTTCAAATGAAAATTTTCGCACACTGGGAAAATGTTGAATGTAATTTATAAGGACTTCACCTTAATATTCACACTTAGTATACTTTCCATTTTATACTAATTAGTGAACTCTTTCATCACCTACACATTTTAAAATACTGGGACACAGACATGTAAATTAAAGCTTCCCATGGACATTTTTAACTTCTGCAACCAGCTCTTATTCAACATATCATCCTAGGTCTCGCTGATCTTAGCAGCATTACAAGGATCATATTTTCACACAGATGAACCATTCATGGCAATTTCTCCAATAGATTTGACACAAACATTCTTTTCTTTGATATCAGAGATATAAGCTTTCTATTTTTGACCTATTTTTTCCCCCGACCGACATATTTATTGAGGCTATTGCAAGGAAAATCCCACTTTCCATTAATATTTGACTTCTCTGTTTCTTTCTCTTGCAGAATTTCAGGCTGATAGAGCAGTAAGAGGGTCTTGGTTAATGTCAGCTTATGTGTGTACATGGGTTAATGAAAACAAATCTCTGAAGTGTATTTAGAATTAATATTTAAATAAACACACGCATGCAATAGTTGATAGGTATATATGCATCATTTTGAGTAGACACCTTCATGATTCTACTGTTGTAGATCAACAAGTGGCATTTATTGATCTGTTATAACAGCAGTTCCAGTTCCAGAGAAGATTTTGATTGATTGTCCTCATCCAGAGTGAGTTCTTTCTCCATCTCTCCAGAGTCTTCAGTGGCATTGGCTGCGGATAGCATGGAGACAAAAGATTTCTTTCTGAGGAAAGGATGTAATCGTATATAAGTATAATCACATTTGGATTCCAAGTAATTATTTCAATGCCCTGTGCTATCTTTATCCAAGCAATCTGATGCACCTCTTATACTAAGAGTCTATAAACTATCAGTACTAGTATATATATCTTATGTTAAGTCACCGTTCTACAGAATAAAAGGATTACAACTTAATGCACCGCGTATATTTTGTGTCTTGTCGTGTTTGTTTCATCAGACAAATGTTCTTCCCCTTTTACCTTTTGAATTAAACCTAAAATCAGTGTTTCAGTTTAAAGAATTCCAAGCATGCAAAATTCTGTTTTAAGAAAGTAGGAAAATACTTAAATAACTTTGCAATTTTTGTTCTTTAATATTAAACTTTACCTTCTGGCATATTTCAACACTAGATGTTTATTGCAATGACAGTTTATTCTCCGTGTAGGTCAAGAGGTAAGAATGCACTTGTGTTCATTTAGACAAATAAGCTACTCAGCCACCCCTCGCTTATTCATGCCAGGTGCAACCAAAAATGTATTTTATAGGTCAGGTTTTGGTTCACAGTCGCCAACTGATAAGCAGCTCACTTTGCTTATCTTGCCTTTATTCCTACATCTCCCTATGGTCTAAATCAGAGGTGTCAAACTCATTTTCACTGGGGCCACATCAGCCTCACTGTTGCCTTCAAAGAGATGAATGTAATTTTAGGACTGGATAAATATAGGAGTAGTTACAGGCTAATGTGGCCTCTGGTGGAAGTGAGTTTGACACCCCTGGTCTAAATGATCTCTTACGTTTTTATTCCTTCTACTTTTGAATGAATTAAAAAGAAAGGGAGTCTATCCTCCACCTTTTGCATTCCCTTTATAAACTGAAATTGTCACCACAGAAGCCTGGAAAGGAAATGTATGAATGCCAATACTACTTCCTAGGGGGTTCTCTGTCATCCAGATCTCTTGGTTAGACTCATGTCTCTTCAGGCTATTCTCCAAAAATAAATCTTGCACTGTTCTGAACACTTTTATAACCCCCACCCTATTCTCATGCTGTTGCTTGTGGATTTTTTGGCGTTTGTGGTTTTTTTGGTTTGTGTTTGTTTGTTTTTTTTTTTTTTCAGACCAACCATACTTTGTGCATACATGTAACTGTCCTGAAAAATGAGGCTGCTAGTATGGAGTTAATCACCTCTTCTGACAAGCTGAACTAGAAAAAGCTGTTTGGAGGCTATTCTGCAAGAGATCTGTGCTTGGCAATGGTGTGAACGGTAGATAAACCTCATCCCCTTGCAGAACTAAACTGCCCCATTGGTTGTGTGGCTCCCTGAATACTGTAGTCTGTGGTGTGGACTGAAGGGGAGATCTTTGCTACGTGCCAATTCAAGAAGACTTTACTTACTCTTGAGCTGCAGCCTACCTCTGGATGGCAGTACGGTCACTGTGAACAGGTCAGAGCTCCATCTTAGGAAGTACCTGTCTGCTGAATTTGTCTAGTCTTCACTCACACCCCGGGTATGTTTTGCCGTACCCTTGAGCTTTCAAAATTTGACACAAGAAGTGACGCCTCGAGGCTGGAGTCTCCATGCACAGATCAAGACCTACAGAAAACTTTGTTTTCAGCTGCATTGTTTTCAAGTTTTTCTGTCCCTTCCTTCAACTGACTCATCGTTTATGTCTGTTCAGCATTTTGAAGGGCTTTGCTTTTTTTTTTATTTTCACTTGGGTGTTATTACAGTATCTGAATGTTCTCCAAAAGTTGTTGAGAAAGTAGGAACTTTTCTCACACAGGCTAACTATATTCAGTTTTAATGAGAGTTACTCACAATTTATTCCTTTCAGTAGACTTAAGTTCTAGTATCTTAAATATTTTTATATTATATAAAGATATTCAGGGTTGGTAATAAGTTTTCTTGAGCTACAAGGAAACCAGAGGCACATTAGTCATAAGTCAAAAATTTCTGAGTCTGTACTTCCCCCCCTCTGCCCCTGTGAGCTGCAAGCAGGAATTGTCTGACAAATTTTCCCCAACTACAGGGTAAGTTTTTATCTTTGGTCTTTGGAATGTATGTGGTATTTTTTTTTTCCTTACAAATAAATGTTTGCAAGCCAAAGCACGGGAATTTGAAGCAGGACAGGGAGCCAAAAATAACACTTTGTAAAATTATGTAATTGTCATCCTCACAGTTAAAATGAGATTGTTTTCTAAATAATAACTATACGCATTATAGTTCTTAGAAGTGTCACATCAGTGTAAACATGTATGTGGAGCAGGCATGCTAAGCAAAGTCAGATTTTACTGCTGTTGTATCTGTGACACCGACTGAGAGACTGAAGAGGACTCTGCTGTTCATTGTCATCTGCAATGTTATAAACCGTGCTCCACTTTCTAGACTTCCTTTGCAATCTCATTGCCTTAAATGAAGTGCTAAATTACACTTACAGAACCCTAGTGAAGGCAATAGGATTAGAATAGATGTTACCAAGGTCATAACTTATTAATGATGCTGCTACAGTATACAACACAGGAGGAAACCCACTTTCATAGTGAGATCCTAGGCTGAGTCTGTAGAGACAGCATTTAGAGGGAAACCCAGCAAACGTGGGAAAGACTTTTGGAGAGAAAATAAACAAAAAATGACATGTACTTTTGCTTTTACTTTCATTGTCAGTACAGCGTTCCAAAATTTTTCACTGGATAATAAGTAGTGCAAAAAGTATTTCTTTGACTCGTAGCAAGTTTGAGGTGAAAGACCTTTGGTGATACTATCAGAGAAGTCACCATAACTGTGCATGATTGTGCACTGCTGTGTTGTGTATTTCTCTGTCCAGCAAAACTTCAAATTTCACAAATAGAAGAGCTTTTTCTACTTGCCTTTCTAGGAGAAGGTTGCAGTCTAAGCACTTTTCTGGTTGTTTTTCCTCTACTCATAATGCCCATTATATGCGCTTTGATGTAATTTTCATCCTTTTCCTTCTGCTTAGCTCTGTGGTTACCTTTGAGCGATTTGCCCCCACTGCTGCACTCCAGCCTCAAAAACTCTGATCATATAAGTGGTCCCATTGATTCCAATATGTATACTTAGTGCAGGGTTAAATGCTTAAAGGACCAGTTTATACCCTTCAGGTATAGATAAATGACTGTCATACCTTAAATCCATAATTTAACCACAGCATAAATATGGCTTTGTTTTCATCACAGCAGTTGAGTTCTTCTGTCACAATAAATTTAATGTATCTGGTTGGGCTTCTTGTAGTGCTTTTAAGTTTGTTGTCATCTTTTTGCTGAGGACCCTTAAAGATAGATACAGGCACTAGGTCATCTAGGAGAAAGAAATCCTATAGATGGAGTGACTGCACAGTGGGGTAACATGATAAGACCCCTTAAAACTGGAGTTTGAAGCCCATCAGAAGTGCTTATTTGTGTTGTCAATTCTCTGTGTCATGTATCATCTTTGTGGTCTTCCAGATCAGTTTGATAGCATAGAAACTGTGTTGAGATACTTTTGAAAGCATTACCTTACCTGTGTTAGTTGTTGTGAGGCAAAGACGTGGAAATTAAAGAATTTTCATTTAACAATTTCTCATCATAAGTGAGCATTCATTCTCTCTTTCTTCTTCCCTGATGTCTGCAAAAAAACCCAATAAAAATAGTGGAAGTCTGCAGCTCAAAGTCTTCAGAAGAAAAGCCCAGTAACTTGATTGACTGTTTGTACTGTTAGATCGTCTGTCCTTCTTCTCATTACTCCTTATTCCCAATTGCTGTGCTGGAATCAGGTTGGGGAGTGATATAGAGCTGGGAACAGTTCTCTGAGTAAAGGATTTTGTGTGGGCCATGTGATATTTCGAAGATCATAAAGACTTCAAACTACTAGCCAAGGCAGATTTTGATGTGGTAAAGTCCAGGAACTAGCTTCTTAAGCATACAATTCATGTTAATGCACCCAAATCTCTCGTGAGTTTCCGATTAATCTTAAGTGGGTTCTAGTGTAGCCCCTCAGTGGCTTTTCTTTAACTGATACATGGAACAGGATTCATTTAATATTATATTTAATATATGATCCTAGAAAACTGAAAAGCAGTCCAGCTTTTTTATCCTTGGGGATTTAGGTATTCTCCTTATTTTATTAACTTCTGTTCCATACAACACTTGGCCTAATGAAAGTCATATTCTGTGCTTAATCCTTATAGTCCTCTAAAACTGGCATTACCCTTTTTATTTTTATATACTTTTAAAAATCTTGGCGTGTATTTTCTCCAGACTTCAAGGCTTGTGAGTTTCTAGGCTTCTCACATGAAGACGTAGTTTTCAGTCCAACAGAAATTTGGTTGTGTGTGTTAGGATTTGAAGCTGAAAGGTGAGCAGAAGAAGGAAGTTTGGGAACCGCTAGTAGAACTGTACAAGTAGTATTACTCACAGAGAGGTTACAGTTTCTCTTTGCCACTAGAGTTTTGTATACTTCATAGGGGATATCTGTGTGCATATTCTAGTGCAACACAGCTGATCCCATGTGCTAGCTCAATATCTAGTCTGAGAATATTTAATGCTTTTTCTATTTTGACTGAACAGTTTGTGCAAGTGATTTGATTCTGTGTAGGTGGTTTTGGTCATCTTTTACTAATAATTCTCTATATAGAATGTATTACTTTATCCTCTCTTCAAAACAAGCTACTACTTTGTGATAGTCACTTAAGTGATGTTATTGTGTTCCCTAAGAATATGCCCTACTTGTGAGCACAAAAATGGTAACACATTCTCATGGAAAAAGAGCTTTTTTTTCCAAAACCATTGTGGCTGCTATTGCAGTAATGGGTTATCAAACAGGCAAAATTGTATGTGTTGTCAATGGCTACAATATAATTTCATTGACTTACGATGTTTAAAGTGAAGGCATGATGGTAAGCTTATATAAGGTGTCACATTGAAGTAATTGCCCACCAACTTGGTTTTATGGCCAAAGAGAACATTTTAACATCCAGACAAATTTTGAGGACACTCTGGCCTGTGTGGAAACACAGAGATCAAATTATGTGATTAAGAATTCAGATAGTATAGGGCTGTGTACTTAACCCAAGAAATAAATGGATGAAGTAAATGTGGGCATAAGTAAATGAGAAAGTTGATTTAAATCTACGAATAAGAATTTGGTCTAAAATCCAAGCAAGCACAAAAGTGGGTGGTCACTGGTTTTACTCAATCCAAATGCAGGCAGCTTTACTTATTCGATGTTTGCCGAAGTCTCTCTGTTTATGATTTCATTACACCAAGACTTGTGTTGGGCGCTCTCCCAGCTGGCGTGTTGGGTTTGGAGTCAGGTGACAGGCAGGAGCCCGTGTTTGGGCCCAGGGGAAGCACAGGAGCTGGGGCTGCCAGGCCTGCCAGCTGAGCCGAGCTGGGCTGAGCTGAGCTGCCCAGCTGCATGAAAAGGGAGCTCAGGGAATGTCAGATGTGTGGGTGCTCCACCCGTTTTCCTAATTGCAGATCTGAATTGTTGTATGGGGCTGGCTGCCTGGAGGTAACTTGTTTCACACCAGACCGCATGGTGGTGCGGTTTGGCCTTGTGACTAAAACCATGCTGATAACACGAGTGTTATGGCTGTTGCAGAGCAGTGGTTACAATGTCTGTACTAGAGGTGGCGAGAATTTGGGAGAGGACACATCTGGGGCAGGTGACCCCAAATGACCAAAGGGATATTCCATACTGTGTGATGTAGTGTTCAGCATTAGAATCTGGGGGTAACAGGACGTTTGTGATTACAGTGTTTGTCTTACAGTGTAGCTCTTGTGCATACGGAGGCCCTGCTGGCCTGGAATTAGCTGCACATCTGCCTGCCAAGGGGAAGTAGTGGAAAAATTTCCTTATTTAGTTTTGCTTACACATGCATCTTATACCTCCCCTATCAAACTGTATTTATATTGATCCACAAGCTTTCTCTCCTTCCTTCTGTTTCTTCCCCATCGCATAGGAGAGGGAAGTGAGCAAGCAGCTGTGTGGGTGCTTGGCTGCTGGCTGGGGTCAGCTCGCCACAAGAGCGCAAATCTACAGCAACTGTGGTAACCACTTAAACCAGAAATAAATGTGCTGGAAGAAAATCTCAGTAGGTTAAGGACTAAGACCCATCTACCTGAATTATAAGTAGAGTTGTTTAGAATGTCAACATTAATAACTGCTTGGAAAATGAATATTACTGAGGAAACAGCAGTGCTAGCCCCAGCTATGGAAGAAAAGGAAAAGGAACAAGGATAGGCCCTGATAGCAGTAAAGGTGAGCTCTGCTCCACTCCTGTTTTACAGGGCTTTACTTTCCTGTTTTCCTTCTGTGTAATGAAGATCTGCTTTCCTAAATTTTCCTTGAGCTCTTCAGGCTGGGAGGATGGAAGGCACACATTGTACCAGTGAGTAGCAAGAGAGTGATGAAAAACCATCTTTTACTCCTTGAGGACCCTTTGAAGTTGCCCCAGTGTTGGGTTTCCCAGGCACATCCAATACCTGCAGCAGGTCTGTGAAATGAATCAGAAGTGCCACCAAGTTGAGAAATGGGAGAGACAGATTTTTGTTGATGCAAGGATTAAATTGGTTAAGTATGCATAGCTTGGTTATTTGCTCAACACATGAGAAAATGGATATCAGAAGCAGGTAAATTGTCAAAGGAGTAGGTTAATAAAAGGAATAAATGGAAGTAATGGGATTAAATTAAGAATGGGCCACTTAAATACGGTGGAAAGTGTCCTAACAGTGAATATCATTAAAATTTGATACCTATTGTTTGAGGAAAGCGGGTATTCATAGAACTTTGAGTTAGATGTTTTTAAGCCCTAGAAAAGCATAGATTGAGAGAGACTTCAGTAGAGGCTCTGTGAGGATAGGGTAGATTACTTTGCGCAATTTCACAGGAATGCTTAAAACACAAAACAGACACCTTTGCCCCGCTCTCCCTTTTGCAAATCTGTTAAACAGACGATAGAGATTAAGTAAATTGGCCAGCAATGCGTAGAGGTTCAGCGGCAAAACTAAACCTCCAAGGAAGGTGCCAGCCCTCCTATTCTAACCACCTGGTGGCAAACTTCCTCTCCCACAAAGAAAAGGCTATTTTTCATTAAGAGGACTACTGGAGAGGGCAAGGGGTGGCTTGAAAACATGTTCTCTCCCAGCTGTACCTGGAGCTTGCTGCAGGAAACCCAAGTGACTCTTCGTATTTGCATACACAAACTGTAAATTCATGTAGCCTATAGGTTCAGAAAACTAATGATAAATATGGACATAGGAATTAGCTTTTCCTTACAAGTAAAAAGCAAAGATGATTTTTTTCCCCAAATACTTAAACTGCATGAAAATAATTTAAAATTAACAAGTAATGTGAGATTGGGATCAAAACTCTTGTTCTACGTTTCAGTGCATTCTTTTTGTTAACTTCAAAATGATTTTTAAAAATTATTATGGGATATTTTTATATTCATTTTTGGTTTGCTAACAGATTTTGTAATGGCATGTGTATTTGTGCATGAGTTGTGCATATGCTTTGTAATCCTACAGATTGAAAAGAAAAATATCTGCAAATTATGCCATGTCTCTAAATAATAATCATTTGAAAATTATCTATTATGTTCAAACCCCATATATATATATATATTTTTTTTTTTTTAAATAACAAAGTTCGTAGCAGGTTGAAAATTAATTTGAGACTAATAATATTATGAGACTGTTTATGCTGACCTATGCTTTTTTGAAACAACTAAACTACATTTAGGATTACCTGTTGGAGTTTTGTTATCGATTTCAGTGACAAGAAGATCAGGGCCCTTGCATAGATTTCAGTGATTTTTTTTGTTCATGGCAAGATGGGTTTATTCCTGTTGAAGCAGATGGCAGCAATCCAAAAAGCCTCATTGGGAAGAGAATTGGGACTGCTGAATAATTTTTATATATGTAGTATATGCACATGTATATACACACATTATATAGGTATGTGATAAACAGCAGCAGGTTCTTTGGAAAGAGTTTTCTGCTGTTGAAGCAGAAGGGAATCAGCAGCATTTGTGACTGTGCCCTCCAAGCCGAGCAGCGATGATTACACTCTAAGGGTGGAGCTGAGCAGCCCAGTGGTGTTGGCCGGTTTGCAAATAACAAGCACAAGCAACGAAGTGTTGATGTAGTTGCATGTTTTGTTTTACTCTCTGATTCGGTTTTCTGCCTTAAGATATAATTTGTTTAGAAGGATTTTCCTTAAGAAACAATAGGGAGCCAATGGCAAATCATTGTGTGGCAACTTTTTTAAAAATAAAAGCAACAACAAAACCAAACCAAACCAAAACCAAGCAAACAAACACACCAAACCCAAGCCAAAACGCAAACACAAACCAAACAGTATCTAATAAATAATAGAATTGTTCCTGTAGGAAAGTGCTAGCAGATCTGGAAAATGCTTCATTCATTGTATATTGATAATCCAGTTACTGTAATTGCTCCTAAAATGATCAGTAAGTGTTACACTGTTTTCCTATTGTAAGGCTGTAAACAGAAAAGCTGCTGTTGCACTGCTCTGAATTGAAGTGATCCTCCTATACGTCCAACACATACTGTTACTGTGTGTGGTGTGTGACATATCCTACCCCAGCATAATGAACAAAACATCGGGAGTTTGTACATATACCTGCAACTTCCAGCGGATTAAGGCCATTGACAAAAAGGTGAAGCACCCTTTGGGCTTCAAGTTCTTAGAGAAAACCAAGTATATATGCAAATTGCATTAGAAAGAATTATGAAGCTGTGTGATAAAGGCATGTTGAATTTGGAATACATTTAATTAGAAATTAATATGTTGTGATCTCCAATGTGAAAAGAAAGCCGTGGTACCCAGGTGCTGATGAAGACCTGGTATGAAGAAAAGTAACTCTGAAGATCCTCTGTAATGATTAAAAAAAAAATTGCACTCATTTATCAATGGGAAAGGCTTGGAAAATATAAAAAGCATAACATTATTGATCTGCAGTATTTGTGGCATTATTAAGTATGTTTACCAGTTATAACAGCAGGTTTTGCTATCCAATGAGCTCAACATAGGAGAACCATAGGAAAACTGTTTGGGTTTCTTACTCTTAACCTGGGAGCTGCCCATTTTATGGCAGTGCATCTTCTAGTATCTGGACAAAGAAAAGAATGTCTTAGCCTGTGAGGCTCAGTTCAAGTAAAGCTTTCAGAAAAACAAACAAACAAACAAACAAAAACACGAGAAAAGGTTGCTTTATTTCACTAAAACTAATATGTCCCCGTTTCAACAAATTTTCTTTTGAAGGTGTTACTTCGTCTTTGGAATTTCTGGTAAGAGCCAGGGAAAGGCTCATCCTGAAACAGAAAGTGATTCTGCTGATATGGCCAAGTCCGTGGCTGGCTACAGAAGCATCTTGATTAGGGTTTTCCTAGATCAAATGCAAGTAATTGAATTAGGTGCTGAGCTAGGTTACTGTTTAACCCATGCTTTGATTTTTAAAAATTCAAGTTAATGGTTTTTGGTTTACAACTTGCAAATCCTGACATGTTACGTAAAATCAAGTTTTTGATTAACTAAGAGGAAAGTCTCTTTCATTTGCTGTGACTCCCTTCTCTGCTGCCTAGCCAAGTTTCTCTCTCATACTTGATCAGTGTTCAAAAGTGATTGTAAATTTGTCTTTGGTGTGGTTCTGGATGTGCTGATTTGTAAAAGAGAGCAATTTGAGCTGAATTCTGGCTTTCATATTTCTTTCCTCAAAGTTGTTTCTGGTACGTGCATGGTAGACAAAGCCTGAAAAAATGAAAATATATAGAAACCATATGTAGTAACATTTAAATTCTGATTAGGCCAAACTAGTATTGTTTGAATGCTTTGTGGTGGCAATCCTGCTAAGTAGTTTTTTGCCTAGGAAAGACTAACTGCATTTCTTAGTTCCAAAGAGGCCATTTGTGGCTTGTTCTTTCCCATGGAGAGCAGAAAGATTATGTTGATAAGGGGATGCTTTAGGTTCCAGAAGGATCTTTTAACATATGTAGCGTGATCGTCTGGAAAGAGAAGCCTTGTGTTTAAGGCCACTTCAAAACAGAAATAGAGCAAATATTGAAAAAAAAAAAAATATATATATATATATATATAAAAGTTTTGGAACTGGCAGGCTTGTGAAAGAGCTCTCGTGAAGATAGTGAAATGATTTGGTAAACAGGATCATGTTTCCTTTAGGTGGTCAGTGTGGAGACTAGAACAACCCAATGTGAAGTCATTTTCAGGGTGAATGAGAAGGTTTTGTTTTGATAGCAAATTTCCTTTGGACAGCTACAATATGTGTTTATTACATGAGCACAGAATGGTATTTTTTGCCTTAAGAGGTGGGGTGTGAGGGTTGTTTGTTTTTGTTTTGTTTTGGTGGTTTTTTAATGGAAGACAATGTCTTCCTCTTCATAATGGAATTTTTTTCAAGTCCTCTGTTAAGTTGGCCCCACAGTATACAAGTTTTAGAAAATCCCAGCTATTCTTACAAGCTTATAATTTTCTGCATGGTTTCTTATGTTTGATGTGGCTCCCTGCAGAATAAAACCGACAGAACAGTGGGAATCATCCACTGCTCCTATGAAGAAAATGTGTCAAAGTTTTACTCTCCTGATAGGAACCATCTTCTAATATCAGATTTAGTTGCACTGCATCTCCTTCTTTTGGGAGACCAGATGGCAGAAGAGAAGGAAATATCTTGATTCAGTGATCTTAAAAGGTCATTTTCAGCCTAAATGATTCTATGAAATGAGTGGGAAAGTCTCTTTAAGGCTTATTCCACCATGTTGGCCCTAGTCAAAAATGGTCCTGCCTGTTCAGCCTTTGTCCTGTCATGATCTGCTGGGCCTGATCTTCTGGCTTCTTAAGAATCGGGTCAGCTTTTGTGTGTCTGCAAGAATCTTTAACTAGAAGAAGACTGCTTTCCCTCACCACTCCCAAGACTTGTTATTTCCCCTGATGGCTGTGCGCTATTATCTGTCATGTGTTTTGAGGATCATGACAGCTTCCCAGAATAGTAGCTTTTCTAGCTAGTGACCTCTGTATGCATACAAACTTCTGCTATATGTCCATGTATTAACAATCTCCTTTTCAGTAAGCAAGAATGTAATTTAAATGGAGGAATCATTATTAGAACTCTTATTGTCCTAACAGAGGAAAGTTTTATATAGCTTCACCATGTACATGGTAGAAAACTGTAAAGATGAAATGGTTTGCAACAAGAGCAGAATGATTTGTAATTCAGGTTAATAATTGGATCAGAAGCATTAAGGTCAACTCAAGAGTTGAAAGCAATGTTTACAGTAAAGCTTCTGTGCTGCGTGTACTCTGGCATTAGTGATTCTGAAGTTTCACATGGATCAGGAAAAACACAAAGTCTGGATTCATACATACGAGAGTCTTTCTTTCTCAGCCAGTTCCAGAAATGGCTTTTCTGGACCAGAGGTGCAGCAATCTCCTACAGTGGTATAGTCGTTCCTCACTCTTTCTGTGGTGAAAGCAACATCCTTTGCCTTTCTTTCCTGTTTGAAGCATGTACATTTAGAGCAATAAACCCAAGTTGATTATAAAATGAATTGTAAATGAATTGATTATTGTATATGAATTGATTATGAAATGAATAGCCATTTACTGCCGTGCAGCTGCTGTGTGCATATTCCCATCCAGCAGCCTATAGGCAGCAAGTTGCAGAGCAACCCGACCAGCAAATGACTAGGACTTCTCTCATGGACCTTTCAGCTTGCTCTCCATAGGTCTAAGAAATGTCTAAAACATTTTCAATAGGAAATACCATTTGATGCAGTGAGGATCAGGGATATTGTTTAATGAGGGTTTTTTTATATATTATTTGAAAACCATGTTGCAGTACCTCAATCTCAAGATACAGTAATTCAAGGGATATTGCCATATAACACCTTAAGGAAAAAAAAAAATAGAATATATATATATATATACACATATAAAATTCAACTTTAGGAGTCTTAAAACTACAATTAAAACCTCTAAAACCCCCCTTTTATTTTTTTTTCTTTCAGAAGCTATGTTATACTAACTAGCGCTAATCATTTCATTTTCCAGAGGACTTAATTTTCAGTAAATAAATGGAGACCATCCTAGCATTACTGCCTAACCTGAGAAGAATATTTAAATGAAAGCAAGCACCATGGGCAGTGATAGTCTCTCTAACTTTCTAAACTAAACTGTTAATTGAAGTTCAGTACTATAAATAACCTGATTATAATTAGGCACGGGTTAATTAGTTAGCTGCGTTATTTTTAACTAGAAAATGCTCCTTTTTAACTGCAGCCTGGACACTAGATGTGAAGATGAGTATCACCAGAAAAATACCATGTCCAAAGTCACACAAGTCTGGAGAAAAGGGAGAAGAAAAGAACTGTGGTGTTTGCTACAGATATTTTGATGAGAATAAAAACCATACTAGCTGAAGAGAAGTGGAGACATTTTGAGGTGATAATATTCATATTGAGTGAGAAGAGCCGGGAATATATTTGCTTTGTACTGTAAGAGGAAGAAGAGGTAATACTGAAGATTATAGTAAATTAAATATGAGTAATATAGGTAATGTAAGTAAATACGTACTGAAGTAAATACAAGATCAAAGTAGTGAAGAGAGATCAATGATCATGTATCAGCAGACTTGTTTGTTTTGCTTATGGAAACATCCATCCCATCTAAAGGTGGTGGTACAGGTGGCTATGAAGAAAACGAGGAGATTTTTCTCTGTAACTTTTTCTGGGGAAGTGACAGCCAGGAGGTAGCAATGGTGAGAGGCCAGCAGGGGACGGAGTGCTGATTATAAGTACTTTGCGTAAACTAGACTACAGGTAGATGGGGATGGAGGAAATACCAGCATATGAGTGACAGCAGATTAAAAAAATGTTTAAAGAAAAAAAGAATCAAAGAAGGTTGTCCATGAAAATTGTTTTTTATAGAAAAAATTGAATATTTCTGGAAGCAATAAGATGAAGAAAGAAGGACTAGTTCCTAAGAGGAATGTAATCCTGAATGTCACTGGTACTGGACACAAACTAAATCCAATCCTTTCCTCTCAGTAAAGTCTTTCTAATGTATTCCCCATTCAAAACCTATAAGCTAAGTCTTAGAACAGCTTTATCCAAAGTTATGAAGGTACTCTGTCTTGACTAAAAAAAAAATTAAAAGCTGCAGTTTTTGGTGTAGTCATTAGAACAGCGTAAATTTTATGTTTATTGGTAGTATAATTTGAGTGTTTGCTCAAACGTATGCAATGTGTTATGTCCCAAATACAAGTCTGTGAAAGATCAGAATCTTAGAGGGGGGATAGGATTTATTTAATGTTTGGGGAAAACAAACAAACAAAAACCCAAACCCCAAACAAACAAACAAACTCAAACAACAACAACAAAACCAACAACAAGCCAGAAAATTAAATTCAAGTACTTCTAAGCCAGAGAAATATAAGGGCAAAATAAAAAGCAAAACAAAGGATCTTACTTTTTCTCCTAATTAAAGTAATTAAGTTCAGACCAACAATGTTTATGGTGCAGTAAGTACAAAATTTAGACCAGTGGCTAAACCAGTGCATTAAGATTTTATAAAGCCCTATCATTATCCAAATCCTACATTAAGGATAAAAGTAGTTTGTTCTCCCATTTTTAGACTCCTGCCTAGGGCATGTTTCTTACAAAAAAATACAGTTTCCTTTAAAAGCTGTCTTTGATTACTAAATAGTTTTTGCTTAGAAACTGCACCTTTACCCTTAAAGTGCAGAGGCAAAGCTTTTAACACAGTGATAAGCGTTCTCCTGTACTTCATACAGTGCTGCAGATAAGAAGGTAAAGGTTTTGTTTTTTAAAAGAGGTAACCAGAACTGTAATTTGCATTTGCAAATCCACAGAGTTTTTACTGTTAAATGAAGCCCAACAGCTTAAGTCATCAGGGAGTGAGTGAGTTACAGGAGGTATGAGCCACCCTTAAAGGAGACACACAGCGGGGAGGACCACTTGCTGTACAAAAATGTCAGTGAGATCTCATAGAAAACAGGCAAGTATGGAAATACTGGTGCTAGTTGGACAAGAAATAGATGACAAGTTATTTGAGTATCTGCGAGAGATGGTGTGTAAAATTTGTCACTACTTGTGTGGTATATACCGGTATGTTTTGAATAAGGGGATTGTAATTTCTTAGTTCTCATGTAACTAGAACTTTGCTCTTGTGGTTATAAAGCAGTCTGACATTGTGAAGCATTATATCCCTTTTATGTACCCTTGTCTCTTACTAAAGCATATCAACCCTTTTCACAAAGTTCATTTTGCTGGTTTTTATGCATTCTTAGACTTTTTAATTTTGGATTTGAAAAGCTAAAAGTTTTTTGTGGTGGCTGTTGGTCAAGTCAATGGAAGATTCTGTGTTATGCTGTAAAGTGTAACCTGACCTTTAACACCTTCCAAACGAAACCAAGCAACCAAACAAAAAAACCCCACAAACAAACAAACCAACAACAAAACCTGAGCATCAAGCCCACACACATCCAGGGCAGCAAGGAGAAGAAATCCTAACGGGACTACCCACTAGTTACTAGCCACTTGCTATGCACTGGAATTAGAATTTATTGCACTTTTTGTAAAAATAAGAGTTTTTACTCGCACATAATCCACTGCAGAAGTGACACGTTCTTAAGTATGGAAAGCAATTGAAGGCCTGGAGACAACCTGAAGTTAAAAAATGTCAATTTAAAAAAAATGTTTTTGAAGGAAACAAACCTCCTCTCAACCCATCATTTTGGTGATTTATTTAGTCCTCATGTAGACTAGAATTTTAGACAGAATCTAATCCATCTGCTTCTAGAGAAAGTTGTCATTCGTTTACCACCTGACAGAGAGAGCTACCCTAGGGGTTAACTACAGGTTCTGGTACTGTCTGAGGGAAGGGGCAGCAGTTTATATTATTTCAGTTTTTATAGTCCTCAGCTCTGTGTTTGCAAAGCTGTTTTAAATTCACTGCTAAGAGTCTGCCCAGCCACACAAGCAACTCTGTTGATGCTTACTGCAGTGCAGGTCTCAGTGATACCTTGCAGCAATGAGTTCCACAGGTTTTCACTGCTTACTCTTTGGAAAAGTATATTTTATTATTACTACATGTACAACTTTGCCATTTCAGTGGAGGCCCCTTTTCTCCTCGGGTGAGGTGGGGTGAATAGTTCCTGCTCTACGTTTTCTCAATGCCATTTATTATTTTGTATACTTTGGTCATGCACATTCTTATTCGTGTTTTTCTGTAAACCTTCCCAGTCCTTTCGATCTCTTTATCATTCTTACCGCACATCTCCTTCTGATGTATCTTTCTTAGATGGGCTGACCAGAAATGAACAAAGTACTCCAGGTGAAGCCGAATTATTGATGTACATAACAGGTAAAATCCTGGCCCAAATGAAGTTGCTGGGAAATCACTGACATCTGAGGGCTGAGGTTTCTCCCAGGGCTGTCACACTTCCTACATTATTCTTCCTCCCATTTTTCATATATTCAACTTCAAAATTTGGCAGCTGAGACTTTAATGCAGAATCCTACTGATTCAGCATCCTCCGTTAAATTGCTGTTAGTCCTCAGATTAGCAGGGTAGCTCTGCGGACGGGATTAGTTCTGCTCCCCCAAATACTTTGATGTGAAGGGTCAAATTTTGTCCCGATTCACACTTGTTACGAACAACTCTTGATGTTAGTTTTGAACATCTGAAATTCAAGGGCAGCAGCCCAGACTTTGAAACAATGCTCTTTGTGTTCACAGTGACCTTTAGCTGCAAAGTCTGCTAAAATAAATTATTTAGTGTATGAAAGCAAACAAACAAAATTTTTGCCTCGATAAATGACTGTCCATAACGCAATATGAATATGAGGCCAAACAAGTCAGAGGGTTTTTTTTTATAGCATCTGCAAGAGAAATCTGTTAACTTCTGTTTCCTCCCCAGAAACATCTAAGAAATGTTCAGATTGTTGCTGGCTAATAAATACAGTAAATGAAATGTTAATAAATCACCAGCAATTTAGCCTGACGATAACATGGATTGACCACATTGATTAAATTGATTATGTTTCACATATTTACAATATGTAGACACAAGCCTAATTTATTTTCTGAGGAGTTCAAGGTAGGTATCAATGGTTTAAAAAAAATGCAAACCAAAACAATGGAGTAATGTTTGTGGTTGCTATCTGCAATAATCTAATGCTGACAGAGAGCAGTATTTTATTTAGTAATTAACAGTGTAAAGGGGAGAGAAGCTGTCATGTTGGTTCTTAAGCTGGGGAATGTGATGAAAGATGATATCTGCGATCTCATCCTTTCCACTTGTTTAGGATTGTCAGGATGAGAAATGTCAGCATTATGAAAGCTCAGCTCTGCTCTTGATATGATAAAACCCTTCAAAAGCCAGTCTTTCTCTCCCTCTCCCCCCTCCTTTCTCCCTCTCCCTCTCGCACTTGCTTTTTTTATTTATCCTGTTTTGTTAGATGGCAGAAATATAATTCTTTTCTTTCTTCCTATTATAAGCCACCATTTTTGTTTTATTATATGTTTCACAACCCCTAATGCCCCACTGAAAATTACCTTGTTAAATGACAGTGTTTCAAAGCCATGAATCCTTTCCACCATTCCCTCAGAGGTTTGAAACAGTCAACAGACTGTAAAGAATAAATAATAAAAAAGTATTGATTATTTTGATGACTGTGAGATTCAATTAAGTATTAATTTTGCCCTCCAGTGGACCTATCAAGGTATTCAAAAGGGAGGATTCGGCTCAGCTAAATGCGTGCTGAGTGCTTCAGCCTTAAATAGGGAGAAAATGTGTTTACCTACAGTATTTGAAGAGGAGTGCATTGATGCACAGAGTCCAATATTTAAGTGCTGTGCAAATTAAGCCCTGGTGACAGTGACATTGTTTTCAGCGATATGAGTATTGACTAAAGAAGTGCATTTGATGACAGCTTAAACTATTTGTATTGATTAACATTTTCATAGATTATCATGTGTCATATCAAATTCACTTTTCAGACACGAATACATTAAAAAACCCATAGGCAAACATCGACCAATGTGAGGACGGGGCAGAGGGAACATGCTAACCAACCTACTTGCTCGCTGGTCACCTGTTCTCTGCATAGGAACCATTTAGGCATGAACTTTGCAATAAATAGCTGCCAGAGAGCGCAACAAGGTCACTTGCTCCTTTCCTTTTTTTAAAACAAAAAGTTATTTTCTTTTTTCTTTTTTTTTTTTTTTACTCTTTTTACTCTGGTTTCTGTGCTGTCATGATATTATGCCTGTTAGTTTGCAAATGGAATATTAGGGCATGCTTGGAAATAATGCTTGACCCCCAAATGTCCTCAATGAGCAGAAGATAAAACAGATCCAAATCATCAAGAAAAAAAATAGATATAAGTGTAGTGTTTTACGGGGGATATAATGTCACAAACACAAGAATAATTGCAAACTGTTTGTGTAAGTATCTTCCCTAATTTTCTTTTAAAAAATTGTTTCTGTGGGGAGTTTTAAATTTTATTTTCTAAAGAAAAAATGTGTGTTTGTGTGCGTTTTTATGGACTTTTGGAGCATAGTATCCCAAAGACAGGGTTAGAAGAAATCTGTATCTCTGAGCGTATGTAATGAAATGGCTATTTGCTGATGTGTATTTCTTTTCATAGAAATGCTGGAATGCTATAAACCGTGTATTTGATGTTGTTAATGTTGTACAGCTGAGGATGCCTCTTTAAATCACTACGGAGCACTTGCAGGGCGCTCCTCTTCCGTGGCGTTGGAGCATACAGGAATTTCTTTTCTTAGTACGTTAAGGACAGGGTGAGGTGTAAAAACATACACACACACACACACACACAGACACACACACACCAGGAAAAAAAAAAAAAGAGCACATCCCACAATTAAAGCTGTGCTGGTTATGTTGCTTTCATAGAAGTTTTTCTCCAAAGCATCCTGAATGTCTCACATGCTAGTTGAGCTTTAATAGGGTGGGGAGTAATGGAAAACTCATTGGATCTGTAATAGCTCTTCACTTGACTGCAGCCAGCAATAACAGCAGGAGCAGCCAGAGATAAGAGAGAGAGAGAGAGAGAGAGTGTGTGTATGTGTGTGTGAGAGAGAGAGGGAGTGGAAGAGAGACTATACGCACACCAAAGCTGCCACTTTTTTTTTTTTTCCCCTCACTCCTTTTTTCCCCCCCCATCCTAGGATCCAATGATAGCTGGACAAGTCAGTAAGCCCTTGCTGTCACTGCGGAGTGAAATGAATGCAGAGTTGAGAGGTGAGGACAAGGCAGCTACTTCAGACAACGAGCTGAATGAGCCCTTGCTTGCGCCTGTGGAATCAAATGACAGCGAGGACACTCCCAGCAAGCTCTTCGGTAAGTCTGTCTAGGTATTTCATTTCACTGCTACCATGTTGTCCGGAAGAGCAATCTCCCCCCCCTGTTCTTTTTTCTCTCTTTTTTTTTTGTTCGCTCAATTTTCTTGTAAGTACGAAGGAGTAGCTTGGAGTGTGCGTACAGCCCTCTGCTCCCACTGCAACTGGTTACCTGAACGACAGTGTCAGTCCTCAAAACTTTTGTCAACAATGAAGTTATTTTATGCAAGTTGCAGATGTTTTATGTTTTCTTTTGATTCGTGGTCTCTAATGTAAGAAAATAGAGGGCATTGTTTTCTCAGAGTAGTTCATTAATGTTTATTGTGTCAGAGGTTGATGTGTCTCATGCTACCAGTTTTTTCTAAGGTAGGATTAAACTGAAAAGTTATCATTTCATATGGTAAAGCTGGCTGAAGAGAGGTGAAACATTCCCATAGAAAACATTCTGTACTGAATAAACAAAGGCTACCAAGGGTACTGCACATGGAGCTAGTGATTTTGGAATTTAAATTAGAAATGAAATAGTCCTTTTAAAGCCTGTGCAAAGAGAAATAATATTTTGAATTTTTATTTATTTGTAAATAGTCTAAGTTGTGGCAGATAAGTGTAACTTTTCGCAATCAAAACAAAAGCAGCAAGAGTGACACTCCAACACAGACATCTGTCATTCAAACGGATGACACCCTGTAAACCAACTCAAGCAACTCTGATCTCTAATCAGAAAAGGGAGCAGAGTTGTTGAGGCGCGCGCTTGAGTGATAGATGTTGATAGATGTTTGAGCTGGAGCAGCGCTATATGGTACATAGTGATATTTTGGGTTTAGAGGGATTGCTTTCCTGAAGGAGTTCCTTTTAATTATCTCCATTTGTGACTTGAGACAAACCGTGATAGAAACGGAGCATTTCCTTATTTTACATGATTGCAAAGGTGGAAGTTGAGGGGAAAAAGATCTTGTTTAAAGGGAATGAACCTCTAAGGGAGAGAAGGTGAGAGCCCATTTTCTAAGATTCAAGTTTTGATTTCGTAATCTGCAAGGAAATCTGTAGTAGTGTTCAGATTTCAGTATTGTAGCTACAGTAAGGGCTGCAAGCTTTTTTTTTTAAACAAAAGAATACATGCAATTTTATTTAAAAATATTCTTTACTCCTGACTAGAAGATACAGCACAAAATGTTTTACTAAACAATTTCACTACAGATATGGGAAAATAATAACAATTTAAAAATCCTAAAATTTAATTTCTGGATTGCAGTAATGACCATTACTGAATATCACATCCTTTAGTGATCTTTGTTTCCATGGAAAGCATAATTTCCATTAGCAGTTTGAATGTTCAAAAAGCATATAATAATTGTTTTAGCCTGTTTCATCCAGAAAATAATTATTGTAATGCCTATAATTCAGAGGGCTATTAGTTGTCTAGAGTAGTATAAATATCTTCAGCTCTGTTTATATATTTTATTTGCTCAAATGTTTAGGATGTATCTATTAAATATAGCAAGGCATGTACAAAACAAACCCCTAGACTTTTAATTTGTGGGTACTGAAATGTCTGGTTTTAGATCATAAAGGCAATAAAAGGCAGGATATTTTTTGAGCCATTGTCATTTGGATGCTCTGTAGTGATAGTGAAATATTCACAGACACTTTCATTAGAGTTGCCGTATGGGATATCAAAATGATGTGCAACAATACTGTGTCTCCTTCTGAACTGCAAATATAATTTATGGCCCTAAAAGCACTAATGAAAAAGCTACAAATTAATATATTGTGCTGTTTCTATTGGGGAGTGAAGGTGTTTGCCAGCCTGATCCTCATACTGGTAAAAAGATGTTCCCAAGTAAACGAAAGTAGGTGAAATAGTTCAGCTGCCTCCGTATGAACTTACGTACCGTTTTTTGAGGTTCTGTTACAATCGTGACAGACGCCGAGGATCTTTTAGCAGCTGCCCTTTTCAGTTAATTTTAGTAACTTTGAGAACATAAGAGAAAAGACAATTTCAGTACATTTCAGGATCAAACTAAGAAAAAATATTTAAAATAAAGATGATTAGCCTTTACGTCATGGATGCATCCCTTAAGATAGATTTGCAGTGAACATAAGTGTAGTTTTGTTTAAAGCCTTGATGCATAAACATGGAGCGTTATTCTATAGCTGTTTCTCTTTGTTTGATGTTATGAATAGCGTGTTAGGAATGCATACTTTGGGCCTTTATTTGCAGTCTCTGAAATTACATTATTTGTGAACTTTTTTTGACATGAGATGGTATAGAGATTGTCAGTTTTCTCCTCCAATTTTCTTTCATGTGATCAGAGAGAACTTTCTTTTTACAATATAACATTTAATACATGCTGTGTGAAAATTTGCCCAGAATCTGTTAAGCAGGAGAGGGAGGAGCATTTTAGAAAGTCAAGGGGAGGAGACAGGTCCATAGAGAACAAAGTTTTTCTACACTGCTGCTTTCCCATTTTTTTTTGAAAAATTTGTGAAGATCGTGTACTGATTTAGTTGGAATGAATGACCAGCATTTGAGTGTTTTGTTGATGTTAGCAATATTTCACAAGACTTATTTTCATATAGATGAACAGAGTTGAATGATTAGATGTGAAAAGCTTTCTTCTTTCTTGCCGGACACGTTCTGCTTAGCTTCTTTTGATGGACAGGTTTATTTCTGCAAGGACTTGTATTGCTTACCTGTACATTTTCCTAAAAATCCTTCTCCTTTTCCTCAGACTTCCTTGTTGTGGTATTTCACTGAATACTTTAGAAACACTGGGTATTTATTTTTTGTTTTGGTATCAACACAATTAATCATAAAAATGGCAACTCTTAAACAACAGTCCCTGCTGCACGTGAGGAAAGGGCAGGAGTACCATTAATTATACTTATTTTGGAGTTAGGAAGATATGCAGTAAACTTTTGTTTCTCTTATGGGTGCTTTGCTATCAGTGACAGAGCAGGTGAATGCTGCAGCAGCTTGGGTCTCAGAAATAGCAGCATGAGCTGGACTAAGTTTCTGATGATCTGAAATAGCTGCCACCTGAAACTGGCGTGCAGGTGATGCGCTTTGTCACTGCGGTGCAGTTGGTACCTGTGAGTGATAACGGGAGCAGCTCTGATTTAGAGGGGTTGTGTCTGCTTGTTTGTGTGCTTGATTTCTCGTGGTGCTGGTGGTTGGTTTTTTTTGTGTGATTTTTGTTTAGTTTTTGTGAAGAAAAGGCTGTCCTGTAGTCTGAGGGTTTGCATCTGTAATCCTCCACTTGTGTATTTATACTAGTGGACTTTTTGGAAACTGCATACCTGCGTGCAAAAGACTTGGTACTGAAACCATGTGCAACAAGAAGGGAGTTGAAAACATGGTGAAAAACACTTTCTGAAGTGCAAAATGTTGTTAAAGAGACTCTATTCTGAAACACGTTAGCTCAGCAGTACAGTTTTGAAGTGTGGAGTTAGCACAGCTACTGTGTTTCAGTTACAGAAATCCCAGTTTTGCTGAGCAGTATGAGGTGAAGTTGCTTTGTGAGACATCTTGTAGCATTTGTTTACTCTTTAAAATATCTGTGAAGAAGTATCTCCTATTTTAATCATACAATGTGATTGAGAAACTGAGTCTGGCCGCTGACATTCGTGGCGGTGTCATTTTGAGATCAACTTGCCTTGCTCTGCAGTGTGCTTCAAAACAGTAACCCAGGCCAAATGCCCTGGCTCTTCCTAGGGAAAGTTTTGTTAATGCTAAGTAGTAGCTTCACTTGAATAGATGCATTGGGATTTGATCCTTAGTTAATTAATGCTAGCTTCCATTTTATACAGTGTCTTTAAACAAGTTTGGAATAAGTTATGGAGTATTGGCCTGAAAAAATCTTAGCTAAACATGAGAGGTTTTTTTTTCTTACTATGTAATACTATAGCTGCTGAGATTCAAAAGTTGGTATAGATAGCAGGGATGTGTATTGTGCGTAAAATTATCTGTACAGTAAAAAACCCAGGAAAGAAGTGGCTAGCCTGAGCACTAGAAGATGATGTGGACTGAGGCTTGCTTTCCTGGGGTTAGATCCAGTCCTTAATTTGTTCTTAATTGAAGGTAATTTGTGACATAATTAGATGATCGTAAAAAGAAAGCCAGGTGTGCACTTGCATATTAAGGTAATGTTATTGTGTTATAAAAAGTTGCTCTTTAAGATGGAGCCTGTAGTTCTACACATCAAACTTATAGAAATAAAGCTGTACCTATATAGTGAGTGCAAGACCAAGCCTATAATTGTGGAGCACAAGTGTTTCCTATTTAATAATTGCAGGACAGCAAAAAAGAGACTGCATTTATTTTTTTTTTGTCCGTTCACAGGTTCTGCTTCAGTAAAATGAAATCTTAAGTTTCCTGTTCTGAATCTGAAGACTGTGGTTTCATTTGGTTCACTACCATTCTTTTGCCTTTTTTTTGTAATGTTATGTATGCTTGAAATACAGATTGGGGGTATGTGAGATAAATGAATCTGCACACATTTCTATAAACAAGGGTTTACTTTCAAACCGCTGCATTGGCTTTGGTGTTTTGTTTTCCTTTCCCATATTGTTACCCAAGTTTCAGCACTGCATGCATCTTTCTCTATAAGCGTACATGTAGATGCTGTAGCTGAACAGGGATGTTGTGTCGCTGCTTGTGTTTTGCTAGTAGATGCCTTGTATTGCTCTTTAAGAAAACATTTGTTATCCTTTTTTTTTTTAGAAAAAAAAAATGGAGTTGCCTTGATTAGAATTTATGGCACTGAAGTAATTTCAGTTACAAAGGATAAAGGACTAAATTGTCTTTTACCTCTTGAGACAGTGGTCTCCGCAGGTCAGTGCAGAGGTCATTGCCAGGTTGCTGTGAGGAAGCTCACGTTATTGTCATTAACAGCATATATAGCCTGTGGGGGACAAAAAAGGCATTCAGTCTAAGAGCTTTCCTTTTATTGGTGTATTTGAGGAAGATTCTCAGTGTTTTGGTTCTTTAGGAACACTTTGATAAGGTTTGGTAATTTTAGTGAAAGGTAGCAATGTGTGTTGTTTGCTCTTGCTGCATTTTTAGAGATATAGTGAATGTTTCTGTTGTGGTGGGGAAGTTCAAGGCCCAAATCATCTCAATATTAAAATCAGAGACTTCTTTTAGATACAGCAAACACTTAAACCTTTATATATTCCTATCTCCTCACCTAATTGTATTCAGTAATATCCACATTGTGGGTGCTTTGTTTTGAGACACTATCGGTATCCTTGCCATCCATAAGGGCCATAGGACCGGTCCTGGTAGTACTTGAATGTGTGGTACCTTTATTAAAGCAAGTAATCTGTGGTTTATAGTCATTACAAAGACTCTGTCAATGAGGAATAGATGGCATGTTTACAGAACCAGGTCGTTATATAGGCTTGTAAATATATTTTCTAAAATGTAGTGGTTTCTTTCTCAATTAACGAATAAGTTTTCAAAGAGTCTGAAAATATGGCTGTGTTTTTGAAGGTTATTTTTGAAGGATGTATTTGACATCAGCATTTTAAAATAGGTGTTTGCAAACAGTTAAGCATTACTCTGAATAATGTTGTCTGATCACTTGCAGTTGTGACTGAAGTCAGAGAGGGATGCACTTTTGAATGGAGAGTGAATACCCATTAAAGCCTAGAAGATGTTATGAGCGTTTAAACAGAAAGGATTATGCAATGGTAAGAGAAAAAAAGATCCATCCTTAGCTCAGTGTTCCTGCTGTGCCTCGGTATTGCAGGGAGCTCAGGCAGTGGTGGTTCTGATGCTGGCAGGTATATTCTAACTCTGAAGAGACTGGAGTCTTAACTCCTTCAGCCTTCACTGAAAGCACTGTTGGGCTGATGAAGGGCATATATTGCAGCCCCGCTTAAATTCCCTTGCTTGTATGGAAATAAATCTCTTACTGATGTGCCTGAATTGTGACAAAGACAGCCTATTTCAAAAAAGCAAACAAACAACAAAAGCTGTTTTGGGTACAGAGAAAGTTAATTGTGTGTTGTTTTTCTTTTTGAGACAATTCTGTTTGTTGTCAAATTACTACTTTGCTAATTTTTTCTTGAGCTAAGTGTTCGTTATGTTTCTTAAATGAGGCTTGAAGCCTGATTTTTCTGTATTTATATACAGACTAACTAACATTAGAGAGGGAAGAGAAGAAGAGTAAAATCCTAGTAGGTAATTGGTATTGACTGAATGACAAATAGTTTGTTTTTAATTAGTTAATCTTTCTTCTCTCTGTTTTTGAAGTTATAAAAATAACAACAAACTTAAGAGCAACGTAAGTGGCTGGCTGTTTCAAAGGGGACTTGCCAGCTACTAGACAGTAAACAGGTAATTTGTGAAAGAACTGTTACTTTCTTTGATTGAGATCCTTGCCGGTTTGTGTTTTGAGATTAATAATAGATCAGACACTTGCACATTAAAAAGGAAGCAAACACAGAAAAGAGAAGGAAGGAGGATTGGATGTTTCTGTTGGACTTCACATGATTAGGCAAGTTCTCTGTGGAAATGTGCAGGTGAGGCAGATGGACGCGAAGCTGGATTTGCCCAAGTGTGCACATGGCACCACTTAACACCTCTCTTGATTTCCTTATGCTAAACAAAGAGACAGCGAGTGCTTATACCAAGCTGGCACCCTGTCAGGGGGCAATCTGTATAAAGTTTCCTGCTGTCAGGTTAATAAATTTTTTAAAAATATCCAAAGGCAGAGGTAGCTGTAGGAAGCTCATAGTAACAGTTGCCATTCTCCTGTGGATCATTTTTCTCTTTAATATCCTCTGTAGTGCTTGGTTTTACTTGTTGTGTTGTCTTCCTAGGTTTTGTTCTTTCTGACATTTGTGAGTTTTTTGTTTTAATTCTTTTTCCTAACGTGTTTCTTCTGTTGTGTCCATCATCTGTGGTCCCTTTTTTGGGGGAGAGACGGTCAGAGGATGGGAATATTAGCTTTATGGCTTTTTATACTTTGGTTTAATTGTGTAGTCAGTATATTAATGTTTCTTCCGTTAGCGGTTCATTTTCCGACTACTTATGATTACTGCTAGTACTACCATTAGTACTACCAAAATAACATTATTTTGCTAGATATAAAATAATTTATGATGAGCTCAGTGGTAGAAGTTACATTAAAAAGACAACTAAATTAGAAAATTAATGCTGAACAGGGGCAAAAGTAGAGTAAAATGAAATGTGTCATAATTTGTGTGTTTCAACAGGAATATTATTTTGTCATGGAAAGGGTTTGATATTTGTTAGCGTAAAGTCTCATTTTTCTCTTTTTTCCAATGTATCAAAATCAAAATCAATATCAGTATGAAACAAAGGAAGATTTGTATTGTGACATGTCCTCCTTTATATTGTGATACTGCTTTGATGCTCTTGGAAGCAGGACTAAGCCCTTTTACTTTGAAAGCAGAGGTCATCTAGAGAAGAATAGTATCTCATCCTGGCTGGCTAAATAAAACCTGCTGTTTTCAGAGAGACTGAAATTGCGTTCATTCTCTAGATATTCCAGGGACATCTACATCTGCCGAATCGATGCACAATGCATACCCCTGCCACTCTAGAATGTGTTTGTTTAACACTAAACTACTGCTTTTCTATTCCTAAAAGTAGTTTGGATTTCTGTTATTTTAGAATATGCAAAAAGTGTCATTGGGAGGATGGGAGGGTTTTTTTGTTTTGGTGGTGGTGGTGTTTTGTTTTGTTTTGTTTTGGGGGGTGTGGGGTGTCTTTTTTCTGTGTGTGTTTTCTTGTTTGGTTGTTTGGTTTGGGTTTTTTTGGTCTTATCAGATGTCCTTTCTTTTCAGAAAGGTAAACCATCATTTTAATTCCTTAACAGCTTGAAGTTTTCTTAAGAAGAATGTTACGTTTTAGAAAACAAAGCAATCATGCTACTTGAATGCGATTGCATAAGTTAAATACATATATATTTATGTATATATAAATTATCAGCCAGTGTGACAGGAATATAATGTAAATTATTTTAACGCAATAAAACTAAGAGTCCTAAAACAGTTCCTTGTTACGATGAAGATTTGAATGTTGCACAAATGAGAAATAAAGATTTTCCTATATTAAGAACAGTATTCGCTACAGCAATCTATCATTAGATTACTTCTTTGCAAACTAGCGTGGAGTTTACAGAAGTGCATTAATACTGGCTTTTAAAAACATCTTTGTGCTTTTCAGTTCAGATGGAAATGGTATGGTTTGATGACCATTAGAGACTCTATTAAGCCATTTTCATTTTCTAGCTCAGTTTCCCATCTGACATAGTCCTGCTTTTAAAAATCTTGGGTTTAAGTTGTTGAATAAAGAAGAACAGGCAGTCAGTTGCCTTCCAGCAGAAGATAAAGCGAGTCCTCTCCCAGCCCACACTGGACACACAGCCTGGCCTGGCATTTTCACTGCAAACACCGGGGCGTGTGAAGGGGAAGGTCAGTAAAAACAAAAGTGCCACCTTTCCCTTCTGCCTGTCTCCTTCCTTACAGCCAGGTTTGGAGCTGCTTCCCTCCCTCGCGCTCCTTGGTGCAATTGCACAGCTGGAAGAATATACAGCTGTGCACAGGCAGATGTTGCTCAGGTCTGCTCGAGTGTGTTTTGCCTCTGTGCTGTAGAGGTCTGCTTTAGGTTTCCATGCGTTGTTTGAAGCTCAGCATTTGGAGGGGTTTGCCCTTTGAAGAGGATGATCTAAAACCTGTGTTTAATCAAGAAGGCAGAATTACTTTTCAGTAAATATACCTTAAGGCATACTTTAATATATTGTACCATTAAGTATGTGTAATTATTTCTTGAGACAGCACAGTATTAACCGGAGAGGAAGAAAGATCATTTGAATTCAGTCTAATCTCTTGAGCAAATACAATATGGGGTGGTTTTGTATTTTCTTTTGCATACAATTAGGATTTATTCACATGGTTTAGACATGTCATGTTTGCTCAGCGATTTGAATAAACATGAGGCCAGATTCTGACAGGTCACAGGTGACCGTCCATCACATATGCAGGAAGACCAAATATTTCAAGGGGGGGTATTTGACCTACCCATAGTTGCGTGCCAGTCCGTGGCCTCCATCTCTGTAACGTGGTCATGTTTTGGAGCTAAGATCAGCTATGCAAATGTGCTGACAGGACAGAGCAACCACTCCATAATTATGCTGCCTTCATGTTTAACAGAAGATGGATTGTTGAGCCAGTCCCAGGTTACTGTTACGCCGTGCAGGTGTATGTATGTATTACAAAGGCTCCGTGACTCCTGTGCTGTTTTGCCATGGGGACACAGGCAGAAGCTGTGGCAGAATCAGCATCGGACCTACTGCGGCCAGAGGTGATGTGTTTGTGTCGGAAGCTACATAGAGCTTCCATAAAGGTGGAGAAGTTTTTAGAGGCGTGCATATGGGACAGGTAGAGCAGATTAGCAAAATTAGTCATTCAAAAGTATATAAGGACCTTAAATAGTAGTTATTACTGAAACAAATACTGAAACATGACTAGTGATTAGGATGGAGGAAGGAAATTAGACAGATATATGAGCTCAAAGGTGATTGTAAATGTACAGGCTTGATATTTCTCCTCCTTTCTTATGCTTCTTTGCCTGAAATCGTAAATACTTGGGATTGCAAGTCACAAATCTCTCCAAAGGAAAAATGAAATTTACAACCAGAAGAAAGCAGAAAATGACAATATTTTAATTTTTTTTTCCTACTAATTGAATATACTTTAATCTTGTAAGCACAATAGTTGTAATGATAATACCTAGCAAGAAAAGCATCTGCATAAGTCATTTAAGTTGTGATTTATTTTTTTTTTTCCCCTGGTATGAAGAGTGTGATGGAAACTCTTGTGTGGCTCTGTTGCTGGGATTTGATGCATTGCTTTCAGAGTCTCCTTATTTTAACTATGTGGATACAGCACAGTGAACCTTCTCATAACAGCTGCTGATAAAAAAGAAAAAAATAATCTTTCAATCATCTGGCCCTGCTCACTCTCCCCCAGCCCCCACACCTCTCTCTGCTTTTATGAGGCAATGAATAAAAGAGGGACCAGATGATGCAAAGGTTTACTCAGATGAGATGTCCCAGTCAATGAGCAACTTTGGATTTGCAGGACTCCAGCTTGTGACCCTGAACCTCAAAGGGATTGAGTTTGGGGGCTGAGCCTTTCTCACAGTGCCGTTATCTCATTTGTGTGAAATGATGGCTGGCGTGTTTTGAATAGCACTTCCCATATTTCAAGCTTGCGTGCGGCGGCAGACCCCTGTCTGGTGTAAAGACTGGTGCGCTTTTGGCGTGTTACAACACCGTGCATCCTCCTGGAGCAGCAGTAGGGGTCTCGGGGCTGGGAGTGGAAGGGAGATGGAGGGAGGGTGGGTGTTTTTATATCTGTCGGAAAACTCAGGAACAAAACATTCATACTTACCTGAAGGAGCAGAATCAGTCCCTTGAAATGATTAAAAAAAAAAAATAAATCAACCTCTAGGCTCTGGTAAGGTTTTTGGTTATTTATTTTTAATAACTCATTTTTCTGGTTTTGTATTCTCTTTTCTGTGGGTTCGTATAACTGGTGTATTTCAAACCAGGTGAAAACAGTCTAAAAAAAAAAATGAGGTTCCCTAAAAGACAGCTTACTGCTGACTTTTATTTTGTTTATATCTGATATTTCTTATGGTATTCAGATGGTTGTAATAGACTAGCACAAGAGCTGCATGTCTTGTCATCTGTACTGTATCAATACGTTTTTATAATGATACAATAACCTGAACCCTGTAACAGTTTATGATCCATTTGAGAATTCTTATGGATTCTCAGAGTGACGGAGACCTGAAAAAATAACTTGACTGCTTTCGCAAAACTGGTGCTGTGACAGGAAAAACTAGTGCGCCTGTGATTTAGTTGCTAAGGAATCATATTGATCTGATTTGTCATTAAACTTTTAAGTTTGAAGAAAAAAAAAGTCGAGCTGGTTGAAGGTGGAAAAAACAGTGATGTGATTGTGAGGGTCTGCAATACAGGTAGACTGTGGCATACCACTACTGCTATTGATTTGTTATGATTAATAAATATGATTTTATGCATTACCCATGCACTGTATCTATAATAGTGCTTTTTTTAGAGCAGAAGAAAATTGCTTCTTGCTCTTTATTTTTCATTGACTATTTTTAGTCAATGATAAAGAAAGAACTTTAACAGCAGTCTGAATGCAGGAAAGACAGGACTTTAAAACAGAAATGTAGAGGTAATGAATAACCACACAGTGAACTACACACACGCAGCCATCTTAACATTTGTAATGGTGCTAATTTCCTACTGCTTTTTAAAATATGCTTCCACATGAGCTCTCAAGAACCATAAAAGCTTGGCATGTAAAGTAAATTGTTTGTCACTTGCTGACGACCTGCCATATTTATTGTCAGGAGAAATGGACATTAGTTGGAAAAGCAGTTGTTAAAGGCCAAACAATTTTTAAAGATGGCAAAGATGTGCAAGGGCTTTCCTTTTTCTAACAATGAGCCACCCCTTCAGACATCAAAAGACAAGATAATAAGACACTTCAAGCACAATTCAAGATTATATTCAACATCTAAAGGCTCATCTCTTGTCAGTTTGCATTTACTCTCCCAGGGATGTGATGCTTCTATCATCATTCTGTCAAGAGGAGTCTGGCAGAAGCGATGAGGGCCCCTCATTTCACACACTTAGTGTTTTTTATCAAATAGCCCACACTCATTCTGATTCAGCCAAAATGGAGGGATAATTTGAAGAAGGTCATGCACAAGTACAAAAATCTTGTGCTGATTTGTGTGATTAGAAGGCATTAAAATTGCACATTTATGTTAGTTCTGAGATGTTTTGTCAGTTTATTTAGTAATACACTGTTGGAGCATTAAAAACATTTTTTAAAGAAAAAAGGAGTTTGCTTAAAAAACACACACACTCTGTTGTTTTTCAAATATTTCGAACAGTGAGCTATTCTAAAAGGCATTGTTTTAATATAAGCTTAAAATGCATTCACCTCCCCTTTTGCCTTTGAGAGTGGGAATGTCAAGAGCTCCAGAGGTAAAATCTTGGCCCACTCGGGCTCGTTAGGGTTTCACTCACTGGTGATTTCATCCTCAGAAGTTTTGTTTAGGTAAGGACTTAAGAGGCTGAATTCAGCATAATATTGCTATAAAGGGAATACTTTCAACAGCTTATGTAGGCATACCTAAGGACAGACTAAAATACTACCACTCCAATAGGGTTACCTAGAGATGATACTTAAATTATGTCACACAAGATCTTTGATTTGACACATGGGTTGTTTTCACCCTGTTTGTATCTCAATCAGTTTTATATGGGAAGCTGTTGTGGAGCATGTTCTTCTGCAAACCAGAGTTGTGATAATGTGTGCTGTCTGAGGACATAGTTCCAGTCTCTCCCCTCCACTTTTCATTCTGCAAATTTGTAATAGGGCATTATATGTGCTATTCATAACTTTTTCAGTGAATTGAGGGGCAATTGTTCTGTGTTTTGGAGATTCATAAGGAAGGGGATGTGTCCACGCAAGCAGTTCTTTTCATATGGCTTAGGTTAATGATGAAAGGACTAATTACTAGAGATAGCATTTGAAAAGCAATTTTATTAATCCTAGTAAGATAACGTGGTGTTGAGAATGTTCTCAAGTAAACCATAACACCACTTGTAGAGCAGTGGTCACCAGACTTTTCTGATTGTGAACCCATTCGGCTTTTGAGCATCCACCCCAAATATATGTATATTTGTATATATTCCATATACGTACTACTGTAGTAATATGTACATCATAAAGTGCACACAAAAAATAGATACTAAAAAAGGATGAGATAAAGATGAAATAAACACAATTTTTAAAATACCTTTACATTTAATTGGAATATAAAATAAAACTCTTCCTGCACCCCAGTGGATTGTCTTGCATACCCCATGCTGGAGAACAGTGCTGTAGAGGACCAAGAACTGAAAGTAAGCAAACCACTTGCCTGTGTAGGCATTCTGTGCTCAAAATCCTCACTGAAATGGGTAGGACAAAAGCTGTATTTGTTTTCATATCTGCTGTCTTACCGGGGTCCCACAAAGATGAGTGAGGGCAGGATTTAGCTCTTTGTGATTTGAACTGCCTAAGTAAAATTGAGTCTTGATGTTGCATCTATTTAAAATGTGAAATCACTTTGCTTGTACAGGGTTCTAGCTTTTTGGGAAAGAAAATAAGACTGGTGCTTCAGCAAGCTTTTTTTGGCATTTCTGTTGGATGTTACGAATTAAACTTCTCTAGGGATGTTTTCTGTGGTACATATTATTTTCATGTCATCTGGATCTTGCCACCTCTTGTCTTGGCAATACACAGCTCTTTTTGCTAACAAGGGATATGAGGAGCTATGGGGAGAGGCACAGAAAGGTGATATGAGGTAAAACTGTTTTCCTCACTTCTGACATCTTTGATTTAAGCAACAACAACAACAAAAAAAAGACTGGATTGTGCTATCAGTGTATTTTGTGCCTGAAACAAGCTCCAGTATGCCAACCATACATGAAACATGTAATATGAGGCGGGCCAGGTGTCTTCATCTCCCATTGAAAGCAATGGGGTGCGAGGCTGTTTAACCCCTCTTTAAACAGAGCCACTGTTGAGGGACCTGGCTGCAGCTGCTCTGAATTTTGAATCAGGAATTTATCAGCTCTGATAGGAAGGGACTGTGAAGGAATGTGTATTTGGTCTTGTGGAAAAAAAAACCCAAACCACTGTGCTCTGTGTCTTGCCTTTGCACAACACTGAAGAAAATTTAACCTGCAGTCATGGTGCGTTCCAAGGATTTTCACCAGACAAGAAACCGCAAGGGAATTGGGAAGCTGTGAACAAATTGTCAAAAAGACAGATGGAATCACTGACTGACCTACTGGTAAGATACGCTAACAACTTCCACCTCAGTGGTACGGTATTTATGCTGCAGTGCAGAGTGACTTCTCAAAGGAATTTGCTCTTCTACACATGTAAATGCCTTTGTGTATATAATATATCAAAGTAGCGTGCAGTATTTCTAGGCAACTTACAAGGAGAAGTGAGTGTGCATTTAAACAGCTGGAGATGTTTAAACTGCCAGACTGTTATGTCCAGAATAAACAGGGTTTTTTTCTCAGTGGAAAGACTTTTCTACTTTATTCATAAGGCCTATCTATATTCAGAAATTTGGCTCCTTTCTGCTGAATTATTCTGGCAGATAACTTACGGCTGTTTCCACATCAGTGTGACTCTCTGTGCACCCACTTCTGCTCTTCAGACTGTCCACTGGAAAACCAGTATCCTCTGAGACTGAGTAGGGAGACAGGGAAATGCTTCCTTTGCAGGATGCTCATTGTCAAAACATTAAGCAGAGGCAAAGGCTGAGGGGAAATATGACCAAAAGGCAGCATGAATACAGTTGTACAAGACCCATAGTACCACTGGAGAGTGCAAGTGGTCTCTCTACAAAGCTTGTATTCTGAACAGAATTTGGTTTCTAATAGGACAGGATTTACTTGCTGAGTTTTTACCAGGTCTGTGGGCCAGCTCAGGCCTATTGTGTTATCATCTCTTTCAGTAGAGGCGCATAGGCTCATATCAACTCTGGTTGCTGTGTGTGTATCACTGTCTTGGTGAAGTTGCTCCCCAGCATTTATATTAATTAAACATCACGTCCTGAAATAGTGCAGTGCATGGGGAGTGGAGAGAAGAGTGACTGCGAAGTTACAGGGCCCTCACTATAAATGTAGCTATGCTTACATCTGTCCTAACTTGTGTATCTTCCTTACTCTGTCCCTCCCTTGGTGCTCTAGGAGGCTTTTTCCCCTGTGTCTGGGGATGATGTCCCTTTTCTCAGGCATGAATGTGCAGAAAACAAGCACCAGTAACAAGTACTGATAAAGGTCTGTAAATTGTTCTCTATCTGCTTTCACACCTTAAACTCTGCAACTTGTAGGGATATATGCAGGGAAGCTGATGCAGATGCTCGGTGCCAAAGAACAGACCAAACATCCCACATTGGGCAACAATTTTCTGTTTAAAAAGTATTTAAACTGTAGCTATCATGCAGTCAATTGGAAGCATTCACAGTAGGATCCAGGAAATGAAAATGAATTTTCGTAAATGAAGATAGAGGAACTGCTGTGTTTAAGGCATTATGGATGTGTTCTATCTTTTTGCCTGTCCTTCTACAAGGACAGGTAGCAGCTTTTGCTAAAGTAATTGTTGATTTGCTCTGTGCTGCACACCCAGTTGCTTTTGGAACCACTCTCTAAGCTGTTCTGGCAAGAATTACGTGGTGCTTTAGAGTGAGCACCATGTGATAGACAGAAAGTTCACATGTTAGGTTGTGAGAAGGACTGCAGTTGGTGTGCAGGAGTAGAGAGTTTCTAAAGCATAAATATTTCAAACTGCTGTTTTGTTAATTTCAAAATCAAACTGAAAAAGCTGGAGTAGCAGATTTGACACTAGTTGTGCATTTTCAATGTATGTGAAGGCACCTCTCCCCTAAAGCCTGCACTAATATACAAAGGGGCTGGGAGGAGCATGCACTTACATAAAATACCGACTTAAGCTCTTGCACAATGACACTTTGAGTAATTCTGTATGCTTCTGGGTTGGTGTTTACATGAGTTAACTGTGCATTGTTTTCATGGATAAGTGCAAGTGAATAAGCATGCATAAATGTGCTTCTGAAGATACAATTCAACCTTTCTGTGTTACCATTCAACTGTTTTTCAACTGTGTCTCTGACTGTGGCATCTCCTGTTAGAAAATTCCTGCCTAACAAAGAGCTCATTAAATCATTGATAAGATTCTGCTAAACAAACACTGGATAACACAAGGTAACCGTCCCTGACAAGCACATGCACAAAAAGTTGCACTTCTCCAGTTTTACGAATGCTTTTGTGGGGTTTCTTTTGAAGTGAAACTGTTGCTCAGGCCTAGTAGAATTGTTGAAATTACTGAACCTAGTTTTAAATAAATAATGAAACCTGTAGCAATGCAATAAAGTCTTTGCATTTTAAAAATCATTACCATCTTTCTTAAGTATATCTCACTCTCCCCTACAAAGATTTTCACCATCTCTTCTCTCAGAGGCAGGAAGGACACACAGTAGCAAACAGTAAAAAAGCGACAGTGTAAATCCCTGTCATTGCATCCTTTGGTCCCTAAAAGACTCTCACACCATAATTTAAGTCATACATCCCAGGAAAACACAGGTACAGAACTGTTTGGTTTCGCTGAGGAAGCTTAACAGCTCTGAATGTAGGAAAAACCATGTGCTGATATTAATCCGATACAGTAGCAGACGTTGAAGGTTGTTCTCTCGCTTGTACTTTGCAAATTGTGAATTATTTCAGTGAATGCTGGAATTAAATATTACATCTCTACTTTTTTGTGTGTGAAAAAAAGATATATCACAATTTCTCAAGATGTTTTTTTTTTGGAGGTGGTCAGCCGATGTTAAATGTGTTTTGATGTGATAGTCTACAGGTTTCAAGTATGTAATGCAAGCCAGAAGTGACTTCAGAAAGCACCCTCTCCCCCTAAATGATTCAGAATATGTTACAGTAAAGCCAGTTAAAATTCAGTAAAGACAAGTGACACTGTGTACAGCTGTAAAAAGTCCATCTATAGGAAGTAAAGGCTTAAGAAATAGCATCTAGAATTGGTCAGAAAAGAAAGCAAACCTCCTTAATACAGTTACAACTATTTCTTTGATTTTATTTTTTGTTTATTGGTTTGTTTGTTTGTTTGTTTGTTTGTTTAAGCAGAAGGTCTTTTTGGTTCCAATATGAATTAGAGGGAGACAGGTGAATGCCTGGCTGTCTCTCACCTGCAGTGAAGCCAAGGCGCTGTTATAAAATAATGGGATAATGGAATTTGTGGCATTTTGAATGTCGGTATTTCTCAGGTCAGCTGTAGGGATAAGGGGTTTTCAGTAGCGTTCTGTTTATTCCTTTAATTGCAAAGGACTGTGAATAGAGGCAGAAGAGCAAAGACTGGCTTATTTGTCAGTCTTCCAGAAAGACAATTTGATTTAACTACTTAGCATGCTGTAAAATACATAGAATATATAGGGAGATTTGTTGCAACACCAGAAACATGCTTAGTGGCCTTTCTTATTCACGTGCTGTTATACCAGTTCTGAAATAACTCTCCAATCTTTCTAGTCCACCCTGCCTTTTCTGAGGGAGAATTGTCATGCAAGTGCAGATAAGAGCCAAATCTGCTTGTTTAATGAGAGGTGACAAATGACAGTGAATTCAGATAGAATGTATATAAATGTGTCTTCCTGCTGGAAAATACAACTTAAAAATGTAACAATCAATAGTCATTTAGGAATGATTTTTTGCTGGTCATTTTGCTGGACTGCAACTTTCCAGAGAGGAGACTTCTGTGATGTGCATTAGCTGCTGACAGTGTTGCGTATTTTAGCTGCAAGAAGCACAGTGGCTTATGTGCACTGTCCTTGTTTGCTATGCTTTATTTTCCTATAATGTCATTTTAGTTGAAATCATACTCATGCATTTTAGACAAAACAAAGACCAAAACCACCATCAATATATCTCAACTTCATTGTCACAGCAATACCATGCTGCGTTGCTTAAAATTTTAAAATAAGATCTTAAGCAATAAAATCAAACCCAGTAACATGAATTGATAAAACTTGCCTCTGTTTGCTTACTCGCAGTTCATGGAAACTCCTACTACAGGCTGTGTGATGGGGACATGTGACCTCCAAGTTGATGGAGAGGAGTTTTGCTATATGGATATCATGAACTGTCATAGGAAATTAGAGTCTTGCCTAGGATGGCGACAATAAGTAATAACTCTAGGAGAAGCTTTGCGATCATGGTACCATGCCCTGATCTGATGCTGGGATGAGAGAGCAAGAGGTGCAAGGTAGCTGAACGGAACCCACACAAGGATTTGGCGTATCTGGAGACTGTGTCCAGTAAAGCACAACAGTTGTATGAAGAAGTATTTACATCCTTTAAAGCCATGCTGTTATTTAGGATGTGATTCTTCTCTCCTTGGGGAGGACTGGAACTGGGGAGGACTCCAATGAAAACCTGTGGGGGAATACTCCTCTCTCCTGTTCACTCATCTACCCAGATTAGGGTAGAATTAGCTCCTGTTGCTAGAAGGCATATTTATTTATATTAATGATTATGTGTGTCTGCCCTGTGTTCTTACGACACAAGAGCTAATTTCTACTTAACCTCATTAAGGTCGTTTATACTTAAACTCAGTGTGTGTAAAATGCTATCTTGGCAGGGCGGGAATGTGTTACGCCTACTTAACACAGATCTACCCATGGTGCAATGCAGGAAAGACTCTTCTACTTTGGGATTATGTTTTTATCTCAAATGCAGCACAGCAATATAAAACCCATAAACCCATTTATTTTTTATAATCATGTATTGCTGTATGTCACAGTTTTAGCTGACATTCCCTACTCTTTATTGACCTGTTTTGTGAGATTTTGTAAACTAGCTAATAAACCTTTGCTCTTGCTACTGTTAAGTTTAATACAGTACATTACATTCACAGCTGAAATAAAAACTAAGGTTTAGATAATTAAAAATTGTTCGAAATGTCTTAACAGTAGACACTTTGATATTTGTTCACAAATGGACTTTTATGTTGCATCCTGCTCAACACAGGACATTTTATTTCCTCATTCGTCTTCAATTTCCCCTTTCAAAGCACATATTTCTGAGTTTGGATTTAACTTGTATGCCTCAGGCAGTGCAAATTGCACTTTCCCATAACTAAGGGGTAAAAACCCCATATGTTGCAACAGTAGCTTGGTCGTTAGGAGCTGCGTTGGAGTCTAGGATGGTGGAGGCTGCTTGGGGAAGTACTGAGTGCAGTAGATGTAGTTTTCTTACTTGTTATCTTTGGAGAATAAGACAGCAATTTAGACCCTCAGTGTTGGATTTTGTGGGTAATACGAGTCCTTTTGTTAGCCCAGACAATGGTGTGACTCTGCTGGTGATGGTCTGTCCAGTGCAGATCTTGATGAGAAGTTCTTTCCAACTTGTGGGGTGTTTGTTGGATGAGAAGAGCCTCTACTGTGGATGAATGGTCTCTTTCTTGGAACCACATGGATGAAGGGAGGCGTTTGTAAAGGAGTAATGGCATGGGATGGCTATGATGTTGGGAAGGTGGGTTGGAGCACAACAGTAGGGTACAACTATTAATACAGTATTGAGATGAGTTTTAGGCTTCCTGCTGGAGTCTTTTGCTGCAGACAGGGAAGTAAGAATGATTTGGGAGGACCAGAGGCCTTTCTCAGGACTGTCCTCAGTGTATGTCATCCTGTCAGGAAGCCCGAAAGCTGGCTGTTCCCTAGCAGAAAGTGGAGGGTGACCCCTGCTGATGTGGGTGTTAAATCAGGTCCAAGGCCTACCCAGAGAGCTCAAATAGGAACAAATGGAAATGGGGCCAAAGACAGGACTAAAGACAAGCTAGGCCATATGTAACAAGAGTTTGGCGCAGGAGACAAGGTGCCTACAGTGTAGATTCAGGGATTATCCAGGAGACAAGGCCGGAGATGGGACTGGACACAGGTACAACTAAAATGCAATTTAAGCAAGGGTTAAATGCTCTGGAGTCCCTGACCCACATGTAGGGCGTGTAAGAGGAAGCCCCCACTCATCAGATTGGGGACATTAAGGCCTGTTGGTGCACTCATGGCTCTGACACCACTGTTTTCTCACTGGCATCCAGAACTGAATTTTGAAGTGTCTTTGTAACTCTGCAATACACAACAGGAGCCCTATAACAAAGTGTATCCAGGTCAGGCAGGTAAGACACTGGTGGGGCAGGACTTGTTGCTCTATTCAGACCAGTGATCCTCAGCAGTAGTGTATGTGAAGGTTATTCTAACCAGCGGACGATGCTATTTTCATGCGTCGCCCAGACTTAAGGGGAGATGCTCTGTGAACTTCTCCATACTGATTGATTCTATGAAGTTTGATGTATGGAAGGGGTTTTTTCCCCCCACAACCTCAAGCAGTGAGGAAAGCTGCCTTCTCAGACCCTCCTTCCTCAGCCTTATGAGTCTGTGAACGCTGATTGCACTGTCTGTATTAAGACCTTTTGTAACAAATAGGTCTTACAGGTATAATTGAAGACTTCTTTGGTTCTATAATTAACAGGTTTTTACCCTGGAAAACTTTCTAATGCTTATTTTCAAATAAAATAAGAATGAACTGCAAATAGAAAAACCACTTTCACTCCCAAAATTTAATGATCATCTTCATATTCTTTGAGTCCTCCTAGTCTTTGGAGTTTTTGTGGAAGGCCCTTCAAGCTTATCTTGGAAGAAAGTTTTTAATATACAGCTTTCAAATGCAAGACCAACTCTCCAAGGATTTTTGCTTGTGGTGGCTGTGGAACACCACGCTGCTACTTCTGATTATTTCTCCTGTGAATTAAACCCAGGTCATCTTTTATTGGCTATTGTCCTTTTAACTAAAGTAGTTAGGAAAACATGTTCCATTTGTAGCACGTGCGGGTTGATACTACTCTGGTGATAACTGGCTGTGGTGAGTTAGTGGTGACTGTCAAAGGAATGAATTTTATGCCTGAGGAATATTAATATGAGGTGCTCATGCATAAAGAAAGAGTTAGTTGGAATTTACATAACACTTCCTGCACCTGCTGGAATGAGCTGTTAGATTATTGTACTGGGTTGCCTCTGTTCAAATGCTTCAGCTTCTGCCATTCTCAATGGATTAGTAGAAATAATTGTGTGGTTTGACAGAGGAATTTATATTGTGTTTGAGAGTCTCTGAGCAAACACTAGAGAGTAAAAAATACATTATAGACATGGTGAGCCGTACTGTGGGAAATGTAGACTAAAGCAGTGATGTATCTTTAGGAGCTGTTTCCCTTTTACTACTTTTGAAACACCTCCCATTTTAATCAATTGTGAATAAATAAGATCTGTGGTATAAACTATAAACTGATAAGGGAAATTTATTAAACTGTAACTCTCATGAAATGTTTACAGAAGAATAAGGGAAATCATTATATTTTCCTGGCGTGAAGTTAAATTTGTTCTCATAGGACATGCCCAAAAGTCAGCTTTACACTCAAATGTTTATGTTTTAAGGAAGAGCATACTATTTTTCCTTGTGCATGTGTTTACATGGCTCCTCAGACTTTGTGATGAGAGAAAAAAGTTGCCTTTATTTACTAAGATGGAGACAGTTGTCTTCTAATCTCCTTAGCTAGTTACCTCCTTTGGCTTGTTCCTCCTGATTAAGAATGCAGTAGTTATTGATATCGTGAATGTTGACTGTTAGATTCCCACAGCTGCACTAACCGTAATAGGAGTGGAAACAGAGTTATTATAACCTGTACACCCAAGGGTTATATGGAAGAGAGAACAAAATGAGATGGTAAGGGTAAAGCACTTAGTGTGCTCCGGGTTTATGATGTTAAAAAACCAAACCAAAACAAAAAACACAACAAAAAACAAAAGGTGTGTTACACAGCTTGGAGGCCAAATCCAGGTACTCAGAAGATGATAACAAGGAAAACAGACTTGTGCTTGAAAGTGCAGCCATAAACTTACTAGCTGAGGTTATGCTATGAAATACCAATGTTTACAATTTTAAAACAATTTATTCTTCTTGACTTGTTTGGGGTTTGTTTGTTTGTTTGTTTGTTTTTGCATTTATTTGGTACTATCCTTATTACAAGTCACTCTGGACTTACACTAGTATTTTAGATTTTAATAATGTGATCCTTTTCCCATTTAGAGCACATTCAATTTCTAAATTTTGGAGATTGCTTAAAAAAATAAAGCTTCAGAACATCATTCAGTATAATTTTATTTTATATAGTTAGACACATAGGCCTTAAAGACCAAGAATATAGGAAAAAGTTTTCACCTGTTGCTTGTGCATGTTAAATTAACATCGGATTTAATTACTCTTATTATTTCTATCATACTTTACAAACAATTCCCCTAGTATTACATGACAGCTCTGTAATTAAACAAGTTTAAACCACTTTGCGTGACTCTGGGAGATATCACAAGCATCCCAGAGAGCGGGCAGGACTTGAGAGGTGGTGTGTCTGGGAGTTGGCTGCTCTGACTCAGTAGATTGCAATCACTGATTTCCTTACGCTGTGTACGAACTTAGTGCTTTGGGGATATGTTCTAGGAGCAGTCATGAGTTTATCAAACAGCCATGGATTTCATTCTGGTTCTAGCACTTAACGACCACATGCGCCCATCCTTTAAAGGCAATTCTCGGTCGTTAATGGTGTTGATAGTTTTTTGTGTACTACAGTAGAAACATGATTTGGTCTATATTTCTAATAAGGTGTCAACTTGTAAGGTTTAAGTACTGTAGTTGTATGGTTTAAATCTGTCTCAAAACTTTAAAAAAACACCCAAATAAACCAAGACCAAACAAAATAAGAAAAAAAAAACCTCCATCCTCAAAATCAAAACCAGCATTGTGTTCAGGTTTTTCAGTGTGTAAGATACCTCACTAGGCCAGTGTGATCAATGGCATCAGGACAGCCTGTTGAAGCATTGGTAACAGGAGTTAGGAATTTGGTGGTGTTAACCTCCAGAAGCCACTTAGTATTCAACGCAGCAAGATGGGGGAGCGTTGTATGAATAGTGCACTCCACAGTACCAGTCCTGCCGAAATGACAGACTTGGACCAGCTTCAGGACTGAGAGTAGGTTTTATTTAGATGTGCTTTTTGTGGGATACTTCTCGCATGCCTGAGGAAGATCCTTTGTGTCTAGTGGTGTTGTTGGTCCAGGAAGCACCTGCAGTTCTCACCCTGGAAGGCTGAATGCAGTAATGGGCCAAACCAGCACAATGCGTGTGCTGTAACACACAGACTTGGTAAAAATCCATCAAGAAGTTCAGCACTATTCAGAGCTGCTTACAAGGCAATGGCAGTGGTGAGGAGTGGATGAGTTTCTTTATATCTTTATTTCCACAGAGTAGGGAAGACCTTGCTGATACCTGTGTTTCTTGGTTCCAGCCATATTCAAGGGCAGCATCTGGTCTCTGTCTAGACATCAGGTGGTAGAGGAAACCAGAGGTTAACAGTTTTTCCCAAGATCTTGTGACTCTGAGAGCTGGTAGCTTTTGGCCCTCAGCTCCCCACTCAGTATGAAAGCAGTAGAACTGGACTCTGTGGTTCTCTCTTCTGGTGGGTTCTGTACTTTATAAACTGATGGCACCTATGGCAAAGTTACAATGTGCTAAGGATTCTCTGAGCTCCTTCAGGTTCACATGAAACTCCCAGTGTTTTGAGGACTCTCAGTTTATAGAGTTTAAGTCCCTGGGCTGCATCCTGAGACCAAAATTCCCACCGGTCTTCCGTGATACCTACAGGTGTTCAGCTGCGTGCTGCTGGGGCCAAGCCCTGACACCATATGCTACAGAACAGTTGTCAGTGGCTCAGCTTAAGAACTCACTGTGTTTAGCCTTCAGTGGGTCTTCAAAAAGCCTCATGCTGCAAAGCATGCATGGTTACCATTTTAATAAATTCTTTTCTGATTTAAGATTAAAGGTTTGGCAGTTTGTAAATTAATTATTAGCTTATGTTGCTTTATAAAACAACAGATGGTTTAATAAAAGTCTACTCTCTTGCTGCCTTCACAACATCTGAAATTCACCTCCTCGTGAGAGCAGTGTTATAAATACATACGGAGAGTGAGATGCTATAGCAGTTTTATGGCTGTGTAAACAAAACTCCTTTGTCAGAATTCAGTCATCTTTAACAGCTGGGAGGTGATGCTTCTAGTGATGGTGATCACCTTCCAGATGATAGTACCTACTTATCCATCTCATGGTAATTTAAAGAGGAGCCACAGCTCATCCATCTTTTTCAAAGGGTTACAGTGAATATTTGACTGTAAGAATTTAGCATTTACCCTTCATGGGTCAGTGGATGGGTTAGTTTTAAAGCATCTTTAGGGGGAGATTATTCAAATAAAGCCTCTTTGCACACAACATACTGTACTAGTATTTTATGTTTCTCTTTAAAAAAAAGAAACTGAGTTGCAGGGCTACATGTCCTAACAAGCTGTGTTTCAGACATAACATCCCCACAAGCTGGGGATGATGTGGACTTTTGTAGAGAGTGGATTAATGGAAATATTTAAACCCTTTTTGGGGAAGGAGGTATCCGTAACAGGCTAGCAGGAAGGCACTTTGATTATTGTTTTGAACCAGTGTTCTAGAAGCATTCATCTTAGAGGCAACCATATTCCTTTTGTTGTTGCTTACTCATTTAATGCCAATTTTTGTTCATTTGTGATTTGTGTACAGAATGGTTTACCTTGAAATTTGCAAGCCATGCAAGCACAAAGTGAGGTCTTAATTTAACATTTCTTAGGAAAATGTATCAGTCATATTTTACAGACATTGAATTTTTTTACAGCAAAGTACAATTGTTATGAATTTTCACATAGGCTGCACTCTTGTCTTGCCTGGTTTGCGTCCACAACACTTGCTATGCTCAGTAGCTTACAATTTTAGAAAGTAGTTCAGGACAGGGAGTGAAAACATCATATTTGGGTAAAAGTGGAAGGGCATTTTGTCTGATAGTGTGAACAGCGGGGAGACCTTTGCTTATCACATTTCCTAACTTTGTAGTTAGAGAGAACAGTATCTTTTCTTCCCTATGTTAAGAATCTAATGGAAATGGTACACAGTAAAAATCTGTGCCTTTACATTTGAAAATACTGTGATAAACACTGAGGAAGAGCTTCGGGGTTTTTGTTGCCTGTTAACACTTACTATCAGAATTGCCCCTTCTTTAGGAGGATTTGGCCTCCCGTTAGTGTTTTTCTCATCATGAATACCACTTCTGACATTCTATAATATACTAAAAAGTGAAAATCTTAAGCTCTCCTACCCATGAAGCAAACTCTACTCTGCACAGAATGTAAGTGATGCACTGACATCTACCTGAGGTCTGTGAATCTGCTTAGCCTCACCTCAGGATTGTGGAATTTGCTCACTTTGAGATGAATCTTTGAATCTTTATGATGATACTGGGAATAACTTTTCTTTTTCTTTTGCTATTACCAACCATTTCAACAGAAGCGCAAGTGTGGTGTGTTTGGTGGTGAGGTTTTTGTTTGTGTCTTTTTTATTTAGTTGTTGTTGGGGTTTTTGGTTTTCTGTCACACTCTGAAGGCACCTTCTTGCTCACTGAATGTGCTCCCGTTGTTCTGTGTCCTGTACTTACAACCTCAGCCTTGCTGTCTATACCTGTGGCACTGATCCGTGTTAGGGGGAAAAAAAATAATTTGTAGTATGCTGCTAAAAAATTTAGAGGAAAAGTAAAATTAGATGAATGAGAAGAAAAAAAAAAAAATTATTTATGTTCGACTTTTATTCAGCTGTTTTTAAAACTGAATTGAACCAAAGATTTCTGGCACTCCCTTGGGAGTACAGCAGAGTTCAGACTCCTGATACAGAGCTTGGACCAGGCAGGCTCAGCCAGGAAGGAAGCTGGGTTATCCAAGGTAAAACTGGAAGCTCTTTATATATAGGGAATATATAAGCTAATAATTAGTATGCATCCTCTAATTTTCAATGTGTAAAAGTGCATTTTTTTCACTTGATCTCAAAGTAAAGTTTTGGAGACAGTCAGTAGCAGTAGGCTATCCAGAAATTAGTATAAAGAGGGTTTTGGCAGAGGAATGCATGAGTTCCCAGATTTGCAAAGTTTTTTCAGTGAACAGAATTAATTTATGAAGTAAACAGTGAGAAAAGATGGTGGCTCAAAGAAGAATTCAAGAATTGAGGGTTCAAGTTGCAGCTTCTTCATGCTTTTTACAACACCAGTGGACACAGCCCAAACTTTACAGATGTTGAAACACTGCCCTTGTAGGCATGGCAAGATCTCAGCTATTTGGGGGGGGGTGACTTAAGTACAGATTATTTGAGCATTAGAGCTAGGTATTTAAACACCTTTAAAAATCTGGTCCATAAGATTTTAAGAGGTTAACTTCCATTGACTTTCACTGAGTTTTAGGCACTGTGGTAGTCACTTTTGAAAATGGTTATGGCCTGGAGAACCTCAAAATTGTTAAGGAGGATTAAATAAAAGAAGGAAGTGGAGAGACAGAAACTAAGGCAGTTTCATATGTGTATATGGACTTTCTCCAAAGAGTTTCCAAGCCCTTTAGCTTAGTGCTAGAGTCTAAGCACTTAAAAAACTTGCCTTCTCCTTGCTTTACCTAGCTTGCCTATGTATAAAGCAGGGATAATAGCTTGTCCCTGTCTCACAGCGATAAAAACATTAGAAGATTGTGAGATTTTTCTCCAGGGCTACGCTAATGGGGGCTATATAAACACCTTAGATATGGAAAGGTAAGTTGAACTGGTGAAGCAGAGGTCATGAGCAACTAGAGATGATAGGTAGGAAGGGCAAAGTTGTGCAAGTCCTGTAAGGCCTAGTAATAACTTTATATACTATATTATGTCTAGGAAGGAGAATTTCAGCTTTCAGTGACCTTTATTTTGAGTTTTTTTCTTCTCCGTTTTATTTACAGTTACACGTACTGACATTTGTACAGTTTCACGTTTGTCAAAGACAGAAATCTGGCAATTTTCTCTTTCAGATTTTGTTTTAAATTGTGTGTTTGTGAATGTGTGAGATTAGCCTTCTGTTAACTACTATGACATGCAATTAGAATTTGCAGCAAGGATACAAAACTCTCTCTTGTAATAGTAATGAGTGTACAGGTACACATGTGTTCAATCTAAGTAGCAAATTTAGCTAAGAATGGTTCTGAAACTTTTTCTGTGTCATAAGAACTGGAAAAAACTCATATAGCAAGGCTTGCCTAATATTTTGTGCTGTAAGAGCATGATTTCAGAAAAGTATGACTTTGTTAAGCTCCAATCTTAAGTTTTTAAACTTCAAACTAAAATCTTCCATGCCATGTGATTGCCTAAGGGTAACTTTGCAAGAATGATGATTCAACCATTTCTTGAACTAACAGCAGGGAAATATGTATTGCCTAGTATTGTCAATTCATTTTATTTTGTTTGTCTGTCCTCATATACTGGAACAAGACTTGGCAGGGTGATGTCCTCTTAATATCTCCATTAAAATCTTCCCAAATTTCTCTCTCTATCGTTATTGAGAAGCCACCTTTTCACATTCGGCCTTGTTAGTCACTGGCAGCTGAATTACTGGAGGAGTTTAGCTTGCATCCACCAGTGTGATTCATCTCAGAAACGGAGCAGGACTTCTGCCATTCCTGGTCCATGATTCTGTGTCCGCTTTGGCACATAGTGCTGCATCTAGAGAGCACGTTTGGTGAGGGAGATAAAAACAGGTATAGAAGACACTGGTCAATAGTAACTGAAGAAAACTGGTCCTTCCTAGTAGTCCAGAAACTACTCTGAGGAATAAATAATTTCACAATCCCCCAGAAAAAAATGCATCTTACCCATGTGGTAGTGACTGGGCTGCATGGAGGATCCCTGCTGTCTTCTCACTGGACCTGCATGGGGAACCAAGAAGGTCTCGGTCCTGCTGAGAACCCTTTTTGGAGCCAGGGTGTGCTCTGTGATCCCATCTCCACCGCTTCAGTTTTCTTTTGTGTTAGGACAGTAAAATCCCATCGCTGATTGCCTCTGGGTTAGGAGATGGCATGCCTGGGGCCCAGATAAACTTTACATTAGTACTTCCCAATTTTTACAGGCTCAATTACTATCTGATTTTTCTTTTGACCTAGTGATCTGAGTTAGGATCTGGTGCTTTGCTTGAGAATGCATTATTTTCATGAGATGTATGAAGGAGGAAAATCACCTTAGCCCCAGAGGTGTCTGTAAATTTAATCTCCTGTAGTCAGTGGTCATCTTTAGGAAAGCTTATACTTTGGGTAAACAGATGGCTTGATCCTGCTCCTGCTGGAGTAGTGAGAATTTCCATTACACCGACAGATACAGGGGTCAGGCCGAGACGCTTCTTAACCAGGAGGTAGGAGAAAATTATCTTTCGGACCCTTTTTTTTAAAGGTACTCACTGAGTGATTCTCTTCTTCCCTGCCTCATTTTGACACTGAGTTATCTGGCTAAAAACCGATCTTGCAGAAGACCCTTTCGAAGCTGATCCTGCCAGAGGGCGACTGCTTCTTCAGCAGTACAGAGCCCTCTCACCACAGGAGAGAAGGTTTGCGTATTGAAGACATTTGCCTCTCAGCACCTTGCGGCATCTCACCTAATATGCCTCATCTTGCAAGTACGTCAGATCTCTAAGTGTCATACGGCAGGTTTGCAGGGTTAGCCCCACCTATTGTCCTTCAAAACCAGTTTTCTAACAATGGTAAAAACATTGTACCTGTATGAGCAGGGGTATGTGTAATATGTGCATATGTACATACACACCACGTATGTATAGGCTGACTGTCATATATTGTATCTTAAATAACAAGACTATTTACTGTTTTCTGCTTAGCGTGGAAGTTTTAAAGAACGTACATGGACTATACATTTATATATGCATACACATATACATTACATACACATGCACGCACACAAATATTCCTGTCATCTACAGTGCATTAAAAGGAAGACATCTCAGTTTCTTCTCCTTATGGAACTTGTTAAAAATAAGTGGATGGCATGTGTATTAGTTCCTGTATTTCAGAGGAGAGCAGCACAGAGACATGCAATCCAAAGTTGCTTGGTATTTTTAAGCTGAAATTAGATTCATTGCTTTGATTATTCCATTGTGGGCCCCAAGTTATATTTTAGTGTCCTTCACCCTTTTCTCCTTTATTATTTATAACCCACACTCTTTGAGCAATGACCAGGACTAATATGTAACCTTCTGTCCTTCTGCCTGATTCGTTCTCTTTTGAAACACACAAAGATTGAAGCAAATATTCTCAGATTCTCTGTTAAAATATAGATAGATAGATAGATATTTCTCCCATATGTCTTCTACTGAAATAAAACTTAATGTAGGTTTTGCTTTTCTAATTCAGTCTCAGCGGACCTGCTTCAAAGTGAAATGGCAAAGGACTGGGAAGTATATATTTGGTATTCATTGTATTATAATGCATCTATGCACATACTTGCGCGTAGGTATTTTATAGACATTCACCAAATGGCTTGCGTGGCCATCTTCATTGTTAGATTAATGCATCTGTGTTTTGTGGGGTTCCCCCCCCCCAATGTTTTTTTGTTTCCTCTGCAATGTTAGATGCACCTAAATAAATAAATTAAATAGCAATTCATTTGTGCTCACTCTGCATCACAAAGAAGTGGGGCATAAAACAGCATTAGCAGTGAATCCCCCGAGGACCAAAGAACCTCACAGGGGGCTGGTCTTCTGAATGGTCTCTGTCACTCCCTTGCAGCTAATGACTGAAACAGGATCCATTGCCACTGGGAGCTTTTAATTTCCTTACATTGTACAGATTGCTCTGATCCAATGCAAAGTGACAGCTACCATTTCAGTACAGCTCATTAACAGCTTTTGCGAAAGCCGGCGTGCGCCATCTCTTCATGGATGCTGTATTCCCGTGATCTGTGTTCGTGCAAGCTAGAATTCAGCCTTCGGATAAGTTATAAAATAACATAGTTGCAGGCATAATAAATGCAACGTGTTAGATACCTGGGGAAAATAGACAGTATATTTAAACATATCTTGGGGCAGAACGATTCATGTCAATGCATCAGAATAACTTGAGAAAACTCAGGGGTTTGTTTGCGTGGTGAAAGACCAACAATAATGTATTGAAGAGCAAGGAGCACAGAACACAGGAAGCTTTCTGCGAAATTTAGGGAATGTCACGATAGTTGATAGGGAAGAAGAAGAAGGAAACAATTAAAGAAAATAATTGGAAAATTAATGGAAAGTTCTCAAATTCTCCAGGGCACATGGAATACCAGGACACTGTTACGTCTGTCATGCAGGGATAACAGAAGCAGAATAACTTTTGGTGTGTTAGGTTGGTTTTGTGTTTGTGTATTGTTGTAAGCACTAGGAAACTGTAGCCAGCCCTGCTATCTTCAAAATCAGTGGAAAAGTCGAAAAGTCTTGCTCTGATTCATACTGGAGTGTTTTTTGTTTTCGTTTGGTTTTGTGTTGTGTTTTTTTTTTTCTCCAGAATATGTGTATGTACGGAAAATTGTAATGGCTGGATTAGCAGTCCTAAAAGCAACTTTGCTTATTTTTAAAACTAACTTTTGTTACAAACACCAATCCACTGAAAGCAAGGAAAGTAAAGCCTGGATTTTCCATTTTTCAGAAGGAACTTTTATGTTGAGTAGGAGAAGAGTAGAACAGGTCCAGAGCATCCTGGTGTTCCTCAGCCTTCAGCCCTTTGAGAGGGCCAAGAACTGTCCAGCTGTGGTGTGGTAATCCTAAAGTAATTGATGAACCCTCGAAGGGTGTTCCAAATCAGAAGCAAAGTTGATATTTGCCCTAGGATGAGTTTGTGGGTGCATATCTGTGGTGCTTCCATATCAGTATTTTTGTTCTGAGTACATCAGAGTAGGTTCAAAGTCTGGAACAAAAGTGTACAGTCACAATAAACTTAGAGGATGTTGCTGGGTATTTAATGGTGCAGGCTTTTATCAACAATTCTTCAGCCCAGCGACACCAAAGGTACTCAACATCTTCTATGGTTGTAAAGAAGAGACAGTCTCAGAACTGAGAGTATAAAATATTCTGAGGGTGGCATTTGTAGTTGCAGAATGAGAATTTGCAAAGTCCAATGGGAAACAGGGTCACCTTTCAGTGTAAAGTCCCGATTTTGAGAGATGCAAACCCTGAGAGATGGAGCTTGGGGTCTGCATTGCTGAGAAAAGGCAGCCCAGTTGTAAGTAGTTGTCATTTAATTTATTTCCCTAGCCTTGTTTCTGACTGTTTGTGAGACTATTTGGAGTCTAATTGCCATGAGAAGTTTCCATTAGTGTGTGAAATAAATAGATCAGATATGGATAACGTCATGAGAAAAACTGCGATGTAGTTACGTTTAGAGTTTACTGTCTAAACATGAGAGATAATTTAAAGCTGTAACATGTGGCACAATTATTTTTAGGTGGAAACTTCCATTTTGAGGATTGTTTTTTTCTTCTCTTTTTAATATGAAAGATGAGAAAAGTGCAAATCCTGAGCATGTAAAGTAGATGAGTTGAAACAATGCCATTGACAAGTTAGCAGCGTAGAGCAAGGTGATTCGTAGCAACAAGAAGTAGTGATGCTTTTTAATATCCTACAGGACTTGTAATGGGCAGGGAGATAAACCCAGAATCTCCTGCTTTTAGGGTAGCACAGGATGGGACCACTGAGGAAGTACATATGGATGAACTATGTGGAGTCACCCCTTCAGGATGGCAAATGTACATTTTAATGTCCAATAAAAAGAGCAGATATATTGTCAGTATCAACAACCTATTTTTATAAGTAAAGCTACACTTATAAATATGTAAAACACTACGTAAAACACCTTGCTGCCGCTCATAACCTATAATCTGCAGTGTTCTTTTGACACCTCTTGTTCCTCACTCATTTTTCTATCAGTATGAAACATGTCAACATGTAAAAAAAAATACCCGCATGCACATTTAATAAATAATGGAAGCACATCTCAGTTTATGAAATGTAAACTATGAAACATAAAATGTTAAAAATACATAAAGGTCTATGACAATATTGCTTATGGAAACAAATAAAATTATGTGTAATTATAAATACGTTCACATGATACACACAGAAAAGACAGTTGTTGGCTATATGTAAACTAGAGTATCAGTAACAGTGAGTTTTAAAAAATGTTGCATCAAATGTGTGCATCATCCTGCATTAAATGTGACTATCAGAAATATGTTAAGATGTAAGGTAGAAAGTAGATATTGATGCAACAACAGACAGAAGGTATGATGGATCCTCATTAATCCAAATGCTTTGAGGGGCTGTATCTTAGTAAAAGCTTGCGTTTCCAAAGGTGGCAAGGTGCTACTGCAAGTACATAGACTTGGGTGAAGTTTTATCACAAATAATTAATATTTTGGGCTTATAAAGGTGATTGCACTAAACATAAAGGCCTTTCTGATAACAATGACAAGAGGAGTAGTGGGAGAGTGGATCAGCATTAGCTGAGGCAGCTGATTTATGGAGCTCCAGAGCAGGCAGTGTATTCTCAAGCTAACAGCTTCACACTGGTAGTTTGGGGGGACTCCCTGCTTTGAGAAAGTGTCCTTATCTTGGGCTCTAATCTCTTGCCAGGGTGCTGCTGCCTCCTAATCACAGGGTGCCTCGGGGCTCATCTGAGCCTGAGATTGTGCATGTCCCACTTCTAGCACAGCTTTGGAAATTCTCTGTAGGTAAACCAGTGCAAAAGGCCAAGTTAACCCTTTGTGTGGTGATTATTTGGCTGTATTCACTCATCAGCAAAGGAGAAAAAAATAAATTTAAAAAAGCCAGATGAGTTATGATTAAAGAAGCTAGAATTACCTTTGTATGCAGGCCGACTTTTAAAATAAATTTAATATCCCATATACTCCCAAATCATCACATGTAGGTTCAATCAGACACATCTCTAGTAATAGGAGACCAGCACTGTGCCTGGTGATGTACCCTGAATCATACTTTTTCTATGTTTAGCTGGAAAAATTCAGTTTTACACAACTTCGTGGTATTTCTTTGGTATGTTGTGCCCTAGAGGAAGGCAAGAAAGCATCCAGCCATGTGTCCAGCATCTCTGGCTGAATGTGTAAGCAACCTGAGTACTGAAGCTCCAAACAGCATCTTATGTTGCCTGTGATACTCAGAACAAGTCTACAAAGCAGATGTCTCAAAACTAATTAAAATTATGCATTCATAGTACCTAATGGTGCTTAGAAAACTTTATTTTCACCTCTGACTTCCCTGTGAGGTAGAAAAATTAGCTAACTACTAAGGGACCTATTGAAGATCCTTTCCTCGGTGGTTGGGGTTTGGTGTTTTTTTTTGGTTTTTACACGTTGTTACCCCAAAGTGTGCTGATAGTTTTTCAAGTGGAAAGGTTACATGTGTGAGTTAAATTGCAGGGTCGGATGCTGCTCTTGGATGTGCATGAAGAATCCAGTTGATGATGATAGATGAGTCAGGCCTTAGGTGTTGAAAATGGGGTTTTTACTCTTTAAGTTGAAGGAGAATGTGTGTGGCCATGTTTTCAGAAATAGAGTGGCTGTGTACCCTTAAGAAAATGTTTCTAAATAAGTACTCTGTATTGGTTCACCTGACCAGAATAACTTTGGGAATACTAACTTGGAAAACCATTAATATAAAAAGCATAGTGTGGTGTTTTGGTTTTTGTTTGGTTTTGTTTTTCTTAATAGTAATTTATTGCTTCTTGAGTTTTGAGGCTCTGTATTTCTTGAATTCACATTTCTATTTTCTTAAACCTTGAAAAGCTGAGGGTTTGGGTTTTTGTTTGTTTGTTTGTTTTTTTGGTGTGGGGAGGAAGGGGAAAGAGACCTTTAGAAAAGCATTGAATACCGTAAGTCTCAGTGAAGGAAGGTGACTGTCTAGGCTACCTGTGGTCACTAGACTGAGGATCTTGTGAAAAATTCATAGATATTTTGATTCCTTTTTTCTTATTGGGGCCGTAGCTTCTAGGATTAAGAAAGAAGCAAGCAGACTTAGACTCCTCAAAAGGTCTCGTGATGAAAGATGTATCCTGGGCCTGGACATAGCGATGTATTTCCATTTAGCATTCGGTTCTCTGCTGGCCCGTGTCAAGATGCAGCCACTACAGATGAAGGGTGAGCTTTTGCGGAGCTGCTTAGCCTGGCACCAGGAGCTGCAGGGCTTGGATGGCTGCGGGGAGGCCGTGCAGCGCCGGCGCCTCTTGGGCTGAACTCCCAGGAAGTGGTGGGTGGTGATGGTTTTTCACTCTGCAAAGAAAAGAGACGCTGTTGTGTGGGGTCATCTCTTGTTTTCTGTCTTCAAATAGCACATGGCAGTGGGGGGGACGGGGGGGCAAATAACCTTTTTAACAAGGAGGATGTCTGCAAAAGGATTCTTTATTAGGGTGCAGAACTAATGTGTTTAGTCTCTTTTTATGTGTTTGTTTTTTAGAGAGCAACTTAGTTGGTCTTATGAGTCTAAATGTTTATCTTAGCTGGTTCCCCTTCTCCCTCCATTTGAAGGACTTGGTGAGGCAAAGGAGTGTGCCTGGGAGTGGATTATTCTACCTGCAAGAAAGAGGAAATGGTATTTAAAAAAACATTTAATTAAATGACAACACTTGGGATTTCATTTAGTTCACATTACAGGAGGAATTTAGACTTCCACTGCTACCACCTGCTGCCAGGCTGAGCTGCGAGCGTTGTTCCCGTGTCTCACCAATGCAGGTGAACTTACTGCCGAACCACTTTCACAGTCCAGAAAGCATGACATTCCTTGTTACCAGTGGGAGGAAAGGCTAATTGAGAAGTGTGTATAAAAGCTGTAATGAGTAGCATTTACATGTATTGATTAGAAGTAGGGCCACCGTCTCTCATTTATCACCACCAGCAGCTGTGAAATTTTCCCCACGTCGATTGGCACGGCTCAGATTCCCGCTCCTCTGGTTCTTTATTGCTTTTTCTTCCCCCCTCCCGCCCTGAACCAGAGTGCTGATCCACCAGCTGGAATGGGCTGGTAATTACTCCAGCTTCTCCACCAGCTGCCACAATTGCCAAACCGCTGGAGTGAAAAATTCCATCCTGCATTTCCGATTTTTTACATTACCACTGCATAATCATATTTGACGAATAATTAACCTGGGTTAATACTTCAGGGAGCCATTTGCAAGTAAATTGATAAGCTGAGTGCTGTAAAGGCGCACAAGGGCTAAAGGCTTTAGGAAGCTGCACACAACAGCCCACCCCACAGGCTGTGCTGATTTAATACACGCACACCTTCTGACCAGCTTAATTAAGAGTGGTCTGTGGGTGCTGTCCCCCAGCCTCCTCAAACAGAGTGTGGCTCAGGAGGAGGGAGAGGATGGGAAATACACTCAAATTAAGCTCTCCGCCGTATGTCTCTCACAGCAGTGATGCAATGGATGTGAATACGTGCACTTTTCCTCCCTTTACTTTAGAAATGAACGCTGTTAGATTGGGAACTTGTTAGATAGAGTTGAAATCAATGGGAATTTTCCCTGCCAGCTCAGTGGAGCTGGATGCAGGTCAGGTGTGGCAGCCGTTTTCCCCACCTTTAATAATGGCATGCAGGTCAATGAGAGAGCAGAGTTGAGTCCTTTGGGAATGTATATATTTGTATACTTTTTTTTCAATTAAGGCAGCTGCACTGTGTTTCAAATGCATGCCTTTTCTTTGAGATTGATCCTGGACTTCTGAGATAAGTGGAAAATCTCCCTATGAGAGTTCTGTGGTTTACAAATCCACTCTTCTTTTACTTAAGCTTTTAGAGTTTAGCATGCATCTTATTCGGAGCAGCATTGCACCAAATAGTTATTTGTAGCTTTCATCATTTTTTTTGAGTGTTGAGGGTTTTTTTGCCTTTATTTTCTGTTTTTTCTTCACTTTTAAATTTGCTACCAGTATGTTAGGGGTTTTTGTTGTTGTTGTTCTTTTTTTAAAAAATAAATATTTTATAGCAAAGTAGTTTAAAGAAATAAGCTTATCACAGGTGAATCAACAAAAACTTTATAATGTGCTTGCAAGGATCCTATAAAAAGTAAACCAGACTAAATTGTTTGGTGAAATATAAGACTGTTCAAATGACTAGTCCTACTGAAACTTTCCTTGCTTCCAAGCCTTGTACTTCACTCCATCCAATGTGGTCTCCTTGGCAGATCCTTTCTTGATAATTCAGCAAGAGAGAATAAAGCCTCCTTCCTTTAGGAGGTAAAATTCTTGGAGGTAAAATTCATTCTATTTCATCATCTTACTTGATTAATACTATGCTTTTCTGACAAAAAGTCAGGTATTGATTGAGGCCACATAAAGGCTGTGGATGAGGGGTCCGGACAATCTCTGCCATGTTTATTTTTCTGGTGCAAGGTTGCTGTCATCCAGGCAAATACTGCTTCTTCAGGGTGGCCAGTAAATGCCATAGAAATGTTCTGAAGCATAGCTTTGTGCACAGCAAGAGGAAAGAATTATAGTTGAATAACACTCATATTATTGCAAATCTTATCTGGGTTTTGCTTTGATTTGGTTTTTGCTATGTAGCAAAATTTATTAGATTCACAGAAAAATCTCTTAAGGAACATTAAAATATATTTCTGTTTCTGGTGAGAAATGCCAGAAAACACTGTCTAAATGATCTGAAAAAGAAAATAATTGGTCACTTGCTATCACATAATCACAGAATGTTAGGGATTGGAAGGGACCTCAAAAGATCATCCAGTCCAATCCCCCTGCTGGAGCAGGAACACCCAGATGAGGTTACACAGGAATGTGTCCAGGCAGGGTTTGAATGTCTCCAGAGAAGGAGACTTCACAACCTCCCTGGGCAGCCTGTTCCAGTGCTCTGTCACCCTCACTGTGAAGAAGTTTCTTCTCAAATTTAAGTGGCACCTCTTGTGTTCCAGTTTGAACCCATTACCCCTTGTCCTACTGTTGGTGGTCACTGAGAAGAGCCTGGCTCCATCCTCACGACACTCACCCTTTATATATTTGTAAACATGAATGAGGTCACCCCTCAGTCTCCTCTTCTCCAAGCTAAAGAGACCCAGCTCCGTCAGCCTTTCCTCATAAGGGAGATGCTCCACTCCCTTAATCATCTTTGTTGCCCTGTGCTGGACTCTCTCCAGCAGTTCCCTGTCCTTCTGGAACTGAGGGGCCCAGAACTGGACACAATATTGCAGATGTGATCTCACCATTCTGTGATTCTGTGAAATTGTGGGATTTGTTATCTCCCCAAGACTTTCAACCTAACTTTGGGAACATCTGGTTTGACAGTCTCGGTGGCACCCCTGATGTGCCACGTGACTGCAAAGGCTGTAAATTGAGAGACCAATTAATGGCTTTAAGTATAATGCACTTGCAGCATGCCCCGGGCAGGTGTCAGGGAGCAGAGGAGTTCTGCAGCAGCTGCACACCCAGCCGGGGGAATCCATCCCCAGCCAAGGACACTGCCCAGCTAAACTCCCCATGCAAAGCCCTGTGAGCTCCCATGGGGCCCTGGCACATCCCATCACCTGCCTGTGCACTGGGAATACCTCTGGAGATGGGGAATGGGCACGTTGGAAGCTACAAGAGGCTTTAAAGTGATTTCATCTCTACATGAAAAACTATCAGAAGACAGTTGAATAAAAATGTATGCGTTAGGGTTTAAGAGATCAAGGCAGTTTTATTATTCACTAGGATGACTCAGGAAAGAGATGCAGATGGGATTATTTACACTACAGCCCCATGAAGACCAAGGCTTTCTGTAACACAGTTCCCTCTTGTAGGTGTGCTGACTCTCAGAGCAGATTTGGGTAGGTTGCTGTGAAATTATAAGCCTGGTACCTGAGGGCAACAGCATTTTTCTTGAAAGGCGCGATATTTCTTTAAGAAACTAAACCCTAATTTTGTGGAATATTTTCTTTGTATTACGTCATTTGCTTTAATTAATAGGTTTTTTTCAAAAGTAACTCAAGTTAAAATTTGCCTTATGTGTAGTGATTAAACCCTGTTGCTAGAGAGAACCTAAAGATTTCTGGGTCATTTTGTGTCACTTGAAATCTCTATAGTTTCAGAGAATTCCAAGAGAAAGAATAACAATAAAATATATGCTATTTACGTGATTTTCAGTGTTTTTGCTAAGTTTTTTGCAAATTTTGTTTAAGAATTATTTTAGAAAAAATTTCTTCATCATATAGGAGAAAGGGTAGCCTAACCCTGAATTTCTTCTTTAAACCTCAGGCTGAGAGCTACAAGTATTGTGGCAGATACACAAGTCCTGTGTAAATCACTATTAGGAATTTGGTACAGGGGTTTTCCGTGGCAAATATGATACACTAAAAACGGCTGCTGGTAAGTCATTGCTGGTCAAAACTCTGTGCAAAAGGTGAGTTTGCCTTAACAAGTGATGCTAGAAACTGAGGCAGGCGCTTTGGAATGTGGTCCATTCACAGTAAATATGAAAGAAATTATCCTTTTCAGTTTTGTTTTCCTCCGCTGTGCATCTTCCCAGGTCCACCTTATCATTTTCGTGCAGCCAAATTGTCGACTGACTTATTGTCTGCTCAGCTGTTTCTGTGAACATCCTCTTTCAAACCTAAATAGGATTGCATGGGATGGCCTGGCGATTCAGAAAATAAATAAAGAATAACACAAATATGACTATCATGCTGTATTCCCCCGGCATGTAAGCAGTCTGGCTCTTTTTTTTAAAGCAGAGCTTCTGTGCATGCCAGACTGGAAGTCAGCGCTGGGCATTTGTCACCGTGTGTGGTAATGCAGGCGAAAGCAGTTCCTTTCAGAGCTCAACCGTAGCACTAAGTGAAATCAATGGCCAAACAATCTAACACAATTGGTCACATATTGATAGAATTAAACACCGCTGTTAACGTGACTTGTCATTGATCTGACAAAAACAGAGTCCAGGGTAAAAGTCGCCTGAAGCCTTTAGACTCTGTGTTTATGTAGCAAAGGTTGGGAAATTATTCGCTCCATCTGCTTCTAACATAATTTTTTTTATTTTTGCTGACAATACTCCTCACTCTAGAAAACACGTGCAGAACTTTAACCTCTTCATTGTCAGAAACCTGGGAGTGTGCAGCAGCGCCCGCAACGTACAGATTCTCTCCTGGTTGAGGGCACTGGGTCCCTATCCCAGTGCATGGGTGGGGAAACGCTTACAGAAGTTGCTCCAAGTCCAGGGAAGATGGCTCAGGCTGTAAGTGGAGGGAGTCTGTTCAGCACAGGGATGTTGTCATCTGGATCAGCTGCAGGAAGATTTGTCAAACTCGAACTGTGGAGTACAAACTGTTACTGACTTTGAAACGGGGAATATATCAGGAAAGCAGAATTAGGCTCGTACCTTCTGGTGCACAATGTGCCTGGCTTCTGCAGGGTTTAGCCTATTGTCATGTAGCAGCTATGGTTCAGAGGGTAAAAATAGCGATAAAGACAGCAATTAGGAGGTTCTCTGCTAATATCACTTGAAAATAGTCTGCATTTCAGGAATCATTTTTATTGAGCTCCAGCTTTGCATCTGTAGTTTAGCTGTTGGCCTTACGTTGGTGTGTCAGAAGCCAGATGATTTTACATTATGAAATCTTCAGCTAGCTGGAATAATTGCCATGCATGCTGGAAACAAACGCCTAATGAGTGCCTGAAATATCTGAGCAAATTGCTCCAGAATATTTTCAGGGGAGACTTGTTCTTAATGCTGCTGAGTTCACCGATGTGACCTACGAGTCACATTTTGCTTTTAGGCTGATTGCAAACCTGATAATGTTTTCTAAAGTATAGTTAGAGGAAGGAGCCTGGGTTGGTAAAAGACATATCTTAGCAGTAACTCCTGGTTGCAACATGTCAGCCCTGTGTTTCTGCATCATTCGCAGTGTCAGGAAAGGCATTCTCACCTGCTCTCCACTCACAATCACTTCTCTGCTTCTGCAGTGCTTTGCCTCTTAGACGTCCGTTTTGTTTGCTGTAATCTTTATGTTGTGTTATAGGTTATGGATATTTAACACTTTGGTGGTGGGTCGTTGCTGCTTTGTTGATCCGCTGGCTGCCGAGCAGGGGCATTGCTGGCGAAGGTGCCAGCCGGCTGCGCTCCAGCCTGTGCCGGCTCGGGGTGCGGAGCTCCAGGGAAACCCAAGCACCCTGGGGTGATCTGCAGCAAAAGGCTCCTGCATGCCTCCGTTTGGGGGGAGGAACTGTGTTTGTGCTTTCTGTGTTTACTTCTTTTCCAATGCTACAGTTGTATAATAAAAGCTTTCCAGCTAAGTTCTGTGTAGATATTGCTGGTGGATTGTTGTTGCCTGTGGCGGCCGCAATGGCAAGATTTGCTGTGCTGCATGCGGCCTAGGGACTCTGAGGCAAGTTATCACACCTCCATGGCTCCTTCCTTTAATTCACAAGCCTTGAGAAAATGTAGGGAGGAAGAAAAAACTTCAATGTACACAGTAACCTCATTGCAGCGAGGAAAGAATCAGAAAAGACTTACGCTGCTTACTTGCACTTTTGGCAGCATTACAGAAGCAGACAGGTTTCTTCTGAGTGGAATATGAGTTTTTCCAAGATTGTTAGTAGAAAGACATTCCCCTAGTAGGAAAGGGGAAAAGATACCTGTGCACAGTAATTGCGTTCTCACAGTCTGAAGCTCTGTGGGACACGGTGATGGTGCTGATCCACCTTCTCCACACTCATCATGAAACCAGTTCATTGATGGTATATGCATCTGAACTGGAAATGTGAAATGCTTGGAAAATATTACCCTGTGCTGAAGTCAAAAGATAATTGCACATCATGACAATTCCCGGTAGACCCATAGCTCTGAAGTCTCAATGTGAACACTAAAAGCTCATTTCAGGGGTTAAAGAACCCTACTGCCAGACAGGATGTCAGGAGGGAGACAAAATTGCACAACAGAAGTGGTAACCTGTATGGCTTGGGAGAAAAATAGGACGCAGCTCCTGCATCTTCAAAGAAATAGCTGTGGCCAGGCCTTTGAACTCTATCAGGAAAGATCACCTCTTCCAAGAATGCAGCAGTGTGATGTGGCCTTCCTTCATACAAACGCTGTCTTCTCTCTCAGTTGTACCCCTTCCCTCTTTGTAAAGTGAACTGAAAGTCCTACAACTTGGTGATGGTTTCATGAGATGCCTTGATGAAGAATGTGAACAGTATGTGAATTCCAAACATCATGCTGCCGTGTGAAGGCAACACAGAGAGCTTGTGCACACAAAGACTTTCTCTCATCTTTCTATGCAGTGGTGGGAGTAACTCGTAAAAGTTCTTAAGCAATTCTCCTTGAGTGTTTTGGATGCTTATAGCACCTGCAAAATCTGTTGAAGCAAGAATAAATGATGGGAAATAAATTTCAGATGTTTCAGAGTGGATCCACATCTGAATAGTGCCAGTAGTTTTAGAAAGTCTGCTTTCTCTTGTGTTAGGGAATTCAAGATGTTTCTGTAAGACATAAGGTTGCATTTTTTTCAGTAAGAGGTCTTAGCTGTAATGGCATTTTCTCCATAAAAGAAATTAAAAGACAACTCAGTTTAAGGTGGGTAGACTACACAGATATATCTCAGTATCATTTTCATGCTGTGTTATTAGAGAAAACTAAGAAATATCCACCTTAGTTCATTACTCATCGCAAATAAAGTGGATTTAAAAATAAAAAGCTCTTCATTTTTACTTGACACGTCTACCTTTTAGAAGGAAAAGGTTAAGGACTTCAGTTACATTTTATCTTCTAAGTAAAAAAATACCAGAAATTTGTAACAAAATCCTCAAATCTAGTCCTTAGAACTGCAAGCCTATGTTTGTAGTGTTTCCTTTTGAATATTTTAACCATCAGCAAATAGCAGTGCTGTCTAAAAGCTGCTCAAAATTTGTGTCAATTAACTTTTTCTAGACTTCATAGGATGCAGAAGCAATGGCCAGCTCTGCCCTGAATTTTTTCCTATTTGCTAGAATAATGATACTTAATTAGAAATGCGGAGCTAGTTAAATAACTACATGTAACCTTCTTGATAATGCTATTTCATCACTTTCATTATTGTGTTTTAGTCTAAGAGAGAATTAAACCTAAATATCCCAGACAGACTTGCAGTGATGTATTGTGGTCACTGGGGACATGTTAACCAGTGCAGCCAGCTGAGTGAGGTTTCTGTGCTGTCTTTATCTCCCTGTGTCCATGAAGTGTTTAGTTCTTATTACAACTTACTTATGCAGCCTAGGATTGAATTTTTTTTCCTTTAACTTAAACAATTGGCTGATCAAGGACAGCTCTTTAAGTGAGGTTGAGAGATCCGTAATAAATTATCAAAGGCCTACGAAGCCAGCGTCATAATAAATTGTCCCAAGTCCCATGCAATCCCTCGCGTCGCAATTGGAATTCATGGGAGCCTGGCCTGACACATCTCAGGAGAAAGTCTTAATCCTTCAAGTGAAAGCCTGAGAAACTTGACATGACAGAGTCTATAAGATAAAGCCATGACAATCTGCCAGGACTGTTTTAGAAATTTTGTGCTTAATGGCCTCAGCTATATTTCTTGCTTGTATCGTTCCTCCTCCGATGGATCTTTAAGTCTGTTGACATGGTAAAACATGGATGGGCGAATAGGACAGGTGAACTTTTAATTACCTGTGTGCCACACTTCTCTTGCAGGGAATACTGTGGATTCTTGGTTTCATAGATATTTCCATGTGTCCATAACCTTACTGATGTAATTCCACTGGTGGGGGCAGAACTACCCCTCCAACTCATGGCAGTATAGGTGCAGAGTGGACAGGGAAGAGAGGATTTGCTGCCACTTGCATCACGTTAGGTGGGACCAATACTTAATGGGGGTTGCTGCCCCTGAACAGCCCCCAGTGTCTCTATCTGCTCTATCAGTTCTAATCTAAAAGAAAGCACATGCAAACGTGCCTGCAGAATCAGAGCTGGTAGCTACTCAGTGTTGATTTTACTGCAATTCTTTTTTTCAGTTCTCAGGTGTATTTGGATTGAGCTGAACTGAACAAGGCTCAAAGTGATCCATAAGATCTTCCGGGGGAATCTTAAAATATCTTTTCTCTACATAAAATTGTAATGATGCTGAAGTGTTTTCAGTGGAGACCTCATGTAGAAAATTTGTTGCTTTAGGAAGCCAAGACTCTGCCTTTTAGGGTAACATTAAGTTTTTCTATAAGAGTATTGTGAAAGGCTTCCACCTTGAATCCACCATTAGAACAAGATTCTCTGTTCCTATGTCCTGAGCTAATTTAATTTTTTATAGAAGTTTCATGTTTTTGGAGATTGACAAAGGAGTTTTGCTGTGCAGAGAGACAGGAATCAAACAATTACCCATTGAATCAGTCAGCTCATCAGGGCATTAAAGGTTAAAAAAAAAAAAAATCCACACATGGTTCATTCATGAAATGCTCATATGTGACCTGGCAAGATCTGAATGATAGATGTATGTCATGCCTTTCAACATTGTGTGAATAGAGCATCCACATAGATTGTATAGTGCTATATTAGTTGTGTTGTAGTGCTTTCGAAAGACCCAAGAAGGATTGCATATTATATTGCAGTGTGTTTATAAGCACCAGAAAGCTGGTCAGGGAAGTGAAGAAAATATGTATTGTGATGACTATAATAAATCCAAGAAACAAGCAATGGAAGTGAACTTAGAGGAATATCTGCTGGCAGATGATGTGTCTTGTATGATGTATCCATGGGATGCTTCCTATAGGAGCAGCAGCAGCTATACATGCACATGCAGCATTAAAGAGAGAATTCACGTCCTGCATTAAGATAGTTTGGTGTATGCCCAGAAGCCAGTCTGCTCAGTGATTAATATTGTGCTATTCTCCCTCTTGACTGAAACCCCTCTGGAGGGGAAGGCAGCTAGTAGCTTCAGCATCAGATTATTAATGTTGCTGACATTCAGAGGAACTGTTGCTAAAGTTGTAAGGTTTAACCAAATGAGTAACCACAGTATGCTGTTCCTCCAGTAGGACGTTCACAGCCCCACACGATAGTTTCCCCTGACTGTGACCCACTAAGGCACTTATGTCCAGTTTTAAGAGGGATGGTGCTCTGGGTTCGTCCAAGGAGACCTCCAGCATCCTGCATGATCAGTCATCCCTACAGGGACCCTGCACACTCATCGCTGCAGAGCCTGGGAGGCAGTGGAGAAAAAAATTGGTTTCCTTCCACCAAGGGTGTGGGAAAGATCTCTATTGGAATAAACAGGTCACAGGAATAGGTAGCTGATGGTGAAAGAAAATTTATTATGTGAAATTATATTGCTTAAAAATACATACATGCCTACTTGTATTTGTTTATTTTGATGCATGGTGTGAGATTGGTAGTTTTTGAAGGACCGGCAAGTAGTTGTTTGACAGTTATTACCTGTGCTGAAAAGTTACACATTTCTCAAGTTCTTGCAGTTCTGAGTAAAATTAACACCAATTAATTTTAAAAATCAAATGTTAACTTTTCATTGACGTAGGTGATGTGGGGTGGGCTGGTTGGTTTGTTTGTTTGTTTTAATAGGTGCAATACAGGAGGGCGATCCTGGCTCTCTTGTTTTTTCTGCATGTGAACCACATGTAGCCAGGACCATTGCAAGCAGGTTCTTTGCACTCTAGCTGGGCTTGGATTTCTGACTTCTACACTATGTGAGCTGTGCACTGACACTTCATTCGAGGTGCCAAAGCACATGTAGGGTAATTCTGTAAGCCCTGGGTTCCAGCTGCTGGGGGTGACCCAGACGCACAAGTCTTGCTTCACTGAAACACCAGGGGTTTGTGCCTGGCTTTCTTCCCATTATTGGAAAGAAGTTGTGCAATTTCAGTAAAAGAAGATGGAGAGAAATGTTCACTTTAGTGACCACGAGGGTGTGGTGTCATGTGGCATTAGCTTGGGGAAATGAGAGATTCGGCTTTTGTGTCCTGAATCAGATCTTAGTGCTCCCAGACTCAGTCAAGAGTGGAAACTGCTGGGGTGCTGGCTGCTCTTAGGAAGCCTGGTCCATTTCTTTCCCTTTCTCTGGTTCTGATTTTGGTATGAAATTTCATTCTGGAGTTATAAACGAGTGTTTTGCTCTATGTTGAGAGTACTCTTCCTCTTCTGAAAATGGAGTTTTGGTGAAATTCAGTTAACTGGTTTTAGCTACTTTGGCATTTTCCAATAAAAATAAAATAGCATAGAATCAGAAATATTCTGCCTGGGTCTACAGGTCAGATTAATCCCATATCAGAGATGTGAAATGAAAGGTAAAGAATTTTAGGTGCTGTTCCTACTAGGCACTAATTAATTCAAAAATATGCCAAAATGTTCCAAATTTCCATTAAACCAGACTGTGGCTCAGCGTCTGGTGGGACTGAGCCCTACAGTGCTGAAGCAACCATGATACTGCTGGGCTGGAGTTTTCCTAAAGCCTTTTGTTCATTCTCTTTGTTTTTACAGGATGGAAAAATGAACATATACAAGAACTAGACAGCATATATTTTGCATATATAAAGAAGCAAACAAAATAGAAATAGCAAGTCATTGATACACACGAGATAAATTGCATCAATACTGTAGTCATACATCAGGTTATGAATACTGTATTGATCTGTTTTGCTTCTAGCATCAAGATAAGATTAGTGTTACATGCATGGAGCTTCCTTAGCTGTTGGATGCAAGGATTAGTGATCGGAGCATGGGGACAGCTAGTCAAAAGACCTCAAATCATAAGTTGGACAGAACACTCCCGACTTTCTTTTCTGGCTTTCCCTACCTGTTATTGTGACCAGAAGGATACTTCATACTTGCTTGTCTCACAGGTCTCGTGTCAAGTATGTACTGGACAATTTAAACTATTTTAAAATACTGTACGTGCAGAAAAACTGCTGCCTGTTATTCTGGTCCATGAGCGTCGCTGTTTGTTTGTTTGTTTTTACTTTGTAGTAGTTGTATCCTTGTGGCAGCCAGAGCTAAGTGCTGTGTCTGACACTGCGTAAGTGTGTTGCAGGAGATAGCACCTGTGCTTCTGGAACCGGTGCCTGCTCTGCAGACCAGGCCTGGGCGCCTCTGCTTGTGGGCGGCCCCGTCCACCATCCCCAGAGACCTCGTGCCTCCTCGTGGCAGAGGGAGCCTTGTGTCCTCTATCTCTCTGCCGAGGTAATGTGCCTTCCACTCCAGAGCTTGTCCCGTGTCTCAGGGATGTGAGAGAGTCCTCTGGTGATGGATCTCATGGAAGTAATAACAAAAGGAATCAGTTCCTTAGCAAAATGGATTTTCTTTATGTATCAAGTCGTGGTCTGAATTCCCTCCCTCCTCCCCTGTGTTTTGTGTAAGAGAGAGGGAAAATAGGAAAAACAGGTCACGTAGCTTGCACATCATGACAATAGATAGTAGTAAGCAGCTTTAGTGGCCTTTCCTGTCGAAGTGCTGCCACTCTCCCTGACAATTTGGGCATGCTGACTAAGAAGGATAGAAAGGAGAACTGAGCCGGTACAAAGGAAATACAGAGTGTACCATACTTAAAGAAATCTAGATTGCTGTCCTCCTGAGGAAAAGGCTTTTATTAACCAGCTTTGCTTTGCAGCTGTAGAAAGGCATAGTTTTTACTTTTCATCTCCTGATTACATTTGCGTGAAGGAAGTGCTTCAGCAGTGAAGTATGCTTCCGAGGAAGACGTGGGGTTTCATATGGTTCCTATTGACGTCTATTGGAGCTTCTCTCACTGGTCTTATTGGAAACACGTTCAAGCACAGGAGTAATGGGAAGGACCTGTTCGCCTTTATATTCTCACTTAAAAGTCTTCTTAGGGTCTTATGAATACTCTAATAACAACCTGCTTTTCCCCCTAGTTACCATTTTCAGATATTATACAAGTCCATCACTAAAGACACAGTTCTGTGCATGTGTCTTGGCCAAGCCCCATTAGAAAGTTACCACATTGCAGTCCAAAGAAATAAGTGTTGAACTCTTGCATGTTTCGTGAGCTTTTGGAGTCTGGTGGAGCCTCAGGTTTGCCTTCTACCTTCAAATCTGCTTTTTATTTTATGTGAGGAATTGAGGGGGAAGTGAAAGAGAAAGAAACATGAAGAAATCGGACAGGTAAACAGGCTTTGCACAGTGATTTTTAACACACCACTGCTTTTATTTAAAGCATGCTGTTGTTTCTGTTAAGCAGCTCTGCTGCCAAGCTCCAAACCTAATCTAGTTCAAGCTTCCCTTGGGGGTCCCCTTTACTGAATTTTGGTGAGTCAGGGAGTATTTCTACCTGCCTCAGTGTGCTCCTGAGACAAGAGGAAACGAAGAGGAGAACGCTCTTGCCTTTCTGTATTGGATACTGATCTGATTTGCTCCCATCAGGTGACCAGATACTCCTTTGGGGGTGACTTACCCCAGTGGCTGTCTCCATGACAAGCTGGCACTCTTTAACAGGAGTTATTTTACATTCTGGGGCAATTACCTGTCTGTTTCATAGCAAATAGGTGAAAGACCTTCCTCTTCATGCTCATGTTTGTGGACTTCTAGTCTGCAGCTGAACAGACAACTCATCCTGCCCCTAATCCAGGGCTGGCTGGCATCTTGCTGGCCCCTTCTCCCAGCTCGGTGAGTCCATTTTCACTAGCAGGGTGTATTGCTCGCGTGCAGACAGACATCGCATATGCTCTCCTGAAAGCTGCGTGTAATTCTAAATGATGTTTTTTTCAGTTGCAAAAGTTCAGTGGAGAATGCCATGCTCTTTGATAGGAATTTCACTTCTTTATAGGCTTGCCATGGCATAGTAAGATTAACCCGTGTGCATTACATCTCCGTCTCCCAGTGACAGACGTGATCCTCCTAATTGTAAATATTCGTTCTCTGCATCTCATCCATCCAGAACACGTATATTGAAAATGCATTGATTTGTGGTGCAATTCTGAAAATCTTTTCTCTTCCCATCCCAGCAACATAGATATTGCAGCATTAGATTTTAACAAATTGGGTGGAAAATGCCAGATGTAGCAAAATAAAAGGAGCAAGATTTGCAACTCAGGCCTTTTCCTTATTTCTTAGATGGTAGAAAAAAAATTCAAGCCATAGAACTGCAAGTTCCCGTTCGATTAATTTCTTGAATCTGCTTTGACCTTGGAAATGTTTCAGATTCTTGAGGTGAATGATTTACAGAATGGTAACAGGTGTTTAAAAACAAACTGTTGATGTAGTTTGAGTACTTTAACACATTTTACAACTAGGTACACATAACTGCTGCAAACTTCAGATGCAGAATTTTGCTTGAAGACGGGACGGTCAAGGGGACTGACTTTTAGAGGAATATTTCTGTTGTAATTCTTTATTCTTCAGAATGATGCTAAAGCATAAACTAACACTGCGGGAAGAAGGAGGAATATTATATTTCTACTTGTGTAGGAGTCAGCCTGCTTGCATTTCCGTATATGAGGTGATCTGAGGATAATTTTACTCAAAAAGGAGAGAGGAAGTGGGGGAGATATATGTATGCACATGTGTATTATGACAAACAGGTTATTTCTGAAATTTATTGAATAAATAATATTTCACTGAATAAAACAAAACTTGTTAAAAGCACCCAGCCTGCTTCCAGTGGTTTATGCCATATTCAAAAAAGCCACTATGAGCAACAAAATAAATTGCATCCCTTTTGCATTAAGCTTGCATTAATGTTGTTGTTTTGCTTTTGATATTTTGATTGTCACATCCATTTTGGTTTGCTTCTGTCTTAGATTGTCTTCAATAGGCTCTTAGCCGGTGCAAATGCACAGTGATTCCCCACTGATGTTTTAACTGAGGATGGACCCATTGAGTAGGAAGTATAGTTGAATTCAGTTGACTGAATTTTTCTCTTCCAGTTCATAGTTCATGTTAATGTTTTAAAGGCGGCAGACAAATCTTTCTGTTATAAACCAGTACTTCACATATAGCCAAATGGTCCTTGTCCAACAATCATCTTTCAAATCAATCGGTCTTTCCGCTGGCCTTGCCACACCCTTCTGTCTTTGGGAGGCTTATGTGTTTCAAGTGCTTTGCCAGACTGAGGTTTAAGGGGTCAAAGTAGCATGCTTTGGGCAAGGCTTTGGGTTGTCTCATGCTTTCTGCAGTCATTTACACTCTTGTCAAGTCTGTGGAAGAATGTTTCCTCCCAAGTTGACAGTGCTATGTCTATGTGCTCGTGCTGACACCAGAAAGTACTGAGTGATATTGGATTGGACCCTCCGTGTTTAAAATTACCTTTGTTTTGCCATTCTGGTTCTTAAGAGACTCACCAGCCATCTTCTTCACCTGTGATGCGACATCCAGCTATGTGGTGGGAGAAAGTCTAATTTGAGGCTTTGCTTGAGCATGGTGCTGGTTCTAAATGCGCTTGCGTGCCTTTGCAAAACTGTTACGTTTTTTAAAAGTATAAAATAATGTTGCGAAATGCTGTGCTCAACTCTGGGGTCCCCTGGCCAGAAGCAGAGCTGATACTTCTGCTGGCTGCCTCTGGTTGTGAAGTCCCATACTGGTTTGTGATGCTGTAGTATCATGCACCATCAGTGTTGGATCTAAGGGAAGGCTACAAGAGAACTGAACAATCCTATGATTTAATAGGCCTAATCTTAATTATCTTTTTCAGTGTCTACATGCCATTGCTGGCACATGATGACAGAGCTATAGAGAAGAAGCAGCAACTTTATTTTTCAGTGTGTGTTTGTTTGTTTGTTTGTTTTTGTGTATGTGTGGTTTGTTTTTTTTCTCTTTTTTTTTAATTATTGGAAATATTATCAGAACCAGCTAGTCCTCTTTAATTGCAGTATTGAACTCTCGTTTGGTAAAGATTTTTCTCACTGTATTGTTTGAGGCACCTGGAAAAAAATGTTATCAGAACCCACCAGAGTTTTCCCCCCGCAAAAACCTTTTCCTGTTCTTTAAAAAAGGTAAAAACCTTTGCAAGAGTTGTCATAAAAAAATAATAATAAGATCTCTGCTTTTCCTTATTTGCTGTTGAAAATGAAAGCAGATAAAAGTACAACATTTCTCTCTTGGTTTTGAGTTCTTTGTGTTGACTTAATGTTGACTTGAGAATGTGCAGGTGAATGTTTCTTAGTCTTATTGTTACTCGCTACCATGTTAAATCCTGCAAACTAAAATATGAACCTCTCTTTAGAGAGAAATCCTATTGATATCTTGGTATACACTTGAGTAAAAATACTTTTGCTTGTATGAATGGAGCTACTCACAAGAGTAAAGTCCCTTTGCTACGTAGAAGTAAGTTGGATCCAGCCTGTGTAGTATCAGCCTAGTTATTTGCAGGGACACAGTGGGAAGCAGAAGCAATTTCTTTCATATTGTGCATCAAAATCCATTCAGATTTCCTAGAAGAGTCTGCTTCATTTCCACTTTATTAAATGTAGTCTTGCTTATCCTCATACCTATTGTGTGTGTGTGTTTTCTGAATGTATCTTCCTTTATTTATTGTAATATGGGAATATTGTATTTTGCAGTCTGTAAATTAGATATTTGATTCAATGCAGTGGCAGAACACAAGAGTGTTAAAAATGTCCAATTTCAGCAGGCAAAGCCAAGGGATGTTTAAAGCTTGGTGCATATAATGTTTATATTACATTAAGTACTGTGTTATTGCACAGGATGCTTATTGTTAATGTCTGTAGGGAGAATCAGTTTCAAAGATTTCAATTTCAATAAACTGATTATGCAGTTCCACCACATACAATTAGGAAGGTAGTAATGAAATGGTTATGAAGTCCCTTGGCATTCTGTAGTTGTTTTTTTTTAATTTTGTAAATAACATCAGGAGCATTCTGGGGGGAAGTGTTTATGTATTTATTTATTATTGATTTTAAAAAATACATTTAACATTACTAGTTATTACAAATCCAGTCTCAGCAACAGGAAGGAGATAAGCTGTTTCCACATTATTAAATGCAAGACGCCTAGGGAATTGAGGAGATTTATCCTTTATATAAATATATTAAATATTAATGAATAGTGATTACAGAAATTAATTTATAGCTGCATTTAATTTTTTAATAACCTTTCATGGTTTTATTCCTTTGTTGCAAACACTGCATATTTAAATACAGCCCCTTGACAACTACCTTGGATGACTACAGAATGATCTTGTCCACTGATCAGAGGGCTGTGTGCACTTCACTGGATAAGACAGAGGATGAAGTGGAAAGAGTCGGAATCCAATGAATGTTCTATGGCTCAAGAAGAAAAGCATCTCACATCTTCTGAAGGGAAAAACGGGGGTAACACAGAGAGGACTCAGAAACTTAGAAAAGGTTGTCGAGTCTTACTACTTGTCCCATTAGGGGGAGAGAATCTATCATCACCTGTTTTGAAAAACCTAAAACTATCTGGTTTGCTGTTTCTCATCAATTTGTGCCGAATGTTTTGAGTTTCTATGGCTTGTTTTTCTTTAGGTTTCTTGGGAAGAATGTTTGCAATTATCTCATGTGCAACTTTGTGTTCTCATGAGTCAGTTTTCTACTTTCCTAGCTGCCAATACCATTTATCATTGTTTTGTGGTTTATTTTTGCTTTCGTTTGAGCTCGAGCCTAGGCACAAAACAGCTCCAGAGAACAGGTCAGTTCCAATTCTGAGATGGATTTTTGCATCATCTTGGACAGGTCAGTCTTTGGCAAGATCATGGCCAATATACTCCCTGTGCCCGAGTTTCCCCATCAGTGAAATAGGTGGGGGACATCTTATTTCTTCTCCTTTTTTTACTCGTCTAAACAAATATATGCAGGAGAGAGCTGAACTCCTCTGTTGTTTCAGGTTAGAAGAGCTAAGTATACTCAGGTGGTAGGTTGAATATGAACCCTGTCTTTAATGTGGTTGACTGCAGAGTGTCTAGACTTCCAAACCTTTCATGAACTCAGTTTTCTTTTCTATGTAGATTACAGGTGGGAGAACATAGTAAAGAGAGAAAATAGCTCTGCCATGCGTGCTTCTTTTTTTCCTCTTCAGGCTTTTCCTGGCTTCTCTTGGGAATAAAACAAATGGACAAATCTTAATCTGTATGGCCACTGGAGATCTATGAGGAATTTCCACACAACCAAAAATGAATAAGCTTTTGTGTCCTTTTCTTTCCCTGAGCATGGTTAGGATTGTACCATTACTATCCAACAGGAGGAATTTTAGCATTCAGGAAAAGGGTTTTCAGTGATTAACTAGATTTGCATGATTTAGTGTCTGTGAAAACTTTAAAAACAATAAATTCATTCTCCTGTTAGCAGGGAGATAGTTGAGGGAGACTTGGGGAAGCAGATGTAGAGTGGAAAAAGGCAGCCATGGATTGTCATTTTCAGAGAACGTGGGGACCATTTTGCACCAGCTCAGCCGTGGAACAGAAACAACATTTCCAAACAGAATGGTACACAACAGCGTTGTACGTACAACAGGCTGGCAAAGGGATTTGTATATAGGTTGATAATGCGAGTCACAGGAGTTGCTTTGCTGAGTAATTTTCACTGTGGCTAACAGTGATGGGAGAGTATGTTATCTTCTTCACGTTAGGCTGATTTTAAACAGTGGTGGTTTGTCTCATTTGAATTGTCTGCTACATATCTGAACACCAAGGCACTTTTTAGTACATGATAAATTTATGGTAGGAAGGAATTGCCAGATTCCAGGGATGATGAGAGCATGTCTAAAGAAATGTTTAAGTCAGAAGTGGATGGAACACTGATCCCTCCTGCAGAGCATAGATGGAATGGTTGAGCACTTGCTGGGACTTTGGCAAACACGACTCTTTGCATGTGCTCCTCCTGGTTCTTTACAAGAAGATGGCTTGATGTTGACATGCTGACTCAAACCTGTGGAAGTAAAAGAATGTCTTTTGTATTGAAATTTTGTGTCATGCTCTGCAAACGTAAGTTCACTGCCCATATAGAGCATTTCTAGCCAACAGAATGCAGAAAATCTCATAGAGGACAAATTCGCTTTGCAGAGTAGATGTATGTAATTCAGGATCAAAACTGCAATTTGACTGAACAGGTGTGTTAAATCATCTAGATCCTCTTGGCTTTTTTTTTTTTTTAAATCAGCAGAGGCGGGCTTGTAAAGTCTAAAAACTGTTGAGCACTCAGAATCACGACAAGCTCCCTGGGAACCCGCTGTCAGAGCAGCGTATGTGTTGGCCAACATGGAGTTGAGCAACATGTCAACAAACAGGGTGTCAGGGAAGACTGCAGACCCGTTGGGACTCTATTGGTTTGAGCACTGATTCAGACACGTGTATTAGAATACAAAGAGCTACTCTGGATCTTATCTCCTGGCCTCCTGCCAGTTTCATTTCCAGGCTCAATGTTTCATGCTGCCAGCCTGAGTAATCTATGCCTTTGTGTGTCTGGACGTACCAGCTCTGCTTGCTGTTGGTGAAATGCATGCTGTCGTCTTTGTGAGAAGGCAAACACAACCACTCTGCACTGCTGTGTTGTGCTGTTTGGAGGCAAGCAATGTTCCATGAGAAGAGGAATTTTTGAATAAAACTTACATTGTCAAGCTTTCCTACCCTCTGGAATGAACATATGAGAATCCGGAGCAGATAGAGTGTTATACAAAGGTTTTTCAACTGCATTATGGTGTGCCTGTCCAAAAATTTGAAAGCAAGGTATTCAGTCTGGTTTGCTGCTTGAAGTTGTTTATAGTTCTGTCTGCCAGAGTAGAATCTCACAGGCTTGGGTTTTGTGACTGGTACAATATACTGTCAATGTAAGTCCCTGAATGTGTGTTTGAACCGTTCACATCAGTAGAAACCCAAAGATGAATCCTTTCTGCAGAAATAGCCATTGACACCTTCAGTAGTACTGCTGTTTAAGCTTCCTCACTCCACCTTGACCCTGCTCTGCCCTTTGCAGTGATCCCATGTGGTGAACCAGATCAAGGAGCCCATCCTGCTGTAAAGATTATTTTTCTTGTATTCTCCCCACTCCAGCCAATATATCATTTCCCCCAGCTGGGTCTCCACACAGGCGTGTGAAAAGGGATGCCAGCACATCATGTTGTAGCAGACGCATAAACACATGGACTAGGTGCAGAATATATGCCATTGCACCTTCATGTTCTTTGCAGAGGACATGATGTTTAAGCATAAAAATATGCATGCGGAAGGGATTTTGTTTAGCTGTCACTTAATCCCCATGCCTGTATGTGTTGGTGTGTGTATAGTTATATTGAAATTAAGCAGAAACACGTATGCTTAGAATTGAACAGTAGATGTTGATGCATGCCTGCCTAATCTAACACATGTCAAGACCAGATCTATAAGCTCCCAACAGAGCTGGAGGACAGTTAGACCTTCACAGGGTTCATCTTTTTGAGTGATCCGTAGGAGCTCTCCTGTATTCAGCTGAACTGCGTGAATGTCAGAGAGCAGCATTTGGCCAACTGGATGTAAACTCGGAAGAAGTCTACTAACCCTGGACTTGTCCTTTTCAGGGAAAAAAAAGTATTTGCCAAGTGCTTCTATGAGAGGAAAAATAGTTGGCAGGGCCTTTTGCCTATTCTGTAATGCAGATTAGTATAGTGTGGTAATAATTATGTACCATTTACAAATGAAACCCTTCGAAGAATATAAATCATAGTAATGACTGGGAAGACTTCATGGAACACCATTGTTGCTGCTGAACTGACTGACAGGGTTAAAAATTAATACTTTGCTAATCATCCTAGTTCTAATACAGGTTGTTGTCATTTTAATTCATGGTTTATTGGGCAGAAAATAATTCAGGCCAGTATCTCAGAAGGTAGCAAGGCAATGTGTTCCCACACAGACTGTCTTGGGTCTTTTGTGCAAATGGGCCCTAACAGCTTGACAAAGTGATGAGATTTCAGGTGAAAGCAGAGGGTTACCTGGTGGCAGAAGCTGAAATAGTCATGATTCTACATAAATGTTAGGGAATGCCAAAGAAATGGACTTGGGAAAAACTGGATGCAAAAGAGGTTGTGAAATATTTGAGCCAAGAAGACAGTAGTGAGGCCTAAGTGTTTTGCACTCTTGGAGTGTACTTACCACAGTGATGATGAAGTCTAAGAAACTCCAACATCCACCCGGGACCATTGCTTCAGTCCCACCGGGTGAGAGGGGCGACTATGGAAAAATCCTTGCCAGAAGGGTTGCTTTGGTTCGGTGTTCACTGCTGTTGTCTGCTCCATGGAGGACTGGAGTTTGGCACAAAACTGACTGTGGAGTTGGGCTGTTTAAAACAGTCCTTGTTAGTCGGAAGGATGAGGGTGATCACTTCCAATGCCTTCTCAGGTTTTTGTCTCTGCAGTAGCACATGGAGAGAGGACTGGACAGGTCTGTCAGGTGAGTGAGTCCAGTTCAAAACTCCTGACTGTGGGTTGTGTTTGACTGATCAGTTTGGGATGTGAATTCACCCCTCCTTTAGCTCTGAGGAATTAGCCCTCAAGGGAAACTGAGCAGAAACAGATTCATGCTAATAATGCTGTCAGCTGCCATTACTGCATAATTAGTATTTATTTTCATTTATTTAAAGTGAGTGATAATGGCTTGATATTCACTGGCATTATCTGTAGGAATGCTCGGTAGTTTTGTGTTGCAAAATCAGTAAAAGCTATCAAATGAGTTCAGGAAAATTAATGGACCCAGAGCATGTGAATTTCCTAGAGGAGCTCGGAAAGGAATTTTAGCCTCTGTTTTGTGCGCTTGGGGGCTTAAGAGAAACAACCTATTGTACTTAGACTGAGACTATATGAACAACTCCACATCTACTCTGGAAAATGTTTGGGGGTTCAGAAACCGAAAACCTGTGGTACATGAGGACTGAGAGCTGACTAAGTGTGGCTGTGGCATTTGTCGTGGTATATGACACTCCTGTCATGACCTTTTGCAATTTTTCAGTGGACCCCTTGAGAATAACCATAATCTGCTGCATATTAGAGAAGCTGAGGGTTATTTAAATTCAAATATTGGTTTGGAATCAAGTTGTCTGTTAAAGTGTTGGGTAAAAATGTGTTGGAAAATTCTGTTTGGTCCTCTGTAGCATGCAATTCAGTAAGATCATATCTCCAAATACAAAACCTCAGCCTTGACTCTTCTGTTCCATTGAAATGACTTAAAAGTTTATTAATAGAGGAGAATGATGACAGTTACCCTTTTCATTACCTGCATTATTCCCATCAGTTGTATACAAATTAAATGGTAAAAACATTTTACAGCAAAAAACTTTTTAAAGTATGAATTCTCTATGTGTAATTTTGTCCCAGTGTGCATTTACCTCTCAAACTCTGTAGACCCATAAAAATCAGGATTTGTAGTGGTTCCAGCTGGACTCAGTACAATGTGTTACATCTGAAAATGGCTAGCCAGTTGAGAATTATTAGTAAAATCAAGAATTTCAGGCATGGAAGTAGGAAGAGAAAGCTGTCTTTGGGTGATTTTTCATCACGGCTTTCAGCCTTGCTCAGGGGGGATAAAATGAATGACATTGGGAAGAAAAGTACCTCACCAGAGCTTGTAGTTATTGCTGTTTTGAATGCTTATGCAGCTGCTCCACTGGAACTAGATTGATCCATTTCTAGGCAATGGTCATTATATATCCTTTCATACAGAAAATGCAATACTTTTCCTTTAAGTTGTCCTTTCTGATAGATGTTATTATGCTGAATCTTATTACATTATATTATAGTTTTGAAATATTAAGGTATTTATGTCTTTGGTAAGTACAGGAGAAGAGTATGAATATGATACAGTGTTTGAAAATATTTGTCTTTGCGGAGGATGAAAGTATCCTCGCAAAATGAGCTGCGTCTAACAGGGAAATTCTACTTTCTGTTCCAGCATGGAAAGGTCCAGTGTGTGGGGCTTCCAGCCTCAGGGATGTCCTGATATGTTTTAAATCTTTGTGTTAGTGGCAGCGTCTGTCACCCATTTGCTCTGACTTCTTCCAGTGTTCCCATTTTAATACAAAATATTTTTTAATTCCAAGTACAGAATTTCTGTCAGAAAACACTGGGTTTAAAAGTTGCCTTATATGCTGCATTGAACGTAACCTCTTTTCAAGAGCCACCCTGCCTTTAAAAACGGAAGCAATTAACCCCACATATTTTTAATATTCTCTAAGTCACTCTTTGAGGGGTTTTGTACAAGAATGCTCATAAAAGAGGAGGAATACAGCTCAGAAAAAGGGGAAGGCTGAGCAGTAATGGAGAGCCAAGGAAATCAGCTGTAGCTTGAGACCAGTTATTTCTTGGAAGTTCGTCAGGTATCAGGCTTCAAATGCATGTCATGAGAGTGCAGCCCCAGTGAAAAGCCATGGAGAAAAAAGTTGGGATCACTGTAGGAGTGCTTTTGTCCCTGATATCTGCAGGACTTTTCTAAGGATTACAGGGTATCTTTGAGATTACGTGATTAAAAACCATTGACTATCAAGGTCTTTCTGTATAAGAAGGGATGGTGTGCTTTGCTCTGTGATGTTTGTCACAGATCACCAGAGTGGGAGAAAAAGAGCTCAGAATTATAGATTTGCACTCCATACTCTTATTTTTATAGTCTTGTGACCTCTTCATTTTAAATAAATAAAAGGTGCATATTCTTGCTTCCCCCATTAGACCATGTGCTTCAAAATGAAATGATGGTTAAGACAGCACCTATTTTACCTAGATATGAGACATAAATTTACTTGCTATTATTTGCAGTGACTAAACCACTTTTTTTTTTTCTGTTCCGTGGGCTGTTTCCCCCATAGTGGGTCAGCCTGAAGTTCTACTATGAAGTTATTTCAATGCCCGGAGCTCAGGCACAGAGGCATGCTCAGCCTGCTGCCCGATGCCATAGGCAGACAGCAGCCACTGCTGCCATCTCTGTCTGAAGGGCAGACCCCTCTCCTGAGGTCAACAGTCTATAGGATGCTCAAACAACTCACCAAGTCTTAGCAATGGCTCTCCCTGACTTGATGATGCTGGCCTAGGATTTCGGGGAGCTATCCGTAGAAAGGCTGTCACAGAAAGATCAAACCCTGCTAAAAACAGTGATTACCAACAGACATGCTGTGAGATGAACTTTCTTCCGTTGTGTTGCACCCCGTCAGCCCCTAAATCTGCTGCACATGGATTAGGAGAACTGATATTCATGCTGCTTGGCCTCT